>NW_026623139.1:2067545-2756727 GCF_028827265.1 Penicillium atrosanguineum | reverse complement strand
TATTATTCGCTATACTGAGCGGTCTCGGATGGCCCGTTTGGATCTTTGACGGGTGCATGATATCAGTGGCCTTCAGTGATGTTGGCGGATGAGCCTCGCTCAGCCTCTGGGATTACGGTTTTATCGGTCACGCGGCGTTCTTTCGGTGTTTTTCGAACTTGCCTCCATTTTTGCTAGGCTATGTCCTATGCTTGCTTTGAATGAAATGAAACTGGTGGTTTACCCCGACTAGATTGTTTCTTTAATCGTTCAAAGTGACGTAGAGGGTGTTGTTGCAAGCTGTGGGTGATATATGTAGCGTAGATCTGGTAGTGCTAGTTGCTACAGTAGTTCGTATTTCATCTTGTAGAAACATACAACATACGACAACGAGAGTACCAAAACACGGACTATGACTCTAATGATCGTACGGCCGTGATGCTCCGACTCCGGCCCCCCGATCAGGACTAGCGCCCCACCCGCGTCCCTGCGATAAAATTTATGAGAGGAACATGTTCCTGAGGATCATCCGGTTCATTCACTCTAGCTCACAAAAAATGTCTCCCGCTATCGTTCAAGCTGGTGCCGGCGCCGCCTCCAAGGATGTCAAGAAGGAGTCCGCGACCGCTCGTCTCCTCGGTTCCGGTAAGATGATCCTTGAATGGGAACGCACGACATCGATCGCTAACCCGTGAATACAGGCTGTGCTGGTATCGCCGAGTTGATGGTTTTCCACCCCGTACGAATCGACTGCCCCCAAAAAAGCCCAGCTTCAGAACTGACATACTAAACCAGGTCGATACCACCGCGAAGCGTTTGATGAGCAACCAGACCAGGGTGAGATCGGACTCGATTGCGGATGCATGCGCTGCGATTGTCGCTGACTGAGATTCTCTTAGATCACTTCAGCCACTACTTTCAAACAGGTCGTCTTTAAGGATTACGCCAATGCCACCGTTGGGCGCAAGTTCACCTCGCTGTTCCCCGGTCTGGGCTACGCCGCTGGCTACAAGGTTGGTTATTCTTGGATATATGGTCACCGATCTGGGCAATGTGCAGCCTGCTGATACCCCTCTCAAGGTCCTCCAACGTATTTACAAGTATGGTGGTCAGCCTTTCGCTCGCGACTACTTGGCGCTGCACTACGGCACCGATTTCGACCAGGCTTTCGGCAAGGGAACCGGAAAGGCCATCATGCACGCTACTGCTGGCAGGTGAGAAAGATCGTCCTCTAAATTGTGGAAGTTCGAGAGACTGACAGTATACTCCAGTTTGATCGGTATTGGCGAGATCGTCCTGCTTCCTCTGGATGTCCTGAAGATTAAGCGCCAGACCAACCCCGAGGCCTTCCGTGGCCGTGGCCTGTTCAAGATCATCTCCGATGAGGGTATGGGTCTTTACCGTGGTGCCGGCTGGACTGCTGCCCGTAACGCCCCTGGTTCTTTCGCTGTACGTGTCGATCACATGCTCAAAAATTTGCACTCGTTCGCTAACTTGCAATCTAGCTCTTCGGTGGATCTGCCTTTGCCAAGGAGTACATCTACAGCCTGTCGGACTACAACACCGCCTCCTGGTCCCAGAACTTCGTCGCCTCCATCTGCGGTGCCAGTGCCTCTCTTATCGTCTCCGCTCCCCTGGACGTGATCAAGACCCGTATCCAGAACCGCAACTTCGAGAACCCCGAGTCTGGCTTCCGCATTGTCTCCAATATGGCCAAGCACGAGGGTATGGGCAGCTTCTTCAAGGGTCTTACCCCCAAGCTGCTGATGACCGGCCCCAAGTTGGTCTTCAGCTTCTGGCTGGCACAGACCCTGATCCCTGCCTTTGGCCAGGTTGTATAGAAAGGCCATGCTTGACGAGTTCTTTATAGCCGCGGCGTTTTTTGACACTCCCCCTTTCCGTTTCTCATTTTCTCTTCGGGTCTCTCAGACTTTGGCAGTTCATTGGCCCGCCTGTGTATTTTTTCCCTCATAGACATGGTTTATTTTACTCCCACGGGGTTTAGTTGCAGTCAAGAAATAAAACAACTCCATACTACATTAAGAAAAGGCAGAATCTCTTTTGTATCTCTTTTATATCTGTAAAGCTACCCATAGAGAACCGCTAATGTCTGGACCAGACCACCTCCCTCCGCAAAATCCATCACGTGATGTGGTATCGAACCTCCAAGGCCTGCGACTCCGCATCAACTTCAACCCATTACACTCTTGAACTCTACAAACCAGAGCAGAAAGTTCAAAATGACAGCCTACCTTCTTTCGAGGTAAGTACTGCTCGAATTCATGTCAACAAAAAAAGCCACTCCAGGCCAAATCAAGCAACTCCGATCGTTCTTCCATCGCAGCACCATAACCTTGCTCCCGGATCTAACATGTCTGTGCCATAATAGGATCGGCGATCCCATCTTCGCACTCACAATGGGTGTCGCTGCCGCCCTCACTCGCATCCGCCGCGACCAACAAGAGAAGAACCCAGAGAGGGCATCAGAAATTGGATACGGAACCATCGCACAGCTCGGCCAGCGACGGTTACAAAGGTGGTGGAATGGAGATTTCCAGGACTTATGATCATTTTGAGTTTCTGTCGGACTGTCGGACGCTTTCCTGTACAAATGTGAATTCTTTGGATTTGGGTTGGGCGTTATGCTCGTTTCCGTGATAAGTGCTGCGATGTGCTTCATTACCAGCAATTAAGAATAACCAATTGACTATAATGATCACCATTTCAAATAACGGAGGTCAAGTCTACAAATCCTTACAAGAGGAGATAAATTGAATAAGAATATTTTGAATTGGCTTGGGACTTTTACTATCCCAGCAGAGATAACCTTGATCTATGCAATCATGCGCAAAAAGAAAAACTCGAGATCCCATAAGTCGTAAAACAAGACGTGAAAGGAAAAATGGAAAGCCAACAGGCGATCATTATGAAAACTTGAAGCGAAAACATCTCAAATTTGAGACTTTTAGTCAAGGTCCTCGGGCTCACGACCGGCCTCCTCGGTGGCATCGGCCTGGTGAGTCTCACCACCGGGGGCACCGCCGGCAGACTCGTAGGCACCCTTCATGATGGGAGTGGCAACAGCCTCAAGCTCCTTCTGCTGAGACTCGTACTCATCCTTCTCAGCAGTCTGGTTGTTGTCGAGCCAAGAGATGACCTCGGAGACCTTCTCCTCGATCTTCTTCTTGTCCTCATCAGAGATGGGGAGCTTGCCCTCGTTGATGGTGGACTTGAGGGAGTAGGCGTAGGACTCGAGGCCGTTCTTGGCCTGGATACGGCCAGCCTCGGCTTCATCCTCCTCCTTGTACTTCTCAGCCTCGGAGAGCATGCGCTCGATCTCCTCCTTGGACAGACGACCCTTGTCGTTAGAGATGGTGATCTTGTGGGTCTTTCCGGTACCCTTCTCAACAGCAGAGACGTTCATGATACCATTGGCATCAAGATCGAAGGTGACCTCAATCTGGGGAACACCACGGGGAGCGGGGGGAATGCCAGTGAGCTCGAACTTGCCGAGGAGGTTGTTGTCCTTGGTGCGAGCACGCTCACCCTCGAAGACCTGGATCAGGACACCGGGCTGGTTGTCGGAGTAGGTAGAGAAGGTCTCGGACTTCTTGGTAGGGATAGTGGTGTTGCGCTTAATCAGAGCAGTCATGACACCACCAGCAGTCTCGATACCGAGGGAGAGAGGAGCAACATCGAGAAGCAGGATCTCGTTGGTGGACTTGGAGGAAGTGTCACCAGACAGGATAGCGGCCTGAACGGCAGCACCGTAGGCAACGGCCTCATCGGGGTTGATGGACTTGTTGGGGTCCTTGTTGAAGAAGTCGGAGACGAGCTTCTGAATCTTGGGGATACGGGTGGAACCACCGACGAGGACAATCTCGTGGACGGAGGCCTTGTCGATCTTGGCGTCACGGAGGACACGCTCAACGGGCTCCATGGTGCCGCGGAAGAGGTCCTGGCAGAGCTCCTCGAAACGGGCACGGGTGATGGAAGTGTAGAAGTCAATTCCCTCGAACAGAGAGTCGATCTCGATGGAGGTCTGAGCAGCAGAGGACAGGGTGCGCTTGGCACGCTCGCAAGCAGTGCGGAGACGGCGGAGAGCGCGAGCGTTGGTGGTCAGGTCCTTCTTGTGCTTGCGCTTGAATTCGTTGACGAAGTGGTTGACGAGACGGTTGTCGAAGTCCTCACCACCAAGGTGAGTGTCACCAGCGGTGGCCTTGACCTCGAAGATACCCTCCTCAATGGTCAAGAGAGACACATCGAAGGTACCACCACCGAGATCGAAGATGAGGACGTTGCGCTCACCCTCCTGCTTCTTGTCAAGACCGTAGGCAATGGCAGCAGCAGTGGGCTCGTTGATGATACGGAGGACGTTAAGACCGGCAATGAGACCGGCGTCCTTGGTAGCCTGACGCTGAGAGTCGTTGAAGTAGGCGGGGACAGTGATGACAGCGTTGTTGACGGTGCCACCGAGGTAAGCCTCAGCGGTCTCACGCATCTTGGTGAGGATCATGGAGGAGATCTCCTCGGGAGTGAACTGCTTGGTCTCACCCTTGAAGTCAACCTCGAGGATGGGCTTGGTGGCCTTGTCGACGACCTTGAAGGGCCAGTGCTTCATATCGGCCTGGACCTCAGCATCGGCAAAACGACGACCAATGAGACGCTTGGCGTCGAAGACAGTGTTGTGGGGGTTCATGGCGACCTGGTTCTTGGCGGCATCACCGATGAGACGCTCGGAGTCGGTGAAGGCAACGAACGAGGGGGTAGTACGGTTACCCTGGTCATTGGCAATGATCTCAATGCGGTCATCACGGAACACACCCACACAGGAGTAGGTGGTACCCAGATCGATACCGACGGCGGGGGCCATTGTGAATGTGTCGTTAATGAAAGGAAATTCGTGGGAAAGTGGATAGGTAGTATACAGAGGGGAGGGGGGTGAAGAAGGATTAAGGGTATTTGGAAAAGTGAAGAGAGAAAAAGGGAGGATGTGGGCAGCGAAATCCTTCTATATAGTGAGCGGTGTATTGCTCAGAAGCTTCTAGCAGATGACTTCCATGGGGGTCCACGGGTTTCCATGAGCTTCGATGCCCCAGCAACAGCCTGTCCGCGCCCCTTCTTGAAAGGACCCGCTGCTTCCAGACGGGTCTGGTGGATACAAGTTGTCTCTACAAGTTCCAGGATACAGCCTAGCTGCTCTGGATGGTGTACAATTCCTCATTCCTCATTGTTTGAAGGGTGGTCTATTTTTTTTTGTTGGCGGGGCAGAACGAATGATGTCAGCGAAGGAGTTGCCGTTGTAATTGTTACCGTGCGTACCGGCGGGGTATGCCAGTCATCTTTGTGCGGGTCTGGCGCCTGGCCAGTGCGTAATGCTAGTATTGGTACCGTCACGCTTTGTGAGCGTCATCATGAATTCAATGCGTGACCGTCATCATGAATTCATGGGCTTCTTCGACCCCACCGAAAGGCGACGACTCTTCCATGGATGCCTGAGGTGTCTAATTAAAAAACCAGGCAACAAGGCACACAAGGCAGTAAGGCAGTAAGGCGCCCAAGTATTCAGCCATTCAGCCACTCAGCCACCCGGACCTGCCCATAAGCTTATCTTCAGCATTGCAAGGTACGCTCGGATGAGTATAATCGTAGGCCTAAAATTCATGGTATTATGCCCATCACACTCGGTCCACTCCGTACACTCAGCTGCTTCATTCTTAGCTCGGAGAATCTCACAGCTGCAGTCCCTTTGATCGCCCGATGATGTGCTAAGTAGTGAGAATCGAAGGATAGAAAAAGATAAAAAAAATAAAAAGTCAAGGTTAACTCAGAAGCATAGATAGCCCAGTCCAGACTTCCAAGTCCGAGATCGCAGACTCGACCTTGGACATGCCAATTCGCAAAGATTCCGTTGGAGCAAAATGGAAAAAGGCCCGTAAGCCAACCCCGTTTGAGACGGCCCTGATAACGCCATCCGCACTATGAATGACCGACCACTCAAATTCTATTGCATCCCAGCTGTTTTGGTGCACGTCCAATGTAACTCTCTCACATTAGCTTTGAGCCTGGGGCTGTCTACTCCAATCGGCTCTGGCTGGGCTTGATCCGATGCGATCAGCGTTCAAGCTTCGCTCCGCAAGGCAACTTACGCCGTTGGCTCCGGGCTTGGCTCGCACGCCATGGGGAACCACGTACTTTCTGTGTGGGATCTGTAGGTTGTTTTTCTTCTTTTATAAATAAATAAATAGAAATTTAAAAAGAAGTAGACCCCGCCCTCCGGTGAAAATGCACAGTCCTTGATTTTCTCCTCCGCCGCTCGTTGGTATTCCTGCCACTGCAGGGATTACGGACGTCTATCGCAACTATGGCTCTTCTGGGTGTGTTCAAGCGGCGCAAGGGGGCCCAGAAACGCCAAACCAGCAACTCCGCAGAGCGCACATCGGAAGGCCCCGTCGATATGCCTTCAATCGAGGAAGAGGTCGCTGACACTGTCTTTCCCGATGAAGAGAAGTTGAAAGCCACGAGCGAGACGGTGGCTATCGAGGAGGAAAGTCACGCGGACCCAGAAATCGCCGCATTACCCCCACAGGTACGACAGCTGGTCAATTTGACCGATGATCCTACTTTGCCTACCATTACCTTCCGTTACTTTGTGCTCTCGGCCATCTTTGTCATTCCTGGTGCCTTCTTGTCCCAGATGAGCTACTTTCGAACAACTAGTGCAACTTACTCGGTCTTCTTCGTTCAAATTGCCTCTCACTACGCCGGGCACTTCCTTGCAAGGACACTGCCAACTTGGGTGATTCGCGTGCCGGGAACTAGCTGGTCCTTCAGCCTGAACCCTGGGGCCTGGAGTATCAAAGAACACGTGCTGGTCACGGTGACGGCGGCATCAGGAGCCACGTATAACATGGGATATGCTCCGATTGTCTTGGCTGAGCTCTGGTATGGAGAGAGAATCCAGCCGGCTGTTGCAATCTTCTTCATGCTGGCCATTGTATGGACTGGTTATGCTTTCGCAGCTCTGGCACGACAGATCCTCTTGCCTGACCCAGAATACATCTGGCCCCAGGCATTGATGCAGACTACATTGTTTGAAACATTCCGGAGAACGGACACATCGTCACGTCTTGCACGTCGCCAGATGAAGGTCTTCTTCTTCTCCCTCCTTGGAATGACCATGTGGCAATTTCTGCCGGAATACGTGTTTCCATTTACATCGTCACTGGCTTTCCTGTGCTGGGTAGCGCCGCGGAACCCGGTTGCCAACTTTATTGGGTCTGGGCTGGGCGGTATGGGCTTCCTCAACCTCTCCCTGGACTGGTCCAACATCAACTGGAATGGATCTTCCATCTTGCTCACCCCATGGTGGACCCAAGTCATTCTGTTCTTGGCCTTTGCGTTCAACTGTTGGATTTTACTCCCTGCAGCTAAATGGGGCAACCTTGGATCTTTCAAGCATGGCTTGATGTCCAATAGTCTCCTGATGGCGAACGGCACGACATACCCGACCACAGAGGTGCTTACCCCAAACTATCACCTTAATGAGACTGTGTATCAGGAGTACGGCCCAATGTACATGGGCTTGCAAAATGTATGGGCAACCTTCTTCGATTATGCCAAGCTGCCGGCTGCGGTGATGTGGATTGCAACGTTTGGTTTCACCCAAGTGCGGAGCAACCTCCAGAAAGTTTTCTCTCGCAAGAAGAACACAGATGCAGCGGGCCAGGGCATCCATTACCAGTACAACGATCGCCTCAACGTTATTCAGCGGCAGTACAAAGAGATCCCGACATGGTGGTATGTTGCCCTGTTCCTGGCAGCGTTTATAATTTTGATTACCAGCATTGCATGCGGGTACCTCTTCATACCGATTTGGACGTTGTTTGTAGCACTTGCCAGTGCAGCGATCTTTGTTATTCCCTTTGCTTGGCTATATGCCATCTCGAACTACCAGCTTGAAACTGGATCGTTTAATGAGCTGATGTATGGCTACATGGTGCATACCAAAGCCGGTGAAAACCACCAGCACCCTTGTGGCCCATCTGTCTATGGCTCTATCGCTGGTGATGCCTGGTATCGGGCGCAATATATGCTCCAGGACCAAAAGATTGGCCATTACATGCATATTCCTCCCCGTCAGGTATTCTTCTCCCAGATCTTTGGTACGCTCATGGGTGTTCCGATCAACTACGCTGTCATCCGCTGGGTCATGGACACCAAGGGCGATTATTTGACGGGGAAGAAGACCGATCCACTCAACCAATGGACGGGCCAGAAGCTTGTCAGTTCCAATACGATGGGTGTACAGTACGCAGTTCTTGGTCCCAAGCGACTCTTTGCAGAGGCGGAGATGTCCCCGCTTCCGTGGTCATTCCTCGTGGGAGCCGTCATTCCTCCCATACTGTTCATTTTCCACCGCTTCTTCCCAAAGCTGCGGATTGATCTGTGGAATGTCAGTATCTTCTTTGGTGGTCTGGCTATGTTCTACGGCAATGTCAGCACTGGCTATACATCGGCGATCATTGGTGCTTATATTTCGATGTACTGGGCCTACCGACGCCACTTTGAGGTGTGGAAGCGCTATAATTACCTGGTGGCTGCGGCATTCGATGCAGGATTCAACCTCAACATGCTGCTCATATTTTTCTTCTTTGGGGCTGGCAAGCAGATCTCGATGCCAAACTGGTGGGGCAACAACGCCGATTCGGTGGAACGGTGCTTTGCTGTGAGTAGTTAGTGGCAGCATGGCTTGATATAAGCCCCCCAACGAACACGATTGCATATCATGACCTCATTTCAAGTCCTATAAGAGTCAAAGTAAGGAGTAAAAATAGTACCTATGTTCGAATGAGATCCTCAAACCCTCAACCCCCCAAAAGATGCCTCAGGGCTCGATTCGTCACGCGGGACCCCACCGCCACCTCCAGGGCGAATCAGGTCACGGGATCGTGAGGTCCCTTGCTGTTGCGGGTTGTTTTGGTTGGAAGAGCTACCTTACTTGCAGACCGTCTCTTTAAATCCCTTCCCTTTTCCAATTCCCCCTTCCCATCTTTCAACCACACAACTTATCAACATGGGTGATCACGCTTCCACTACCAACTCCAATGAGACCGCCTTCGCGGACAAGGGTAAGGGCAAGGCCCAGGACCCTACCCAGGACCAGAACATGGAGTCCGAGAGCGAGTCCGAATCTGAGCCCGAGCTGGTGAGTTTGCGCATCCATCCACGTTCCCATCCACCGAAACAGTGACGCTGACCTGAACCTGTCTCTAGCCCGACAATGGTACGAACCCAGCCCCGCGATCATGTTTGCCGCCACACATTCCGTGGCCAATGGCTTCCAGATCCATACTTCCAAACGAATCTTGAGTCCATACTAACCTTCTTCGCGAATACAGACGAGGATGACGACGATGCGGGCGACCTCGAGCCCATCTCCCAAGAGAACATCATCTCCAGTGGCCGTCGCACACGCGGCAAGCAGATCAACTGGGACAAGGTCAACGCAGACGCCATGGATGACGAGGAGGATGATGATGAGGACTACAAAGGCGCCGGTGACGATAACGACGACCAGATGCGCGACTAAGCAACCGGTCTTGATGAATATAGCTCAAGTGTCACTGGAATTGCTTTGTGGATCGGCGCTATGGATTGGGGAGGCTCTTCTCTCATATTTTCTCGAGACACAACATGTTCTCTAGGTCACGCGATAAGGCGATGACAATGAATCAATGACGCTGATCTTTACGATCCTTTCTACTTTTTTTTTTTTTATGGTTGCATAGGATGGCGAGTAATTTCTCAGTATCTCGGACATAAACAATACTCCGTAGCTCGGGCTAAGCGCTTTTGCAATGCAAGCTGCAACGTCCCCCATTCGTCCTGGCTGGGTCCAAATAAATAATATCCCCATCATTTAATTGATTTCGATTTACTATCATAACCCATTTGTTCCTCTGCGTCTTTGAACCCTTCTAGACATCGGTGCTTATCACGTGCGACCGCCTCGGACGAGACCAACAACGCATTGGCCACCTTGTGTTTTTGCCCTCCGCAAGCATCCAAACCAACTACTCAACCGTCATGATTATGAACCCCGGCTCTCACAACCAGGAATGCACCTGAAATCTTATTAACTGCTGCCCTTATTCCTACTGAACGACCCATACCCCGACCTCGGTTCGTTCCGAATCAAACCCAAACGACCATTATGGCTTCACGGTATAGTCTCCGGTCCTCCTTTTCTTGAGGTCCTTTTCCAGTAGCCCTGCAACGAAGCTTGACGCTATTATTTCATCATCTAGATTCCCACGTCAACGCGACCCTCGCGCTTCATCTTCCCTCTTCGACTCATATGGTGGCGACTCTCGCCCAGCCAGCAGATCACCGGCTCCGTCAGGTGGATATGGATACGGGGGCTATTCCAGCCCAGTAAACAGCTATCCAAACGGTGGTGCCGCGAATGCCTCGTTTAGGAGCGCAACCCCAGATAAGAAGTATGTCGAAGATCTCCCCGCTCAATGCTTTATCAACAACCGAGTCTGACCTCCATTTACAGGGGCCATTACTCCGACGCAGTTCTCTCGTCCCTCGAATCACAAAACGATTCAGAAGTAGAAGGCATCACCGCCAAGGTAAAGATGCTCAAAGATGTAAGCAATTTCTCAATGTGAAGACGGAGGTATCCCAAGCGCAATCGCTGACAACAATTGCCAGCTCTCGATTGCCATTGGCGACGAGATTCGCGATACCACATACCTCGAAGGACTCGAAAGTTCATTCGAAAACACTCGAGTCCGGATCCGCGGGAACATGACCCGCATGATGCGCATGGCTGACAGTACCGGCGTCGGCTGGAAAGTGTGGCTTGGGTTCTTCTTCGCCGTCTTCCTCTTATTCTTCTACGTGTGGATATTCTAGCGGTCGGATGCGCTTATCTGTCTTCGTTCGATTTTACCATCCTACGCTCTATTTAATACTCCTGCCTGCCGACACACAACCCATTTGCCCTGGACCTCTTTGTTGATGGGCGTGTATACATATTCTTATGGATCACCAGCATTACTTTCGACTGTGGTGTTTCGGAGTTTGCTTTTATTGGGTTCATAGTCGATCTCTAGTACATGTCATTTGATTTCGCAGGTGGTGCCTACATACAATGTTGACCTCAATTCGAAGGCTTTGGGGATGATGCGCATTTTAGCCCTTCCAGGCAATGCTTACAGGTCCTTGTTACAACGTGAGTCCTCGATCGCTAGACTTTTCTGACAGGTCATTGGGCCCGGTACATGCTTTTTCATGTTCGACGATGTATAAGTACATAGTACATAACGCAAAGAACACCTTTCAAGGCTGATTTTTCAATAATTCAATGATCTTAATTTTCTTCAAGCAAGCAATCATTGTGAAATGATATACAATAGTGGTATCTTACTGAGGTAAGTATCATGAATAACACCGTACATAATATAGTTCCAGGACTCCTGGTCCATACGCCGATAATAATGCAAATCGCTAATGCGTAAACGCCACCAACAGCCCAAGTCCAGCTCAATTGATGCTGTCTCGAGGCCCACCCACTCGTCGAGGGAATCGTCGAGCAAAACCACTGCGGCGACTACTCTGACTGGTCACCGAAGCACGCAAGTCATCCTCCTCAAGCATGATACTGCTCGAATCAAAAGCATCACCACCCCCACTCCATCGTGACAGGAACCGCGATTGAGCCTCCGTCTCACGTCCAGGCCTCAACGGCGGCGGCGGAGGCAACCCACCCCGACTATTAGGCGTACTGGTCCTGAAATTCTCCAAGGGACGCGCACCAACACTCTCATTGCCATCATCAGCCTCCTCCTCATCCTCCTCCTCATCAAACTCATCCTCCGTATCCGTATGCTGCCAGCTCTCCTCCTGCTCCGACCCATCCTCTGCAGCATCAGGAACATCATCATCTAAATTTCTCTCCATACCATCACTCAAGCCCTCAGCAACAGGAACATCGGCATCCAAATCCGGCTGATCGTCGAATTCCTCATACTCCTCATAATCATCCTCGGCATACCCCTCAGGAATATCATCATCTAAATCCCTCTCCATATACCCCTCCTCGTCCACAATTTCTTCCTCTTCAAGCCCCTCCTCCCCCTCCTCCACCAACCCCTCTCCCTCCTCCTCCGCATCAGGAATCTCATCATCCAAGTCTCGCTCCATCCCCTCCTCACGCATCCCCGTGTCATCATCCATAATCCCCTCCCCCTCGACAGCATTCATCTCAGCCTGCTGCGCAGCAAGCGCCTCTTCGCGCTCAGCTTCTTCCTCTTTCATGCCTAGCATCGTCTTTGCGCAGCCCGCGGGCCGGATCCAGGAGTATCCGAAGGAAGCGATGTTTTGTTTGCGAGCTCGCAAGGCGCGTTCTTCGGCTTGGAGGGCGGAAAGGGAGTTTGCGGGGGAGCGGGAGGGCATGAATGCGCGGTGGGTTGGGTTTGCATTTCGGCGGTTGGGGTCGTTTGGGTTTTGAGGTGGTGAGGCTGATCGGTATGGTTGGGAACCGCCGAACCAGAGCTCGTGGGACTGGGTGATGTGTTAAGGCTGACGGGTGAGGTTGTGGGAGGGGGGGGGGGGGTGAACTTACGTCGCGGGGGGTAATGAAGGGTAGGGAGAGCATTGCTTTTGTTGTGGTGCACTCGGTTGATACAGATGAATTGTTTTATATGTCCGGGTCTATTGAGGAAGTATTCGTAGATGTAGTGTTGCGACGTGCTTGGTGTCAATGCTGCGGTGAAAGCAACAGGTGATTCAGGCGCGATGGTCGATGTCTCGAGTATTCAAAGCCGCAGGAACGTCATGAGCCACGGCCTCTTCCCGGTAGGTAGGTATCGTCGAGGAATTGTCGAGTCAGATTGGAGGTGCGCAGTGAAGTGATCATCGATGGGGAGCTAGGGCGGACAAAAAAGTCGCGGCTCCACTGCAAACCATAACATTGGCGCAATTGCGGGGAGCTTGTGCATGCGACCATCCATGGTCTAGACATTTGGTATATTGGGCTAGGTTGTAAACTTTCACCTTCTGGGAAACTTGGGTGCTTGCTAGTTGGAGTGGAAGGTGTAATCATGACATTCAGTTCATGTTACGCCAAGGTACACTCCAAGATATATTTACCTAGACTCAGGGGTTGGGCTTTTGGTTTCCACCATTCACATCTATTATACAATGCCGCGTGTTCTCCACCTTCTGTATGAAAGTTCCAAGTCGACTACGATTGAGATTGAGAAAAAACATGAGTTATCGTATAGATAATACATCCACATGCATGTCGTTGGTTCACTTTTTGTTCTTGCTATGGTTTGGATGATTGACGAATCAGCCGTGCCGCGACTGCAACTAGATCAAGTGAATTTGTTACTAGACGTGGGATTTGATGTAGCATGTGTCATCTTCATCAATTGTTAGTGCCAATCTTACTCCTGGCTCTGGCTCTGGCTCTATGATAGCATTAGTGTTAAGGATGACGTTGAATACTCAAGAGTATGAAAGGCACCAAGTTTGGCAGGTAGCAAGCCTCAAGAGCATTATTAGTCTTATGCAATACAAAGCCCGGTATTGCAAGGATGCGACAAAAGCTTTACGCGTAAGAAGCTTCGCTTCAACTCCGTACCGAGTGCCATTGCAAGATGCAGCATTAGTGAAAGCGAGATTAATGGTAGAGTGGTAGCCAATCTCGAGATTCTCGAAGATTTGCTGACGGAAGAGTTTCACCCGCCGGACTTGGCAAAGTTCCAACAACGATAGCTGGGCTGCGCATATGGAGTACGGAGTACGGAGTACGTCGTTCCAAGGTGGTACAAAGTGGAAGTGCTGGGCAACCCGAGTTCACCCGTGGCTGGCGGTGCTCCGCCCCGACTCTCAGCCAGCACTCCGGTGAACCCAAAGCAGGCAAGGGTCGAGGGGAGAGCGGGAAAAGCCGGAGTGGAGTGGACGCCAGCTTGGAGCAAGGGAGCAGACACCACAGTTATATTCACCCAGAGTCCCATTGGATGAGGGGCGGAGATCATGTGATACCCACCGTGGATCCGGGGGCTGTTGATGTATATCGTGCAGGGAGCGGAAAAAAAGAAAAGAAAAGAAAAGAAACGAAGCGTGGCGATATTGATACCCAATCCTGACGCTGACGCTGACGCTGAAACTGATGCATGGTCTGATCAGTGTGAGTCACGTAGCCACCGTGCTAGGCGAAAAGGGGAGAAGAAATCCTACCCTCCACTTTGCTCGGAAACGAGGTGAGATTCCATTTTATGTTTTTTTATTATCAAGGTCGACCTTATCAGGACATCCCGCTTCACGTGTCAAGGCCCGTCCCGGATCGAAATCCGACTCGGGGAAATCGCAGGACGTACATTTGATACGATCTCAGGCCCATTTCAGACGGAACGCGGAGAGCCCCTGGGAACCGGGGTCCGGGGGTATATTTTCTGGAGGTCTGGGGGAACATTGAACGATGGACGAGTGAGGGCGCAGACAATTTCCAGGAAGCCGCGATAAGCAGGTTGTGACCTCAAGGAATGAGCTGATGAGCTGGGGGAAAGGGATAGAACCAATCCGCATTCACGACTGGCATACCGGGCGGCTGGGGGAGCCCGATTTCGGGGCAGCGACATAGTTCCGAAGAGGGCAACCTTCCATACCAGACGTAGAGGGAAAGGGAGATCCCGGGGCTTGGCCGTTGTCGGAAACCAGATTACCGTCCAAGACGGGTATTCTAAAGGGCATCTAAGATGGGGGTGCGTGGCCGGGATCTGAGCCTCGGTGGAGCCTCTATAGTACTCCAGTAGTATGTAACTTGCGACTCATAACCTCAGCACAGTGAGCACTCTCTTTAGGATCCTGCAACATTACCCCGTCTCTGTACCTGCCAAGACCTGGAGAGTACAGAGCACCACCCAGGATCCTGCATATTGCAGCAAAAGGACACAGGACACAGGACACAGGACACAGGACAGAAGAGAGAAAGAGAGGAGAGAGTTGACTGGATTAAGCACCCTGCCCCACCAAGTCGGGTCCTGTGTGGTGCCGAGCCCACATGTGAGGATGCCTCCAGCTCCCTCTCTCGGGCAAGTTTGGCCTGTTTGCGGCCAATGGCTTCTTGGTTCACCACTCCACCACCCAAGCT
This sequence comes from Penicillium atrosanguineum, assembly GCF_028827265.1. NCBI lineage: Eukaryota > Fungi > Ascomycota > Eurotiomycetes > Eurotiales > Aspergillaceae > Penicillium > Penicillium atrosanguineum. The sequence goes on along the minus strand of NW_026623139.1, from coordinate 2,741,576 downwards.
AGCTTCACGGTTCAACGAGGGAGAGACGAAACGCAAATCAAATCTAAAGTGAACCAGGGTATATATTCCTGGAGATCTCTGGGGATCTATAGGGCAGGGAAATGCTTAACGCTTAAACGTACATAGATCTCGGTCACGATACGTGACAATACATGTACACATCCGCTCCACCGGCGAGGATCTTGACGTAGCAAAAACCTAATCGTTTTGGTTCAGAAATGGTAAAACACTCGCTCTGATTGGCTAGCATACGCTTATCTCAATAGTTTGCGCTCCGTAATCATAATGATTATCATTACTCGGCCCATCATTGCTCTAAGCTGGGAGCTCTCTCCAACGTCCACATGGAATGCTTCCCCCCCTTCCTGACTGCTTTCGTCTATGGCGGCCGGCGCCCCCCCCCCCCCCCTCTGGTCCATGGGGGTTGTAATGACTGTAATCGAATCTCTTCTTTGTAACGGACATCTGAACTAATTTCTGGAAATAATTCGGTACCGTCTTTCCAAGCCTTACCTTGCTGCCTCCAGCAATTTTGCCACGGCGCAAACTCCACGGCCGTAATTTACCCGTTTCCTACTCTCTTGGAGAAAACGTGTCGGAGCAGAGTACAATCCCCGGACGTACTGTCCCGCCGTAATCGCTGCCCTCTTCTTTTTTTTATTCCACCCCTCCTTCGCCTTCTCCTTTCCTTTCCTTCCCATCTTTCATCTTCCACTTTGTCGCAGCTGGGGCTTCATCACTTTGACCATTCCCCCCTTCACCCGCGCTGCGTCAGTGACGACATTGCCGCTCTATCGATAGTCCCGCCCCAAAACCGGCGGAGATCTCCCACACCAAAAAGAACCACCTCAACCCCCTTGTCCATTCTCTGTCGGTCGCCGGCGGAAGAATGGGTCTTAACTTGGAGGAACTCTATGGCAATGATCTAAATGAAGAAGCTCCGCAGGAGTATTCGGAGTTCCAGCCCAAGACTGGTTATGGCTGGGCCAATGCTCTGCCGGAGAAGCAGGGTCTGTACGACCCCGAATACGAAAAGGATGCCTGTGGTGTCGGCTTTGCTGCGTGAGTGATCCTGGATTCCTGCGACCAAGCCATTGACCGGCCGACTGACCTGACTTTCTCAATCTAGCCACATCAAGGGCAAGCCGAGCCACAAGATCGTGAGCGATGGTAAGTCAACCCCTCCAAAAAAAAAAAAATAACACACCCGGGGAAATTGAAACAAGGAAGCGTGCGCTGACGTCGATGTGTTTTAGCTCGCAATCTGTTGTGCAACATGACCCACCGTGGAGCCGTTGGCTCGGACGCCCGAGACGGTGACGGCGCCGGTGTGATGACCAGTATCCCTCACAAGTTCTTCGTGAAGAATTTCGCTCGGGAAGCCGGCGTGGAACTTCCCCCGCTGGGTCAGTATGCCGTTGGAAACTTGTTCTTCAAGCCCGATGAGGAGGCTCTCAAGCAGTCCATCGCCAGCTTCGAGGATGTCGCTACCTCTCTTGGCCTGCGCGTCCTGGGATGGCGTGAGGTGCCTCGCGACTCGACTATCTTGGGCCCTGCCGCGCTCTCGCGTGAGCCGATTATCATGCAGCCTTTCGTTGTGTTGGGATCTGCCTACGGCGAGGGTAACAAGCCCGAGATCACCGAGACCGATAAGTTTGACGAGCGTACTTTTGAGATCCAGCTATACATTCTACGAAAGCGTGCCACCCATGTCATTGGTATGGGTAATTGGTTCTACTTATGCTCGCTCAGCAACCGGAACATCGTCTACAAGGGTCAACTCTCCCCCGTCCAGGTTTACACATACTACCATGATCTGGTCAACGTTGACTATGAGGGCCACTTCGCTCTTGTCCACTCCCGATTCTCTACGAACACATTCCCTTCTTGGGACCGAGCCCAGCCTTTGCGGTGGGCCGCCCACAACGGTGAAATTAACACACTGCGAGGAAACAAAAACTGGATGCGTGCCCGTGAAGGTGTCCTTCGTTCCGAGGTGTTTGGCAGTGAGCTCGACTCGCTGTACCCCATCGTGGAGGATGGCGGTTCCGACTCCGCTGCATTCGATAACGTGCTCGAGCTGCTTATGATTAACGGTGTTTTGTCTCTGCCCGAGGCTGTCATGATCATGATTCCCGAGGCTTGGCAGGACAATCCGGCCATGGACCCCAAGAAGTCTGCTTTCTACGAGTGGGCTGCTTGCCAAATGGAGCCCTGGGACGGCCCGGCTCTGTTCACTTTCTCTGACGGCCGTTACTGCGGTGCTAACCTTGACCGTAACGGTCTGCGCCCTTGTCGTTTCTACGTGATGGATGACGACCGTATCGTCTGCGCCTCCGAGGTCGGTGCCATCGACATTGACCCCGAGCGTGTGGTTCAGAAGGGACGTCTGCAGCCCGGAAAGATGCTGTTGGTCGACACCGTTGCCGGGCGCATCATTGACGACTCCGAATTGAAGAGGACCGTCGCCAACCGTCAGGACTTTGCCAGCTGGCTGGATAAGGAGCTCCTGAAGTTGCCCGCTATCACCAAGATGCTGACCAACAGCGAGCATGATCTCTCTTTCGCCCTTGACGAAATTACCGTACAGAACGACCCCCGCCTGCGAGCCTTCGGTTATTCCTTCGAGCAGGTCAGTTTGCTTTTGGGCCCTATGGGTGCTGACTCCAAGGAGGCCCTTGGCTCCATGGGTAACGATGCTCCTTTGGCCTGCATTGCTCAGCAGCCCCGCCTGCTTTACGAGTACTTCCGCCAGCTGTTTGCCCAGGTCACCAACCCTCCTATTGATCCCATTCGTGAGGCCGTGGTCATGTCCCTGGAGTGCTACGTTGGTCCCCAGGGTAACTTGTTGGAGATGGACCCTACTCAGTGCCACCGTTTACTCCTGCCGTCTCCCATTCTGAGCATCCCTGAGTTCAATGCTCTCAAGAACATCAACTACGCCCACAAGGACTGGACTGTCCGTACAATTGACATCACTTTCGAAAAGAAAAAGGGCACCGCTGGTTACGTCGAGGCTCTGGATGCTATCTGTAATGCTACCACCGAGGCTATCGAGCAGGGCGATAAGGTCATCGTTCTGTCTGACCGCGCCACTTCCGCTGAGCGTGTTCCCATCTCTGCTTTGCTGGCCACCGGTCTGGTTCACCATCACCTTGTCCGCAACAAGTGGCGTTCGCTCGCTGCCCTGGTTGTTGAGACCGCCGAGGCTCGTGAGGTTCACCACCACTGTGTCCTCCTCGGTTATGGTGCCGATGCTATCAACCCTTACCTCGCTATGGAGTGTATCCTTAAGATGAACCGGGAGAACTTGATTCGCAAGGATCTCCCCGACGAGAAGGTCATTGAGAATTACAAGGCCTCTTGCGACGGTGGTATCCTAAAGGTCATGAGTAAGATGGGTATCTCCACTCTCCAGTCCTACAAGGGTGCTCAGATCTTCGAGGCCCTTGGTATCGATGACAGTGTTATTGACCGCTGCTTCGCTGGTACTGCCAGCCGTATCCGCGGTATCACATTCGAGCTGATTGCTCAGGATGCCTTTGCTTTCCATGAGCGCGGATATCCCTCGCGCGAGATTGTCGACATTCCTGGTCTGGCCGAGACTGGCGAGTACCACTGGCGTGATGGTGGCGAACCTCACATCAACGACCCCACCAGCATTGCTAACATGCAAGATGCCGTTCGCACAAAGAACGACAAGTCTTACGAGGCCTACGCCAAGGCAGAGCACGAGCAGATCAAGAACTGCACTCTGCGTGGTATGCTCGAGTTCGACTTTGACCAGCGTACTCCCATTCCCATCGACCAGGTCGAGCCCTGGACTGAGATTGTCCGCCGCTTCGTCACTGGTGCTATGTCCTATGGATCCATCTCCATGGAATCCCACTCCACCTTGGCTATTGCCATGAACCGCCTGGGCGGAAAGTCCAACACTGGTGAAGGTGGTGAAGACGCTGAGCGCAGCAACCGGATGGAGAACGGCGACACCATGCGTTCCGCCATTAAGCAGATCGCCTCCGGCCGTTTCGGTGTGACCTCCAACTACCTCGCCGATGCCGACGAGCTTCAGATCAAAATGGCCCAGGGAGCCAAGCCCGGTGAGGGTGGTGAGCTTCCCGGCCATAAGGTACTTGGCCCAATCGCCCGCACCCGTCACTCTACCCCCGGCGTCGGTCTGATCTCCCCGCCTCCCCACCACGATATCTACTCCATCGAGGATTTGAAGCAGCTTATCTACGATCTTAAGTGCTCTAACCCTCGCTCTCGGGTCTCCGTCAAGCTTGTCTCCGAGGTTGGCGTTGGTATTGTTGCCTCTGGTGTCGCTAAAGCCAAGGCTGATCACATTCTCATCTCTGGCCACGATGGTGGTACTGGTGCTTCGCGCTGGACCGGTATCAAGTATGCCGGTCTTCCTTGGGAGCTCGGTCTTGCTGAGACCCATCAGACTCTTGTTCTCAATGACCTCCGTGGCCGTGTTGTTGTCCAGACTGACGGTCAAATTCGTACTGGTCGTGATATCGCCATCGCTTGTCTGCTTGGTGCCGAAGAATTTGGTTTCGCTACGACTCCTTTGATTGCTATGGGGTGTATCATGATGAGAAAGTGCCACTTGAACACTTGTCCTGTCGGTATTGCCACTCAGGACCCAGAGCTCCGCAAGAAGTTCAATGGTACCCCCGAGCACGTTATCAACTTCTTCTATTACATTGCCAACGAGATGCGGGCTATCATGGCCAAGCTTGGTATCCGCAGTGTTAACGAGATGGTCGGCCGTGCTGAACTTCTTAAGACTCGCGATGACCTTCGCGCTAAGCAAGAGCGTATCGACCTTTCGCTGATTCTGACTCCTGCTCACTCGCTGCGTCCTGGCGTGGCCACATACAACGTCCGCAAGCAGGATCACCGCCTCCACACCCGTCTCGACAACAAGTTGATCTTCGAGTCTGAGCTTGCTCTGGAGAAGGGTCTTCCTTGCCGCATTGAGTGTGATGTTGTCAACACTGACCGTGCTCTTGGTGCAACCCTTTCCTACCAAGTCAGCCGACGCTACGGTGAGGCTGGTCTTCCCCAGGACACCATCCACGCCAACATCAAGGGCTCCGCTGGTCAATCCTTCGGTGCCTTCCTTGCTCCTGGTATTACTCTTGAGCTTGAGGGTGACTCCAACGACTACGTTGGTAAGGGCCTGTCTGGTGGCCGTCTTATTGTCTATCCCCCTCGCGGCGCTGCTTTCAAGGCCGAGGAGAACGTCATCGTCGGTAACACCTGTCTGTACGGTGCCACTCTTGGCACTTGCTACTTCCGTGGTATGGCCGCTGAGCGTTTCGCTGTCCGCAACTCGGGTGCCACAGCTATTGTTGAGGGCGTTGGTGATCACGGTTGCGAGTACATGACCGGTGGTCGCGTTCTCATCCTGGGATCCATCGGCCGTAACTTTGCTGCCGGTATGTCTGGTGGTATTGCCTACGTGCTGGACATGAACCGGGACGCGCACTCCAAGGTTAACATGGAGATGGTGGAGGTTTCCGGCATTGAGGATCCTTCTGAGATCGCCTTTGTCCGTGGTCTGATCGAGGACCACCATCACTACACTGGCTCGGAGTTGGCTGCTCGTATCCTTCTCGACTTCAACCGTGCCCTTCCCCGCTTTATTAAGGTTCTGCCTACTGATTACAAGCGTGTTATGGAAGAGGAAGCTGCCAAGGCTAAGGCTGCGAAGAAGGCTGAGTTCTCTCTTCCCGTGCTTCCTAGCACCCCCACTCCTGCTGAGAAGGCCAAGACCGATGACTCCAAGAAGGCAGATCTTCTGGATATTGAGGACAGCATCAGCAATGAGAAGACCGAGAAGAAGCGCTCTGCCCTGATTCTGGACAAGACCCGCGGTTTCATGAAGTACAGCCGCCGCAGCGAGAAGTATCGTAACCCTACTACCCGTACTCGTGACTGGGCTGAGCTTTCCAACCGCCTGAGCGAGGATGAGCTCAAGTATCAGTCTGCTCGTTGCATGGACTGTGGTGTTCCCTTCTGTCAGTCCGACACCGGTTGTCCCATCTCCAACATCATTCCCAAGTGGAATGAGTTGGTCTTCCAGAACCAGTGGCAGGATGCCTTGAATCGTCTGCTCATGACGAACAACTTCCCCGAGTTCACGGGTCGTGTCTGCCCTGCTCCTTGTGAGGGCGCCTGTGTCCTGGGCATCAACGAGGACCCTGTCGGTATCAAGTCTATCGAGTGCGCCATCATCGACCGTGGTTTCGAGATGGGCTGGATGGCTCCCTGCCCTCCCAAGACCCGCTCTGGCAAGACCATTGCCGTCATCGGTTCCGGACCTGCTGGCCTGGCTACCGCTGATCAGCTCAACCGTGCTGGCCACAGCGTGACTGTCTACGAGCGTGCTGATCGCGTTGGTGGTCTCCTCATGTACGGTATTCCCAACATGAAGCTCGACAAGAAGGTCGTTCAGCGCCGTGTCGACCTCATGGCCGCCGAGGGCACCAAGTTCGTCACCGGTGTCGCTGTCGGCCCCGATGGTGATGTGACTCTGGACTCTCTTCGCGCCTCCAACGACGCTGTGATCATCGCCACCGGTGCTACCGTTGCCCGTGACCTCAAGGTTACTGGCCGCGAGCTCGAGGGTGTTCACTTCGCCATGCAGTTCCTGCACAAGAACACCAAGTCGCTTTTGGACTCTGGCCTATCCGACGGCGAGTACATCTCCGCCAAGGACAAGCATGTCGTTGTCATCGGTGGTGGTGATACAGGTAACGACTGCATTGGTACTTCCGTCCGCCACGGTGCCAAGTCAGTCACCAACTTCGAGCTTCTGCCGCAGCCCCCGCCCCAGCGTGCCGGCGACAACCCCTGGCCCCAGTGGCCTCGCATCTACCGCGTTGACTACGGTCACTCCGAGGTTAAGACCCACATGGGCAAGGACCCCCGTGAGTACTGTGTCATGTCGACCGAGTTCGTTGACGACGGCAGCGGCCGTGTCAAGGGTATCAACACTGTTCGTGTCGAGTGGACCAAGAGCGCCACTGGCGGTTGGGACATGAAGACCGCGGAGGGTAGCGAGCAGTTCTTCCCTGCCGACCTAGTTCTCCTCTCTATGGGATTCCTGGGTCCCGAGGACCGCTTGCTCGGCGATGAGATTGAGCGTGATCCTCGCAAGAACGTCAAGACCCCCCCTGGCAAATACTCTACCAACATCCCCGGTGTTTACGCCGCCGGTGACTGCCGTCGTGGCCAGTCCCTGATTGTTTGGGGTATCAACGAGGGCCGCCAGTGCGCTCGTGAAGTCGACGCCTTCCTCAGTGGAACCAGCTCCCAGCTGCCTGTGACCGGAGGTATCATCCGCCGCCCAGCCATCGACTCGGTACCCCAACCAGCCGAGACCCAGGTCATTGCATAGATTAAATGACTGATATATCTACGGGGATTAAATTATTACGAAGGCCATGATGGAATGTTCATTTCAACGTGCAAAAGTTAAAATGGGGTTGGTTAAATGGGAATTCTCATTTCACCTGGGAGGTTGGAGGTCTTCTCTTTCATGAAAGCTATTTCTTTCTCTTTCTCTTCTTTTGATCTTTGATCTTTGCTTTCCATGCGTCTTTATCATGTCAGCAGCGTTTCTCTATGCAAGGTGTTTAGAGCGTCTGCACCGCGGTGATTATTTTGTTTCGTGTTGTACATATCTCGTTGTTCCAACTTCTTTGAATACCTTTCTTATGAACAATTCTTACAGAATATCTTACTATTAGAGAGAATGACATTACTACTATAATGCTACTGTCCCCGCGTGAATGTACAAAGGGATTTGACACTCAAGTGCTTTGTCCAAGAATGCCAATTGTCTCACCACTCAACCCAACCTGAAAGACACAGTCGACCCCTATCAGACCGAAGTTATAAGCCCCCTTCCTCGCCCATCTCCATGACCAATTATGAACATATCCTTTCGCACCTTCCTATCCTAGTATAGTTGTCTCGAAATGGGCCGTAAAAGCAAAAAACACATGCCTCGCGTCCCAGAATGTGAGATTGAATACGAACCCGAAAGCCGACAGTCCAGCGTAGAGAGCTGGAAAGCCCGCTACGACGACATGCTAGACATTGCACTGATGGAAACGCAAGAAGAAAAAGACGCAGCGATGGCGAAGATAGAAGTTGGCAAGAACTCATATGTTGATTCTCCTCGGAATAAAAGTTTTGGGTTCGGGTTCAACGAGACTATGGAGTCCGCAGCGTCTGGAAACGTGGAGTATACGATTTCAAAGACTATGGATGCGGCTTCTGGGAATGGGAGTATTGGAGAGAAGGAAGAACTGGAGGTGCGAGTGGTTGTAGTGCGACCGCGGCGGAGTAGGAAGGGTAGGAAGGATGGTACTTTGAAGCAGAGACGGTTGGCTGTTCATCGGGCAGAGGAGGCGATAGGTTCTGTTTGGGGGTCGTTGGGAGATATTGTAAGGAGAGTACTTGGTGTGGTCTGGGGTCTTTTATTTAATGCGAGGTTTCATTTGGCGTTGGAGCTTTTTACTGCTGCTGCTGTTGCTGTTGCTGTTGCTGTTTCGCTTTCGCTTGGTGGGGATGAATTGCCCTTTAGGCTTATGGTGCTTGGGATCGGGCTAGCTGTACATGGCGTTTTGAGTCTGAAGTAGTTATGTGAAATACGCGGGATTTCTTATAGAACCTTTTTTGAGGGTTTTTATAGTGAATTGCCGGTTTGATTAGGGTAGATGGTTGGATTGGGAAATAGATTGTTGTCAGAGCAGAGAATCCAATCTATATCAAATATTATACAAATTCCACGCCAGGAGGTATCTATGTACATTCATGAGACAAGTGAGCAAAGCGGACACTTTATAAAAGCTCAAACAAAGGCAATCATGCAGCCGCTTTTTGAGGTGCCTCGGCTTCTGCATCAGCCTTCATCTCGCGCTCCAGGGCAGCAAAGTCGCCCTTGAAAGCATCGCGGGCCGGATCAAGTCGAACGTCCCAAACATCCTCACTGCTAGGACCTGTCTTCCACTTGATAGCCTTCTTCTGGTTATGGGCGCGGATGGCCTTTTTGCGCAACTCGTCTCCCCAGCCTCGGGTCTTCATGCAGAGCCAGAAATTATCCCAGTGCTCGCTGCATGAGCGCATTTCACCGTATCGGTAGACATTCACGAATTGGCCGCCGAAGGATTGACAGAAGAAGGCGTAGTCGAACGCCGTGCGGCAGGACATTTCGTCCGCGTAGAGAGATTCTTCAGCGATGGAGGAGATAGGTTCGGAGGGAGTCGCGTCGCCATTCGATAGCAGATTGGATTTGTTCGGGTTCTTCTCTGCTTCTTGGAGACTGGCGAAGAGCTGATTGAATTCAAAGTCGGCCAGTTCGGCTGGGGTCATATTCTTTGTCGGCGGTGCATTCGGAGGCGCTGGTTCGGAAGGGTTCGTATTTGAGGGTGGTGTAGGTGTGTTTTCGGAATCGCCCTTTTGAGGACTTGATCCCCATAGCCAGCCCATGATTGTGTCGAGGATTGTTTGAATTGAGTGCTGGATCGTCAAGTCGGACACTGACAACGCGGTTTTCCGATAATGTCACGTGCGAAAGATCGTCCCCGATAAGATGATCGCGCGACGTCATTACTAGCACCCACCGTTTGAATCTTGTTCTCCTCACACTTGGTCCTGACGATATGTGTGACTGTTGATATGCAGCGAGCATCTTTTGCGAGAGCAGCCTCGACTGCGTGGGCAACTCCACTGCGCTGTACTACCACTAATGTCCATACTCATGGCCTGGGGTGGAGATCAGCGCCGCTTTGGAGACGCTCGCCAGTCGGTGCGCGGTCGACGTCCTCGGTTAAGTCTGGACATATCCAGCTTGAAGAGAATGAGGGTATTCTCTATGTGAATAGTGAGTATCAAGATATAGGGTGAACCCACGCTCGTTCTTTACTAAACAGCTCCAGACATTTTCCCTCAGCGACTCCAATGGTTCCTGCGGGGTCCCCTTAGCCATATCCAACCTCTCGAAGGAATCTTAAAGAAGATTAACAACCCCAATTTCGCTGCATCGGACCCCACGCGCATCGCTGAGCGGGCACTGCCAAAGGAACTAGGCCTTGAAATCAAAGAAGTGGTGACTCGCTACAAAGAAGGTGGTGCATTCGTCAAGTATGCACGGAATCCCGGCGTCAGCGACGAGGAGGTCAAAGCCGCAGCTCAGGACTACATCGCGAAGAATCCCATCAGGCCCTGGTTCAATCCATTTCAAACCGCTGATGCAGATCTGGTACGTGGGCGACCTTGGATTGAGGATCTATATCGACTTCCCAGCCAAACCTTGAGAGTGGAGTTCTTGCCCGATTCCACTGAGGGTCCTGCTGGAGAATTAACACAAGAAGCGCTGTATTCTCTTTTTCGTCCCTTTGGAAAGCTACTGGATATCCAGCCACAGCCTTCTGATTCCAAGATCGCACCAAGGTACGCCACTCTGCGATTTAGTCGACCCCGGTACGCGGTGATGGCAAGGAACTGCATGCACGGGTATACTGCCTTTGAAAAAGAGGGTGGTGGCAAGACAGGCACTAGGTTCAAAATCAACTATGAGCGCAAGATCAAGTTCTCTATGATCAAGGATTGGCTCTTCAGCCACCCTAGACTTGTGATCCCCGCCGTGGCAGCACTGGTGGCCACAATCACGGTCATTATCTTCGATCCTATCCGTACCTTCTTTATCAAAATGAAGATCAAGTCCACCCTCCACACTGAGGATAACGCGGTTTTGCAGTGGATTCGCAGACAAGCAGACAAGGCCAACATGCTTTACTTTGGCCACCGCAAAGCAGATCCTCGGGGTCTATCTGCCATCTGGGAAGACCGGCAGAAGGACATCAACCAGCTGCAAGCTTGGCTTACTGAGACGGCGGAGACATTCATCGTTCTTCATGGTCCCCGTGGCTCTGGAAAGCGAGAGCTTGTCTTGGAACAGGCACTGAAGGACCACAGCTACAAAGTTGTTATCGACTGTAAACAAATCCAGGATGCTCGCGGCGACACTGCCAAGATCTCTCGAGCAGCTGCGCAGGTTGGCTACAGACCGATCTTCTCCTGGATGAACAGTATCAGCAGCTTCATTGACTTGGCAGCGCAAGGAATGATTGGTACCAAGGCTGGCTTCTCGGAGACTCTCGATGCACAGCTTAGCAAGATTTGGCAAAACACTGCAGTTGCTATGAAACGAGTCGCGTTGGATGGCAGGAAAAAGGATGATAAGGATGCAAACCTGGGCGAGGACGAGTATCTCGAAGCACACCCTGAGAAGAGACCTGTTGTGGTCATTGACAACTTCGTCTATAATTCCGAAGACAGTGTTGTACTGGACAAGCTCACAGAGTGGGCCGCTGGTCTGACCACGGCCAACATTGCCCATGTTATTTTCTTGACCACTGATTCATCCTTCGCGAAGCCTCTCAGTAAAGCTCTTCCGAACCAGGTCTTCCGCACTATCACCCTTGGTGACTGTTCGCTTGATGTTGGCCATCGCTACGTGATGAGCCATTTGAATTCTGGGTCCGCGGAAGATAAAAATGACCCAACCCAGAATGAGAAGCAGTCCCTCGAAGGACTCGATGACTGCATTAAGGTCTTGGGTGGAAGAGTCACTGATCTGGAGTTCATGGCTCATCGGATTGAGGCTGGAGAGACCCCTCAAGGTATATTTATTCTATATCCACCGAGAAAAATAGTAATATACTAATACTTATAATAGCCGCTGTGGACCGAATCGTCGACCAGTCCGCCTCAGAGATTATGAAAATCTTCATTCTGGGAGGCGAATCAGCCTCACCCCAATGGTCACGCGAGCAGGCATGGCACCTCATCAAATCAATCGCACATGCCAAGGACGGTGCCCTGCTATATAACAAGGTCCTCCTTTCCGATCTGTTCAAAAGTGATGGCGAGGCAACTCTCCGAGCCCTTGAGCAAGCCGAGCTCATCGCCGTCGGATCTGAGCGAGGCTTCCCACGATGGATCAAGCCCGGCAAGCCCGTCTACCGAGCTGCATTCCAGCGTTTAACTGAGAACAAAACCTTAGAGGGCCGCCTGGATCTGATGATTCTCGCGCAGCTGATCAGCGACGAAAACAAGAGTATCGGCAAGTATGAGGAGGAGTTGCAGGTGCTCGGCTCGCTGCCAAAGCATCCTTGGGAACTTACCTCGCGCATCGAGTGGCTTCTGCGCAAGGTGCAAGGATCGCAGACAAATATCCAGAAGTACGAAGCCCAGAGCGCTATCTTGAAGAAGATGCTACAGGGCGAGAAATAAGCATTATGTTTATTTTGTACTATTTCGATTGTGGACTTTTTACGAAGCGCGCGGCTCAAGGCTATAACTGTATTATGTACACTCCCCACTCGAGTATCTGTTAAATAGCAGAGGAGCCAATTGTTTATATCCTTTCAATGGAATGGACGAGTCGAATGGCACGTTCTGTAGGATTTGCAAATATAGAAACGTGTCTCACCCGAGACCAACCGTGATGATTAAGCAGGAGTACCTCAGGCACTTCGAATTTCTGCTCAGCCTCCCTTTTCACAGCATCGGTCGTGAAGACTAAAAAAATGAACTCATTATCTCAATTATAATCTAATCTTCACTTTCGACATATTTTGCATCTTCTGCGAGCGCAGACTTGAATTTGGCCCTGTATCAGTGGAATTAACTGGGGCTGTTTTTTTATTTCCTTTCGCGTCGCCAACATGGAGCGACACACCACTTCAACCTCCCACTTGATCCAGACCGTCCGGAACGGCCTGTCTGAAATGACATGGACAACATTCTTCGCTGTCTTGGTGTTTTCATGCATCGCGACCCGCGTTATTAGCGGATTACAGAGCCGACAGCGTGAATATGACCCGAAAGAGCCACGTACCTCGCGGTTGGCACCGTACTGGTTCCCCTGGATCGGACATGGATTTCAAATTGTCTGGAATCATCTTGGCCTCTTCGAGTCTTTACGGTTAGTAACGTTCGAATACTCGGTATATTACAGCAGCTAATCACCATCTAGAGAATCCATGGATGAGCCTGTGTTTGGCATCTACCTGCGGGGCGAAACCTATGACACTGTGGTATCACCATTGATGATGAACACTGTTATGTCTTCAAATGCATCAAATGCTCCTGTGCTCGATCAGGCTCTGCAAAATGTCTTTGGCGACCGCAGTCTTACGCGCAGCGTTCAGCTGAATCGCAACGAGGAAATCAGTGACAATGTAGCTGAGCTCATAAGCAAAGATTCATTTGCGACTGAAGTGTCAGCCCTCATTACCAAGTTTTTGCAAAACAATGTTTCAAATCTCGTCACATTCTCTCGCAGTCCCGTTGACATGCCCCCCTGGGAACGTGATAGCGATGTGACCATGTCCGAGGAAGACAACTCGGTTTGCGAAGTGAAGCTCTTTGAGCTCATGCGAAACTTCATGGGCCACAATCTCTCTACCCTGTTGATGGGCGAGGCGTTCTTGGAAAACTTCCCTATGTCCCTGGCAGACCTATGGACACTAGACAGAAACTATGTTCCCTTATTTGTTGGAGCTCGTCGCTGGATTCCCAGCCCTGGAGTGTCGTCGGGCTTCGCTGCGCGGGACCGGCTAATTCATGTCATGTCGGTCTTTTACCGTGCATTTTCAGCCTTTGATGATGGCATTGACCCTGGCATCGAACTTCGTGACCTCGATGATGTTTCCGAGTTGGTAAAGCAGAGAATGCGGACCTTCCGGAAATTGGATTTGTCCCCTGGAGCTAGTGCGGCGGCCAACCTTTCTCTGTACTGGGACATTGTCGAACACACCACTAAGATTACCTTCTGGTCGATTATTCACATCTTTGCGGATGGCGCACTTTTGAAAGAAATTCGCACTGAAATCGCCTCCTGCGTGAACGCCACTCGGCCCACCCGCGAAGAAACTGGTTTCCCCTTCGACGAGCCCCCCAAGCTCAACCTCGATCTCGAGAAACTGCTTGTTTCATGCCCATTATTCAAGGCATGCTACTACGAGACCCTCCGCCTACACTCAGCAGGAATCTCATTCAGGAAGTTGGAATCAAATCTGACTGTGACCGAGTCGAAAGAAGACGCAACTGAGCCTCGCACATACAAGCTTAGCAAGGGCAAGAAAGTCGTCATGCCGCACGGCGTGTACCACAATGATCCCCATCGCTTTTCCAACCCAGATCAGTACGATCCACTACGCTTCATCGTGACTGATGCTACAACTGGTGCCAAGCAGGCTAGAGCAGACCCGATTGCGCCTTTCGCGGACGGCTTGTACGGCTCGAAAAATAACAACTTTACGGAGCGGGCCATCCTAGGCTTTACCGCGTCTATCGTATCGATGTGGGATATCCAATCGGCGAGTGAGAAGGAGCTCGCAGTTCCCCCGCATAGGACAACCTGGGGCGCATTTCACCCGGCAAAGGATGTCAAGGTGAAGTTGAAGCCGATGGTATAGACCTCGAGGTTTGTGAACTAGTCCATATTTTCGTAACATTGCATGCCTCCATAGAAAGCGTTTAGGCCTCGTTGCCGTTGAGAAATTGTTGAGCCTTCCAATTAACTGGCACCCATTGGCCTCAGACCTCGTATAAAGCACTTGTTCTCCATAAATCGACTTCAATACGAATAAGATCGACGCATTGATAGCCGCGGGTGGACCCGTAGACGGAATATTATCCGGTCGGGCTTGAACCGATGACACCATCCACTCAGCGTGTGAGGATAAATAAGCTCCCTCATCCAGGGCCAATTGCTCAGTTAAGATAGAAATCAAGAATCGCCCAAAATGACGGAAAACGAAGCAGAGCCCAACCAAGACTATGATCTCGACACCCCCGTCAATTCAACCTCAGGACTCCGCCAGGGCCTAACCTCCTATGGCGACGCGCACTTTTCCCTCTTTCTACGCAAAGTTTTCATCAAAGCACTTGGTTACTCCGAAGATTCCCTCTCAAGACCCATCATCGGCATTATCAACACATTCTCGGGTTTTAATCCATGTCATGCCAATGTACCGCAGCTCATCGAGGCCGCTAAGCGCGGCGTGCAGCTTAATGGAGGGCTGGCAATTGAATTTCCTACCATCAGTGTTGCGGAGTCATTCTCGCATCCGACTAGTATGTTTCTGCGGAATCTGATGAGTATGGACACGGAGGAGATGATTAAGGCGCAACCGTTGGATGCTTGTATCATGATTGGAGGTTAGTGTCTGTCCTTGATGAGAACGGGATATGAGAGGGGAAGTAGATGGCTGATTCTTTCTAGGATGTGACAAGACGGTTCCTGCGCAGCTCATGGGTGGAATCTCTGCCAACAAACCTATCCTTCCTTTGATTACGGGTCCTATGCTTCCGGGTAGTCATCGTGGGAAAAGAATTGGTGCCTGCACTGACTGTCGTAACAATTGGGCTGCTTTTAGAGCCGGTGAGATTGATGTTGAAGAGATCTCGGCTATTAATGAAGAGCTTGCTCCCACGGTGAGTGCATCCCCAGGCGAGCTAGAATAAGCCCATGCTAATGGGATCTTATAGATTGGAACATGCGGTGTCATGGGAACAGCGAGCACTATGGCCTGCATAACTGCAGCGCTAGGAATGATGCCTCTCCGAGGTGCATCTGCCCCGGCAGTATCATCTGCTCGACTACGAATTGCCGAAGAGACTGGTGCAAACGCAGTAGCAGTAGCCAAAGCGGCAAGAAAGCCACAGGAAATTCTGAGCAAGGAATCCTTCTTGAATGCCATCACGGTGCTCCAGGCCATTGGCGGGTCCACAAACGCAGTGGTTCACCTGTTAGCTATTGCCAACCGACACCCCGATCTCCAAGGCGTGATCACCTTGCAGACATTCGAAGAGATCGGAAAGAAGACCCCGCTTTTGGTTGATCTCAAGCCCAGCGGAGATAATTATATGAATGATTTCCACAACGCCGGTGGCATGTTGGCGCTACTGCAAGTTCTTCGACCGCTGCTTCATTTGTCCGCTAAGACAATTAGCGGCCAGACACTGGGCGAGGTTTTGGATGCGTCCAAATCGAAGCTCTCCTTCGCACAGGACATTATTCGACCACTTTCGAACCCTCTTCACTCGTCGTCTTCTCTGGCTATTCTTCATGGCAACCTCGCGCCAAATGGAGCGGTTCTCAAAGCATCTGCTTCTAAGGATCGGTCTCTCCTCTCACACACCGGGCCGGCTGTTGTCTTCGAAAATTCCGCAGACCTAGCTCTGCGGATCGACGACCCGGATCTTCCTGTAACAAGGGACAGCGTGTTGGTGCTCAAGGGAATCGGCCCAATCGGGAACCCAGGGATGCCAGAAGCAGGTTTGATTCCGATTCCCAAAAAGCTAGCTGCTGCTGGTGTCAAGGATATGCTGCGACTATCGGATGGTCGGATGTCAGGTACTGCAGGAGGTACCATTATACTGCACATCTCACCGGAGTCGGCTGTACCCAATTCTCCCTTCGGGGTTGTTGAGACGGGCGACTTGATCATCTGCGATATTGAAACCCGCAGGCTTCATCTTGACATCTCGGATGATGTATTGCAAGCTCGTATCTCACAGAGAAAGCAAACTTTAGAGGGTGAGAGTGGTCCAGTGCAGGCGAGGAAGCAGCGAAGAGGATATCGCGGGTTGTACGAGCGGTCGGTAAACCAAGCGCATGAAGGAACCGACTTCGACTTCCTCACAGCCGGAGGTGCAAGTACTTGAAGCTAGTACATAGTGACAAATTCCAAGAAACTACGGAGTACCAAATGGAATATACAGCCGCGACTTGGCTCTCCAGACGTATCTGAAATCATTCAAATACAAGAACTAGAAGAACGAAGAAAATAGATCTAGAAGGAGATGTACAGAGATGCCCAGAAAAGAAGACGTCAAGAAGAGGCTCATTTAGATTATCTTCTCGGACTGTAAAGAGACTTGCCCTGAGCCCTAACCCAATTGGGTTAAATCCCTTGCGCGCGTCCGCGACGCGTCTCCGCTCGCCATTGAGCCTTGATGCTCCGGACTATTCTATCTCAAATTCCACTTGCGCCATGAGCTCCGATGCCATTCGCCCTCGTGGCCGGCCGGCTCGTAAGTCTTATTCCTGAATTGTCGGTCCCGTCCCTGCTAACAGACGACTGCGACAAGACCCCCGGGCCCGACAGTATTGGCATACACCCCCGACGGCCGACGAGTCATTACCGGCGGATCAAATCAGGCTATTCGTATCTACACGGTCGGCGAGGATGGCGAACCGAAAACAGTGGACGGAGCCATTGATGGGCACTGTGCAATTGGCGCCACGAATAAATGCTTTCTCATGGGCGCGGAAGACGGAACTGTCTGGCAGTACGACGCCGTGACTGGTCAGCAGGGCCTCTTGCTTCTGCGATGTGCATTACCTATTCGAGATATTGCGGTGTCTAGAGATGGAGAGTGGGCTGCAGTGGCCAGCGAGTAAGTTGGAGCATGGCTGAAGACCAGGAGGACGAGAGCTGATATGACGATGCAGCGAGCTTACAGTCAAAATTGTCAAGATTGAGGACATGACGCAGACGAAATATCTCCGAGAACAAGAGAAAGGAGCAAAGCATGTCGCCTTCGATCCCAATGGCCGCTATGTGGCCGTCTCCGACATCAACGGCAAACTCTACATTTATTCGCTGAACGAAGAAGAGCCGGAATTGGTACGCAAACTGGATGGTGTCATTCAGGCACTCGAGCCGGAAAAGGAGGCGACATCCAAAGCTGTTTGGCACCCCGACGGCACGGCGTTTGCGGTGGCAGAAGCAACCAGGGATATCTCCATCTACTCGATTTCGGAGTGGAAGAAGGAGAAGACCTTTACTGGAGGACACACGGGCGACATCACTGCGCTGAGCTGGTCTCCAAATGGAACGCTGCTGGCATCCGCAGGCGCCGATGGGCGGATTGTGCTTTGGGAAACCAAGACACAAAAGATCCTACAGCACTTCGACTTTGCCAACGTCATCAACATCGCGTGGCACCCAACCAAGAACTCCCTGTCATTCACCAACTCGGATGGAGAGCTGTTCATTTACGACAACTTCGTCCCCAAGGACCAGGAGGCTCAGCTCGCAAAGCCCCTGCAGGCTGCTCCCATCTTCGCCGGTCCCTTGACCGAGATCTCCAACAACGCTAGACAGACATTGGCGGATCGATCTCGGGATGCAGTCAAACGTGCGGCACGAGCTGGCACACCCGACTCCTTGGATGATATTCTGGGCGAAGATGAGGAGATGGCTGACTTTGTTGACGATGACGATGGAGCTGGATATGCCGAGGAGCTCAATGCATTCGGCAAGCGGCCCAATGGCCACCTGGATGCTATCGATGGCCCCGAAAGCAAGCGAGTCTTCCCTGGCTCTGTCCAGGTCAAGGCTCACCCGCCTCTCCAGCCCGGCAGTACGCCCTGGGCAGGCAATCGACGATATCTTTGTATGCATCGTTCACCCTGCTTGACAATTCTTTGCTAACCTTCCTAGGCTTGAACTTGACTGGTGCTGTCTGGACTGTTGACCAGGAGACACATCATACCGTGACTGTAGAATTTTACGACCGAGAGGCTCACAGGGACTTCCATTTCACGGACCCATATCAATATGACAAGGCCTGCCTTAGTGAGTTCTTTGCATACGGTCTAATGCATGTTTGTTTCTAATATGGAACAGACGAAAACGGTACCCTTTTCTCCAACAACCCCGAAGATGGTCCTGCTTCAATCTTCTACCGACCACACGAGACATGGACTACGCGAGCGGACTGGCGGACCACCTTGCCAGAAGGAGAGACGGTTCGAGGTAGGTCTAGTCGCAAAGTACAGACTTTCCAGATACTAATTATCTTGTCAGCTCTGGCACTCAGCGAATCTTACATAGTCGCTATCACATCAAAGGACTATGTGCGGGTCTATACACTCTTTGGAACACCTTTCCGAGTGTACCGTCAAAAAAGCCAGGCCGTGACATGCTCTGCTTGGCGGGATTATATCATGACCATTGGTAATGGCCCTGTTTCAGCTGATGGCCGTCAGACCACATTGCATTACACAGTTGAGAATGTCAAGCGTGATGAGATCTGCCAAAATGAAGATGTGGTCGCTCTTTCATCGGGAGCTCAACTTCAAAGTGTGTTCTTCTCTGACATGGGAGTACGTCAATATTCAAACCTACCCCGATGACACGTGCTAAATACAACAGGACCCTTGCATCTACGACACAACCGGTACCCTTTTGGTGCTGCAGCACTGGCGCACGACTGGTCAGGCACGGTGGGTGCCTCTCCTGGACACAAAGCAACTCGCCCGTCTTGCTGGTGGTCGCAAAGAAGAGACATACTGGCCCGTGGCTGTTGCTCAGGATAAATTCCACTGCATCATTCTCAAGGGTGGTGACAAGAACCCATACTTCCCCCGGCCGCTGCTCAGCGAGTTCGATTTCCAGCTCCCTATCTCCAGCAAACCGGTGAATGACTCCAACGATGAAGATGCGGCTGCTGGTAACGAAGTCTCGCGTTTCGAAGAAACATTCGTGCGCGGCAGCGTTCTTCTGTCACTCTTCCGCGACCTGCTGTCTTCGACCAATGCAACCTCATCTCAACGAACCGAGTTGGCGCGCAAGGAGCTGGATATTGACAAGACGCTGCTGCAGATGCTGGCCATTGAATGCAGAGAAGGCGAAGACCGGGGCATGAAGGCATTGGAACTTGTGAACCTGATGACCGACCGTAATGGCAAGATGATTGAGGCTGCGGCCAAGGTCGCCCAACGCTATGGACGTGGCGTGTTGGAAGACAAGATCCGGGATCTGGCCGAGCGACGAGTGATGGGCATGGGTGATGATGACGAACTGGCTTGAATGAGAATGGGTTTCGGGAAATACCAAAGTACATTAGTAAATTTACATTCAAATTGGAGTTATGACACCACAG
Source organism: Penicillium atrosanguineum (assembly GCF_028827265.1). Classification (NCBI taxonomy): domain Eukaryota; kingdom Fungi; phylum Ascomycota; class Eurotiomycetes; order Eurotiales; family Aspergillaceae; genus Penicillium; species Penicillium atrosanguineum. The sequence goes on along the minus strand of NW_026623139.1, from coordinate 2,721,587 downwards.
AATGTTCTGGTGAAGCTAACACATTGTATACATGTGACCTCTGATTGGCCCGTCGTTCGCCGGGAGGCGCAGACAACTCCGCGATTCCAGTTCCAGCTTCTAACTTCCCACTTCCCACTTCCCACTTCCCGCTTCTAGCTTCTAGCTTCCTTCAACCACTGATGACATGACACTTGCGCCCACTGTGCAAAAGGCAGAATGCCAGCATCGCACCCGCGTCTCCACCTGGCGCTGAAGCCGAGTGCGGGTCGCCCGTTCACTCACTCTCGGCGACGATCATTAGCCCATCCGCGTCATGGCATTTTGAAAGAGCCCTGGCTGCCTTCACCGTCCCTGAGGCCACTCCCTGCAGCCTACTTTTCGCCAACTCGGATACGCAATCAGTTCGACGGCTTAAATGAGGGTCCTCAGAATGAACACAAGCCGCCAGACGAGCGCATCATGAAGCTCGGAAAGAGTAAGATTGCGCTCCGCAATAACGTCTTTACCGTCACGAACGGACCGGCTAACTATTGTGATCACTACAGCCTTACGAACACTCTCCCCTCTCCTTCCAACAATACTGTACAATACCCTCCCAGCTGAGATCCTCGCACCAAGCGTCAACCTCCACCTCTTCCCCTCAACACACCAGCACCTCCCTACCGTCAAGGGTCGCACGCTCTACCGCGCAGCACTATGGACCGTCCCTGTCGCATGGAGCAGCGTTCCACTAGTAGGGAACGTGAAGCTTCAAATCCAAAGTGAACGGATCGTACGAGCGGGGACAATTCTCGACCCGGAACGCGGCGACCAACATGACTGCGGCGACGAGCGACTAGTCGTACGATGGAAGACAGAGCCACGCACAGATAGCCGGCCCTTCCACGATACGCCTACAAAAGGTCACCGCACCGAATCAACAGATAAGCACCATCTCTCAACTTCAACGAACGGAACGAATAAGGGCCTGAGCGTGCTCCTCGGCGGCGATGAACCCATCTTCAAACTTTCCAAGGAGGAGCAATTCAGTGGACTCTTCATCTTCTCCTTTGACGAGGAGGGGCGCATTCTGACGCATACCATTGAGCATGCGGACGAAGCGGATGGATGGGACCGGACGTCCAAGTTTGTGACGCTGACTGACTGGCTTATTGGAAAGGCGCGGGGGTCGCTTGATCCGGCGCCAAGTCCTGGCCTGGTCATGGAGTCGTGGGAGAACTACGGCTTACCGTCGAGTGATACGCGGTATCGGCGGCCATGAACCGTCTTTAATCGTCTATGGCAGGCCCTTAGACCGCAATATGTAATCACCACTCTTGATCTACCTTACCGTGTACTATTATACCCTTGTCGAATATGCATAACCTTAGCTTTCTTCTCTTTTTCCAGATAGCACCTGAATTGGTAGACCGGTTCACTCGTTTTCTCGCGGCTGCAGAACTATGGTTTCTTAAGGTGGGGCTCGTAACTTGTAGAGAGAGATGGATGGAGAGCCGAGGTCTCACAGCGGCTTTGTTTGATCCTTGGCGTTGATGATTTCCAACTGTTGTTTCAGAGCCTGACAAATAATCTTTCAGTTTACAAAGGAAAGAAATTCATTCAATGAAACAAAGGCAACAACTTGCTCTCAATGTATAAAATGATGTATAAAATGAACCTCCCGTCGAGGCTATTAAGGGGAACTTCACAAGCGCATAGTCTTCAGCTACCATTCGGAGCCCACATTTCAAGGGTTAGACCTTTACGAGATACTGATTGTCCTATCAAGCATGAGCTCCGATATTCAAACGGAAGATATCACACTTGACCACACACTAGCGTGTATATCATACTAAACTTGAGCTCTCTATGCTCTATGTACGGACATATTTTGAACTCGCGATCCTCTCATGTACCCACTAGTAATCAAGATGACTAAAACGGTAGCCTCGAGAAATGGCTGGCTTCGGAACACAGGGTTGAATCGTTTCCCACGGGGATGCGTCGGCCAATATGGACAACTACTTTCGGTGGCGGGGCTAGCCGGACTACAGAGACTCTTAACAAAATCTAATCCCAAGAGCTATGCTAGAAGGGGTAAGTGTGGCAGGAAATTTGATAATCAATAAAGGCAATTCAAGCTCTCAGTAAGAAACCAAGCTGCTCTGATCCCACTTTCCCAGCAGAAAACAATCATTCACCACATTCTCGCGCACCACTGACAACAAGCATGGAGCGCATTAATTACATCAACGCCTCTTATTATCCCAGCTGGCGAATCTACCGAGGACAGAGTCCGTCGTCGATGGATCTCGCCAGGACAACACATGTATTTTATGCATTTCTCAGGTAGGTGGTCCCGCCAAGCCTGTCGCAGCTTGGACAGTGACGTGAGCCCACTAGCATCTGAACAATGCATGGCTTTGTTCTTCTGATCTGATCTGACTATTTTTCTTATTTGATTTTATTCAACAGAGTCCGAGAGAATGGCGACATCTACGTGAGTGATCCCCACATATTGATCACCGGGTCAAGTTGCCTAGTTTAACCCGGAAGATGATTTTAGCATCTGGACGAAAAAGCGGACCTGGAGTATCCAGCCGACGGAGTCAACGGTTGTCTCAACGCATTCACTCTGCTTAAGCGCCAGCAGTTCCCACATCTCAAACTGATCGTATCGATCGGCGGAGGGAGTGGAAGCCAACCATTCAAGGAAGTGACGAGCCATTTGGATCGTCGTGCTCGGCTAGCCCGAAACCTCCGGCAATTTGTCGATCGGTTCGAGCTGAACGGAGTGGATCGTGAGTTTTTACCGTACAAGAAAATCTTGAGCGTGAACCTCTAGGTTAACCGAGCGCTAGTGGACTGGGAACACCCCTCGAACGCTGAAGAGGGCCGAAACTATGTCCTCGTATTAGAGGAACTGCGCCGAAGCCTCCCGGCTCCACAATACTTGCTCACGACTGCTCTGCCGGTGGGCGAGTGGTGCCTCAAGCACATCGATGTGGCGAAAGCTGCCAAACAGGTCGATTTTGTCAATCTGATGTGCTATGATTTTGCGGGTCCCTGGACTGGGCTTTCCGGGCACCAGAGTCAGCTGTACGCGCCAGCACGCCCGCATAATGCCTTCGCCAAGCGATCTGGCCACGAAGCTGTGAAATACTTTCTAGTGCGAGGCGTTCCGAGCAAGAAGTTAGTTCTCGGAGTTCCCGTTTACGGGCGCTCGTTCCTGGGCGTTGATGGGGTTGGCCAGCGATTTAGCGGCCATGCCGGTGAAGGAGGCACTTTCGAGTACCGTCAGTTGCCATTGCCCGGTGCGCAGGTATTCATGGATGCAAAATTGGGTGCAGCGGGCTCGATTGGAGGCGAAGGAGGCTTTGTCAGTCATGATACACCGGGTACAGTGCAGATGAAGGCTGAGTATGTCAGGGCCAACCACCTTGGAGGGCTTTTCTACTGGACGGGTGTTGCTGATGCTGCCGGACCCGAGAGTCTGGTAAATGCGGGTTACGAAGTGCTTAGTCGCTCGTGAAAGTCTTGGAAGACTCCTAGATTTAGACACGCTAACTTGCATGAATTGAACAATCTGTCTACCTCGTTATGTACACACCCGTACCGATTCTCCGTTGTTGGTGTCCTCCGTGCACAGTAGTACTCTTTAAGTTTAGTAGATGTCTGGAGAGGGGAATCGTAGTTCCAATTGTGATTAATGCAGTAGCTCTAACAAGCAGCCAATAAATAATATATACTCCAAACATGTGAACAGGTCATAATACGTTTTTAACAGGACGTGACAAAGTTCTCAACCATCACACCTTCGAGCCCATCCAGGACAGCCAAATCCAATCCTACCTGGTCCACTGCGACCATGATAATATCGAACTCTTCCAATCCCTTCTTGTTCCATTGGGTCTTCTCATCCAATCTAGGGACGAAAGAAACAGCCTCTGCCGACACCAAGGGGTCCGCAAAGGCAACATAGGCCTCCCACTCCGAAAGCAAATGGCGCACCAGTGAAAGCGCAGGGGAGTTGCTCAGCACGGATTGTCCACGCTTGAAACCCACACCCACCACCAGAATCCGAGTACGAAGGTCGCGTCCTCCGGCAAGTTTGCACTCCCTGAGGTACTTCCTCATTACGCGATCACCCATTCTCGCCGGCCGTTCAGCCATCTTCTCCGTCGCCGCCTGGAGCAGAGGGAATTCGGAGTTCATCAGGAGGTAGTAAGGGTTGACGGGGATGCAGTGTCCACCGACACCGAGGCCGGGAGAGTAGGGCTGGTACCCGAACGGCTTGGACGCGGCAGCGGCCGAGACCTCGAGAGCGTTGATTCCGATCGCGTGGCATGCGTCGGCCATCTCATTTGCATGCGCGATGCAGACCATACGCTGGCAGTTCTCGTACAATTTTGTCATTTCGGCCACCTCCGGTGAGGACACATGGACCAGGTGTTCGAAGATTTCTTGGTATAGCTCGTGGATGCTGACTAGCGATCCTGGAGTGATGTCGTCGAGACCGGAGATGATCTTGGGAATGGTTTCGAAGGCAGGGCTGACGCGACCGGGATCGACTCGCTCTGGAGACATGCCGGCCTTGAGGCCTTTGGCGAGCATGACATCCTTGATGAGCTGGCGGGTCATGCCCACCGCTACCGAGCTCTCAATGATCACCGTCGATCCTGCTTTGGCATATTCTGCAACGAGAGAGATGGCGCTCTCGAGATGTTGTGTGTCGACGGTGTTGTCGTGGTGCAGACGTGTGGGAACGGAGATGAGGAAGTGGGTTGCCTTTGCAATATCATTAGGGTTGCTGGTGTAGTGAATGTTGGCATTCGTCTCCGTCTCTTTGATTTGATGGAGACGGCGCTGGTCGACATCATAGGCCACGACACGGTAGACTTTGGCAAAAGCCGTGACAAGTTGGTAGCCCACGTAGCCAACGCCGATCACAGCCACAACAGATTTAAAGGCCTGTGGGCGGGAGATCCCAAGGCCTGATAGTTGAGCCAAACGAGAATGATCTTCCTCAACCTTGGTTTCCCGAGGAGGTGTAGCTAGGCCATTGTTGGAGGCTGCATGGGCAATGGATTGCGCCTTGAAGAAGTCTGTTGATGAATTCTCATCAACAGATCCGTCAGGCGAAGGAAGGAAAGGAACAAAAGTCACAGTCATGATCGTAGGTATAGGTAGTTGTGAGAATGCTCACGACCAAATGACAATTGATTGTTACTACAAGACCCTTCTCACCTTATACTTCTTATATATCGGCACCTCGCCATCAAAACCCCATCGAACTCGGCCTCTAAAGCCCACCTCGCCAGTTTTACCTCGAGCATTTTCTTCTCAGCTCCCTGTGTTCGGTCGAGACCGATACTCTCAGCCGACCTTGTTCTCTTGACCGGACTCAAGCGACATTCTCGTTCCAAACTTCGTATTGCATGGTCGGCACCGAAAGCCTCGATTCGAATAGGAAGGCGAGGGACTCATCCAGTTCGCCTTCAGGGTTAGTTGACGGCCAAATCCGTGTTTAAGCCATGCCAACTAAATGTTACTAGTCACGCCAAGCAGCTCTAGCTCGACCATAGGGCATGTGGGGGAAAAGAGGATGCTTTGCTCGAGAGAGATCACATCATTGGTTATACAGTTCCACCTGAATTGACCCGTATGTGTTCTCGTGTCTGGCTCTAAACTTTCTCCGTACCTAGTCTATTTCTGGAGAAAAAGACAGTTCAAAAGTCAAATAAGAAGACAAGGAGAAGAAGGCTACTGTGGCAGCGGAGTATTAACGATACGCACTGTAAACAGAGAAACAGTATTGATCATGGTATCAAAGATTCAAGGAAAAGGTTAAGACATGTGCGGTATATGGAAAATATATCGAAAGTTCATTATACAAACAGGTGTTCTTCAAGGCCGATCTTCAGTACCCAGATGTACTTTACGCCTAATATGTGAATATGAAATAGGTGGTTAAGGAAATCGCAATATAATTGATCTCCATTAGGCGTTCCCTTGGCAAAATCCTTGGGTCCGAGTACCTTGAAACTTTTCTTTGGACTCTCTACATGTGGTAAAATACCAATCACAAAATGTGGCCCGACGGCCATCTGCGCCCCTGTGGGAGGCGTTCTTGTAGGGCAAGAATCACCAAAAACAGGGAACACTGGATATGTACCGCATATGTAATGCGTGTATCGAATTCCCACGGGCCTGGAAAAGGTCCCTAAGGTTAGACGAACAAACGAACGGGATACTAGTAAACGAGCGGAGCCGTGCGCTTGTATTGATCATTCTAGATCTGGTCACACGAAACACTGGGGAATTTCTCGATGGCGTGCTCATACTCGGTTATGCATAGGAATTTATTGACGAGGGTAAAAAGAGCCATAGCCGTGGAGTGGCCTGAAAGTGGCCCCCGTGTATGGATTCCCCCTCGTAAGCATTGTTTTTAACTTTTCGTCAGTTCATTCCCAGTTCGTTTTAGCTCGGTTTTAGCGGAGTATTAATACGGTGGGTGGCACTCTTGGCAATTCGTACCTGAGTCTCGACCAGGGTTCGCGCTAAGCTCCCGGGCGGGACCTTTGTAGGTCAGTCTTGCCGACCATCAACTCTATACAGCTGAATGCCAAAATAACGATCTAGATCTATCTTGCTGGAATGCCCGACATGGCATCAAGCTCGTATGCCGGACTCCACTCTCGGGTTTCGCCTCTGTCCCTACAGCTGTCATCGGCCATTCTATCCCAGTGCGAAAGGCTCGTCGCCATTAATGTCAATTGTTCGACCATGTTCGCCCCAGCCCATGGCTATTTGAATTTGCTGGGCTGCTCCTGTGGCTCACAGCAGCAAGTCAATTTTCTGTTCCCTGGCAGAAGGAGCAATTCTTCACCTTCGTCCTTCGTTTGAAATATACAGCAATGTACACCTTGCAGGCCGGGAATCCGGAGCATGTCGCGTCCATGGAAGACCTGGACGTGGAAGCTCAGTCCATCACGCTTCCCCCAAAGCATTGCAGCCATCCGGGCATTCTCACCGCGTTTCTCAAACTTCCCTCCCACAAGCATCTTTCTTTGGGAACATCCTCCACAAATTTGGAACTGTCGCTGGCCCCGAATCGTCTGCCGGATCCGATTTGAACACTCGTTCGTCCTCCCCTAGCAATGACCCTCGGAGCGATGCATCGTACAGTACCCCAAGTGTGGAGTCGGATAGTCGTGCGAACTCGCGCTCGGCGTCTTTGGTCTCTAGTAGCACCGGCAACCAACGATACGATGTCGCGGCCTCCCAACAGGCCGTCATGGCTCCGGAAATGATCTACAGCCGCGACATTGGTGGCTATGACTTTGAGTTCTCTTCAACGGAAGACGAAGCCGCTTCAGCCTTCACGCCTCAGCTGAGAAAGCATCGTGACCTGATTGCACCGAAGCCTTGGTTGGATCAATCTCTTCCAAAGACATCTGCTCAAGATGAGCTGTCCGATGATGAGGTTGATCAAGTCTCGGCGGCCCAAGTACTCCAGGCCCCCACAGCGGAGTACAAAGCATCTCCGACACACCACGCTGGACAAGACGGCCTCGGGCCAGCTCTTGATGAATGGATGGACTGTGTCACTACCGCCACGCCAAAGGCCAGACCCGAGGACACACCCAAGACTCGGAGGAGAGGTAGACGCACCATCGTGGTGCAAAAGCATCTCATGCAAGCCGCCATTATTGGCTTGAAGTAAGTAGATTCTCCGGCACCCAAACACAATCTTTCTATTGCTAACGAATCTGTGTTTTTAGCGGCCTTTGCATCTTCAGTACATGGTGGTGGAGTAGGTATTACTATATCCTGCTGCCCTTCATTACTGCTACTGTCGCCTTGAACATCTTCATGATTGTATCAATCGTCTTCAACGTTATCCGTCGGCGCATATTCCCTGAGAAGCAGACCATCCCAGAGAAGCCGGAGTCTCTTGTTCTGGTTATTCCCTGTTACAACGAGACGAAAGAAGAGATGCTCAAGTCGTTGAACTCCCTCGTTTCTCAGACGAATATCGATCAACATCCGCGCGCCGTCATGATCATCTGCGATGGCAAAGTCCGCGGCCCCGACATGGACAAGACCACTGCCGATTACCTCTTCGAAGACATTCTGGTTCAGAAGGACTATCGTATTCGCATTCCTGCCGCCTACCTCGCATGGGATCAGCAATTTATGGACATCGAGGTACAGAAAGGAACATACAATGGCATGCCTTACTTCTGCATCGTCAAGCAGCAAAACCAGGGCAAGCGCGACAGTCTCATCGTGATTCGTTCATTCTTGTATAACTTCAATATCCGTTCCGAGCGACCGGAGACTGTCTTCACGTCTACCTTCTTCGCCCACATGGCTTCTTTCATCAACGAGGCCGGCATCAATTACGTTGACCATCTTATTGGAATGGACGCCGACACTGTCTTCGACGACGATTGTATCAACGAGCTTCTTTTGCAATCTCGCTTTGACCACGTCGTCGGTGTCTGCGGCTACGTCGCTGTCGACTGGAAGGGCGGCAACTTCAACCCATGGCGTCTCTACCAGTCTGCCGAGTACACCATTGCCCAGGGTCTGCGTCGTCTCCACCAGTCCGTCGCAACACACAAGGTGTCTTGTCTTCCAGGCTGCTGCCAACTGCTCAAGATCTGTGAAGAGACTTGTGGCCCGGAGGTCCTGATCGAGAAATTCGGTTACTGTCCAACCCTTACTGACGGCATGCTCACTCAAATCCGTGCTACCGCCAGTGAAGATCGCAACCACGTCTGCCACATGCTCTCCGCGAGACCCAAGGTGCAGACTCGTCAGGCCTTGAAAGCAAAGGCATATACTGATGTTCCTCGGTCCTGGTCGGTGTTCCTCTCCCAGCGCCGACGATGGACTCTTGGCGCCACGTCCAACGATCTGCTTCTTGTGAGCGCGCCTGGTGTACAATGGTTCGAGCGCATCCTCGCCGCGGTCAACGTTATCACTTGGTTCTTGAACCTATTCATCTTCGCCAGTGTGGCAAGTTTCATCATGGCGGCTATCAGTAAGTTGTTTCCTCCCTTATCGTCTTGACTCTTGGAACTAATTCGGCTTTAGGTGTCCCTCCTGCCATCCTGATGGCCTTTGTCTCCGTCATGCTTGTTCCCGTCACTTACTACCTGTGCATCCCCTTGTGGCTGTGCACTAAATGGCTCGACCGGGTTCAGTTCTGGCTCGGATGTCTGATGTACATGTTCTGTGGCCCATTCCTAAACATCTCTGTTCTGCTGTATGCCTGCTGGTACATGGATTCTTTCGGATGGGGAAAGACCAGAAAGGTGGTTACTGAGAGTGAAGAGGAGACCCAGAACCAAACCCAAACCCAAAATCAGACTCAGACATACGCTATTGAAGAAGCGCAGTCAGTGCCTTTCCAGTTCTCTCAACCCCAAAGGGTCGAGGTTGCCGCTTCGTGATCTTGAAAATGGTCTATGAGAGTAGCGGTACTATGCTCTCTCTCTCTCTCTCTCTCTCTCCTTTTTTCCTTTTCTGATATATTTGTCTCTTCTATGATTAATTCCCCCTTTGATTACTTCCCCTCCTGAGATCTGACTCGGGAGGTTGCTCTAATTCTAGAACTTAAAGACATTTTTAAAATTAATGAAGTCCGATGTTTGGTTTTTGACTGTCCACACCTTGATCTCTATCGATGTAATTCTTCCAGAAATTTCAAATAAATTTATATGAATCATAAACCAATTTCGAAAGTTGAAATCTTAGAAGATTTTCAATACAAGACTCCCTTTTGGCATAACAGCGGCGTCACAAAATGACCGCTAAGCCCCTCGTATCCTGGTAAGGTTCGTTATATCCCAATTCAGAAACCCCACAGCTATATGTATTGGTACGGAGAAAACAACTCCAGTGTTTTACTCACCTGATCCTCTGCCTATTCAGTTAGTTTAAACGAGACCTTTCGTGGACCCGCGCATTTGCCACCCGACATGAATAAAATAAGTCTGCTTTAGCTCTAGCTACTATGCCAAGACCCTCGTATTACGAGTGATAAATACGGACGGCCTTCAGCGGAACCATGCAGCGCTGTAAGTCTTAGCAGAGCGAAACCATTGAGGTTAAACTAGCCAAAATGGAGAACAGAATAGAAACTGAATGTAACGATAATTGAACTATCACGCAGAGTAACTCCTAATTAACTAATATGGGGATGTGATGTACATGGGATTCTATCAACAAACAGGACATTAAACGTAATCTCATAGACTGAACCAGTTTCTCAACACAATGATTCCAACTCCCACACACCACAACGGCATGCCCGCCACCATTTCGGGCGCGAGACCCATAGCCTTATTCTCCCCAGTGTAAATAGTCTGATTCGAAGTCATATTCGCATGCTGCGAAAAGAAAAACGTCGAGGCCGACCCATTCTGCGCCGCCGCCTCACCCGGTGCGACCGTCTGGTTGGGAATAACGCATATGGCGTTCGCAGCGGAAGGATCTTTACAACGATTCTGATAGTCAGAAGTGCGCTGCGAGTCGCTGCTGTTGAAATAGGCCTTGAAGTAGCTGACTGTCATGACGGCGTCCTCTGCCGGGGGACCCTGGGTCCACCCGGAAGCACCGTTACTCCAGTGGCTGAGGAGGATGGCAGTGCGCCAAGATGGCACATCGGTTACAAGATCCCAGAGCCATTTGCCATCGAAGTAGAATGAAACTCGATTCGGCATCCAATCAAAGCGGTATTCGTGGTACTCGTCCGTGAGGGCGACTGGGAGGACCGGACGGCCGTATGTGGAGGTGTTGGGGAGTTGATAACCATCGATGATGGACTGGACGGAGTGAAAGACTAAGTTGACGGGGGACGAGGGGTCTGAGTCGGAGAGGGTATAGTTGGCGTATTGGCGAGAAAGGAGCTCCATGTCAATCTCTTGGGTATCATTATAATACTAGACAATCAGTGAGACGGGTCAACCGAAGGTGGCAGAGAAATGACTCACGGAGAAAAAAGCACTGCAGGTTCCATTGACCGAAGTCAATTTCATTGAGGTGCGAAATGAGCCGTATTGGATATCATCGCGAACCGTCTTGACCTGTCCGCAAGGAACAAGACCGTTGGATTGAATGTCGCTGCGAACCCAGAGTTGCAGGCCGGCATCGCCGCCAAGTTGACTCGTGGTCGGATTCTCAAGAGTATAGTTGTACTTGAGGGGGTTGGACACCACGTTGGCCGCGGTGAAGTTCTCTCCGTAATACCCAGAAGAGGGATCATAGGGTGTCCAATATCGTTGAATTTCCCAATCCGTGTCGGCTGAAATATCTTGGATAGTAAGGAAGTCCGATTCAATCAGGTCGGTAAACACTTCGTGTTGTGAGGAGGTGGTATTGACAGAATAGCCACATTCACAATTGGCAGCCACTACCACAGGGTTAATAGACATAGTTCTTTGAGGAGGGAATTTCGTACCTGGCTGGATCAGCCCCAGCAGAGTCGCTGATATCCACTTGGCAATATGAATGTTTCGCATTACAAAGGAGGGCTAAACGTTTTCTGGAGGGGTATACAGGCCACTAAGTGTAACAAATTTTATTTTTTTTCACGTCCCTTCAGACTTTATAAAAATAATATGGAGCTCAATCGCTCGGCTAGACCGACATATTATCGCGTCGGCTGTGAAACCCCAATTCAAAGTGGCGGAATAGGATTTGGGTCTAAAAAAGCCGTGGCAAACTTCCCCACAGATCCACCTTCCACGCGACCCACGTTCGGGAACATGTTCGTTGGGGTCTGAGCCCGGTCCTTTTCCCTTCGGATTCGGCCTATCCCGACGCTAGGGCTTGAAAAGGAATGTCAATATCGCATCCATTGTTAGATCCGTTCAGTCTTCAATGGTGATTATTGAACGGTCATTTGACATCCCTTTCCGATTCACGTAATCCGATGTCCTATCCGCTCACACTCACGAGGCTCAAATTCAAGATGGCAAGACGGCAGCGAGTCCTTGAGGTTAGTCAGGATATCGCATCAATTTCAGAGCAATGGAACTGATCTTATTGCCTACAAGTAGGTCCCGCGATCCATTTGATCATACTCACAGCGCTCATCTTTCTTGATCTCCATAGAAAGTCAATCACAGTACCTGATCTTCAGATCAGGGTTGCGCACAGTCAAGCCGTGCTACGTCTGCACATTGAGCCCTTTGCCAAGGGCTGGGCACCACCAAGACTTCTTTCCCGTAAGTGTTCGTCAATTAAGCAATGGAAATTACAGTACCGCTTACTTAGTACCCCAGTATCATTCGCAGGCTTTAATGAATCGGATTCTGGACCGCTATCTGTCTGGCACATCTCCTTCATCCTTTCCCGCTTCGAGGCTCCGGACATGTCCCAATATGACTAGAATAATACCGAGCACTCTATTTATTTGCCGGCTTTACGTGCCTACATCTAAATCTATGATGTTTTTCTTTACGCCATTCTTCAGAATCACACCGGACTCGTTCCTTTATCGTCCTTGACTACCGCGCGTCTTGAGATCCACAAATAGCAATGGCGGTCGACCCAGGCAAACGATAAACTGATCTCACAACAATTTTTTACTAGCCAGCACTATTCTCGAGGGTCATACGAAGATTTAACCTGCATGTGATATTTGGACCAACAGCGCGTGAATATAGAGTGTCGAGTCAATACATAGAAGAATGCATGTTCGTATAACTCCCTCGACCGCTATGACCGACGAGGGCGCCTTTCAATTTTGCCTACGAAACAGCTAATAGCTAGATAAGCAATGTTTCTCGACCCAAAATCTTTCCCCAGACGCTTAGTTTCCTCGCCCTATGTGCTTTGTCATCGTCATTTTTCTTCATTTGTCATCTGAATGTCACCCCCATCTAATGCGTCATTGGTCCCTGTTCATATAAACGGCAAATGCCAAACTTGGTTATTAGATTTAACATTCAAATATTTAGGGCCATGCTTTAACCTATTGTTGAAGGTAACTGAAAAATGCATTTCTTGATACTGGGAGCGACCGGAAGAACTGGTGTATTCGGGTATAGATATGCTCTTGACCAAGGTTAATCTGAATGCATATCGTCGGATCAACTAGCTAATACCCGTCCAGGTCACTCTGTCACGGCTTTACTCCGTAAAGCCGCTTCCATGGAACCGTGCAAGAATCTGACAGTCGTCGAAGGCTCTCCCTTGTCAGAGAAAGACACAGAGCGTGCGTTTGCAGCAGCTGGTGTTCCTGTCGATGCTGTCATCATATTTCTCAACCCTTTACGTGCTTCCGAAAACCCATGGGCAAGATTCATTGGTCCTCCCCGCTTGCTCGCCGACTCGACAACCAATGCGGCTCATAAATTACGCGCACAGCAACCCTTGAAGGGATCTAAGCCGCGTCTAGTCATTATGAATGCTCTCGGTGTGGGGGAGAGTTACGGAGTCACTCCATATCTCGCTCGCCTCATGATGAACTACAGCAATGTTGGCAAAACATATGAAGACCACAGCGCAGTCAATGATGAAATCGAGGGGAACTGTGGTGATGCGGTTTCGTGGACCCTTGCATTAGCCGTGGGCCTCGCCGGTAATGGTGTTGCACCCGTGAATGCTTTTGCATGCGATGAGAGAGGAGCAAGCATGTTTATCACGCGTGAAAGCTGTGCAAGGTGGATGGTGGACGTGGCATCGGGAGACCTCGGGGATCAATTCAGCAACAAAAGAGTTATTGTATCCAATTAATGAGCAGTTTGATGTAACATGCAACTTTTAGCATCTCAACTATTGTAGTCGTGAATCTGAAGGAATTTTTTAAAGACCTCATGAAGCTTTGGTAGCTTATATCGTTTCTCATTACAAGTACCCATAAGAGATTTGTTGGAAACGAGAAAGCCTTTGAGATCTACAGAAAATGTTTCCAGATAGCAGATAGAGATGTAGATTCCAAGGAGTGATATCCTTCGAGCTATGTACCACCAATCAATGCTATTTCTCCAGTTTTTTTCAGGACATAGTGCTAGTCCTACATTTCATAACGTACATTCCTTCCATCAATGCATCCAGGCCTGCTAACCCCAACCAGTGACCAGCACTAGCCCACAAACAATCAAACAATCAAACATACAAACCTCCTACTCTTTTTTCAAATGAACAGCAGGTGACTTCAAGAACCCGAAGACAGCGACCAAAACAATGCACATCACCACACCACCCACAGTATATGCAGTCTCACGCCCAGCCCACCAGAACAATGTACAGAACAAAATCGGTCCAGTAGCGCGTCCAGCTTGGCCCCAGCCACGAAGACGACCCATAACAGCACCACGATCAGCGTCACGGGCCTCAAAACTACCCAGACTGTTCAGGCTAGTAACAACCGTAGCGGTTGTCACAGCTAGAAGACCACCCGCGGCGTAGAGGCCCCTTGGCGTGGAGACGTGAGCTAGACAGAAGAAAGACAATGCACAAGCAACGACACCAGCGCGCATCGTGACCAGCGGCGGTAAACGACGAACGACCGTTCCCTGGAGGATGGACGCAATCAGACCCATCAGAGAGAGTAGACGGCCGTTCAGCGCCGCGGGGCTGGTAGTGGATCCTGCATAGAGAGTGGTCGTCAAGAAAGGCAACGAGAACTCCAACCCCGAGAAAGGAAGCAGAAAGAGGAAATGAATAGCATTGAGGGTAGCCGGGTTATTCGTATATTCCCTCGGTGTCGTAGACTTCGCATTCTCCTCAACCTTGCTCTTGTCCTCAGTCTCATTTTCCTGCTTAAGAGTCGTAAAACGCGGGTGCGTCTCAGGCAGACAGGCCCAAAGATACCCCGTCTCCAACACAATCAACGCAAGCGAGACAAGCGCTGCGGTAATGAACGGATTCTCTGTGACGATCTGAACGGTACTCAAGCCGGCGCCAAGCAGGGGACCGAAGGTAAAGGCGATACTGAAACAAGCTCCAACGAGCGCCATTGACGCGCCACGACGCGATTCATCGGTTACGTCCGCGACGATGGCATTGGCCATTTGGACATTTGCCTCGCTGAGACCACCGACGACACGGCTGGCTAGGAACGTGCGGAAGTCTGTTGCTGACACCCAGAGCGCGACGCTAGCCACGTTTCCGAGCATTGCTGTTAACAGGGCGCGGCGACGGCCATAGCGGTCGGAGAGGTGTCCTATGACTGGTGCGGCGAAGGCTTGGAGCAAGGAGAAGAGGGAGCCGAGGGCGCCGCCGAGGAGGACGATATCATAGCGGGAGTCGATGGGTTTAGCGAAGGAATTCTTGTAGGCGTTTAGGTAGTGGAAGATGCGGTTTAGGAGAGAGTTTGGCGAGGGATCTTGAGTGCGGTAGAACGATAGCAGGGAGGGGAAAAGTGGGAGGATAAAGGTGAAGGAGATCTGGATTGTTTAGCATGCTTGCGGGATGAGAGAGGATCAACATTGCGTACCAGATCTAGTAGCAGTGAGATCATCAACACCTTGAGGACTTGTTTACGTTGGGCGCCAGCGATGGCCATGATTGTTTGCTGACGCCGGAGATAAATGAGTGGAAATAGTTGGAAGGAGGAGATGTGGTCTTTCAAAGTCGATCAGATTCCCGATGACGAGGTAGATATGGAGTTTCTAGTGGAGCCAGAGCCAAGAACCCCTCGGCCGACTTTACTGCATTCGGTTTACATAACCACGTAATGGAACGGTAGATTACAGTGATATTGAAGCTTCTCAAGTCTGGGAATATGCACGCTCGAAACAAAATCAATGGCCACTTTTCGCAGTCCGGAAAAGAAAATTCGTTGCGTTCGTGATCCATACCACTTAGACAGCCGCATAGATCGTTGGCGCAGATGGAAATAGGCAATGAACAATGAACAATGAGCATATAATTAGCCCAATCACTCCTGAGGTGCAGGAGTCGCTGCAGGAGAGCCATTGACACCGCCGCGACGACCACGGCCACGTCCACCTCGGCCTCGGTTCTCACGGCCGCGCTCGCCTCGTCCGCGTCCACCGCGCGAGGCGTCTCCACGGCGAGGACCACCGCGTCCACGACCACGTCCGTTGGAATGTCCCTTGCCTGCACTATCATCTTCGGTAGTGGCGTTGTGCGTGTCGGTGTTGGCGATGGTGGCCTGTAGGCCAGTATCGGTCTCAGCGGGGTCACGAGGGACCTCAACCCAGCCGTCCGTAGTGGCCGACGAGGCCAGGCCGTTAGGATCGTAAGTGTTTTCGGCGACCTTGTTTCCAGCATCGGAGACCAGAGTCTGGGAGGGGGGCGCGTTGGAGTCAGGCTGGGCGTTGGCGTTGGCGTCGGACGCGGCCACGGCAGCACTGATAGAGGTGTCTTGAAGCTCGGTGAGACCAGCGTTGGTCATGGTAGGGTCGGAGATGGGGGCATTCTCGGTGGGAGGTTCGACGGCTTCGGTCTCTTCGGGGGTGTACTTGTTGGAAGCCTGCTTCACGTCTCCGTCTGATGGGGGATTAGCGCGAGTCGAGTCGCATACGTAAAAATTACTCACAGGAGAATTCCAGATCCGGACCCTCGACCGAGGGTACTTTGTCATCAGCACCATTGATCAGCTTGAGCATAGAGTTGACAGCATCCTGGTTTCCAGCGTACACCTGGAAAAGAACGCCCTCGAGAGCGCGACTCTCAAGAGACTCCTCACCAGCGCGACGGGAATTGGCCGCGGCGCACAGAAACTTGCTGAGAGTAAGCAATTGCTGGCGCAGCAACCTTGCGGTAGCCTCTGTTGTATCGGCGACAGCGTTTGCGCGCACAGCCTCCAGCTCTTCCTGATGGGTCTTCTCCAGAGCCGCCTTCTGGCTGATCAAGCGCTCCTCGTATTGCCCAGCAAATTCCCTGTAATGAGCAAACTGCTCCTCGATCTGCGCAACCTGAGCCTGAAGGGCAGGCTTCTTCAGGGCCTGGGCCTTTTGGTCGGCATTGAGCTTCTTCTCCGTCACAAGCTCATCGAGGGATTTGCCAGGGTTCTCCGCGAGGATGGCATCGGTCTTAGCGGTAGCGTTCTGTGAAAAAAAGAAAAAAAGGAGATGTCAGCACGTGTAAATTGTCCAAAAGCACAGGATCAGGTCACATACCAGCTTCTTGACTGCGTTGCGGAGGCTCCTAGAGGCGCAATCAGTTAGCTTTCCCCACGTTACAATGCGATCGCAGGACGTACTTTTGCAACTCCTTCAAGTAAGGGGGGTTCGGTGCCATTCACATCAGTGACAGGGCTCTCAGCATCGGTCTTGGAAGTGCTCGAAGCTCGGGAGGGGTGCTTCTTGGAGACGGGCTGAGCGGCGGAGGCGGGAGCCATTATGGAATGTGGGTGACACAGCTGTGTAAAGTTTAAAGCGGGAGGATTATGCTATGCAAAAAGAGCACAAGACAAAAACCGCGCGAGGTCTGGAAGGAAAGAAAATGATGGGGAGAAAGAAGGAGCTGAGGTGTAGAAGAATCGATGCGGGTGGAAGTCGTCCGAACCCTGTGAGTGGCCCACATCGCATTCACCAAAGACATACGCACATTCACTTTATGATTCTATCTTCACTGGTCACTGCTTGCATTTCCTGGGTATCATAATCACTCTGTACGCCTATACGCCATAATAAAGACCAGTCTAGAGACCTGCATCCGTCACGCGACCAAGTACCCTTCGCTTTCACGTAACTGACACCGAACGCATCGCCTCACTCATCCCTGGAACTTACGCAGGGTTTTCTAGATCAAAGAATACTGTCAGATGTATCACCCTAGGGTAGAATCACCCCGAGGATCAAAGGCGTACCTCGGTAACTTTGCGAACGGCATTCGCAGAGATGTTCTTCTCACCCGACTTTCGCGATCGAATCGATGCCTCGCGCATTAACCTGGTGCCCGGTTAGCTTATCGTTCTACCTCCGTTCGGCTCGGCTCGAGCGTGCAATGGTTGTGTCTATCAAAGGGTCTCGAGAGGAGGATTGGATCGTACTCTTGCATAAACAGCATGTAATCGAGGAAAATCTGTAATAGCTGCGATCAGCCAAGTGCTTCGGGGCGCGTGCGCCGGTTGAGATGGACTCACCAGGATGTCGGCATTCTTGCTCACACTCCGCTTGGAGTGGGCCTTGACGATGCGCTTGACAGTGCCGCGTGGATAAAGCTTCTGAGTAGCAGCCATGGCGGCAGGTTGTGTATCTGTTTTGGCGTCGAGAGTTGAGAGCGTTGTTTACTTCCGAGCTCCAAAACGGGGTGGGGATAACGATGCTTATGTAACGGCTTTATCTCCGCAAAATCTAAGATTAAAGGCTCATTTATCAAATATGCATGGATATATCTAAGCTATAATACAATTAGGATCTTCTATTGAAGTCGCCGGCGCAAGATGCGCCAGGCTGTGATGGCTGCTGCAGAGCCGATGGCCATGCGCCAAGCAAGGAAGACCCAGATCGCCACCCGCAGGCGCTGATAGTATCCCCGTAACAAGATGCCCACCGCATACGAGGTTCCATCCGATGTCCGATCAGTGGGTCCATAATATGTTCCAACTCCAAGTCCGCCAATGCCAACTTCATTGGGTTCATGGGTGGATTTAATGGTCGTAATGGGTGGCGCGATAGTCTCACTGTCCGAAGCGGTATCACTTGGGCGGGGGCCCGTTTTCACCTGCAGCATGTTACGCTTTCGCAGGTGGTATGTAAAGATTCCACAGATCAAGTTCAGGTCGGGGGCTGTGAATGTGGGGTATTTCCATAATTGCACGGCAGTATGAGGTGGAAGCATGTCCAAGAAATCGGCTAGAATACCAAGTGTCAGTCCCCAGAGGAGTAGTGGTCGATTCCTATCACCGGAATCGGCCTGGTTACTCAAGCACCATGATTTAAATCTTTGAACCAATGATGGCTTGTGCGCTTGGTGATCAGAAATCAACCCTGGGGCTGAGGTACAACACTGCTGACTCTCCGATGGAACCAGTCGCACGGCCGAGAATTGCATCCAGCCCATCAGAGATCGGATCACAAGACGGCTCAAAAATCCTCCTTGACGGGCAAAGCGCTGTGACATATCCACATATTCCACAGTACGGAGGGAGGGGGATAGGAGGGCTCGGAGAGGAATCCAATGCGTCGATGCCACCTCGGTGGGCTGTAGCTTGAGCATCGGGGAGTCGCTTCGGGTAGTAAGGAAGACGAATGGGGAGAGAACCATCAGCCTAGACAGTACGCATTAGCTTGACAGAAAAGACACCGCAACAGTCGCACCTACGGTAATGCGCCCCAACTGGCCGTGACCACGCGCTCGGGGAGATTGCCCACACTGATACAGTCATCTGTAGTCAGATCCAGTCCAATTTCCTCCCAGGCTTCTCTGACCGCCGCAGCTTTATCATCCTCATCCTCGGGATCCCGTTTCCCGCCTGGCAACGCGACATGGCCGGTCCACCGATCACCGACGCGCGATGCGCGCTTGATGAACAAGACCTCCGGTTCGCCATGCTGGACCCAAGACTGTGCAAAGAACTCAATTAAGCGCTCTTCTACTGGTAGAGAGGTGTCCAGTGTCTCGTTGAGGTTCGGCCAATGTTCATAGGTCGGCCGTACACGGAGGATCAGGGCAACGGATGCGCGTTTCTTGCAGGTAGGAGGGTTGGGGACATGAGGGAATGGGCGACGGTGTAGACTCGACAAGACATCATGTAGATGGTGAGACAGTCCCATGGGGGGAGGATCCATCTTTACTGTTTAGGGAAGTACTATACAAGTAACACCCCCCCAATCCCTGGGGGGATCGAGACCGCGAGCACGGACCAGTTTCGGGTAAACGGAGAAAATAATAATCCGATCGAAAGTGGATCTCTACCACTGTCTGTCATTCACCGGGGATGATTGGCTGTTCTCGGACGGTTAATTAACGGCCAAGGACGGGCGCACGTGCTCGACCTCGAAACGAGAGACGACGCCTCTTGCAGTAGCTTACTTTAGTCTGTTTCTTTTTTTTTTTTTCCTGCAGGTGCTACTCACAGGTGCTGGAAGATTTTAATCCTGGACTTGGGGCTTTGACTCTTCCGATTGTCTTCCCCTCACCTGCAGATTTGTAGCTACTTCCCACGCTACACAACCTCATTCCTATCTAGCCCAACCCCACGGCTGAGCTACCATGCGTTTCGGCAAGACGCTCCGGCATGCCGTGTACGCTCCTTGGAAGGGCAAGTACATTGACTACGCCAAGCTCAAAACCCTCTTGCGTGAGGATGATGTCAACGGCGCGGATGCTAGTGACTCCGACGACAGCCAATGGACTGAACAGGACGAGGAGGCCTTCGTCCAGGAACTGCTGAATGTTCAGCTGGACAAGGTCAATTCCTTCCAAGTGCAGACTTCTCAGCAGCTTCGGGAACGTACCTCCGCCTGCGAGGCCAAGCTGCGCCCGCTGGCCCCGACCACTGAGGGGGAAGCTGAAGTCCCGGAGGGCCAGGAGCGCCGCACCATTGCTTCCGAGGTCCTGCAGGACCTCGATGGCATTACTAATGAAGTCAGTGAGCTTGAAAAGTATAGCCGCATCAACTTCACTGGCTTCCTGAAGGCTGCCAAGAAGCATGACCGCAAGCGGGGCGCCCGCTATAAGGTGAAGCCCTTACTGCAGGTCCGCCTGTCCCAATTGCCTTTCAACTCAGAGGACTACTCGCCTCTGGTTCATCGCCTCTCAGTGATGTACGCCTTTGTGCGAGAAGCTCTCAGCCAAAATGTCGTGCAGACCAAGGAATCGGAGCGCCTTCATGGCCGTGACGTGTACTCCTCTTACAAGTTCTGGGTGCACTCGGATAATGTACTTGAGGTCAAGACATTTATTCTCCGTCGTCTCCCTGTCCTCATCTACAACCCCACTACTTCTAAAAACATCGACACCATGACCGATGACCCTACCATCACCTCTCTCTATTTCGATACTCCTCATTTCGACCTCTACGGCCAGAAGGTTGCCCGTGCCGCTGAAGCTGGATCTCTTCGGCTGCGTTGGACTGGTCAGCTGCAAGACAAGCCGCCCATCTTCCTGGAGAAGAAGATCGTCGGCGAGGATGACAGCAGTCGCGAGGTCAAGGTGCAGCTCAAGGAGAAGCACGTCAAGGAGTTCCTGGACGGCGAGTACCATTTGGACAAGAAGGTTCATCGCATGGAAGATATGAACAATGGCGAGTCGACCGAAGCCGAGACCCTTAAGAAGGATGTCGAGGAGCTCCAGGCGTTCATCAAGGAGAATGACCTGCAGCCCATGCTCCGCGCCAACTACACCCGCACCGCTTTCCAGATCCCTGGTGACGATCGCATCCGCATTTCTCTCGATACCAACCTTGCTCTTATTCGTGAGGATGCCCTTGACGGCGAGCGTCCCTGCCGTGACCCCTCCGAGTGGCACCGTACCGACCTTGACAACGCCGGCATGACATACCCCTTCAACGGCATCCGCACCGGAGAGGCCGCTCGCTTCCCCCATGGGCTGCTGGAGATCAAGCTTCGCGGCAAGGCCCACGACGCTGAGTGGATCAACGACCTCATGAGCTCTCACTTGGTCAAGGAGGCCCCGCGCTTCTCCAAGTTCGTTCACGGTGTCGCCCAGTTGTTCGAGGACCATGTCAACAGCTTCCCCTTCTGGCTCGGCGCCCTGGAGAATGACATTCGCCGTGACCCGGAGACTGCTTTCCACGAGGAACAAGAGCGTTTGGCCAAGCGCGCAGAGGAAGATATTGCCGTTGGTAGCTTCCTGGGTGGTACAGGCAGCCCGAACGCAAACCCCTTGATCGGCTCACCCCTCAGCCGATGGAATGTCTTCCACCAAGGAGGAGACTTTGGCCGTGTCAACCTCCGCCGACCTTCTGGAGTCAGCGATGCTCACTCCAACCCTCGTATCCTCTCCTTCGAGCCTCAGCGCCGTGATATGGAATCCCCGACTGAAACCATTCAGGAGACCGAGACCCAGGAGCCCCGCCCTTCCCGCATGTCCTCCATGCTGCAGTCTGTGGGCATCAAGCCCAAGTGGATGGGCGAAGAGACCGTTACCTTGCCCCCTGGTGTTCGCCACCCCGGAGTCTGGATCAAGGATACCGGCCCCGTTCGTGTCGAGAGCAAGGTTTGGCTCGCCAATCAGCGTACTTTCATCAAATGGCTGCACATCAGTATTCTGCTCTCCAGTCTGTCTCTGGGTCTGTACAACGCCGCCGGCAAACACAACCGTGTGGCTCAGGCTCTCGCCGCCGTCTACACATTTTTTGCTCTTTTCTCTGCCGCCTGGGGCTGGTACATGTATGAAAAGCGTGCACGTCTGATCCGCCAGCGCAGCGGCAAGGATCTCGACAACATGGTCGGACCTCTCGTGGTGTGCGTTGGTCTGGCTGTTGCTTTGGTGCTCAACTTTGGCTTCAAGGTTCGTACTTCCTAACCGCTTTCAATGACCTTACCAACTAACATCGAATAGTACACCACTATGCTTGAGAAATCCCGTCATTCTCACCACGGAGCTCCTATCGACTCCAACTCCACTGTGCTGAACGCTGCCTCGTGGGCAGGTGGTGGTCAGCAGGTGATGTAGAACGGATATGTATCACGGGCAGGTTCCCTCACGGAGGTCTTGTCTTGGTGGCCCTTTGTCTGTGGTTACCTTGTACATTCAGCTTTCCGTCACGACTTCATCAAAAGTTGTGGCATCCGTTTCTTCTTGCATTTATGGAGCTATTGTGTATGTATTATGAACATTTCGCATCAATGGCATTTAAGGTGTCACCATTTCATTTCACTTCTATTTCTCTTCCACTGTGAACAAATACCTACAAATCTACTTTGCTTTAGGAGTGCCATTTTGGGAGTTGTGTGCTCTAGCTATATCTATACATGCCATGAAATTTTGCCCACTCAAGGCTATCATTTTCATATACTCTAAATGTAATAACTAAAATGACACACCTCTTTAGCCCTAGCATTTCATACATACGTATCAGTCACATCCTCGTATCCGATAAACCTACCATGCCCCTTTCAGTCACCGACAACGAAAGTCTAGACTAGAACCAAAGACTTCATAATAGAAAATAATGATTCAAAGCACTTTCTCAATCCACTCTTGACAAATGAGAGAATTAAGCGATCCACCGAAAATAGCACCATATCCATAGAATGCTATCGGCTGTCGGCTGTCATGGCCCAATCGGGGGGATTCGATGTTGAACCAAACCTTTAACGAACGCGACCCATTTTGAGCGTTTGGGAGCTTTAGGCTAAATTTCTGGCCTTTGTTGCTATTCGTATGCTTGACTTGGTCATGACTATTTACTTTTTTTAACAAGTTGTTCCCTGAGATTCCAGTTCCTGTTGAATTTGTTTTTCTTTGAAGAGGGCTGTTATTGCTTTGACGCATAGTCGCAAGGGTCAGAAGAGAGATCTATGTGAGGATTATTTCGAGTGGATATGAATGTATTCAAAGAGAGGGGTGAGAGAACGGTGAGGATAGACTGACGATTCTATGAACCTATGGTAATAGCAATGTTGATGCTCACTTCCATGGAGGCAGACATGAGATGTGAGATTACGATGATGAGAAAAACTCTTGGATGAGCCAGACGTTCTGATGATACAGTATAGGCCAAGTAACAGATAAGTGGTGCTGGTATGAGCAACTAATAATGTCACTTGTAAACAAAGCCTGGGATGTATCAGTATATAACGTGAGAAATGGGCCAAGAAAAGACGAGCGTACCATTCCTGTCTTGATAGTTGCCGACTGACCGCTGTTTGCATGGAGTTGTTGGTATCTGTATAGCAGGACCAATACCCTAGATATTGAAACAGCAAACTACCCTTACGTCTCGCTGCATCAAACTTGACATAGATTCCGCCATCAAAAGTTTTTTAGGCATTCAAGCGGAAATTGGTCACGTATTATGCAAAATTACCCAATCTAGGTATGAGCAAAATATAATTTCCACTTCTTTATTAATAATAGAAACGATCTTTCACACGTTTGTTTCTAATCTAAAGCTCTCGACGACTTTGTATTTAAACCTAGCCCCTGGCAGTACCTCTTGGCTTTTTCTGGGTATTTCTGAGGTGCCCAGAACTTGGCAGTCGGCATTTGATTGTACGACTGCTAGAACATCTTGGCGTTCCGTGTCCGAATGCGCGACGAGCTTTCTTGCAGACTCCTGAACAATAGTTTGACCTTGATCCTCGCATTCTGCATGATCTAAGCATGTTGGCCCCACCATTTCTATCGTAGTCTCTTTGGACTCATTGTCTTATAAGCTTGTTGTAGCTATCCGGCAGGATGCATCGCTCGATTCCCAAGCGAGTCTTGGCGCAATGTTGAAGTTGAGTCGATGACTGGCCTCAATTTGGCCTCGCCCGGGCACCTCTGAGTCGAGACTTTGATCTGGACTTCGAGAAATTGCAGGTTTGTATTACACTCGAGTTGTCAGTTGGGACCTTGTGTCCGACCTACGATTGGTGATCGTGGATCGATCGAACCTTCGATCGCACCTCGGTTAGAGCTTCGAACAACGCCACCTACGGTAAAGTCCATCAATTCTCTTGGCTTGTTCCTTAGCGACAGTAGATAAATGATGCCATGCCCAAGAATCGACAGTAGTTAGGGGTAATAACCTATCACTACCCAGTGCGAGTTTTACATTTCGCTGCATCCACGGTTCAGATCGCGTGGTACCAGATGATCACGCCAAATATCGTTGGTACGCCAGCCTGTCCTACTACGAATAGTTTATTGAAACCTAAGCGATATTGATTTTTCTAAACTGAATAGGCCGTTCATTCGGTTATGTTGACCCTACTTTCCCCAATCCCAACGGCAAAAATGACACCAGCATCATAATTTATGGCTACACGCCCTCCATCGGGCTTGCAGCCTTTGCTGCGGCATGGTTCTTCGTTCACCTCATCGGGCATACCACGCAAAATCTTACGACTCACAGCTGGTGGTGGATGACATTCTCCACGGGCTTAATTTTCGAGATCATTGGATACATTGCGCGATCGCTATCAGCCGAAAAGGACCCATACAACCTAATTTACTTTGTCCTTCAATACTTCTTCATCGTCACTGCCCCGGTATTCCTCGCTGCTGGTATATACACGATTCTTTCGGCACTTATCTCCCGACTGGGTAATCAATACTCATTTCTTAAGCCGAAGGTCATCTTGGGATTCTTCATTACTTCAGATGCGGTCTCAACGATCGTCCAGATCGCAGGCGCCTGTCTGGTCGGTGTGAAAGAGTCTCGAAGAGAAGACCCGACAACGGCGAACCACATCCTGCTGGCAGGTCTCGCTTATCAGGTCTTTGCGATGAGCATTTTTGTCGTCTTGATGGCAACATTCCAATTCCGAGCTCGACGTACCATCAAGGAGCACGGCTATCAACTCTTCTGCTTCGCCTTTTCCGTTGCGACAATTATGGTCTATCTGAGAACGGTCTTCCGTCTCGCAGAGACAGCTGAGGGTCTAGGTGGAAAGTTGTCAACCAATGAGGTATATTTTGCGTGCCTCGAGTTCGCGCCTATCGCGCTCGTCGTCCTTCTGCTTGGTATTTTCCATCCAGGTCGTTGTCTCGGCGCGAAGGTGCGCGTTAGTGACGAGAAAGTACACAGGCATCATGATATGAACACTTCTGCTGCTCATCTTCGTGTATAGGTAGATGCTATAAACAAATCAATCAATTACATTCAGTTGTTGTTTACAATAAAGTGCTGGAGTTGCTCACTGTAGAAATCGTAGGAAGTCAATCTAGTCGGTTTTAATGGAATCAAGGGGCAGTAGTTCTCGGCGAAACAAGCCAACCGTAGATGGAATTGGGAGCGTGAGACTGCCAGCCAGAGATTCCGGCAAACACTCATCAACATAATGATGGCTGCTACCGTGAGCGTTATTTCCGCGAATAAAACAATGATCATATTCCTAATCATCAGAGATCAACTCATCGTATGAAAAGTCCGGCAGCTAAACAATCAGCAGCAAGTTCTACTATTTCAGACATCAAAGTCACACCTAAAATCGATATTCCGTTTGAACAGGCATACACATGCCGCATGGTTGGGTGCGAGCAGAGAGAGTTCGCGTGAGAGATATTGAAGGACCAGAGAACGTCAATTTAGGAAGACACAAGAGACCATTCGCAGTTGCTAAGATGATTGACAGGTATTAGAAAGTCAGGAGGAAAGGGTTGAGAGTGGTATAGATTATCGGGAGGAATTAAGAATCGAGAATCAGCTCTTCCCGGCATCATATATTCCATCTCGTATTTGTACATTTGCTTATCGTATAGTGCTGAAGAAAATTGAAATGACTCTACATTTGACTCAAATCCATTAAACAGCAATCAGAGCCAGAGCAGCGGCGGCACCGCCAGCCACCCAGCGAGCGTTACCAGTCATCTTGGGCATAGCAGCGTTTGTAGACTCAGTCTTGCTGGAAGAAGCCGTAGCGGTGCTGCTATCAGAGCCAGTACTGGTGAGAGTGGTAGCGGATCCAGTGGAAGTACCCGTGGAAGTTCCGGTAGCGGTGGCCGTAGTAGCAGAAACAGAAGCACCAGTTGAAGCCGCAGCACCGCCAGACTCGGTAGCAGTGACGTGGACAGGCATGAAGCCACCGTAGGGAATAGACGTGACATCAAAAGCGGTGCTCATTGACGAAGAAGAGCCGTCAGAAACAATGTTAGCCCAGCAGGTGGCACGAGTGGTACCCTGAAATTTGCAATCTTCAGAGACGGTCCTGCATACGTGTCAATGATGATACCGGGTAGGAAGTCGTGGAAATACTCACTCGGAATCGTAGCTATAGCCATATTTCATAGATGAACCTCCTTGCGTGACGATGAACCCCGGGGGAACTCCGCAGTCGCTGGAGTCCTCTCCACTGGGGCAGTTGAGACTATAGGTGGTCATGGCGCCACTCTGAAGAAAATGGATTAGTATTTCTATATCAATGGGAGGAAAGAATTTCGTACTGAGCCGAGAATTTTCCCGTCAAGGGGCTGCGTATCGAAACCAGGCAGGAAAAGAGTGACGGTGCTGTCGGCGGCGGCGATGGCGGCGCCAGCCAGCAGAGTGAGAGATTGGAAACGCATCCGGAGCGATTTCAAGTATTCAATTAATAGGTATCGATTAAACTCGTGTATAGCAAATTGGAGGGAGGAAAAGACCGTGGGTGAATCGACGGAAGAGAAGATCGAATAGAGCGGAAACGCCCCCGAATTAATAGAACAGGGACGCTTTGAATGCAGACCGGACATAAGCCGCCAAGACCCTGAGAGTTTACAGTTCTTGCAGCTAGTTCTTCTGGTTTGGGGCTCTGATTGGCTGATAACAATAGTCAGGTCAAACAGGGAAAGAAGACTAACTCGATCGGGGATCGCGCAGGGGCGGATGTCGGCGGATTGGCTCAGTCTGGGCCCTTACAGATCTGAAAAACTTGAATTTCCGGGGCCGGTCCCTGAAGGGGAAAACCATCCTTCAGTCCCTGCCATCGCCAGTTGAGCCTCTGGGTGTTAGTTCCGCCCAGTTGGGTAGGGTCTTCGCGACCAAGCAAGGACCCAGGCACATATCCCTCTATCTCCCCCAAAGGCTGACTTCTTCGCTGCCAAGTGGTGTCTTCGCGGTCGGGTCGTGAAATGAAACACGTCTAAACTCTCGGAGCGAATCCGACACTGTTGATTGCCGAACCGCCAAAGTCCGATACGAGGGCCAACAAGCTAGAGATAGTAGGGCTGTGGCTAGCGCCCAAAGATCTTATCTCACAGTCCGTCAGCCTCAAGGCATCTAGCGTAAATCCTTCAGACCCTCAAACCTTGAAAGCGCCGAAGATGGCATCTCACAACAATTAAAAAAAATCAATCGAAAGTGACATAAATTAGCGAAGATTTCCCAAAAACTGAATAACCCTCCTATAAGTTGACGGCCGGGGTCCCATCGAAGCCGTCTTCTCAGCAACCATGTGATACGCCTGCAAAGAATTGGACCTGAAAGCATGAGAACCCCCCCATAAGAAAATGCGAAAGACACGATACGTCTCTTCACCCCAACCCGCAATAATCTCGTCCTTGGCCTCATCAAACCTCTTTGCCCATTCCAGCATAGTCAACTCATAATCTTTGGTCTCCCTAGCCACCTCCACAATCTCAAACCCATGATACAAGAACTCCGCCATAACATCTTGCACAGTCATAAAAGTATGCGTTCCACCCCAGACATAATCCCGAGTCCAAGAACTCACTGCGAATTTAGTGACAGCCGCTGAACCATCAAGATACACTCGACCACCAGGCTTCAATACATCCCAGAGACAACGAGAGAATCGACGGTAATCAGGGAGATGTTCAATCGCACCAAGCGTGACGATATGATCATACAGCTCGTCGGGCTTATGTTCAAGGAAATCCTGCAGGAACACTTGACCAGGCAGGTTATTATCGGTAATTAGCCTCTCAATGAAGCGCGCCGAGTCAGCCGTCAGAGTCAAAGTCGTAACATGCACACCTCTCGCACCACAATACTGTGTCACGCCACCCCATCCACCACCAAGATCCAGCACCCTCATACCCGGTTTGAGATTCAGGGCTTTGAATATAGTCGCCATTTTATTCTCAGAAGCCTGCTCGATACTTTCATCCGGGTTCTTGAAGATTCCTTGAGAATAAAACCTGAATCTCTTGTCGATGAATTTGAGATACAGGTAGTCGCCGCGACCATAGTGGTCGTTGACGGCTTTGGAGTTCATGGTTGTCGCGGTGCGGAAATAGTCGTATAAGAATTGGAGTTTCTGTCGGAGAGGTACCTTTTCCGCTAATTTCTGACGTGCACCAAAGAGAGCGCCAAAGTCGCCTTCGACTTGGATATCGCCTGAGACGTAGGCTCGTCCAACGCCCAACTCTGTCATTGGTGTGCGGAGGGCGCTTTCAGAGCGGAATATGATGCGATATTTGGGATCACCGGAGCCGATGGGGACGATGGAGCCATTTGGGAGTTTGATTTCGCCCGGGATATCGAGGTTTGTGAGCAGGGCAGCTAAGCCGGTGCGCGGTAGTTTCCTTTGAGATGTTTCTAACGTCATTTTGGCAAAATAAAAAATATATGCGGATTGAACACTCTTCAGAGCAGGAAACAACGATAATCCTCTGGCTTTTATAACCTGGCAATGCGTGTGTGGGGGAGGGCCTTGGGCTTTCTGTAACCCTCATTTGTTCAGAATGCGCAGGTTTTGTGATCAGACTTGCATTGTGATAAGCGCTAAATCATGCAGCATCTATTCGACACATCTTCACGATCGATGCAGGGAGGCGGTCTATTTGGCCCACCTTTTCCAGGGGTGGGTAGATGATGCGATAGCTGAAGCGGTTCATACATGACAAGGAGGTTCCTTGATCTCTTTCCTCATTTCCTGCAAAGATATGAGAAGAAAGCAATGTACAGAGCAGCGTGGGAAACCCGACCGATACCATGATAGCGTGGGGACATACCGTAAA
Source organism: Penicillium atrosanguineum (assembly GCF_028827265.1). Classification (NCBI taxonomy): domain Eukaryota; kingdom Fungi; phylum Ascomycota; class Eurotiomycetes; order Eurotiales; family Aspergillaceae; genus Penicillium; species Penicillium atrosanguineum. The sequence goes on along the minus strand of NW_026623139.1, from coordinate 2,692,115 downwards.
TCACCATCACACCTAGCATAACCAAAGAGCAATCCATGAACAACGAACTTAGAAAGCCCCTCGATCTAAATCTATGATTATACTTAACTGACTAAAATTGTACCGATTATGCTTAATTGATTAAAAATGTACCCACAGACCCAAAATAACCAACCAACCAAGACTCCCCATCAAGTGGCAGTGGATCCAATTGCTGACAAATTAAGCGTCAACTCGCGATTCGGAGTTAAAGTACAAAATGTACACCCTCAGACCTCGGATCTCTCTTCCCCTCACCACCCACCAAAATGACCAACTTCAATATCCAGATCATCTCCGACACCGTGTGCCCGGTAAGCAACTCCGAACCCCCCCAAGCGAGTCCCAAATTTAACCCAAATCCAGTGGTGCTACGTCGGCTACCGCCGTCTCTCGCGCGCAATCGTCGCCCACCGAGCCACCCACCCAACCGACACATTCAACATAACCTGGAAAGCATTCTACCTCAACCCTGCCTCACCGCAATACCCAGGCGTCAACAAGCAAGAAATGTACAGTATGAAATTCGGTGCCGAGCGCTCAGCCGCAATGTTCAAGCGTCTCTCGGCCGTCGGGGAAAGCGACGGGATCAGTTTCAAGTTTGGCGGGAACACGGGGTCAACCCGAGACTCGCATCGGCTGCTTTGGTATGCTGGTGAGCAGGAAGCCGAAGCCAATGGCAAGAAAGGGACTGGAGCGGAGATTGGGGGGATCCAGACGCGGGTTGCGGAGAAGTTGTTCAAAGCGTATTTTGAGGATGAGAAGAATATTACGGATGTGAGGATTTTGGAAGAGGCGGGAGTTGAGGCTGGGTTGGCCAGAGGGAGTGTTAAAGGGTTGCTTGATTCTGAAGATGGAGGGGCGGAAGTTGACGGGGAGGCGAAGATGGCGTCGAGGAGATTGGTCAGTGGGGTGCCTTATTTTGAGGTGCAGGGGAAGTATTGCGTCGAGGGGGCTGATGAGCCGGAGACCTTCTTAGAGATTTTTGAGAAGATCAAGGAGACTGAGTAGGCTCACCGGGGTTGTTTGATCTGATTATTGTCTATACTTGAATTGAATGCAGCAATACTATATCCCGTTTCGATGTCTATTTCTATTCCTACTTGAATGACTGTACTAGTGATATTTTGCATTGCTAAACTCCTCAACATCGGTGGCAAACGTCAGCAAATAAAAGCGAAGCCCCAGGTCACGTCTATCAATGTTCATGTGTATCGGTGTCTGGAAATCGTCTGAGCCATGTAGCGCGGATGGGTCATTACTTCCGAACGCCAACTCCATACGAGACAGTATCATGAGGCGAGAAAAAAAAAGTACAGGAAAGAAGAGGAACTCCCGTCATGCATCGAGTGCAGAATTGCCACGAAAAGTAAGAGAAAGAGAAAAAAAGCAAGAAATACAATCAGAGGATTGGCAAGAGGTTCATCATGATAATACACGGCAAGCGGGTTGGGGTGAAAATTCACAGGGCCCCAGGAAAAACCCGACAGAATGAAGTGGAATGACGAGATTATCATGTGCAGCAATGGATATTCACGAGGAGGAGCCGCATTCATTCTGATATTGCGGGAAAGTCGTCACAGTTCATGGGAAGTCATAAAGCGAGTTTAATCGCTTTGAAATGTGGAGGATGATAACCTCAGTTGCTGGTGTCAGCTGCGCCCACCTGGTGCAGCTCGTACTGGGGAAGATAGTCGAACCAGTCAGTCTCCGGGTTGTAGCGGTAGGCCTTGAAGTCGACACCATAGGGTTTGGGCTCAAGCATGTAAAGCATTCCCATGGGAACGTCGAGCTGGGCGACCTCGTCGCGCTTGAGGCCACGGAAGTAGGAGAGCAGGACTCGGGCGGTAGACCGGTGGCTGACCAGGAGAACATGATCGGTCGTACGCTCGACCTCGACGATGACGGCTCGGAGGCGGTTGATGATGTCGAGATAGCCTTCCCCACCAGGGCCGGGGTACCGGTAGAAAAGCTTGTTCTTCTTGCGGTGGGCGTATTCCTCGGGGTACTGCTTCTGAATCTCCTTATAGGTCATGCCTTCCATCATTCCCGAGTGGAGCTCATCAAGCATGCGCATCTGCTTGATATCATAATCATCCTCGTTGAAGTGCTCGACGGTTTGAATGGATCGTTTCATCATGGAAGACCATACGCAAAAGTTACGCGGCCGGTCACGAGGAATGTACGACGGGTTGGGAGGGGTACTGTCACCAGCTCGAGGCGGGAAATTCCAGAGCAGGTCCTTCTGGCGTTGGTACATCTCCCACTGCTTTCGCTGATGATCGGTGAAGCGAGTGAGAGCCTTAGCATAACGCTTGCCATTCTCACTTAGATCCGAGTCTCCGCCGATACGGCCAGCCTGGTCGTCCAGGCTTTCGCCGTGGCGTGTGATCCAAATCTGGCGAGGCGAAAGATTGAAGTTCAGGAGATAATAAACAACCTGGGAAGAGAGGAAACCATGTGTCTGATGGGAAACCATCTTGCGACCAACATCGATCATTTGGATAAAGGCCATGTTTTGCTTCTCTTCGTATTCACCCAACGGAACGTACGAATTTTCGTAAAGGGCGACACGCTTCTTGAAGTCCGCAAGAGCGGTCTCGGGGTCCTGACCCTTGTAGTCAGGACCGGAAAGCTTCAGGCGCATGTTCGCCTCCAGCAGGTCCTTGTCCACACAGCTACTTTCCAGGAAGAGAATGCCCAGCTCGGTGCCAGCACGCTTGCGGACGTGATCCACGATGGCCTTGCGACGTTCCATGGTGCTGTTGGTAGCATCGAGAATACCAACACTGCCACCGCGCTCCAGGATGTACTCGAGCAACTCGTCGAGGGTGTCTAGCGCAACCTGCTCTCGAAGCTTGACAGCACGCTGGTTTTGAGGATCAAAGAAGTTGGCAGTCTGGTCCATGAGCTCTGGAGAAGCCTCCTTAATAGCATGGTCGTTTTGGGACTGACCCGGATCTGCGTCGATGGATGGCACCACGGTGCTTCCATTTGTCGAGAATTGGTTTTCAGGATCTTGACCATTAATGAGAATCTTAGCGGGAACAACCGGAGGTGGAAGATGAATATCATCAGTCTCCTCTGGCGGTGAGTCTTTCTTGTTCATAGTGTTCCCAACGCTGACGCTCAAGCGGCGCACCGAGTCAACGAGGTCCTTGTGAACATTCTTCGGGCTTTTATCCTGACCAAGATCGAACTTGGCTGGAGAGGGTGACCTGCCCGCTGCCACACGACGACGCTCGCCAACATTGAAGATTTCGGTATCGTGCTGAAGCCAGTTCAAGTAGCGAGCCAGCTTCTTGGTAATGTAACTCTTGCCTCGAGCCGGCAGGCCGACCATAACGATGACCAGCTTTGCGCCGACATCACGCTGGGCAATACGGCCATCTGGGGAGACCTTGGACTTGGTCAGGCCAGGAATATCAAGAGTGGTTGCCCGAATGCGGCTAGGTGTTCCGGATGAACCAGTTCTGCAAAGGACCAACAAGGTTAGACATGAGAAGCTTATTGAAAAAAAGAGGAGCAATCACGGGACGGGCTACGCGGCGCAGCCGCACATGGGGAAGCATGAGGGTCCGGGATGCACCAAAGAGTGACGCCTTTTCCGCCGACGACAGCGCCCACAACAGGCGGGATAGACATGACCCGGAGCACCTCACACGCTCATAGGTTCGGGGAAGAAGAAGATCGTGACAAAGTTCCAGGCACCGGGTAACTGACGACTCAGAGGCAGGGACTTACATCTGTGGAGACGGGGGTGCGGTAGAAATCGGAGTGTCAGTCAGGGCAGTTCCGACTCCGCCCTTGGGCGCCTGCGATGTTTTGTGGACATCGGAATGCAAGTCATTTCCTAGCGCTCGTCCGACCACGGACTTCGGAGGAGGCATTAAAGCTCCATCCTTAGTCGGGCCGGGGCTAGTTTCTTTTGAACTGAAGCCGTTGGGCCGATTCATATTCCTCTGATCGCCCAGAGCTGCAGGATCTGGCGTGTTCGACGTCATCGCCGACCGTGCGATGCTGGAATGCTGCGCCATCCCCAGCAGGGAAGGACTTAGCCGTCTGTGATGGTGGAAGTTGCTTTTAGAGGCCCTTGAGGAATGGGGTTTGAGCTGGCCGTCAAGATTCTCGAGGGTTCAAAAGTGGGAGGGGCCACTTGGGAAAAGTGAGCGGGACGGATGACTCAACTCCGAACAGAACGTCACTGCGAACGCCGTGGCTCAACACTTTTTGCAGCGTAGACGCACCACGCAGGAGTTTTGTCGAATCGGGATGCTCGGGATTGATGCTTCGCGGGGTACCTTTCGTTGTGTGCGCTGATCGGTCGTGATAAAGGGCCTTGGGGGTGGTCAGACAGGCCCAGCGTGTTGAGGCGAATCTTCCCAATCGAGGTACCTGAACGGAACGTGCACCGTGCTGAATTGATAGGTAGCCAGTTACTGAAGTTAATCAAGACGAAAGAAAAGAGAAGATAATGGATCTGTTAGGAACAAGCCTAGTGGATGAAGTCACAGCTGTTCTGTTGATCGACGAGTCCACTTGGTGGATCACAATGGCGTTAACATTTCCATATGATGTCAAGATGAACTATTTTATGCAAGTAGATCTTGGAAAGAAAAAAGCCTATTTGCAGATGGATTGGAGCTCTATATACGGTCCGGGCAGATTGTGCAAGGAAGGCATGGCGAATCTATTGCATACTGTACTGTCTTTATCTCCAGCCTAGAATGCTTGGCTCAACACATATCCCAGGCTGAATCGGCACAGTGGATCAGTCGCAGCTTCATCCCTGTGCGCATATCAAACCCTGTGATGCCCGCTGATACTCCGACTACAGTTTCGCGTAAACGATGGCTCAGCAATAGTTACTATCTGCCAACCCCAGTTATCCACGTCCGTTGGGAGAACCAAAAATCTTGGCCCATCAACCGATTCGAATCCGGACGCGTCCGGTAGAGGCACAGCTGATTCTTGGGACGCCTTGTGCAACATACGCCTCACCGCTCGGGCCAGTCCTCCCTTTCCGCAGGACATACTCGGCATCCTTGGCGGGTCTCGTTCCTCAGCACAGCAGCTCGGATTCCGACCAACAGCAGGCTTCCGCCGGCTCACGGTGATCCTCCGCTGCCGCCTGCCGCCAGGGAGATAATCAATACAGTTTTGTGATGCAGAATCCTTGGCACTTGGCGGTAACGCAGGGGGTTGCACACATTGCCCGGGAGAAATGACTGCAGGTTCGAGGAGTGGGCGGTCGCATCCCCGCTCATCATGAACCCAGGTTCAGAGTCAGACCGATCAAGCACGCGTACGCCGCGATACTCAGCGCAGTCAGAACTACCACTGCATTTCCACTCGTGCGGAACTTATGCCGGTGAATACCATCCTCTCCTAGCTCCGAAAAGAACTGTCGGTTTCCTTGTGAGCGGCGGAATAGGCCGATTATGAGGACACCGGTACCGTAGATGGCGAACAGGGCTCCGATACTGTAGAACTCGGCGGTGAAGATCTTAAGTACGACGAGGGCGAAGGAGAACTGGGAGAGGGCGGTGCGGACGTACGCGCCTTCAAAGGTTCGCTGGGCAGCGCGGACTTCAACGATTTCTTCTGTAGTCAGTACTGCCGAGCGGGCGCGGTGCATCCGCAGATGATAACGATCAGCCGCCCGTCGCTGGATCAGTTAGTAAGGACTGGACAAGTCGCAGGAGCAAGACTGCTCAGGCACAAGCAGATGATGGGCATACCTCAAACATGGTAACTACCGGGATTTTGCTCAAGTCAAAGTTGCAGATAGAGTTGCATTTGATGTCAGTTCAGCTCGGAGCGCGTGACCGGCTCTCACGTGGCCGCAATGTACGCTTGGCCTGTTTTCGGCTTTTTGTATTTATCATTTCCATGTCGGAGACAGTCGCCGTGGATATCAATTTCCGATTGTCTTAATCCATTTGTAGAGCATGGGCATTTATCAGGAACTTGAGTCGTGTAAAAACACCGATCAATTTCCCCACCAATGACGTGAGCGTGTTTCTAATACTCCAGACGGTCGGCTATCGAATTTGCCCAACATAGCATTCAGTCGCCGTCTTCCCCACACTCCACGACGGCGCCTTCTCCGAACAGTGCGCTTTTGTCCCCGACTTCTTCAATTCCCCCTTTCTCTTCTGCGATTGATTCCTATACGCTCTCCTTTCCTGAGTGCTGTTCAGTGCTGTTCATAATGGCCAAGGTATTCGATGCGGCAGAAGGTAGGTTCTCGGCAGGCCCCGCTGCGTTCGCAATCGGCTCAAGTCTGACTCCAACACAGTCGCAAAGCACAACACCCGCGAGAGCTGCTGGGTTATCCTATACGGAAAAGTCTACGATGTGAGGTCTACCATCTTCCATATATTTCAAGCAAAATAGGAATTGACGGCGACGAATTTAGGTGACCGATTTCCTATCCGAGCACCCTGGTGGTGCGAAGATCATCCTAAAGCTGTCGGGCAAGGATGCCACTGAAGAATACGACCCTATCCATCCTCCCGGTACCCTCGAGGAGGAGCTCAAGCCCGAATGCTGTCTGGGTACTGTAGACGCAAGCACATTACCAAAGGAAGAGGCCCCCGCCGAGTCCCAAGAACCCGCGCAGGGCCCGCCTCCCGTGGAGACACTTCTCAACTTGGACGAAATCGAGGAGGTGGCGACCAAGCAAATCAGCCAGAAAGCATGGGCCTACTATTATTCAGCAGCCGACGATATGGTCTCCAAGCGTTTCAACAACGAGGTGTACAAATCTATTCTTCTACGGCCGAGAGTATTTGTCGATTGCACGAAATGCGACTTGGACACATCTGCTCTGGGACATAAGTTGGGTATGCCCATTTATGTCTCCCCGGCTGCCATGGCCCGTCTCGGACATCCGTCTGGTGAGGCTGGTATTGCGGAGGCGTGCCGTAGCTTTGGTGCAATGCAGATTATCTCGAATAATGCTTCTATGACCCCGGAACAGATTGTCAAGGATGCATCCCCAGATCAGGTCTTTGGATGGCAGCTCTATGTTCAGATTGATAGGAAGAAGAGCGAGACGATGCTTGCACGTATCAACAAGCTGAAGAGTATCAAGTTTATTGTTCTCACTCTTGACGCTCCTGTTCCGGGCAAGCGTGAAGATGACGAGCGCAATAGTGTAGCTGGAGCTGCGACATCTGTGCCTAGTGGTGTCAAGGCTGCCGAGCGCACCTCAGATGATACACCCGATGTTTCTGGGGGATCGGGTGGTGTTGGCCAACAACTCTTTGCCGGCACGGATCCCTCCTTGACATGGCAGGAAACTCTGCCTTGGCTGGCCAAGCAGACAGATCTCCCGATTGTCCTGAAGGGCCTGCAAACTCACGAAGACGCATATCTCGCCTCCCTCCATACACCACAAGTCAAGGGCATCATCCTGTCCAACCACGGCGGTCGCGCCACAGATACCGCACCACCAGCCGTGCACACCCTGCTAGAGATCCGCAAATTCTGCCCCGAGGTCTTCGACAAGCTCGAAGTCTATGTGGATGGCGGTATCAGACGCGGCACAGATGTCGTCAAGGCTCTCTGTCTAGGCGCCAAGGGCGTGGGCATTGGCCGAGGTGCTCTCTGGGGTCTTGCAGCCGGTGGTGTAGATGGTGTCCGCCGGACATTGCAGAGTATGTTCCATTTTGAAACCCTTATATGGACCACGCTAAATTTTGAAAACAGTTCTCGCCGACGAAAGCAAGACTGCCATGCGTCTACTAGGCGTAGAGACGGTTGATCAGCTGGGCCCGCAACATGTAAGCTCACTGCATCCTGCATTCCTCGATTTGTTCAATCCTAACTTCTGCAGATCAACACCCGCATGACCGAGCAACAAATCTACGACGGACCTTCAGGTCTGGAGTCATTACGAAGTGTGTTCCGAGCGAAGCTTTAGATGCATTGCGCATTCTGGATATAGCAATATTCGAAATTGGCTTCCATGTTTTACACAGAGACACTAGCTCAAGCCCCACCGCCAAGATGGTGGTGAAACCTTCTAGGCCGGATTCGGCTAGATTGCCGATCGTCTTTGGTTTGAACGGTCTTGGCGTATGGTACGGAACATCGGATATAATACAGGCCCGCAAGTCACCCGTTTATTCGAAAAAGAAAAATTCTAGAAACTTCCATACAAACCAAGGGCTGTTGCTGATAGGATCTTGCAATCTGACAGTTAATGAGTTCATTAGATACGAGCTACTTTCTGAATACTACTATACGTAATGTATCCAGAAGCTATGTGTTTTAGTGAACATGATGGAATCTTAAATGCTGGATGTTATATCTGTACATTACTGTAAGAGTAATAGAGCTATTCACAGTTGCGATGACAGAATTTTTTTATTTCCATTCTTTTCACTACCATGAAAATAAGCTCTCTTCCAAAATAATTGAAGAGGGTAGAGTCCTACTTTCTGCGGAAGAGGCGTGAGAAGATTGTGCGCCTATGATTTCCGCCAGGTTTGGAATCCGCCTTAACGGTTCCGAAAAGGCTAGGATTTGGTTTTCTTTTGTTTCAGTCGGCGCTTTGATGGATTGAGAAGATGTAGAGTCACACTTCTCATGCCATTCATTAAGAGTAGACTTGGAAGGCATAGTATGCGGGGTTGGTCAGGGCCTAAGTTTCGGTCGCGAAGTCGAACGCATTCGGCCATCAACTACGAAGCGGCTTTGTCTTGACCCGATGGCCTTAGGGTATGGGCTAGATTGGTCATACTCGCTAGCGTGTCAGGATGTTCGGCGCCGAGCTTCTTCGAGAATCTAAAGATTAAGACGCGACCCGACGAACAGCCGATTGCCAGATTTAACGCTATGGCCGATGATGAGAAAACGGTCGGCCGATACTCTGAGGGCAACCATAGAAGATTTTCTCCTCTATAGGTTATCCAGGCAAGGTTATCACTAAAGCCATACCCTGTTTGATGTGGCAGGAGAGCCGAACGGTCAAGGGAAGTCTTGATAGAGACACCATTTTCGAGATTGAATGTTCCAACACTAGTATGTAGATGATTCAGATTGACTTTGTCAAATCGAAGACCCTCAGGAGAACCAACAGGAAGGGTTGACATGCACTGACCGGTGACCAGGTCCCATATCCTGACGGTCTGATCATCTGACCCTGATGCGAGTCGGCTTCCATCCGGCGACCAGGCAATTGATATGACCCAGTCGCTATGCCCCTCGAGGGTGAATATGCATTGGCCAGTGACCGGGTCCCAGATCCTGACGGTCTGATCATCTGACCCTGATGTGAGTCGGCTTCCATCCGGCGACCAGGTAATTGACGTGACGTCGTCGCTATGCCCCTCGATAGTTGGTATGCACTGGCCAGTGACCGGGTCCCAGATCCTAACGGTCTGATCATTTGACCCTGATGCAAGTCGGCTTCCATCCGGCGACCAGGCAATTGACCTAACTAAGCCGGTATGCCCCTTAAGGGTTGATATACACTGGCCAGTGACCGGGTCCCAGATCCTAACGGTCTGATCATCTAACCCTGATGCGAGTTGGCTACTATCCGGCGACCAGGTAATTAACCTAACTAAGCCATTGTGCCCCTCGAGGGTTGATATACACTGGCTAGTGGCCGGGTCCCAGATCCTGACGGTCTTATCATCTGACCCTAATGCGAGTTGGCTTCCATCCGGCGACCAGGTAATTGACCTAACCAAGCCAGTATGCCCCTCGAGGGTTGATATGCACTGGCCAGTGACCGGGTCCCAGATCCTAACTATCTGACTATCTGATCCCGATGCGACTTGGCTGCCATCTGGCGACCAGGCAATTGACGTGACGTCGTCGCTATGCCCCTCGATGGTTGGCATACACTGGCCAGTGACCAGGTCCCAGATCCTGACGGTCTGATCATTTGACCCTGATGCGAGTCGGCTTCCATCCGGCGACCAGGCAATTGACCTAACCAAGCCGTTATGCCCCTCGAGGGTTGATATGCACTGGCCAGTGACCGAGTTCCAGATTCTGATGGTCTGATCATCTGACCCCGATACGACTCGGCTGCCATCCGGTGACCAAGTAATTGACCTTACTAAGTCGATATGCCCCTCGAGGGTTAACATGCACTCGCTAGTGACCAGGTCCCAGATCCTGACGGTCTGATCATCTGACCCTGATACAAGTTGGCTTCCATCCGGCGACCAGGCAATTGACGTGACCCAGTCGCTATGCCCCTCGAGGGTGAATATGCACTAGCCAGTGACTGGGTCCCAGATCCTAACAGTCTGATCATCTGACCCTGATGCGAGTCGGCTTCCATCCGGCGACCAGGCAATTGACGTGACCCAGTCGCTATGCCCCTCGAGGGTGAATATGCACTAGTCAGTGACTGGGTCCCAGATCCTAACGGTCTGATCATCTGACCCTGATGCGAGTTGGCTGCCATCCGGCGACCAGGTAATTAACGTGACGTCGTCGCTATGCCCCTCGAGGGTGAATATGCACTGGTCAGTGACTGGGTCCCAGATCCTAACGGTCTGATCATTTGACCCTGATGCGAGTCGGCTTCCATCCGGCGACCAGGTAATTGACCTTACCAAGCCGTTATGCCCCTCAATAGTAGATATACACTGACCAGTGACCGGGTCCCAGATTCTGACGGTCTGGTCATATGACCCTGATATGAGTCGACTTCCATCCGGCGACCAGGCAATTGACGTGACGTCGTCGCTATGCCCCTTGAGGGTTGACATACACTCGCCAGTGACCGGGTCCCAGATCCTAACAGTCTGATCATATGACCCTGATGCGAGTCGGCTTCCATCCGGCGACCAGGTAATTGACTCCACCCTGCCGCTATGCCCCTCAAGGGTTTGAAGACATGGACTCCAATCATCTGCTATCACTGATTCATTGACAAGCCAGCCTGGTCTCTCCGTTTGGTAGCAGATTTTAGTTATGCTCTGGGTTGGGCTAAATATTAGCGATGAGCTATATACTTGAAGGGGGCTATTCTCCGTCGCCAGCCTATGGTATCGGATAAATCGAGATGCATCACCCACTCGCTTCAAAAGTGCCACTGAAATACCCTTTTTGACCTAAAGCGCCTACTTATTAGCAAAAGAAAATTTCGATGTAATCATGACCGCTAACCCAGAGTAAGCTATCAAGCTTGACTATCGCCGCTATGCCTTCAGAATTGCTTCTGAGAAGACTAAGGGATTCGATCCAATGGAGATATTTCCGACGGAGAAAATCATCCACGGCGCCACCTTCGTGAAGGTCCTGATTGATATTTGGGCTAGAATCACAATCCTGTAGATGGTCGACCCAATAGATACATGAGTACCGTGCTTTTGCCAACGGATCCGGATTAGGTTGTCTGACTTGTTCAATCGGAAATCCAGGATGTTTAATATTGTAGATATCGCGTCGGAGTATCTCGGAAATGGCCTGTAGAGACCGCGAAAAGACTTCGTGATGTTTGGCTTGGATGCCCTGGGGGAAAACGGAAAACTTTTCATTTGATGCTTCTCTAAGCAGGAAGTCTGTTGCAGATTGGTGAACTAGAAAAACTGTACGGCCACAGAGTCTCAGAAAGGAACCACAGTCCCTAATTAAATCTGCTAAATTTTGGTCATTTTTAGAGAAATACTCGGGTAGTTCGACCAAGGCCGGTAGTTCTTCAAGCGTAATAGGGCGGTACACGATAGCGACGACGGCCAAGATACGTAGGCGAATCTCTGCATCCTCTGCGTCCTCCGAGTCTTGAATATGCTCTATCATCCGCCTATACAGTGGATCTAGCCCTACTGGAAAAGCAGTCAGTAGTTTATAGGCGTTCCGCGCTCTGCCTTTCTTGAGCTCCTCACAGACTAAGGCCACCCAAAGGAAAGTACCATATGCGTTTGACAATAAGTGGGAGCGAACCGCCTCAAGAAGTCCCTCATCAAAATTCTTTAGCTTTGCCAATATCTGAACCTTATGGTGAATGTAGATAGTCACGGCTTCGGAGATAAAGGTTTCGTTCAACTCCAAACAAAGCTTTACTTTTTGATCCGTATTATCAAGAGACTCTTCGATGTCCGTCCAGTTACGACTGGAGACAATCCACTTGACATTCGGATTCGCCGATGAATTTTTGGACACAAGATCGAGAAGTAGGGGTCGGTCGTGGGTGCATTCGTCGAGTCCATTAATAATTAGATAAGTGCTCTGTAAGAGCTGATCTTTTAGGATATCGGCGAAGATCCTTGATAATGCGTGCCACGCATTAACATCCTCGAAGAGCTGTTTTCCAGCGTTATCGTACTCTTTTTGTATATGTGGGATCAAAGCTGGCTGCTTGGTGAGAAGTAGATAGAGTAGTCCGCGTAAAACCGCCGTGGCGTTATTAAGGTGAGAATTAGTGGCCTCGCAGAAGAAGAACGATACCGTGGTCGTATCCTTATCAGTTAACGCAGTCAGCTCATTGATGATTCCGCATAGTAACATCGTCTTGCCCTTCCCAGGATCGCCATTGATCCAGAGTAGCCGGCTCTCTGGGTCATTTTGCCACTGTTTGAAATCGGCATGACCGAGGATCCAGCGATAGGAGTCCTTCAAAAGTCCACCCTTATTGCTCTCGACGCGAGATTTATCGGATCGGGGATCCGTTATTCGCAAATTCTTTACGCAATCTTGGTCTAGGAGTTTGTTAGCAGTCACGGTCAGTTTTCTTGCCCAAGAACTTACCAGGATACTGGTGGTAGTGGGTCCCACCATAGTATTTCATGTTGTTACTATTATCTAAGTATCCTACGAACATTTTTCCACCCGATTCTGCGCTCACTCCAGAGATATTCTGGGTAAAGAGGGCTCTCGACGTCGTTCCTCTAGTCATGGCTCTCGTATCACGATCGCTAGGCATAAGAAATTCGAAATGACTGAGACGGGCAAATCGTACCCTTCAAAGAAGAAAAATATGGAGACTCGACTGTCTTACTGAGGTGGCTGATGACCAAGAAATTATAAATACGGTCACCAGGGACATTGATCCTCTCGTACAGATTCAGGTGTTTCCGCGCGCTTTGTTCGCTTGGGGGCCAGTCGTGCAAACTGCACGTTGTAAACGTGTCGTCTTCCAATTAGGGAGGGGCGGTCCACTGGTTCAGTCCTTTGCGCTGACAGGCGGGGCCAAGCCCAAAATTAGAACTTCGCCTAGCTCTATCCGGTAAGCTTGTTGTCCGATACCGTTCATGAAGGTGAATGATTGGCTGATAAAGCCTCATGCCCTCGCAGTAGGAGCATCGGCGGCAAATAAAATGTAAGCCTCACGATTTTCCAGTGCCGGTTCATATCCTACCCTACGCTTTCATCCAATATCCATAATTATGTTCGGCTGACAACATACCCATCATGTTGAAACAACCATTCGAAAGAAGAGCACGACTCTGTCAAAGTATCTAAACCCACTATTTCCTTCAAGCGAGGTCCATTCTACTCGTTCTTTCGCGACGATGGATCCGTTCAGCTTGACTGTTGGCGCTTTAGGTATCACTGAAGCAGCGCTACAGAGTATTCAATCATTGATCCACGAGATCGAGGCTATCAAAGGTGCACCAGATATGATAGCTGGTCTCAAGGACGAGCTGACGGGTGTGGAGGCCATCCTTCTGGCCTTGAATAATGCGCAGAAGAACTCCCAGCTTGAACACCTCACACCCGATGTGAGGAAGGCGCTGTCGTTGGCCATCATGCATTGCCAAAAAGCCTGCAGTGATTTTCGCATAAAGATAGTACAGTGGACGAAGCGCTCGGGTGAAAAGATGCACGTGTGGGATCGTGTCCGTGTCGGCTTGTTCGCTGAACGAACTGTTACGACTTTATGTGAGCAGCTCAACCGCTACAAGTCTACCATGGACACAGCAGTCAGCACCGCAATCTTATATGTATTCCATTTCTGATACAGGTTTGGCTTGGTCATCAGACATAGGCTCACTGGCTCCACAGGCTTTCGATCGCAGGCTTATCCCCTATCGTTGACACGATGCAAAAAGATCTTCGTATAAAGGAAACTGAGATTGCTCAGGAGATCATTGAGATTGACAAACAGAAGGCCGTAGCGGCGTTGGCCTTGCATAAGATGACAGAAGTGCAGCTCTTGGATGATCGTCCAGGTGGCGCCGAAGTCGTTGAGCAACTCCAAGATCAACGTGCTGCAATAGATGATTCTCGAAAGCTCTTAGAAAGCCTGCTTGCGGAGGCTCACCAAGTGCGTACAGGGCAAAAAATTACCAATGTCGACATGAGTGACGGCGGAAGGCTTCTTATCGGCCTCATCAATTGCGACAATGACAACGGAGAGGTTCACCAGGAAATTCACAATGTCAAAGCCACAAACCACGGCAAGGGGGTTGTGGGAATGGCCAAAAGCTTTGATGTTAATGCGTTCTTCAACAACTAGCTGTAGCGTATAGTAAATTATCAACCTGGTTTGACCGGATAGAGTTTTCGGTCTTTGTTCAGTGGCAGGCCACTTGGTGACGCACAATCTAGCTCCTGGGGGGCAACAACTGGTGGGAGCGCCTAGGGGAACCATGGTCTAGAATGATTGACTTATGCAAACAATCCAAATCACCCGAACCCGTTTCCTGGGAGCTTAAATCCACCCACCTCCATCTATTGTGAATATACTTTCTTACAGTATACTGTACAACCACGCAACTCACTACTAGGAACGCTTGTTTGACCCAGCCGCGCATTCATGCTCTTAGTGATTTCTCTGCTCGTCTTGTCAGCTGCAGCCCCCTTTTTATCGCTTCTTGGTTTTATTATATTGCCAGCTGACACTCGATAGCGCTGACACTACCACTGAGGCTACTATCCCTGCTGTTGTCAAGCACGATGTCAGTGATGACCGAACCACCGCGATCTCTACCCCTAGACAATTATCAATCTTTGATCTTGAGATTATATCAGAAGCATGCGTCAGAATGAATCTGGCACCGTCCACCGTGACTGCATTCGTGACAGATATTATGCGAGAGTCTCAAACTGTTACCGAAACTTCCATTATTGGAGTGCAGACTGTCTATGTCACCCAATTTCTCACGACATATTTGACCAGCACTGCCACCCAGGCTGCCACCACGTTGAGTTCTGATGTGGTTGTCTACGAGACCTCTAGCACAGTGATCCATGTTAGTTCTCCAGTCTAGTTCTCCAGTCACCCTTGACACAGAAACCATACTCTCCGATGCCATCACCGTTACTGTCCCCGATTCTGAGACCGCCACATTGACCGACGTGGCTACACGTGACGTGACAGCGGAAGTGATATCCCTGGCTACTGTCGATGTCACTGCTTGGGTAACAGCATCTGTGACCCAATTAGTGGCCTGAGGTGGACGACACCTCCACTAGCGAGATCACCGTCGTTCAGACCATCACAGGCTCCGAAGCTACGACAATCAACGAGACAATCACCCAGTCGGCGGATATCACTACAACAGAAACAGGGTATACCCTTGTAGGTGCCTATGCGTTTGGTGAGTGGGACAATGCAGGCGGCTGTCAACCTCTTCACCAGATTTGCCACGATGATTAATTTTCAGATCGAGCTGATTCAATCTAATTGTCGAGCCTGGAATAGCTCAAACACAGACACAACTGTTGAGGACAACAGTGTAAGACAGAAGAGTCAGATCGAAGTCGTTTTACATTCGTTGGAAGCATCGGGGGCAATTTCGTTTGTGATTGTTAAATTTAAATTTAGCTATTGGATTTGATCACCGCTTACCCGGGACTAGAATGCCATCGCGGTAACTGCCCGTGTTTGGTATCCACCTTTGTGAGCCGTCATCCGAATATGGACTTGCGCCCGACCCAACCCGGACCCAACTCGGACCCAGGCTGGGTTGGGTTTTCGGTCAGAGTCTTCGACACAAACTGGGTTATGCGTAAGTCTGTTCAAATGTATCCATTTGAGCGACAATAGCTTATGTAAAAGAGAAAAATGCGCTGGATGTGATCTTCCTCATGCCTTCGCTTCTCTCCCATTAATCTGCAGTTTCTTTTTCCAGAATGTGGAGAAAGTTCTTCTACTGTATCCATTCTTCCCCTCGGTAAAGTGATAGAAGTGATAGCCGACACACTTTCCAAGTCTGCCGTAAATACTGAGAATACTAGACGAAACGATATCCCCGGCCTACTTTCTACTCGAGATGTATGCTCTATATGAGCGGATCCGGCGCATAATGAAAACAATGAATGCGTGAAATTGCTCCTAATGGTTCGGACACATGTTCCTCGACCCCTTCCTGGTCCTCATAGTCACCATCTCACACCTCTCACAATTTCGTCTCGACAGCTCCGGAACCCCCTCTTTCATCAATACCAAAACCCCTTTAGTTCTTCAGAGTGAGCAAGGCCGGCCTCCACGGTAGGCTATTGTAGTTGCCACCGGAGTTCGGGTTCTGTCCCTGGTAGAGGAACTGCAGGTTGCATGGGTCGATGGTCATTGTTTGGTCAGGGTTGGTGCGAACCAAATCACCGTGACTTATATCATCGGTCCAGCTTGCACCGCTGTTGGCTTTCCCGGCGAACGGGTTGCTCTCGGTTGCTGCCTGCGGCGTCCACGAACCGCCGAGACTGCTGGCGGTGAATGAACGGAAATACCGGTGCCCCGTTGACCCAATCGCCTCGACGATCATCAGGTACTTGTTTTGGCCTTTGACCGTGTACACTTGGACCGCCTCGAATAGATTGTTCTGACTGTCACTCAGGACTACCTCTGACGCTGTTCCGAAGTTTCCAGGGAAACTGTCGATGGACATGCTGGAGCGATAGATCTTGCCATTGTCTCCCGCAAAGTAAAGGTACATATGCGTAGAGTCACCGATAACGGTCTGATCAATGGCACCAGTAGACGAGCCGGAGATCTTTCCCGAAAAAAGGGCTTGCTCCGATGACCACCCATTCGCATTGGTAGGGTCACTTGATGTTCGGTAGGTGAACGTGCTCGAGCCCCATTGATAGGCCAGGACCCAGACATTCTTTGGTTGGAAGTAGAACAAAGTGGGAGCAACGGCTGAAAAGCTCATTGCGTTTTGACTAGCAGATGCCATGCCAGACCAATCCGAAAACGTGCCGAAGTTCATCGAGCCGTAGTTCCCATTCGAGTCTGTGGTTGACGCATAGACGAGATGCTGGTTGTTGAAGACCACATTGGTGAAATCTTTGATTGCCGTCCATCCGGACTTTGGATTCGCTAGAGCGCTTGTTGATGTCCAACTATAAGTCGATGGAAGAGCACAGTCGGCGACGACACCTGGCACCGATGCGAGCAAGAATACGCCAGATGACAGCAAGCCAGCGTTTGCCTGGAGGAACCTCATTGTCGTTTAGTTTCTAGTCAGCGACGGTTTGAATGATTGAAGACTTGAAAAACAGAAGTATCTTGGCAGAGACCGATCTTATATAAGTATTCCACGTACGGCTTATAGGTTGAATTGTCGGACCGGTTAAAATAAACTGAGCAGGACCCCTTCTCTGCGTAAATAGACTCCACGACGTTTCAGTCGGTAAGAGGCGGCGCTTGGCATGTTTTTTGATTTGTTGCCCTCTCAGAAAAAGGGTCCAGGAGTGCTAGCGGGTAAACAACATTAGCCAGAAACAATCGTCCGCCGGACTATTGCCTTTCTGGAACTAGATGCCGGCATGAGCCCCGCGTCAAGTTAATCGTGTCGAACCTTGTTTTGACTATACTATTATGTTATAGATACGGAATTGTGGGGACTGCTTTGTAAGGCTGGATTATTGTATCGAAGGAATGATGAATCCAGACATGGTTTCTTGATGAGGACGCTGAATGAATTGATCCTTGCTGATACATCGTTATTATAGGGTTGTTTCACTATAAAACACACTAATCTCAAAACACTTTCGGTTTGGCGCTTGTTATCTTCATGGTGCGGGTTGTGGCTTGCCGAAAGCTCCTTGAAGAATGTCTGATCGGCTCGGAGGTACCTCGGGGAATTTTGCCGAGGAAGTCGAGAATAGTTGAGCATATTTGTAACCGAGGGAGACCCTGCTTGGCGAATTTGGAGCTAGCTAGTTTGGACGAACTTCAAAGTGCAGGTGATCGGCGTCATCTCCACTCGTGAGGAGCCTTTTTTTGGACTCCACCCACCACATTGGTCTACCCTGGAACACAAGCCAAGTATTGTAGGGCCTTTCATTGTTTCATATTGGGGCTAGAACTTGCAATGGGACTATCTGAAAGGAACGTGGCTTTTTGATAGGATACAAAGATCAAATTACTAACCCACATAGCTTCCAGCCTGAAATCTTCTATGCAAATATTTAGGCTGAACAAAAGGTCGAATATTATTTCCTGTAGTTATTTGCTAGGATCTTGAACAAAATAGGCAATATCCGTTTCCCATCGGGGAAGGATCTCCATTTAGCTAGCATCTCAACTATCAACTTCTTCTCCCTAAGGAACGCTGGCTCCTGTCCTGTATAAGTATTGTCTCCATCCCTCTCGGATAGTGTCTTTCTTCTGCCATACTCACTCACACTCACTTTCATTCATCGACTTGAAGCATCAACATCTTTTCCAATATGGTTCAAATCAAGGCAGCTGCTCTAGCTGTCCTTTTTGCAGGCCAAGTGCTTGCCGGGCCCGTCGAATCCCGACAGGCCTCTGTGAGCATTGATACCAAATTCAAGGCCCACGGAAAGAAATACCTTGGAAATATCGGTGATCAGTACTCCTTCAACAAGAACGCAAAGACCCCGGCAATTATCAAGGCCGACTTCGGTCAATTGACTCCGGAGAACAGTATGAAGTGGGATGCTACTGAGCGTGAGTATAGCTGTCTCGCGGTAACTAGAGTACTGGAAGCTGATTTGCAAAATAGCAAGCTCGGGCCAGTTCTCTTTCACAGGGTCGGACTATCTGGTATGTACCTAACCTTTTCATAACAGTTGCTTCTTTGCCTGGTCCTAATAGAATCTAGGTCGACTTTGCTCAGTCAAATGGGAAGCTGATCCGCGGCCATACTCTCGGTAAGTACTCGAAGTTTTAGTATTCAAGCATAATATGAGTAGCTAAACTCGTCAAGTGTGGCACTCTCAGCTCCCATCCTGGGTCTCTTCCATCTCAGACAAAACAACTTTGACAAATGTCCTGAAAAACCACATTACCACGCTGATGAACCGTTACAAGGGTAAAATCTACGCCTGGGTAAGTTATATCCACAACATGACTTCTACAAAACTACATTACTGATCGATCCAAGGACGTTGTGAATGAAATCTTCAACGAAGATGGTTCCCTACGTAGCAGTGTCTTCTACAATGTTCTCGGCGAGGACTTTGTGCGGATCGCTTTCGAAACAGCTCGTGCTGCAGACCCAAATGCAAAGCTCTACATCAATGACTACAAGTGAGTCATGTCCCTCTGCTCTTTTCGTTTTTCAATGATTCTGATCTTACAAAGCCTGGATTCCGCCTCTTATTCCAAGGTGACCGGTATGGTCAGCCATGTCAAGAAGTGGATTGCTGCCGGTATCCCAATCGACGGAATCGGTAAGATACCCGGCGCTATAGTTTACCGTATATGATTACTCACTCGTTCTAAGGTTCTCAAACCCACCTAAGCGCCGGTGGTGGTGCTGCAGTTGCTGGATAAGTACCCTCTTGCTTCCTGTCAGCCGAAAATTAGCTAACAGCCTCTCACAGCTCTTAATGCTCTAGCCGGTGCAGGAACAGAGGAGATTGCTGTTACTGAGCTTGATATTGCTGGAGCCAGCTCTACCGACTATGTAAACGTGAGTTTCCATAACGCCATGACTAGTATAGTCGACGCCTCGCTAAATATCTATTAGGTTGTCAATGCTTGTCTGAACCAGTCAAAGTGTGTCGGAATCACAGTGTGGGGAGTTGCTGACCCGGTAAATGCTCATTTCCATCCACTTATTAAAGTCTGCATACTAATACGAGATGTTTGGCTAGGATTCGTGGCGCTCCAGCTCCAGCCCTCTGCTCTTCGACGCAAATTATAGCCCCAAGGATGCATATTATGCCATCGCCAATGCTCTCTAGTGGCGATGCTTTCAATCTCGTGTCTGGAAATGTGAAGTCTGCTACTAAGCATGCTACATTTCAGATCGAAGTGTTCAATGCTACGAAGCATTTTGAGATACGAAGGCGGGAATAGGAGAGAGTTGTCATTATATATGTATATGTTCGGGTACATCCTTTCATCTGTACTCGCCTAGCTACCTCCTCTCGGACAAGGCACATAGTACCGGTTTAACCATCCCTAACTATAGAGGATGCCTCGAATTTTACTTTGCGTCTCCCATCAGGGAATGTCGCTTCATATATATTGATTACCATGTTTTTGTACTGTTTTCCGAGCTCATAATTTTTTGGCAGAACAATCCTCGCGTCCTTTGCCTAGAGATGGCACACCACGCCGAAATTCTAAACCTATAAAAGGATATTGGAAGAGACCATTACGAGTGACCAGCCTTAGGAATTCCCATGCCCATACTACCTATCCCAATAATGGTTGATTATTTGCAGAGCTATTTGGCTAGAAAGGTTGAATCGGACAAGCTGGAGCCTAAGCAGATTCTGCAATGCCCGGCATGGCGCGTTCCGGATGAGGGCTCGGAAAACTGATATCGAACATTACTGTATGATATTTGATACTAAGTTAAAATTCATTAAAATTCATGGTGTCGTCCACCATCGATGGTTCCGCCCTGGCTATGGTAAGAGGAATTGATTAGACGGAGTTGAGGTGCCAGCTAGCCAACAAGCCAGCCAGGTGGGTGGGGCAGAGAAAATTAGGGGACGGGAGCAAAAAGTTTGACCAGACTGGGGCCGATCCCAGGACCTTATCGGTGTTAACGATACGGGATAATTCAGGGGTGACTGGAAAATCCACGATTGTGCGCGGCGTTTTGTCAAGAATTCGTGGCATTCGTCCAGAAAACCGTAGTCTTTCCACCGTGGGTGGCCGTTGTCTAACGTCCTCGCGCTTTGCCCTTTTGGGTCTCATCTTGTCTATAGCACACTCTTGCGGCAGCTACATGAGTGGTCATCGGCAGAAAAGTTATAAAGACTGGCGGCACTGCCCGTGAGCACCCGATGGTAGACTCCATCATTGTATCGCTTCGCAATCATCACCATCAGCAATGCCCGACCTAAGAAGACTGTTGATTGGAATGCTTTCCTCCAGAAATCGGACCCGGGACCTGACCCCGATAAAAAGCCCTCTACAAAGCGAAAGTGGCCACAATAGGCAACAATTTCAAAAATTAAGACGGCCTTGAACCGACAACTTTAACAGTGACTGAATCCTCTAGGTGGGTGGCGCTGCTACCTGATACCTCAACCTAATGGGTAAACAATTGGTCATGCGGCGTCCTCGCTACTAGTTTAAAGAATAGAAATTGACTGGCAGATGAAAAATGAAGACTGGTCAAGCCAAACTTGGATTCTCTCTGATTTCCAAGGCTACTTTAGTTTTAATACTTGTTGGAATATAGACCAATTGCTATACAGGTGGAGCTATCCTCTTATCCAACATATGAGATCAGACTGCATATGGGCTAGGAAACCATAAACCCTAAAAAAGATTTCATTATATATCTTGGAACATAAGGACCAAAATGATCGTCGGTTTAGGGGGTAAATGGTCCGTGCTCTAGGGGGTGGTCTAGGCGGTCAATCGGGCCTAGAATCTTGGCTTGATTGATTTATTGCATACTCTAATGTATTCCTTTTTGTGATATATACGTCATACATAGGCTTCCTGTCTATAAATACGTGTAACCCACCTAGTTGATAGAATCAAACTCTTTCATATCTCTATTTGCTCGACTATCTGTCTTAGACCCAGTCAGATAAAACCACGGTCCGTGGTAGGGAAACCACAGAAGCAGTCGTGGTATTGCCTCACTTCCCGGCCGACAATACTTAATCTACGTGACTTCGTGATTAGAATGCTGCTGCAGTTATAATCGGGGGGAAATCCATATAGATTCCCTAATGTTTCACAACACTAGAAAATAAAAAATTTAGTCAGAGAAAGCCGTGTTCTGATACATGTTCCCGTCGGATACAAGACGACCTGACACTCCAAGCTGGTCCGTAAAACGAGACCTCGACCAGTTCATGATCAAATCCACCACCTCATCAATCTGAGCTGCTGTATTGTCTGCATGCATCACAAGTCGGACCCGTTCCTTGCTTCGAGGCACGATAGGGTAGAACACTGGATTCACCTGATAGCCCGCGTTCTGTAATCTCTGGGCAAGACTGGCCGCTTGTCCAAGCTCTGTGACGAGCGGGATAATCGGGCCCCGGAAAGGTCCTGTACGCCAAGTTTTCTCAGTAGGAAGGCTGATGATACCACTGAATACATATTTTGCCCATTCTGGATGTCCAGTGAGTTTCTCATACAAATGGCGGATGTTGTTCTGCAGATGAGTACGGCGCTGGTCATTTGTCAGTGAGAACCCCATTAGTGTCTTTCCATTACAACTTGGTAACCAACCTCCTCGCCTTCCTTGCTTGCCAGAATGTTGTATCCTCCTTTGACAGCAGCTAACGATGGAAATGCGGGGGCTGTAGAGAAGATGAGGCCTCTCGCATAGTTGATCAGGTATGACCGGATGGTGGAATTAGCAAGCACAGCGGCTATCTATGGGTCAGAGTTCAAGCTGTCTCAAAGACTCAGCGAGCTATTTTGATGAGACTGACCACCATTTGAGCCGAGCCCCTTCCCACACGTGTGCAGTCGAATAGGAAATTCCTTCTCGAGGCCGTAGTAACAAATATAACCTGATCCATTTTCACCGACTAGACCATTGGAATGTGCCTCATCGATTGAGAAGATCGCGTTGCCGTGGGGCAATATTTCTTTTGTCAGCCTCAGCATTTCATGAACAGGTGCTATGTCCCCATCCATGCTGTACATTGATTCGAGAGCAATGAACACCGATTGTTCTCCTTTTGCCACGACTGGGCTTGACTTGCATATCTCTAAGAGACACTCTCGAAGAGATTCACAGCTATTATGAGAGAACATTCGAGTCACAGCTCTCCCTTGACGCAGACCATCATGGATACTGGCATGGATATACTCGTCGTAAACCACAACATCACCTGGCTGAGGAATCGTTGACCAGACAGCGACGTTGGCCTCATAACCAGACGGGAAAAACAGTGCAGAGTCTGCTCGATGAAATTGAGCCATATGCTCTTCCAGGTCCAGCAGGTACTGAGTAGTCCCCTCGAAGATCCGCGTTGATCGACTACCGACTTCAAAGTCAGGATACTTGGCAATTTCATCAAGCAAGGCTTTGCGCAGAACCCCTGATGAGGTGAGGGAAAGGGTATCATTGGAGCCAAAATCCACCATCTGCGCGACCATTTGTGGATTTTTCGGCTCGATGAGTCTTCCATTCTGGCGACGGTTTTCCAGAGTTGTCTGGAGCTTTCTGGTCAATATATCTCCGCAGTGCATGGATCTCTGGTTAGTGAAGCAATGTGTTGTATTTGGGGTGCCGAAATTCCGTCCTGAGAGCGAATATAGGGTATGTCGACACAGAGACAACACAGTCCCTGGAGGAACAGATTGGGATCGTTTGAAGAACATGACGCGGGAGGATATGGTTGTATCAGAACATTTTCTTTTGAATTTACTCAAGCATCCTCTGAAATGGCCAGCAGCAAAGTGCCTTTTATGGTTTTTTGTGAGGAGAATCCTGAGATTCCATTTTGAGATCAAAGTCCGAGTAACACCGGTCGTCGGGCTGGAGTCAAAATCGAATCTGCCGGCGTCCCAATCAGGAAGATTTTATATGTCAGAAGGTGCTATAGGAGCGTGGATAGTTCCCTGTTGATGCCATCATACAAACACGTTCTCGGTTTCTCGAGGAGGCCCGTGAGAAGGATCTTCATCATAGTATCATAGTAAGCCTCGAGCAAAATGCACCACGTGAAACTTTTCATACCAGATCTTGAAAAATCGATGGTGATCACTGCAGGTGCCTATTCGTGGAATCCACTTCCGCTTTTGCAGCAGACAGTTATCCATGCATGAAATTCCCAATAGGAGCACAATTCAAAAAAGCGAGGCACTGAAACCTTGGACATATTCCCTCAAGAGATCAAGAAAGACGAAATTTTTTGACATGGCAGGAGCCCAAAGAAGAGAAGATAGACAAGCGAGGTCTTGAAGGGATGACGTGGATACCGCATTGCAACATGCAAAAGGGAGATGACATCCCGACGGAGGGAGAATGAACACGGTGCCACGTAGGACTTGCATATATCTGCATGACGCTGATCAAACTTTTGTCTGAAATGTACAGAAGAGCATGCGAAGGTGGGACATGATGAGCAACCACAGATTGAAGGTCAGGCAGGAGAAATGCCGTGGTCTATTCCAATAAAGAACCTTGGATGTGGTAAGACTTCAAGATAGAAGTCAAAACAATATGACCCAGGGAAGAAGAACGGGCTTACGGCTGACAGGATCATGAAGTTCAACTTAGCACAGACGATGACGAACTCAGACAGGAGATCGGCATGGAGGATAACCGAGTATATGCGATTAGAAGTTCGCAATCTCTGGACGATCATTGAGAAGCCATTTTGGGCGGAAGAGACGTCACTCTCGTGCTTTGCTGCCACAGCCCGGGCCTCCACGTCTTGAAGCAGCCTGTGCTGGAGATTCACTCTCCATCCTCGATATCCAATCAACTACGGCCACGATTGAACTCGTCCAAATATCAGTACTTTGCTCAATCTTGATTTTGACGTTTGTTACGGAGAACGTCAGCCAGGACATGTGCTATCATACTCAAGGACCCATATATAATATAGATTGGGAAAGACGGGAAATCAATTTCAGCAAGCCCATGCCACAGCCTGTTTCCTTAGTCTATTCTGCAAATTTGAATTGATCTCGAGAATACAAATCAATCGGAAGATTATTGTATCGCACAGTGATTGCTGCCTCTTCTTCCCAAATGGACCAATCCATCATTGAAATTGCTCAATCTTCTCCCAGAGCAATTGCCGTCAAGGAAAATGACAATCAATTGTCCTATAAAAAGTTAGTTTTGGAGTCACAGGGGCTGGCTCAAACCCTTCGTGAGAAGGGTATCGACCTGGAGGAACCAGTCGGTATTCTTTTTGGACCTGGGATCAACCTGGTGGTAGCTCAACTCGCGGTGATTTTTGCTCGAGCCACCTGCATCGCAGTGGATCCTTCTATGCCTAAGATGAGACTCTCGGGGATGTTTCACGACGTTGGGGTCAGGTATGTGATTGCCGAGCAAAGTGATCAGCTGTTGGAGGGTATGAGTTATATTGCTCTCCCAGGCGACAAAGAGCGTGACGTTCATAGCCACCTGAATCATGATCTGGCCATTCCTACCTTGGACTCTGTCTTAGATCCGCAGCACCGCACCCACATCCTCTTCACGTCGGGCTCTACGGGTAAACCCAAGCCAGTTCAAATCATCGCTCAGAATATCATGCATCTGGCCAGCAAGACCCCGTTCACCCCATTGCTACCTGATGACAAAGTGGCACATTTCAACAACCCGGGATTTGATCTCAGTCTCTTTGAGATCTGGGTTGCCCTCCTTTCTGGAGCCACCATCGTTCCCATCAGGAAGGAAACCGTTACGGACCCTTCCCATCTTAAGGGTTTCCTCGAAACTCAAGGCGTGACAGTGATGATACTTTCCGTCGCCTTGATGGAGATCCTTGTTTTCGGAGATCCTTCTATCTTTCAAAGTCTGCGACATGTGCTGAGTGCCGGGGACGTCGCCAGCGTCAAGGCAATGCGTGCGATGTGCAAGCCGCTGAAATGTCTCTGGAACACATACGGCCCAACGGAGTGTACCACGCTTGCCACTGCCATGCTGGTAACCGAGGAAGAATTGAAATGGGAACGGATCAGCATCGGTCGAGCGGTGGGCGATATGAAAGCCTACCTACTGGACCAGGATCTGCAGCCAATCCGAGCAAGCGGCATTCGGGGGGAGATCTGTATCTCCGGGCCCCAGCTTTCAGCGGGTTATTTGAGCATGCCGGACGAGACTGAAGAGCGCTTCTTCTGTATGAATCGCAGTGCCCTGGACTCTGAAGAAACCTCGGGTAACGGTGAAGAAACTATTCGCGTATATCGAACGGGGGATTATGCCGAATGGAGGTCAGACTTGAACTGCCTAGAGTTTTTCGGCCGCCTGGATCGGCAGGTCAAGCATGGGGGCTTTAGAATTGAGCTCTCAGAGGTGGAACGACACTTGCTTTCCCATGAGGATGTCGACTCAGTAGCGGTGATCCATATCCCGTCAACCGCCAACAGCGGAATCCCCCTGCTTGTTGCGTTTGCCAAGACAAAGAAGAAGCGAAGCCTGACAGCTGAATCCATTTTGGCATTTGTGCGCGAGCGGTCGCCTTCATATATGGTCCCGAACCACATCGAGCTACTCGACGAGCTCCCATTGACCGTTAACGACAAGCTGGATCGACAAGCGCTGAAAGACCGCTATATGGGACAGAAAAAAGGCCAGAAACACACTGAAACCACCAGTGAAGAACCCACGACAAATGGAGCCCCGACCACAAAGTCTATCATCAAGGAGATATGGAAGGAGATCCTCCCCCAGTCGCATGCGAATGACCAAGACGACTTTATCGAACAAGGGGCCAGTTCTTTGCAGAACGCCACATTGATATCTCTTATTCAGGAGCGTGTGGGTTGTCGCATTTTCATGGACCAGTTCCTACAGCATACCCGGCTACAGGATCTCGTTTCACTTGTCGAGGTTATGACCGCGACAGCTGAACCTGTCGCCCACTCAAATGACGAGACTGAGATTTGGATTCGAGATGTAGGACTCGTCGAAGATATTGAACTTACCCCGGACTGGACGGTTGATGGTGAGGGTCGCGTCTTTTTGACTGGTGCAACTGGATTCGTGGGAGCGAACCTCTTACGCTACCTACTGGGCATGCCGACGGTTAAGCAGGTCGCCTGCCTGGCGCGACGGCAGGGATTGATCAGCGGCGCAGATCGCATCCAGCAGACACTGGAACGATATGATCTTTGGCCAACCTCGTTGACGCTGATCCAGAAGATTATGATTTTGGAAGGCGATATGGAGAAGCCTGATCTCGGGTTGGGCGCTGAACGGTTCGCCTGGCTCACTAACTGGGCCTCAGTCGTCTTTCACCTTGGAGCCAAGGTGAATTTCTGCGAGAATTACGCTGCTCACTACTCCTCCAATGTTCTGGGTACCAAGCACGTACTGCGTGTCGCGGCCCTGGGCCGGCAAAAGTCTTTCCACTATATGTCCAGCATCGACGTCTGGGGCCCGACTGGTTTCATTCTGGGCACACCGCGTGTTCTTGAAGATGGACCTCTGTTCCCACACATACAGGCTCTTCGATATGATCTGGGCTATTCAGCAAGTCAATGGACAGCGGAGCAAATGGTCCGGCGCATGCGAGACCGTGGCCTTCCCGTCGCGATCTACCGGCCCGGGTACATCATTGGGGACAGCAGAACAGGCGCCCTGAATCCGAATGACTTCTTCTCGCGGCTCATTGTCGGTTGTATCCAAATCGGCGCTTTTCCAGATCTTCAACAGAACCTGGAATACTGCACCATTGACTATGTCATTTCGGCCATGGTTCACATTGCCTCGTCCAACAGTTACCTTGGCCGGTCATACAGCCTTTTATCACCGAACCCTGCGGCATCAATCACTGTTCGCGATACTTGCAAAGTGATAAATGATGCTGGCTACCCTGTGAGATTGATCAAGTACTCACAGTGGGTAAGCGAGGTTATCGCTGGGCAGCTCCCAAATGGGCCTTTGGCTTCCTTGATGCCCATGTTTGAGGAGCGCGTTCTGGGGGAGTTGACTCGATGGGAAGCGAGTCAGAATACGCCCATATATGACTCTTCCAACGCCGTAGACGCCCTTCGTGATCGCCCCGACATTCGGTATCAGCCTCTGGACCCGGAAATTCTCAGTTTAATCATTTCATTCTGGCAGCGGAAAGGGTTTTATCAGGTCTGATTGAGATTAAAACTTTCAATCCTTTCTGTGATTCTGATTTTGCCATTCCAGCCTAAAGTCGGCACGGCAGGATCCTGTCTTTGCATGAGTTCATGCGGTGGTTTCGTAAAATAAGTTGCAACTGTGTCACTGTTGATACGAGGAAGCTTGCGAGGGTGCTATGACTTATGAGGTTGAGAGTTCGTGGGAAGGAGTTGGCTTTTTTCTTTGATGCCACCGAATTCTGAGGCATTAGTTGAACTGATCGATATTGTACGCAGTGTGATTATTTCCATCTTACCATGATACGCAACTTAACCGGACTCATCGAAGCGAACAAGCGATGATATGTTTTTCATGCCTACGTCTAGTCGCTGCACGGATGGGCCGAGTCTTTGCTTGGCACTATGATCCGCCAATGCGTCGGCAAATCATCGTAACATCCATCATCGGAGGCTTAACCGTTTGTCTCCAAGCAGGACGAAAAGACCCACACAATTTCGAGTCTTCTTGCTTCACATCGCGTATGCGACACCTAGTGTCGGCACTTCATCGTTCCCCGGGGCTCCTTGGCTCTTCAATTCGTTGATTAACGGACAATGGTTCAACTGCCAGCGAATCATCCTCTTCCCGAATAAGATTGATTTTTTCAAGAGGAAGATTACCGCATCACCAATTTCTGGGTACATCCAAGATCTTGATGGGTTGAACTCGAACTTGTGGGTAGCTACAGGCTATCTTGAAAGCCGTTTCCAAATATCAACGAAGTTCGGGGCGTCAAATATATACACATTATACTAATGCTACTCATACGACTTTATTGGAGATGCTACTCATACGACTTTATTGGAGACAACGACGGAAGATGTACAAAATATACTACTTCGGCAAAACCTTAGTTCCATAGGTGTTATCTAATGGGAAATTTGCTGCGACATGAATTGTCACTATCTCAAGCCCATCGATGTCATTTGAAATTCGCGAGCAAAACAAACAAAACAAAGTAAGGGAAGGAAGCACCTGCATCGGTGCGGGACGGAAAAAATATATGACCAGACTGGGGCTCGATCCCAGGACCTTATCGGTGTTAACGATACGTGATAACCAACTACACCATCCGGCCAATTGTATCATATGCGCCATGATTATCGTTCATGTACCCATTTATTCCTTCGTGCATACAGGTCACTCCACCCACACTAACTGATCACGCTTTTACCTTACAATTACCACTTTCCCTTACCAATCCAGCCGCATACTTACCCACTTACAATACCCAGATATCATCAACCACCAACTATCTACTATTTACTATAGCTACAGCTATACTCTAGAACATTTAATTTATAAGGCCTACGGGCGCCTAAGCGAGGAGGAGCTTTAGCCTCCTCTTATTGCCGCGTCTTAGGTAGATCATTCTAGGCAAGAGGGCGACGTTAGAGCGTAGGTAGCCTATCATGGTGATTATAGCGATAAAGGGAAAATAATAACAAAATAAAACTAGTAATTACTCAAATACCTCATTACCAGGGCATACAAAGGAATGCTAGTAGGTGGAATGAGCTTTTCAAAAAGGTCACGTGATATGTATAGTGA
The DNA here is from genome assembly GCF_028827265.1 of Penicillium atrosanguineum. NCBI lineage: Eukaryota > Fungi > Ascomycota > Eurotiomycetes > Eurotiales > Aspergillaceae > Penicillium > Penicillium atrosanguineum. The sequence continues at coordinate 2,662,422 of NW_026623139.1, read as the reverse complement.
GATGTCACCCAGGTGGAGTGACTTCTGGTTAATTTTGGGGGCAAAAAAAAAACTTCGCGCCGGAATGTCTGGTAGCAAGCTTTTTGTCATTGGAGCACCTTTCCATTATTACGGTCACCATTCAGTGAGGCTCTGCTGCCGATATCACTGAGATATCGTCTCCCATAGTTCCTAATCATCTGTTGATACTATCCGTCCTGCATCGCAAAATGACACCGATCACGAGATCAGCGGCCAGGAAGGCATTCACTGCTTCAATCTTGATTCCTCCGGTATTGAAAACACCGGAAGTTCTTGAAATGGTTCTGCTTCAGACGGACATACGCACTCTTCTAATATCTTGCCAACGTGTCTGTCGAGACTGGCGTAATCTGATTACTAAGTCACCATCGATTCAAAAAGCCCTCTTTTTCATCCCAATCAAAGAACCCGAATGGGGCCTAGGAGACAAGATACGCAATTCGCTACTAGCAGAGAAGTTCCCTATCATTTTTCCTGCCAAGGGCGACCCAGGCAACCGCGACTTTTACTTTTCTGATTGTGCAATGACCAAAGATCCCGCAAGTTTGGATCGGTTTGTCTGGAAAGATGCTAGCTGGCGTAGGATGCTCGTGCAACAACCTCCTATTTTAGAGCTCGGCCTTTTCCATATTGATTCCGCTAGGGGTAGCGATTACACTTACTGCCTTAGTATTCCCGTTAGTTTTATAATCTATCCAAGATTAGGATTTCTCGGCTAATACATTATATCTAGGCAAGTCCGAATAGAGACGAGGGTCTTCGAATGGGAAGGCTCTTTGAGATCTTACTATTCGATTCGCCTATTCGAATTGGAAGGTCGAGGACTACTCGCTTATATTGGTCAGCAGATGAGCCGATTGATTTCTTTTTGAGGCGTGAAATCCAATAAAGACGCGTTTAATCGAATGCTAGGTCAGTTAGATCTAGTTCTATATACTACGCAAGTAATCCAGTGCGGGATAGGATTCTGGGGTAAGTCTAGTGGCGGAAAGACGACCAGGATGAATATTGTTGAGGCGTATCGAGAGCATGGCTTGGATGTTGACTCGCTAGCAGAAGAGATAAAAGCCTACAGAAGGTCGGCGAAGGAAATAGAAGGGTCGGACATAGATTCACAATCGGATAAAGGCGACTCTGAAGAAATTAATGAGTTGTAGGGAAAGATCGTTCAAGAAATCATACGTGGTGGTCAAGTTTTTCATATGCTCCATAGAACACGGCCTGAAATATATTATAGGCAATCAGTCATAAACACAGTGTAATTACTAAAATACTATAAAATGAGCATCGTAGTTATTTTGAATTCCACTATATAGCTACTAGTGTAGTTAGTAGTCATCCTCCTAAATTTCAAATAGAATAAAGTCGTGGTGGTTGAGATATAAGACTTGAAAACATTGCCTCTAATATGATGTTTTGGAGTGGTCCACTCGCCTGTGTTCCACTCGTCCATGGATTACGTTAACGGGCCATTGACCATCAATTAGCAATTCGTTCGGAAGATATGTTCTATCTTCGTTCCCAGGGCATAGAGTCTAGATATCTTCTATATAGTGAAGCTTCTCTTCGACGGTCAGTCCAGTGGTCCTAGACGTAGCATCTACGATTCGTGTATGCTCTAGCATTATTAATTTATTAAGAATTAGGCACGTATGCAAATCTCTTTTAACGCTTTAGATAGTTCTTTCTACGGTTAAAGATTTCTTAATCTCTTTTCGCCTGTACCCATGAATCCTGATAGTTTTGAGCCTTATTCAACGTTGACGCACCAGTGCCTCTCTATATTGTAGCTTCGTAACTCTAAGACCCTCTTTATCATCAAATTTTTCGAACTCGTCAATACGGTCTTAGATTTCAGTGATCCCTTATAGTATTAAGATACTTTCCTTTATGCGGGTGTGACGAATGAGGTAACGTAGGGACTTCAGGATGTGTAGAGATAGCGATGACTTGAGGTTTGAGATGTTTGTGTTACGGGTCATTCGAAAAGAACAAGATCCATTCGGTACCTACTGACGAAAGTATCGAAGCTAGAGAAGGAAGAGGGAGAGATTAGAATCGTAGGGGATTCTTGCTAAAGTGTTTTCCAAGATTGCTATGTTTGTTTCAATGCCAAACTTCCTCTATCTTACATCAAGCTCCTCATACTAACTTCCTCAGTCACATCTTGTCAGACCGTCACAGTTTGTAAGATTTGCCATATTTGAAGGAAGGAGCTCTAGGGGGGGTTATATTTAGTCTTTATACTTGATCCTTCTCTCTTTCTCTCTTTCCCGTCTCTCTAGGCCTCGCCATAGCACCGCGCGGAACCGCACCGCACCGCATTTTCGCGATTGAACCAGCGGTTCTTCAAACAGGACAAACATAGAATATATTTATATATTCTTAGGTAAGTTAGGTAAACCATATATATTCTACAGACCTATTACGGTTTATAATGTTATAGTCATTATATATCAAACATATCGAAATGGGGATGGCTCGATGGCTGTCTAACAATCCAGACTGGACAGCAAGAACCAGCGGAAAACACACACACACACACAAACAGCACGTAGTGAAGGTCGTCCTGGGGGAGGTCGCAAGTGCCCTTGATGAGGCCGTGAGGCCGTACGGGCAATCCTGAACGCAGCAATTCTAAATGAGGCCGTATGGAATGTACTTAATACGGCATCATGAATCAAAGAATGTAGTGACAACTGGAATGAAATTGGGTAGGTGCCTCCCTATCTCTCTCCTCATGTAGAAGCTGTTGCTTACGCCCAAGGTATTCGTGACACCTCAGACCGCAACTATATTCATTATGTCACGCGTTCCACCACTACAATATATAAAATAGCCACTTTTAGAATAATACCTTATCATATAAAATTTTTTAGTCCATCCAAAAAAGGAGATTCTTGGCATAATTATGTAATTGCGGTTCTAAAGTTTTAGAACCGCGAAAATATGCGGTGCGGTGCGCGGTTCCAATTATTGGAATCGGAACCGCACCATGCCGAGGCCTACTTCTCTCTAGTTAGTAGGCCACACTTATATAAGCAAAATTGAATTATGTTATATTTTCCCATAGAAACTAGAGCGCTTAAGATAATATATGTAAAGTTAAAATATTTTTATCTATTTTATTGAATTTAATAGAGGGGTTTAAAGTTACTACCTTTTAGTAAGTATGGATAGTCCGATTTTAAAGGGGACATAGTCTAAAGTATACAGGGTCGACTTATTCAGAAATATATAAGGTTAGTCCTATATTATAGATTAACTTAACCTTCTAAAGCGGCGCTCATCAATTCCTGCTAACGTCATTAGCTGTATATAATTGTGCCATACCTATTATACAGCACATACGACCATAGGGTGTGGAGAACAGGGCTTCCCGTCCGCTCAGCCGTACTTAAGCCACACGCCGGCAGGTTAGTAGTTGGGTGGGTGACCACCAGCGAATCCCTGCTGTTGTATGTTTTTGATTTTTGTTGATTTGTATTATTGGAATGAAGCAATTGCCGCCCGAGCCTTCAGTCCCTTTATGGCCTTCACCCTGAACGCCCCGAAGTCCCTCTTTTCTTTACCTAAATGCCCCGAAGCCCCCTAAAGTGCTGACGTTCCCCCTCGGCTAAACCCCTGTCTCTCGCCCTTCCTTTAGCTGATGGCCCAATCTCCACCCTTGTTATCTTTCGGGGGCCGAATTGACCGTGCTGCCCCCCAAAAAATGAATACCCCGGCGATTACCACTGTCTGTTAAATCTTAGTTACTTCTTTTCTAAGGACGCAGTGAAGATTTTGAAGGCGGAGCGGATAAGGAAGCGAATGACTTATCCTGAAGAAAAAGGAAACCCCAGAAACGCGCTCTCGTACTGCGTAGAAACCGGCCAATCGAACGCTGGAGTATCACTTCAAAGATTAATTCCAAGTACTTAAATTTTAGCCTAGGGCATTGGTATCTTATTGGCACCTTTATCAGGCAGTATTTGCACCACCTCCGCGTGGCCTCTAATTAATGCAGCCTTGAGCATTGGCATCGGCACTCGATCAAGGAGTATTTGCACCACCTTCTCATGGCCTTCAAACGATGCGACCTGGAGCGCGCTGCCAACTTCTTCGCTTTGAGTATTGACATCCGAACCTCGATCAAGTAGCATCTGTACCTCCTTCTCATGGCCTTGAATTGATGCCACCTGAAGCCTGAGAATGCGCAACATCATCTGCAGCGGCTGGCCCCCAAAGTCTCCCCACCTCAGCTGGGCAGTCGACCTGCACTAGTCGCCTCCAAAAGTACGGCGCTATATTGGAGCCGATAAAGGGGGCTTTTCAACCTTCCCCCTTTTGTTACCCGCAATCCCCGTTACGTCTTGCAAGAAGACTGCAAGAAGACTGCAAGCGACCACAACACTCAAAGAAAATACCATGAACTCTCCACCACAACCACCAACAGTCTATGAGCTGGACGAATACGGCAACCCGGTGCTTCACAGCAAGGTTTCCGCGATTAAAGACCGCGTAGCCAAGAGGAACTCCACACCATATACCGGGAACAGGGCTCAGCATAGGCCTAGAAAGTCCCAGGACTGTATTATAGGCGAGTCCATGCGCAGCGGCTCGCTGGATGAGATGGTCAAGGCCTGTGGCCAGAACCCGACGTTTCCCATGACTATCTTCACTAGCAGCCAGGGCACGGATTCGGAGCGTAACGGAGTCCCCGGATGTCGATATAGAAAGATTTCTTTTCTTGGTACATATACGATTTCATTGTGTCCGTAGGCATGATTCTGAGCTAATTGGGATACAGACGAGACTAAAGTTCTCGATTCCGGCACAATAGATGATAGTCAACGGTTCGTTCGACTGACCGCGTTTATCACAAGAAACGATGAAGGCCATATGGATCCTAAAATATACGTGGAGCAACGCGTTTACGAAGGCAGGCACGACAAGATCATTGTCCATGAACTTGCGTTTGGTGGCAGAATTCAAGTTGACAAGGAGTATGTGTTTCGCGCCTGCGGCGACGAAGATAGAATTTTGGGAAAGCGCGATTTGAGGCTCCGCATCGTATCGGTAAGTTGCATTCTCAGATATCCACTGTCCAAGAGGAATCGCTGAATCCTATTCAGCTTGAGCAGGAAACCTTCAATACCTATTTGCGGGGTCACACGACATACTACGGTTACGATATCATAGACTACGTCTATGTAGACAGAGAGAGTATTTCCAAGGAGCTACCGCATGCAGCATGGCGAAATATGAGCGAAGTACCTTACAAGATATCCTTGAATAGGAAGGATCTGCAAATTCTTCTAGAGGCCAAGCAGGAGAACCGGGAAACGGTGGACGTATTATCGGGCAAGGATATCGAGCTTCTTCGACTGCGTTTCGCCGGGCAAGGAAATCCCACCGAAGATAAGATGAGCGCAGGTGATCTTGATGTCCGTGTTATCTATAGGCCTTGATGTCGGTGTGGTGTTATTATATGTGATGCTTAGGCTGTTATATTGTATTTAGAAGAGCTTGGTAAGGAATCGATCAATTTAAAGATCTCATTGCAAATTGAGATCTCATTGCAAATTGAGCATCAGAGCAACACTGTAATATATGAGTATTCGCACAGATTGGGGCTCAACTTAATGTTGGGGGCTCAGATGCGGGGAGCAAGCGGAAGCTCGACGCATTACGAAGTTTTAGAATTTCTGTAAAAGTTGCCTTAATTTTGTTTTTAATAAAGTATCCATTATGCTAAAAAGAAAATAAATCTTTAACTTCAAATTGGTCTAATAGATTAATACAAAATCTTGTATTGGGTCTCGTAAATTTCCTGGACATGCCGGTATGCGTTGCGAGAATATACCTACCATACTAACCGGATGCTACCACCGCAAAGCCAACCGCCCCGCTATAACTAGGCGGATCGCCTGCACGGACCTCATTAACACCAGCCATGGCCACTCTCTAAGATCCTAGGTCCCTGCTAAGAAACTATGTTTTAGGGGGAGGGTCTCGCTTTCAAAGCCATGAGTTCTATTGGAGCAAGACCAAGGGTCAACATGTTTACGGTGGGAACATGGGAACATAAGGCCACCTCGGCACACGCTTTGTAACCCCGATCATGCTGGTCTTATGCATGTGATATACGGAGTGTCTGAAACTTTTGGCTATAATATCCTAAATTAATTAAATTTACAGTCAACCCGCTCATACGTAAGCCATTCCACCATCTGAATGAGAAAGAGAGACCTTCAAAACACTATCTACACCTTGTACCTTACAAATTTTTCAGACGCGAACAGAATAAGAGTCGATCTGGTGATATGCGGTCTTATTCTCTAGGTGAAACCGGCCATACTTTCGGCTGTTGTATGTTTTTCTTTTCTTTTTCTAAAAAAGAGAAAATTCTTTTCTCAATTCCAAATTGTCTGACACTAGTAAGGAGAAAATTGTGACATATGTAGTAAGCATTAACGTCGTCGGTAAGCGAGCTACGCATCCGCCTATCTATTATCTACTATTTGATGTTTCTATCACCAGAACACCTTTATATCGATGAATCTTTAAATCTATATGTATTCCTCTTATGTCCGATCTGTAATTTGTGCATTGGGGTGGACGCCGCCTCTTCGGTGCTTATGTATCCCGCGGTAGTAGGCTTGGTGGAGCTATTATCAGCCGAGAGGACTCCTTATAAGCTTCCTCGAGCTCTAGGGATACTCGTACGGATAGACTGTTATCGTAGGCTATCTATCTAGTCTTTCGAGTACGCTTTTGACTTTACGTAGCGTTTGCAGTGAATACTTGCTTATTCTATTACTCGAGAAGTTTACTGTTTTACATTGCGATATGATAGCCTTTGATAGATTGGTTTAACGCGGGTTGCGAAGGTCATAGCGGACTTTTTAAGCGTCGCTTTGAAAAAGCTTTGATTGAGATATTTACTTAAAAAGCTCGTCGATATTAGCGGGCGCAGATAGGTAGAAAGCGCTTGATTGACCACTGCGGCTTGTAGGAGGTGTTAGTGTCCGAAGTTGATAATTTAGCTTCGATAGCGCTTATTGAGGATCAATCGGTATTAATCCTACCACTCGGAAGATATTTGTTTATTATTTAGTTTATATACGTTGACGCGAGCTTAAATTAGGCTGTGTCAAAGGGTCCACTCACTTTTAATTGAATCATATTGCTTAAGTAGCCAGTTCTTCCCCTAAGTATCTTTGGACGAAGACATTTCAGTAGCGGCGCTAATTATTTTGAGGAGCTCGCTCAGCAGAATTTAGATCATCTCGAGCTTCAGCGCAACGATGCACTTTAAGCCGGAGATTGCTGCTAGAAATACATTGCTTGCTGTCTTTTCGCAGAATCCCGCGAGAAATATTAAGAGAAAATTGCGGCGGACATTTCCAGCTCTATTGCGATAACTTTTGCCCCGGCAATTTCTTTGTTGGTGCGGCAAATCTTGTTTTCACTGGAGTGGTCGATTGGAAATTTGTTTGAGCCTCTCCTGTTAAATCCACATATTCTGCTCCTTGGTGGCTCTCACCGAAGCATCCGGAATACTGAGAGCCCGATTTTGATCCCTTTTTGGTGCAATTCATGTCAAAATTGCGAGGCAAGAAAAATCAATAGCCTGCCGGATATTGAGATTATCCATCGTCCAGGCTACTTGCGAGGGGGTAGCAACAAGGATCATGGGACTTCACCTTGATCCTTCCGTTTCGTGATCATGTGATATGCCTTGATTTATCACCTATTGGACATGATTCAGTCTTACTCAAAAATTATTATATCAAAGTCACAGTCCATAAGCTGGCTAGTATGAAGAGTTCAAGGCATATTGTTACAGTTACCTTCATGTGAATGTGAAAGACATGATTAGTCATGGGGGCGCGTGACGGATTACCCCAATATATACGGTCGCCTATGTAATGATGGAGGGGCTCCAGGGTAAGACTACCACGTTTCAAATTCAACTTCACTTCTTTCTCGAATCTTAGGTTAAAACGAAGTCACAATGCCATCAACCGAGAGCCAACATGACCTTCTCAAAGAATGGTTTCCGCACACGTCGAAACCATTCATCGCTAATGCGCCAATGCTCGGATTCGCCGACTACCGACTAGCAACAGCAGTGACAAAGGCCGGAGGTCTAGGTAAGCCAACAAGTTCTCCCCATGTCTAGAAATATTCAAATCGTGTCTTAACATATTCTAGGTTTCATCGGGGGTGCATTCGATTTCAGCCCCTCATCAACCCAACTTGCCAAGTTAGACAGCGAGTTAATAAAAGCTCGAACGGAGCTCGGAATAACCGACTCAGGCACTCTCCCAATTGGTGTAGGCTTTATCACATTCAAGCCGTCAGGTTTCGAAGAGAACGTTGTTCCTCTTCTTGAAAAGCACCGTGTATCTGCCGTGTGGCTTTCCTTCCCAAAGGAGGATGCGGACCACGGGCCTTTGATCCATGCTATCGGTGATGCACGGGTAAAATCGGAGTGGTCGGTCAAGGTCTTTGTACAGGCTGGGACTGTGCAGGGTGCTGCGACTGCTGCGGAGCAAGGTGCGGATGTTATTGTTGTGCAGGGGACTGATGCGGGAGGGCATCAGTGGGCCAGGGGGGCTAGTCTTCTCTCGCTGCTTCCTGATGTAAGGGGGAGTTTGGGGGATATTTATGATGTTGCGCTTTTGGCGGCTGGGGGGATTGTGGGGGGAGGGGGTGTGTTGCTGCGTTGGGTCTCGGTGGGTTATTCGACTTGAGGTTGTGATTCAGCGTGCTAACTTTGCATAGGCGCGGATGGGATTGTTATGGGGACGAGGGTGAGTTTTCAAGGTTATCCGGGTTGAGATTGCGCTAATATCTAGCAGTTCGTTGCTACTGAGGAATGTCCAGCTCCAGCCAGTATTAAAGACTCGATCGTGAAAGCCCAGGATGGTGCTTTCTCGACTGTCAAATCTGTCCGACACGATGTTTTCCAATCTACCGATGTCTTTCCAAGGCAGTATGACGGCAGGGCCCTGGTTGGTATCAGTTGGAATGATGCTCAGAGCGGAGTCAGTGATGAGGAAGTTATTCGGCGGTATGATGAAGCAATCAAGCAGGGAGAGGATCATCGACGTACTGTCTGGGCGTGAGTCTTTCTCTACTATGAATTGTGGAATGCTTATTAACTATTTTCTAGTGGTGCAAGTGTCGGGTCGATTTCTTCGGTGCTTCCTGTTAGCGATTTGATGGAACAGATTCAACAGGATGTCAAATTGACTACTGCGAGCATTATGGGTTGTATATAGGAAATTTGCTTCTGGTCATACTCGTTCATAAAAAATCTGTGCGTCAATGGTTCGATCGATTTAGGTTTTTTCTCATTTTCTTCCTGGAAAGCTGAGACTTCGGTTGGAGTCTTCACAAAATCTATGCAGGGATATGTGTCGCACTGTTACGTATCCACGGCCACAGATAAACTTGGAAATCATTGGACAGACCTAATCACTCAATAATCTAGAATGTCTGGAATTAAGACATAGAATGTACACAGATGATGAACAAGACTTACTATTTGAACAGTCCAGGTTAAGGCCAACCTTGCTTAGGAGGACAATGGGAGAGCCCGATTAGGAAGTCCACCCCCCTCCCTCTCTTTACCCCATTTTCACAACTTCACATTTCAGATTCTAGAGCTCCTCACCTCAATACCGCGCCTTTCGCTTTCTAACCATTGCACAACCCCCGTTTTCCAATCGGGGATCTCACAATTTACCGGCATTTCTGGTCCTCAGCTAGCAAGCTGAGGTTGTGGAGTTCCATTCCAAGCTCCCGGCCGCGTTTCATCCCGCGACACTGGACAGCCCGTCCACGCCTGCAACAGAGAGGGCTCGCAACCCCGTTCCTTCGATCCTACGCTGCTTCCATTCTGACCTCCGCTCAATCCGACCTACCATACGCGACTCCCTCCGAGGAGCAAGCCAAGCCGATGAACGAGAGTACGCCCTCGCCCAGCCCAGCGCCCGTGCCGAAAGCTTCATCCCACCCGAAACCGTCTCCGTCGCCTAGCGCGGGTACAAAGCGCAAGCGCACCACTGGTGCCAAATACTATGCCGTCAAGAATGGCTTCAAGCCGGGGCTCTACTACTCGTGGAACGACTGTCTGGCTCAAATAACAGGATTCAAGGGAGCTATCTGTGAGCCCCCCCTCGCGGACTTCTAGCGGATTTCTGACTCATTCTTTGGGCTTAAAACTAATATATGTTCGTCGCATAGTCCAATCATTCCCTTCATACGAAGAAGCGAACGCGTTTCTGAACGGCGTCAAGATGCCGTCGAACGGTAACTCCACAACCGAGAACACTAGGTTCTACGGGATACAACGAGGTCGGGTCCCCGGTGTGTATACAGACTGGTCGAAGGCGCAGGAGCAGATCCGAGGGTTTCAAAGGCCGCGGTACCGGAAGTTTTCGACCCGAGAAGAGGCGGAGGATTTTGTCAAGTCCGGAGACCAGCCGCCTGCGGTCGGATTCGGCGAGGTCAAGACAACCGTTGTAGCTCCTGGCATGATGAGTGAGAATGCGAAAAATGCAGAAGGTGTCGAGTTTATCGCAGGCGACGGTCCCCTTCCGAACGGAGTGGAGGATGGCTTTGACCCCAACCTGCTGTTGGATCCGGCTACTGGCAAAGTGATATATAAGACGACTCAGCAAAAGACAGCCACAAAAACACAGAGTACAGGTATTCCGGGGATGTTGCGGATATACACAGACGGGAGTTCATTGCGAAATGGTACCAAATTGGCATCGGCTGGAGTGGGTGTGTTCTTCGGACCCGGAGATTCAAGGTTTGTTTCTGATCACTCTTTCAAGAGGATTCTTCCTCTGACTGACATCGGTTATCCCAGCAGGAATGTCTCGGAGCCATTGAAGGGCGCTCGCCAAACAAACCAGCGCGCCGAACTGACTGCAATTCTGCGAGCCATTGATATTGCGCCCCGGCATCGTGACGTGACAATCGTTACTGATAGTCAATATTCAATCAATTGCGTGACAGTATGGTTCATCAACTGGAAACGCAACAACTGGATGACCAAAGACAAGAAACCGGTTGAGAACCGCGACCTGGTTGAGCCGATCCTAGCGAGGATTGAAGAGCGCAACGAACTCAAGGTGAAGACCCTGTTTGAATGGGTAAAGGGACATAATAAAGATCCTGGTAACGAGGCTGCGGACCAACTGGCGGTTAACGGGGCGCAGCGAGGCGTGCACGAGAAGGCGGCGGCGCTGGAAACCAGGGTTCCCGAAGTAATCCAAGATGATTTCTAGCATACGTAATGATATTGACGAACGTATTTGGATTCACGGTTAACAGCCAAGATATTTAGATGTAAGATGTTGTATCAACCCTATACGGGGAATAAGTACCTGCCAAGCCCGCGACGACTCACCGCAAACTGCCAAGATCGACCCTCCCCCTCGTCAACACCCGCAATCGGAGAACCTGTTCCTGTTTCTGCTCGTTTTGGTGCTTCACAATCCACAGATCTCTCCAGCTGAAGTGCTACAGTTGGAAAATTCCTAATTACTCTACTGTCCTCTATACAACAGTAACCGTGGCTTCGCCTCTGTGGCAGTTTCTTCCATCTTCCCGCATGGTCGCCTCGCACTGCACCCAGGTCCTTACTATTATGATTCGATAACATTCACTTGCTTTGACACAATTGAAATCATATTCTCACCGTTTTGATCTCCCAAGATCTTCACCTCTCTATCGACTGCGTGTTGGTTCAACTTGACCGAGTCACGCACCAACCCCATCACCCCGCCACGAGGCAATCGCCGAGATGCCGACGCTAGCGCTGATCAACTTCAACATTGTCTGCGCGACGCTCGGAGGCTTTATCTCTCTATTCGGATTAGTCTCTTATCTCTGCAAGGAGCGGTTCTATCTCTCCGAAGCATGTACGTGATCTCGATTCCGATCTCCTTACTTTAAAGAACGTGCAGGCTGACCGTGATCCACTTAGTGATTTCGCTGTTGGCCGGAGTCGCATTTTCTCCACATGCAGCCAACTTTATCAGGCCAGAGGACTATGCTTTGCATGATGAGTTGAATCTCGAGGCTATTACCCTGCATTTCACCCGTCTGGTTCTGGGTGTGCAGCTGGTTCTGGCCGGAGTTCAGCTTCCTAAGCGGTATCTGCAGATCGAATGGCGGAGTCTTTCGCTGTTGCTAGGACCCGGCATGGCTGCCATGTGGATGTGCAGTAGTTTGATTATCTGGGCTATGATTCCGAACTTTAAGTTCCTTCATGCTCTGATTGTCGCTGCTTGCGTGACCCCGACTGATCCTGTGCTGTCCAACTCCATCGTCAAGGGCAAGTTTGCAGATAAACATGTCCCGCGCCCACTGCAGCGGATTATCGTTGCAGAGTCTGGTGCTAATGATGGCCTTGGATACCCGTTCCTCTTCTTTGGTATCTACCTTCTGAAGTACACTGGAATGGGTGGCGAGGGATACAGTGGCGGTGCTGGCAAAGCAATGGCTATGTGGTTTGTCGAGACTTGGGTGTATACTATCATTTTGAGCATTGCCTACGGCGCTGTGGTCGGTTGGCTGTCGCGTAAGCTGCTTCACTGGGCGGAGGAGAAACGCTATGTTGACCGGGAGAGTTTCCTGGTTTTTGCCATTGCTCTTGCAGTGAGTTCCTACTTGAGATTCATCATGAATATTTGGCTAACTCAAATATAGTTGTTCATCGTGGGCACTTGTGGTCTTATCGGCACGGATGACCTTCTTGCATGCTTCATTGCAGGCAATGTGTTTACCCAAGAGTGAGCCAATTCCTGACATTGCGAGACACGGAAGCTAATGAATACAGTGACTGGTTCCGTCTCGAGACAATGGACGACTCGCTTCAACCAACCATCGACATGCTCCTCAACTTATCTGTTTTTATGTGGTTCGGCGCAGTCTGTCCATGGTCATCTTTCTTGAACAACGACACCATCCCCATCTACCGACTCATCTTCCTAGGCATCCTCATCCTGCTTGTTCGCCGCATGCCAATCGTATTCGCCATGCACAAGTATATCCACCAAATCGAGCACATGCAACAGGCCGCATTTGTAGGCTTTTTCGGTCCCATCGGCGTCGGCGCCATCTTCTACCTTTCCATCAGCCGAGAATTCCTCCGAGAAATCACAGTCGACGGGGAAGTGCGCGAGGACGCCCAAAAAGTCATGGACGCAGTGAACATCGTCGTCTGGTTCCTAGTCATCTGCAGTATCGTTAGTGAACCCCCAACTCTAATCATTCCCACCTGGTTTCACGTCTAACATTATTCAGGTCGTCCACGGAATGTCCGTTCCGATCGGCAAGGCAGGCTATCATCTCCCGCGCACCATCTCCAGCGCAATCAGCACAAGCACAGCCAACGAACCAGAAGCAGTCCCCATCGACAACGTCCGCCACACGCACAGCACCGCAATGCCCTCCGACAACGGAGCATCCAGCTACCGCTCCCGCAAGCGCGGCACGCGCGAGTCCCCACGCCCGCCTCTATTCCGTATCGGTCGTTCTGTGATTCGTCCCCGTTCCCCCTCGGAGCAGCCTGGTGTAGGCCAGACTGATGAACCGGAGAGACCGGTTAACGTGGTTACGCATGACCATGTTGTTGGTACCAGTGCCAATGGGGACCGCCAGGGTTCCGACAGTCCTGTCTGAAAAGATGGGGTTGTTGGATAATCAAGCATGCCCTGTCTCCGGGGTAGTCAACTCCAATTTAATACCTTGAGGGATCCAACAGCCTTGTTTGGAGAGACGCTGGTGGAACCGCCAAAATCGCCCCGAGGTAACATCATCTATATCCTTCTACGGGGATATAGTATTTTCGTGTCATTCTTTTCATCTCTTCAGTATTCATTTTCGGTGGCATTTGAGGCGGGTGAAGCATGATGACATAAGTGTGGTATATGAGTGGAGGAATTTGGAAGAAGCATGTTGCATATGAGAAGTGGTGAGCTCTCAGTACATACGCTGATAGACGTACATTTTATCTTGTGAATACAAAGGACGTCATTTAGTCTACAAACCCCGATTCAAGTAAATGAATAGTTATACCACTTACAAGCAATCCATCATGTATCTACATCGACGTAACCCAAAAGCAAAACGCCATGCATTCAAGGTTCATACAAATACCCTCGCCAAAGCGAAGATAACAAAACTAAAGACAGCCTCGGCTGAAAACAAAAAGGCGTAGACGAGAAAAGGGCCCTCGCCGAGAGTGAAACTATCCATACACACAAACCCAGCACTCAAGCACTCACCCAGACCTAAAGACCCGAGCCAGTAATTACTAATACCAAAGCCTATGAGAAAGCCCCCCAAAACAAATCATACCGTCATAGATCAGGATGTCACGTAGACAATAATATGAAATCCCGAAATCCAGGCCAAAAAAGCAACCATGCATCAAAATAATCCATAAAAGACATTTCGCATCCCATCCATGTTTTCGGCTTTTACCTTCACGTCATGCTCATGTTCATGCTCATGCTCATGCTTAGGGTATCGTTACTCGTCAAGGACAAACGGCGATGTGAACGTAATGATAAGATCGCAAGAAATGCAAGCGGAAATAAGAGGGATTTAGACGTTCATTCCGTGGGCGCGACGGGTCAGGGGAATGATCAGGCGGAGAAGGGGGTCTTGCGGGTTGCGGTTGACAACGTCCATGTATAGGCCGTTGAGGCGCTCGCTGAGACGCTGCATGATTTTGGGAGTGACGTCGCGCATTTCGGGGTCCTAGGAGTACGTTAGTGGGACGGTAAATGTTACTAGTAAGGTGAGTGGACCATACGGCAAGGTTCAGGTTATTGAGGATCACGTTGATCCAGTTCAGACGCTGGGCGACATTGGTCTGCAGGGATGAGGTGACCGCTACACCCACGGAAAGCATGAGCATGGTGGACAAACGCGGCAGGTAGTCGGGTCTAATGTTGACAAAGACGTGGTCGAAGAGGTCAGCCTGCTGGCTGGACTGGATCCACTTCATGGTGGCATCCTCGTAGCGACCGGCATTGAGGAGCCGAGAAATCTCAGTCGCTTCAGCTGTGTCGGCGAGGGAACCAGGAGCAATCGGCTGGGCGGCAATGTTCTGAGGCGGACCACTCTGGGGCCTGGATTGAGGGCGAGACAGAGGATGAGGCTGAGGGTGAGGCATTGCCCGGGGAGCAACGTTGACAATTTCATCAGGTGTCGGGCGTCCCATGGAGGAGCGGTGGTTGTGGGTCGGCTCGCTCGGGCGAGTCTGGCTCGCGGCCAGCGAAGCCACGGTGGTAGACAGACCACGCAGCATGGAAGCCATTTCTTCAAGCTTAGCGTTATCGCTCTGGCGCTGGGCCTCGTAGTACCTGATTTGAGCCTGGAACTGTCTCTCCATGTCGGTCTCGATCTTCTTGGTGCTGAGAGACAGGGTCTCAATCAAGGGAGCGATGGAACCCTGCACAGCCTTCGAGACCTCGGTCTCAAGGCGAGGAGCCAGGGTCTGTGCAACAGAGTCCGAGATGGTCTTCAAAACGGCCGGCTGTTGCAGAGCATTGCTGACCGCCTTGGGAAGGGCCTGGCGCAGCTCATCCTTGAACAAACTTCCAAGCTGCTGGGTGACGATGCTGTTCACCTGTTTGGCAACGGCGATGGCAGCGGTCTGGCCGATAGCGGGGATAATTTCAGTTTGGATGCTCTGGGAGACAATACGGGTGAGGTTCTTCTCGACGTTGTCAGACAATGTGCTCGAGACCAGGCGAAGGACTTGGTCCTGCTTGGTAGACGAAGCAGCATCCCAGCTGCGACGCTCATCATCGAAGCGGCGGTAGAGGCCTTCAAACTCTTGACCAAGGGACTTGTTGAACTCAGCCGAGACTGTGCCTTGCAGAGTCTCCATGTGCTTAGTCAGAATCTCACTTGAGATAGCAGAAGCCGGCAGGCTCGAGACAAGCCCATTGGGAACCGTGCCGTCTGCAGCACGAGTCGCAGCCATGGCAGCAGTCGAGGTAGCAAGAGAATCGGTCTCCTTGGTGGGAAGAGGCTCGATACCGACCGCGGCGGTGGGCTCCTTGGCCTTGATAGTTGCCTCGGAGGCAGAAGCCTTCTTCTTCTTCTTCTTTTCAGGCTTCTCAGCACCGCTAGGCGTAGCGGAATCGATCTGCTCCTCTACGGTCTTCTTCTTGGCAACCTTGGCGGGAGACGCGTTGCGAGAGGAAATGATGCCAGCAGTAGATTCCATAGCGTCGGTCTTCTTCACTGTGTCCTTCACGGTAGCTGCGCGGGAAGGAGTGGTGGACGCAGTGTCCCCGTTCACTGAGGGATCGTCCGTGACGTAGCTCGGGAAAGTCTGAAGGTCATTGATCTCGATCGTGCCTTCCTCCAGTCCGTCAATAGGACGGATGACCTTGTTATCAGAGGTCCATCCCAGGTCCTCCTTCTTGATGTTCAAGCAGGTCACGCCGTGAGAGTGCATCACGTACAGCTCAAACAGGCTGTTTCCCTCGACGCCACGCTTATCAGTAACAGACTTCGTGGCGGGAAGAAGCTCCAGGCTTCGCAGCTGGCCCTTAGTGCCCAGAGAGATCTCACGAATGCCGCTCAAGCAGGCAGTAGACTCGGGCTTGGGCAAGTTACTGTCCTTCTCGGTGGAGGCCTTGATGAACTCCGCCTGGGACATCACAGGCAGGTTGTATCTGGGTGCAGATAGATGGACGAAGTAAATAGAGTTACGTGTGGGGTGGCCAACCACAACGATACCAGAGGACGGGTGATAAGCGACGCTGCATATCGCGTCTGACTCGTTCTCGTGGGGGAACTTCACTTCCTCCACAGCCCTACCCAGCCCAATATCCCAGAGCTGCAAGGTATGGTTCTGCTTGAGTCCAACCAACACGTATCGAAGAGCCGTAGACTTTGAGTAGGCACGAAGCTTGTCAAGGAAGAGCACCGAAGTGGGCCAGGACTTCTCAGCGGGCGAGCCAGTCACGAATGTGTTCAATGGGACTCGAACTTCATTTGCAACAGGTCCATCAGCGAATGAGGGATTTTCAAGAACATCCTTGATGTCCCAGAATCGCAGGCGGCCCGTCTTGTCCAGAGAGGCAATGACAGTGTCATCATCACTGAAGGCAAAATCCTTTCCGGCTTTGCCAGTAGAAATCTTCAGAGCACGCTCCTTGAGGAACTTCTCAGTGTTGACCGTGCGCTGGGTTCCCGACACGCCATAGTTGGGGTGCATGGCCGCATAGGGAGAGACGACATAAATATTCTTTCCACGGCCAATAGCAAACAAGTCGGCGTGGCGAGTGCTCCGCTTGGCCCGCGTTTTCAGCTGGCCACCGGAGGTGTTCTCGTCGGAGGCAGGGAAAGGTGGGAAGATGAGACTCTCGCGCTCCAAAGCATCCTGCTCGAAGAGATCCTTGTCCTGGCCGGAGATCAGAGCCCAGTAAACAGTGCCGCTAACACCGATTCCAAGGAAGGCCTGCACTTCGGACTGGCCAGTAGTGGAGGCAGAAGTGCACAAAGCCACGTTAAAGACGCGATCGCGAGTGGAACGGAAAACCTGTCGGTCAGATCCGTCGTCTTGACGAATAATCCTGATGCCGCCAGTCTTTGCCAGGGCATAAACAATATATTCAGAAGTAGCAGCGGTCAAAGAGCGGTCAAGCTGGTCGAACTCCTTCTTAAGACGGGCGATGTCCATAACATCATCGTCGCGGAAGGTCACAAGCTTTCCAGATTGCGGCTTCACGGCGATGGAGATGAACGGCCGCAGAGGGAAGTTGTGGACAGAGACCACACGCTCCTCCTCCTTCTCGGCGCTATCTTCCGCGCTTTCCCAGCTGTCAGCCAGAGCATCGGTGTTTTCATTCCCACTCTGGCCAACAGGGGTAGAAGAAATGTCAATTTTGACCTGCTTGACGGACTCGGCAGGCGTTTCCAAGCCAGCTTCCTCCTTGGCCTCGGCAACACTTTCGCGCAATTGATTGGCAATACCCGCAATAGCCGATTCAGTAGGCTCCTCCTTCACGGTGGGAGCTTCACCCTCCATTCCCAGGGCCTTGGCTTCATCTCCGCTGAGAGAACGTCCAATCTGATCGACAAGACGACTAACGACCTCGTTGACTGCTTTCTGCTGATCTTTTTCCAAGGGCGGCGTCGGGATTCGCTTAGGCCGAGACATTTCGGGAGCGACAACAGGTTCAATATTCGCGGTGACGTTGATCTTCTTCGTCACTTCAATTTCAGGACCCTCGTCATCCGATTGGGGCTGTGGGGACTGCTTGCGAGGAGACATAGCAGCCAATTGATCGAAAGGATTGACGTATGTGAACATAGAGTCCTTAGAGCCCGGGGATACGAGGGCTTCTGGCTCCGCGGGCGCCTTAGGGCTAGCTTCTACGATCTCAATGATCTCCTTGGGCTCGATCTTGGCCGACTCGGGAGCAGCAGTGTAAGTAGTAGGAACCAGCGCGGGTGCGTCGGCGACATTGGCCCCGGGCTGGGATCGGTTGAGCAGGCGGAGCAGCATATCCTGCGTGTTTTCACTCGGGCCTTCCGGCTGAGCATGGAGCACCTCGGCGGGGGCAGGAGGCGCAGAAGCAGGGGCAGCAGCATGTTTGCCGAACAATGAGGCGACAAAGTCCGAAGCGGAAGTGTTTCGTCCGTCGGGCGAGGTCGTCTCCTGTGTAGGAGGGGAGCGAGGCTGCTCGGGGGCCATGGCAGGAGCTTGCGGAGGAGCCGCACCCTGACCCTGGCTGAATCTCAGAAGACTCAGCAGGTCAACGGGCTGCGGCGGCTGCTGCTGCTGCTGCTGCTGCTGCTGTGGCGGTTGCTGAGGCCAGTCATTGCGAGGAGTCGGCACATTCGGGCTGAGAATATCGGAGCCATGGTGAGGCGGGGTATTCACTGGGGCAGGACTCTGCATGTTCGACGAGACTGATGGGTGATAGTAGCCGTGCGGCTGAGGATGGGGATAGCCCTGTCCGTCGTATGGCTGCTGAGGATGAGGCGGGAACATTCCCGGCTGGTAAGGCTGTTGGTATTGCTGCTGGGGACGTTGCTGATAATAGTCCTGACCAGGGCCATTAGGGGGCGATGGACGCCCCCTAATGCTGGCCAGGAGGGTCTGGAGATCGTTCGGGGTAGACATTTCTGCCGTGCGCCGTAGAGAACAGGCGACCTCCGCACGAAAACCAAGCTTTTCGAGCTCTCAGGAGCTCTCTTTCGAGAAAAGAAAATCAAAAAGCGACGACCAGTATATCAGAAAGTAGAGATCGAATAAATTGAAGGGTTTGTGAAAGGTAAGATGAAGTTGTGGAAAGGGAGGAGAGAGGTTGTGAAAGAAGAAAGGATGAGGTCAAATTGGAGAAGCGAAGTGCAGAGTGGCTGGTGCGGTGGCTCAAAGGCGGTGATTGCCCTACGCCGCTCGTCACCTTCCTTTCTTCCTACCTGTGCTTCTCAACTGTCTAGTCAATAGCATGTTTCTGGTGCCTTTGATTTGATTATAGGAATATCCAAGGCCTTTCAAATCAATATACTGCCAGTCCAAGTCCGCGGGCTGGCCTCATCCATCATGTTCTGTCTCCGGAGGTAAGATGAACCCACCATTACCATCAGGCCCAACAGGCGTTACGCCTTGATAAAAAGGAAGCAGACTGACATGGACTAATACAACTACAGCTGGCTACCTCTCCTATTCATTCCTACGAACGCCTCGCCCCTCTTTATCATCTCCTTCGTCGCCCTCACCTACATAATCCACCGACCCTGCATCTACTGCTCAGCGCTCCTCCTCATCCTCTTCGTCTCATCCTGCCACTGGTCAGACAGGTGCGTCTTCGATCTACGCAGCAACTGGTTTGCGCCGCGATACACCTCTGAGCCAACCGAGTATGGCATCATGTCCGGAAACGCCACAACCGCTGCGCCACTACCGGGTGACAGCTTGACGGGTTTCGTTTTCGATACTTTCAACTCGACTGCCAAGGCATTGGCTGGCGCTGCCCTTGAAGGCGCTCAGCAGCGGTTCGGTGTGGAAACAAAACCCGCTGAGTGGACGGGCGTGGGCCTGGAATGGTTGCGGAATCTGCTAGGGCGACGCGAGTGGACGCTGCCCTGCGTGGATGTGAAAGTGCGGTTATAGATAAACTGAAAAGGCGTTCATTTATTGGATCTGGTGTGCTCTCTTCTTTGCTTTTAACTTTGCCAGGTTCCCATGAGCCCGGATCATCAAATTTGTCATTTTGGGTGTGAACCTACCTTTCACATTGGTACAAGGGCTGCAAGTCAATTTGACAGAAGATCTTGACAATGGAGTTGGAAGACATCACTTAATCCTCGGAAAGGAAACTATATTTCACCAACTGTACATAAACTGCATAATTCCTGACGTTTACAATCTTCACATTTGGACTACCTCTCGATCAGAAGTCCTACTCCATCGGTCAGTGCCCAAGGTGAGCATTGCGTACAGCCCGATCAAGGAGATAATCTACGGGGCCTAAAGCGAGATCCAAAGGGCTGTGTTCTCTCGGTTCTTCTCAACGGGTTCCTAGAAAATTTGCCAAAGGTCTTAGATATCTGTGAATTCCTCTCCAAGGTTACAATATATCATCTCAAAATCTCTTGGTACTATCCCGTGCCAGCCAATAATAGCCGCCTCCGTAGAGATACTCATATGGTCTCCTTGATTCGACTCTAGTATTCTGTAAACCCTTTTATTTTGTGAACGAGATAAGCATGCACGTTTCACTACACAGTCTGATTCAACGTCATAGTCACGTTTGTGCGCAGGGCATGACATATCACTCCATGTGCAAGTTAGTGCCATTGAATAGAGGACAGTTTATAATACCATACTCTAAGCGCATGAGTTGATCGTCAGGATATTCTTGCGACAATCCGGAGACACCCAACTCGACCGCGGACTCAACTTGCATTGAAGAAGAGGGAAGCCATGGCTATGCTCCGAATACTATATTCAAACTGATGCCAGTTGCTTCGTATCTACGGCAGACTTCTGTCAAATGGTATCAAAAGCATACCAATGTATTGAACAAGCTGCTCATTCATTTAGGCCCTGGTTCTATATTCATGCTGGTGGTAGAAGTGTAGCGGATAAGCCTGGGATCCATCGTGCTTGTTCACATGAGCTATTGTCTACTATTATATATTGTGACCTGAGCAGCCATCGCAATCTACCATTACGCCAGAGTTGCATGCGTTGGTCCCCGTACATGAAATGTCTGCTGACTGCCGCGGTGCAATGCTCAGACTCGACTAAGAAATACAACGGCTTAACTGATCGATGTTAGAGTCACCAATTTAGAGTCTCTACGTCAAACTTATCATGTACGTCCGCAAATTTTGATTCGTCTTCATATTCTCTTTCAAATATATTTTGCTAACCCTTGTCCTGTGTGATATATCAGCATCTACAGCCCAGCTACATATCCTGATTCAGTGGCCTATGAGGCTGACGGCGAGGCGCCGTCCACAAAGTCGGTGATCTATGGATCTGTGAGATAGACTTAGAGGTTTAATAAGTAGAGCTAACATCCGAACACTCTGGCAAGATCTGATCACTGTGAAGATCCGTAAATCCACCCACGACAGACTTGGGCTGAAAAAGTGGAGCCTTGGCTGAACCGGAAGGTCCAACACCCAGGCTCTTACCGTACAGAGCGCTCTGGTTTGATTGCTATTTCTAGAACCCTAGCCCTTGTTTTGAGGTATTGCGGCGCTACTAGCTGGCATTGTGTAAGGGGATTAATTTCGCAATGTGTCCCGCCTCGAAGCGTGCCAATCACAGAGTGTTCGCCGCGGGGTATTTTTTGCACCGCCCAGGTGCCCGCGGCTGACCAGTAAAACAAATCTGCCCCAGGGTTCTCAATTTTCTCTGTCACCGCTTTAGAGTACCCCTCCTCTCCTTAATCTTTTCTGAAAAGATCAATCATCCACCACATATTTCCCCATTTTACAACCACCTCTATCACCCTCCCCCCCCCCTTTTCTTCTACTAAAATGTCGAAGCTTTTCGTTGGGTTCGAGAAACCGATAATCCTACATTTATGTCCTTGCTAATGCTGTCCTTAGCGGTTTGGCCTGGGCCACTACTGATGAGAGCCTGCGCCAGGGTTTCGAGCAGTTCGGTCAGGTTACCGATGCCGTAAGTTGACTACCCGTCACTCTGTCCTTTTTTTTTTTTTTTCTGGAATGTTAGCTCACGTTATCCAGATTGTCCTGAAGGACCGTGACACCGGTCGCTCCCGCGGCTTCGGCTTCGTTACTTTCTCTTCCGATGACGAGGCCACCGCTGCCCTGAACGCCATGAACGACCAGGAGTAAGTCACCTTCCAGGTATCTAGCAGAGCTATTTTTTTTTAACAGCGTCCAGGTTCGAGGGCAGGAGACTTCGTGTTGACAAGGCTGCTGAGCGTCCTCCCAGATACTAGAGGAGAGCAGTTGGAATGATGAATAAAGGAGAAGATCTAAAACATCAAGGCCTATTACGTCGCCGATGATCGTGCAAATGGAGTGTATGCGTTAAGTGTGCAAAACGTTGGCTGCCAGCTGGCGGCGGGGTATTACCTAGACTTGACCAGTAAAATAAAACTGCTCAGTTTCTCCCGAGTTACCTCTTTAAACATGTCCCTCTACATCCTTAAATCTCATAAACCACTACTTTCATGATTCCGGAACTTGATTTTTGATGTTCTGATATTGAAGTGCAATGCACGCCCTGAAGATACAGCATAGGAAATGGACTTCCTTTTCTGCAATATCCCTAGACGCTGAGCAGAAAAAAACACGCAGTACTCCAGAAAAGACGTAACTATCTCGGATAAAAGTAGAGGAAATTCTGAAAGTAGCACACAACGAGTCACCCTTCCAAAAAAAATAAAATTCCCCCACACCCAACTACGGATTCGACATTTTCGGCGCACCATCCAACGTACCCTTCCCAGTTTCCGGCGTTGTCGGAGTCGCCACAAACCCAGGACAAGCACCCCCAGTACCCTCAGTCGTATTATTCGGCGGCGTCACACAGACACCGAGAGAAAGTAGGATATTCATGATGGGTGGAATACAAGCAGCACATGAGCATATCTGAAAAACTTCAGCAAAGGTTACAAAGCTAGCGCTAGCTCTAAAGAGACCCGAGAAGGGGTCAAGCAAGGCGGGGGTTACCTCGATCAATCCGCTACTGATACATCGTTGTAATGCAGCTGCGTCGCCGCTGGTTACTGCCGAGACTATGCAGGTGATTGTGCCTGTGAGGCCGAGGCAGGCCGGGAGGTTGCAGGCTGGGGGCATTTGTTCGACAGCGAGGTGGTTTTTCTCGAGTTCTAGTTTATGGTTAGATTCAGTTTTGGATTTTGAGAGACTGGTGTATGATAGAGGTGATAAAGTAGATGACAATGAGGGCCTACGAGATAGGTTGCATCTCGGTTCCTGTGGGTTATCTGAAGCTATGACACTGGATGTCAAGCTCCAGGCTAGGAAGAGGATGGTCTTGACGTGCATTCTGGATGTACATTCAACGGTCTTTGAATTATGATCAGGGTGGAGGAAGGGAAGAGTCCGTGCAGGGCTCGGGTGGCTGGGCTAACAGAGTATTTATTCGTATTTTGAGGCAGGTTGATATCAGATGTAGCTTTGGTGAAGATTGTGCCTGCATGAGTGACTGTGGGGATACATGTCATACCCATGGGCGGATACGTGAAGAACGGGGGAGCCATCCCGGTGCCGGGTGGCACTGGGTCACAGCGAGGGTTTGGCTTGTGTCTCGGAGTGGACTCTAGATTCAAGGTAGATGGATTACAGGGAAGAGGCCAGCCAGAGTCATTTAAAGTACCTGACATGGAGGAAAGACTGAAGATATATGGATTGATTATCGGACACGGTTATAACCTAAGTACAAGAGGGAGAGGTATCTGACAATAAAAGCACACAAAAAGCCAACGACAAGGTGACCTCCATTTACAGATCACAACTGCAGTGAGATCCTGGCATGACCCAGATAATCCAGACTCGAAGGCAGAGAAAAAAAACGAAGAAAAGAAAGGAAAAGCAGTAAATCGTGTGAAACATGATCCAGAAGACTGTGGTATCACAAACGTAAAACGCTTAGCTCATCGTAGGGCTCATCACCCGCGAAACATTGAAAGAACTAAACGCCCAAAGAACAGGAGAACAGATATGTGTATGTAAATAGATAGAAGACAGAGCAGTTAAGAAGACCTAGACACATGGAAAGCGTAAGATGAGGGAAATTAGTTGTAGCCGCCGCTGGTGGGCAGAGGCCAGTCATCTTCTGTGATACTACTCCAGAAAGTCCAGATGCCGGTGACGGCAAGGAGTGTGAATAGCGTCTCGAACAGGGTTCCGTTGATCTTGGAGCCCGAGGCTTCGCACAGGTGGACGCTGATCACGTATTGGAAGATCTGGCCAATGGCAAAGAGCAGGGTTGCGCCGGTGAGATAGACTGTTACGAATGTATTAGCAGATGGCTTCTTCAAGCGGGATATTCACACATACACATTGGTCGGAACTCGCCCAACACGCGCAACACCAGGACCGCCTCCAGGACGTAGAACAGGAATAGGCAGACCAGCGGGAAGAGCTGGTACAAGACGTAGAGTCCGATGTTCCTGTTCTGGCCCATGTGGCTTGACTCAAAGTGACCTGTCCAATCGAATGCTGTGTCGAGAGCAATGTAGCCAGTACCAATAAAGAGCACGACCGCAGAGCCACAGACCAGACCGAGTGACGCAGGAGTACCATCATCAAGCAACTGGAAGCCCACAAGTGCATTCATAAGCAGGATCCAGCAGGTCGCAGTAATCGACGCCAAATGAATAGCTGAGAAACCCTGATCTCACGTATTAGACATCCAATCCCTTGCAAAAGCACGACCAGAAACCAAATCTCACCTTTCGAACCGAATCATGAAGTGGAATGCCACCCACTGTGAAAATCTCACAAATCTCAATCACAATGAACCCAAGCAGGAACAATTGCATCTCCCTAGATCCCAAATGTCAGTCTTGATCATGAACAAACTCCAACGTCCGACCCCAACGGGAGGGGAAAAGCGTACCGGCGCCCGACGGCGGCATGCTTCCTGTCCGACCTCCATATCAAAACCGCCGAAACGAGGATCGCGATGAAAGCCAGTAAAATGGAGCCTGTTCCCGAAGACTAGAGTCAGCACTGAGACCAATCACCACGCGCGGCGATCGGGGTAATTACCAAGATTTGCGAGGTAGCGATCACCGCTGAGTTCAATGCCGTAGAGCGGACATCCGCCGAAATGCAGGTTCGGGGGCTGATTATCCGTGAAAAGCTGTCCAGACAGTTAGTTTCGAGCTCGGGATCGAGATTGCGACCGGAGGGGAATTGGAGACTCGTCCACGTACATTGCAGACGGGCAGTGTCGAGTCGCGACAGAAGTTCTGTGATACCCGAAAGAGGAGGTTAGCGATGGGCTCGGAGCACCGATTCCTGGAATGCGGCGAATCGATTCCAGGAATCCAGGGTGTGCCGTAAACTCACGTGGAAATTGCCGAATTGCGTTGAACCCATGGCGGTGCGATGACGGTCGCGATGACCGGGTGTCTTGGTGAGGCTGGAAACTGGGGACCGGGGGGCCTAGAAGAGTCCCCTGACCCGCGATTTGAAGGATCGCGACAGTAGAGAGCGAAGGGAGCGAGGAGCGAGGGAGTGAAGGGAAGGATCCCGTGGTTTCAGCGATAGACGAGGTGAAGTGGAAAGAGTGAAAGAGAGGCTACGCGGAGTGGGCTTGAACAGGGAATGGCCGACGCTAGTGCTCGAATCAGGCGGCGTAAATTGAGCACCGAAATTGGGTCAACTGGGTCTATTTTCTTTCTGGATTTTGGATTCCGATTATTGTAATTGTAATTGTGCCTGGGTCCTGGGACCTGGGAACCTTCTCGTCCATGGAACTGTGGCAACGGCCCTGTCCGTGGTTCTGGGCCGCTATTCTTAGCATGAATATCGGGGATGATGTGCAGCAACGTGAGGAGTCTGCAGCCAAGGCACAGACTCCCGATGGCGTACTCCCCAACTCGTAGTGTGTGGTAACTAGGTAACTCGGTAACTAGGTGACTAGGTGACTAGCTCTATATCAAGATAGTTGTGGAATACAATAGTGGACCACAATTGATCGGCCCCCAAAGGGGGCAATCATCACATCGGACACCGGCCAGCCACCCCCGCCCTTGCTCCATGAATCCCCCCGTCGACTAGGTTACCCATAGAAAACCTCAACTCGGCCCTTGATCCCTTGACCCTCCAGTCATCTTTCCAACCAGCCTCACTATCGAAGTCTGTTCCTCTTTTCACGTCTGTGCCCAGATCTCCGAGAGCTCCAGCTCCAGCTCCCAGGCGATCGCAGTAAGGAACGCCTCTAGCAGACATCCTCAACAACCAACTTCTTCCCATCAGGCTCGCCCAGATCGAGCTTCAACGTGCGCCCGAACAACTCCATCATCATCTCAAAGCACACCTTGGTAATCGCCGGATCGTAGCGGCCCTTGCTGAGCTCATCACGGATAAAAGCATCTGGACTACATCAGCTCCGTTCGCTATCAACCAGGGATGACCAGAAGTCTAGGAGCCGGGTGCTTGGGATATTCAAACTGTAATCCTTTATCCCGAAAAGTAATCCCAAAGGCAATCCGAAAGGAAGGGGGCGGGGAAAAAAGAACAAGACTTACGCTGAGCCCAAGCAACCTCGTAGAACCCGAATAAAACCCCTTTCTCATGCAACGTCTTGCGAATCAAATCGCGGCCTTCGGGCGGGACGTGGTTATCGTTTTTGCCGAAGATCTAGCATGGTCAGTGCCTATATTGAAGCCCGAGCACTCATGGTAGCGCATGAGGATAAAGCATGGGAAAGGCAAAGGGAAGGAAACATAACCATGAACATACCATCAACAACTCGCCCTTGATATCCCCCGCCCGCTGCAGACTATCATCATTTTTGCCCTGCGCCAGCGTCTTGCTGTGAATGTCCGTCGCGAAGTAGCACACTGCCGCCTTCACGCGACTATCGAGTGCGCAGCGGTACGCAAGATGCCCACCGAGACACATGCCCGTTGCGCCGACGCGGCCATTGCAGGTGTCCAGGGAAAGGAGGTAGTCGACGCAGAGGCTGGCGTCTTCGTCGTAGGCGGGGAGTTTCTTTGCGACCAGTCAGCATAGATTGTGCAAGGGATTGCGTAAGAGGGTATGATGCTCTGGGGAATGGTATCGATTGGGCAAGGGTATATATAAATCCTGGAGGAAAGATACCTTGGTGATCTTCCACTTGTTGCCATTATCCGTGTCCTCGGCATCGTACTTCAAAGGCTCGGGGCCTGTAAATTCGTGGTAGCTAGATGGGGCAGCGCAGATGTAGCCTTGGCCTGCGATTTGGCGGGCGAAGCGTGCGACGGGACCGGTCACTGAAGGTGAAGGTGTTAAGTGTGGTCTGTTCTATAACGTCCGTGGGGAGCTCCCACCTTGGTAGATCTCGCTGAAAATGACCACGCCGGGAAAGCGGGCCTTTGGGTAGCCTGGGATTGAGGGGTGGAAAACATAAATGCCTGATGCTTGTTAGTGCTGGGCACATCGCCATTGGGATCGAGGGGAGCTCGGATGGTGGGTGGGTTGGCGGGGATGTACATACGCATCGACCCCTGGCCGTCAGCTGTGGTGGGCACATCGTGGGTGGTTTCTTGGACGAGCATGGTGCAAATTATCCTCAGATCTCACGCTAGGAAGAATGGTTATCGAAAGCTACGAAGCCTGAATAATTGACGTAGCGGGCTCGCGAAGCAGTTTATCGATAAGGACGCGGGGCCGGGGCGGTCATGTGCTCTGACAAAGTGGGACGCAGCACCTTATTCAGAGTTTAGAGTACAATTTGAGAGAAGATATTCTGTTTGATGGAGTGTATTTGGATTGATTGAAATTTGGAAAGAAAGGTTAACCCGTGGGATCCGGTGAATAATATACATGGAACAGAAAAGGCCAAAAAAAGGCTCAAAGCAAAGCAACAGCACAAAGGCAAGAATTATGAAGAAGTATCTCAAGTCGTGGCGAAGTGAATATCCCAAGAGTGATCCTGGCAATTTTTTGATGGGCTGTCAGAAACCAGATGACCTCAGAGCCCCTGTACAGATATTAAAAACGGGGTAGAAGGGGTTGAATATGCGGCCATTAGAAGACGTACTGATGCAAATGTTAGTATGAATTTATTAAATTGCGACGGGCAAGACTCACGGGAATGAAAAGGTAGGGCACCTGGCGCTCGTACTCGAGCCAAGTCTCGCCGTACTTGACGCGACACCGCTGGATATCACGCAGGGCACGGTGGGAGATCATGCAGGCGAAGAAGAGCGGGTAGAACCAGGGGAAGGGGCTGGAGAAGCCGGTGATCAGGCCCCAGTTCAAGGCAAAGTAGAGATCGCAGGTATAGTGGATCTTGCGAGCCTTGCCGTCTGTAGCCAAACATTAGTATCCATATCACGAGGACTCTGTTTGGAATGAACTTACACCACCCGTCAACGAGAATCTTGGAGCCCTCGGCGGAAGTGAGAGTCTTGGGGTTCTTCACGGTCTGCCACGGCAGCTGGGGGAAGGTGTTACGAGTGACCATGGTGCCACGCTCCTGCTGGCGGAAACGGTTCTTCTGGCTATTGGTGGTGTCCCAAACCCAGTAGACAAACAGATATGCAACGTAGAGGAAAGCAAGGAAGAAGCGGTTATAGTGGTATTCGCTGGGGTCGTGGTTGGCCAGGTAGATGGTACAGTGGCAGTAGCTCAGAGGCACACCAGCCAAGTTCCAGAAGATGAGCATGAAGCCCCACTTCTCGTAGTACATATCCCTAGATAATGTGAGTTTGAGACCTCTGCTCCGTTCTCAAGGCAGACTTACCAGGTAGACACAATGCACTCCTCGCCCTTGGAGCAGGCGTTGGCATACAGGAAGTGCGCCATGACGAGGAACATGACCTCGCCGGACACGTATCCGTAAACCTCCCACTGACGAGCGGCAGCACCCATAGAAAGGAACAGCAGAATGAACCAGGGGAGGCGGACCTCGAAGAACATCTTAAAGTCCAAAATGCCAAACATGCGC
Source organism: Penicillium atrosanguineum (assembly GCF_028827265.1). Lineage (NCBI taxonomy): Eukaryota > Fungi > Ascomycota > Eurotiomycetes > Eurotiales > Aspergillaceae > Penicillium > Penicillium atrosanguineum. The sequence goes on along the minus strand of NW_026623139.1, from coordinate 2,633,234 downwards.
GGGTTAAGTTCAGCACCCATGAAGAAATCATAAATGGGAGATCCGGTCATACGGTGCTCGGCACCACGAGCCAAAGTCGAGAAGTAGGCCACGAAAGAAACCAAGAAGCCCGACAGAATGGCAACGCTAAGAAGAGGACCAAACTCATCAATGAGAGTGTAAAGCTTGAAGAGACCAGTGAAGTGCAAAGCCAACACTAGCACAATGCTAGTGTAAAACGACCACACAGCTGAGCAGTAGTAAGGAAGCTGTTTGCCACCCAAGTGCGGGAGGGGACGCCCCGAGACAGAGACACCGGGCAAAAGCACGTAGCACGCACCCTCAAAGAGGAAGAAGACCCAGTAAATAGTCCAAGCCTTCAGCGAAGGGAACGCACCAGTGTAAACCAATTGACCCATGTGAGTGAAGAACTCCGCGAAGCTCTGCCCCTCCTCACGAGTCGGGAATTTGCCTTCATAATAAGTCGCGCCAATCCACATGTAGTACATGAGCATTGGGAAGCCGATCATCATAGACAGCACACCCATAGAGCCACCGAACTCGTAGTGTCCACTGTAATCGATCTTGGGATCGAGTCCCTCCTCCCAGCCATCGACAATGCGCGACTTGGACTTCGCCTTCTTACGAGTCGCCGCCTTGCCATTGGTTGAGGGCGTAGGGGTCACAGGATTCTCCTCCTCTTCCTCATCCTTGACCTTACCCGACGTGCGACGACGAGTGGACGACTTGGACCTGGGGGCAGGCGAATCGGAGGCATCGTTCTCGCTCATATCGAAAGCCAAGCTCTTACGGTTCGAACGACGGCCGGGAGTCTCGATATAACCAGGGCGATCCATTTTCCTGCGATGCGCGAAAAGACAACAAATTAGTTGAAGTGTTCTGAGCAGAGAGCGGAATCGCAGGGGGTCATGATATAGCGGGAGGGTGGATCGCAGGACAGATCCGAACGGGAATCACCTACTTAGGGGTTTTCCCCGTTTGGGAGCGCGTGAGAGTCATGGCCTAATCGGAAGGACCGAGGACCGGGATCCGATTGGGAATTGGGAATTGGGATGTGGTGGAGGAAGAGAGGGAAGGAGTGGAAAGGGAGGAGACTAGAGAAAAATAAGGACATGTTTACATTTCCCGTACCTGGTTTCCGCCCACTGGATTATGCGCGGGTACGGCAAAATTACCGACCTCGAGAGCCATTTCAACTATTTGTTACCTGCATGTTACGTAGATTACACCCGGCTCGCGCGTTTTCCGCTCGGTTTCTCCCCACAGTCCTCGCTGTCAACTTCCTTTTGCTTGTAGGGTGGATCTATTAGTTGTCTAGTCTAATTTCAAGACTCAAGAATGACTCGTGGCTTCCTTGGTTCTCAATCAATATATCCTCGCCAGCCTGTGGTCTATTTCTTTTTTCTTTTTTCCTGGTATTTTTTTTTTCCGTAACACTGCAGCGTCGATCCTGCGCCAAGCGTGTCGTTTCCTGCACGAGTCCTAATCGCGACCAAGCTTACTTCCATTTGACTTTAGAATTCTGACGGTCAGGTACAAGCGTAAATTCTATAGAATATGCTCTTATTGAGACAAATCTCTATTGTAGTTTATTTTCATTCAGATGTGCGCGCTTAAATCAAAATGTTGGGATTGGAATGTGGACCCAGCAGAGATGAAGAACCCGAACATTCAAGTCAAGTCAAATGTACGATGCAATGGCACGGGGAATAATAGGCATACATGTTCGCCGTATGATCAACGAGCCTGGCTGCCTGAGCAATGGCTATGCGCCTCGATGGCTATTCGTTGACATCAACGTAATCTTGCTTTTCTTCTTTTTCTTCGCCCCGCCCGTGGGCGTAGACGTTGATGGGCCGGCGGATTGAGCTTCAGTGGCAGTCTGGGCCATGATGACGGACTCCTGATGTGCTAGCAGTTCGTCCTCCCAGCCGTGCAACCATCCATCGTTGGGGGTTCCACTTTGAACTTCAAGTCTGGGAGAAAGTGATTCCACAGCTGTGGTTCCCCAGACTGTACGTGAGCCTGGGGGACTGTTGGATGGGGAAGCCAATGCTCCAAATTGAGAGGATGCACGAGGAGGAGAAGCTGAAGAAGCACCGGTATCAAATAAGGCGGGGTCGAGGCCACTAGCCAATGGTTGGAAGTCTTGTGCAGAGAATGGTGCTTCACTGGCACTACCAATACTGGGCCGCTTGCGCCGTGCAGCAGCCCATCGTTTATCGTCTTCTTCCTTTTCAGCGCGAATGCGGTCCTTCTCTTCGCGAGCTTCTTTCTCACGATTGCGCTTTCGCCTTCGATCAGTCTCAGAGCGGAAACGGTTAAGAACTTCTGGAACGACCACATCCCTCCAATCGCATTCAAGAAAGTTGACCTCACAGCCGTAAGGAAGGTGGCCCAGATATTTCACTCGCTTGCGGAGATCATCATCCACCATGTGACCAGTAGAGATGTGCTCCACGCGCGGCAGAATAGTCGCTGGGAAATCAGCGTATTCGTTGAATGCCGCCTTGAGAATTCGGATATCAAGAGACGACAGGTAGAATTGAGGTAGAGCCTGGTAGAAGAAATAGGGCTGGTCGGACGGCTGGGAAACTTGTGGCTCTTTGCCCCCGCCCCTATTCTTAGGTTTGGGATTTGGTTCAGAGGATATGCTGGTTCTTTCCAAGGGCTCTGAGAGATGCTCCGCTTCGTCTGACGTGGCTGGGGTTGATGAAGATTCCTGTACGGGCTGTGGTGCATCCGTGGTCGACTCAAGCACGGATTCGGCCGAGGAATCACTCGTGGATGGAATTACGGGCTCCTTCATGTCAACTGCGGGGGCAATAGATTCCACAGGTGGCTCTTTAGCAGTCTTGGGTTGCCGTGAAACGTTGGGCGGATTACCAATGCCGTTGAGCTTTTCCTTCGCCGCGTTGATAGCACCAATTGCCTTGCGAGTCCAGGTGTTCTCATCGCCAAACAATAGCTCATCCTCAACGGCCTGCTGGCGTAGGTCCTCAATTTCGGTCTCATATTGAGAAGTCATGTAGTCCTCGCCGCCCTTCATGATCCGAGCGTAGTCCGCGACTTCTGCGACATGAAACCATGGTATGTCCTGTCCAGCATCGGGGGCCTCGGCACCATCGCGAGGCAAGGCGAGCGTACTACCGGGTTCCCGCTTAACCAATCTCAGCACAACATCTCCACCCTCAACGGGAAGGTCACCTTCCTGGCCTCGGAACCACCGGACAGGGCGAGTTTCGGATGTATAAATCGAGTCCCAGCAGATTGGGCACTTCTTCCATCGAGCTCTTTTCTCGGGGATGGGGGTATCGTCATCAGATGATGCATGCATATATCGAATGAGACAGGGTAGACAAAATATGTGACCGCAACGGGCCATTCGTGGAGCGACAGGCGTAGAGAGACAAATCGGACAGCTAGCTGCTTGGGTCTGAGCCGATACAAGTACTTGAAGAACTGAATCCCAGTCCAAGTGGACATCCGCGTTGGCTGCCTGTGCATGGTAATTGCGATCCGGCGACACGATGAACCGATAGTTTGCGTGCACATAACGTGCCTTGTCCACTGCATGGTATCCGGATCCTGCTCCCCATGACTGATAGCGGCGCGTGTTGCGGGGTGGTGGTTGGTACTGTGGACGAGGCGGGAGAGAAAAGTTCATCAAGTGAGTAATGGACGTCTGTCCTTTACGGCTATTTGTTGATCTCATGACGGCCTGAGCAGGAGAGATTAAAGAGTCAGCGGGCAATCAACATTTGAAAGCGAGTGCTGGAACACCAACCGATTCGTTGTACTCGTCATCATCCAGTAGTCGGGCTTTCCTCTGATTCTTGTGTTGGTTCTTGCGACCCTGGATATTTCTTGGCGTGGGTGTATTCCTCGAAGATGAACCGGAACCAAAGCTTCCAGTGCCTCCAGCGCGTCGTTGAGAGCCGCTGTCGGTTGGAGGTGTGGAGTGGAATGTAGACGCGGCCGAGGTATTCGAAATATTTACCGCTTTGGAGGGAGCCTGGTTCTGTCCTGCATTGGACGACATCTCCAAAGGATCGTTCGGCAGTTCAGACAGCTTATCGGTAAGGCAAAGTGCCTACGAAAGATCGAAGAAAGGTTGAATCGGAGAACGAGGGGTTCTTGCGGATCTGAATATATGAAGATAAGGGTGGTCCGTCAATCGTATAAAAGTAGCAAGGACCAAGCCATGCACGACAGAGTCAAGGTCAGGGTCAGTCTGAAAACTTTGGCGGATAAAGATAGACGAAGCCCCGAGAGGCCATCTAAGAATAAGAAGAGCGTTCGAGAACCGCTGCGGTTCACAGAGTTGAGGAGGGGCGAGCATGACATCGCCGGCACGTGCAGGATGACTCAGAATTTGCTGACTCAGCCGATTTCCACTTCAGCTTCGCTTCGGAATACGTGAATGAGGGACAGCCTGTCTATCCTTCCCCTTCATTATCCGGGTCTTTTTATTGCCTGGCCGCCAACCTCATTCTCCTGCTACCGAAAAAGGCTGCCCAGCTACTTGGTATCTCGTCCCTTGTCCGTCTCGCTTCGATGTGTGAATGCTTACTTTTTCTTTCCTGCTAGCCATTGAGCTCGACCGATTCCGCTATATCAGCTAGCCCGCGAACTTTCTCCCACCATCTCCCCAAGAGGCCAATATGGCTGCGTAAGCGCGCCTGAGGCTTCCGATTTTGCGCTCATATCGAATCCCTCTGCGCATGGCTTCTTGACACAACGCGTGGTCAACCCGTCAAAGGCAACTTCTAGAGCCTCAAGATGAACCACCATCTGCCCACAATGCATCACGGGCAGCCGCCGATTCCCCTATCAAGGCGGCAGCAAGACTTCGCCTACCCTGGTCCCCCCAATATGCGGGGTTCCCCGTATATGGGCATGGCCTACCCACCGCACATGAACGCACACATGCCTCCTACGTATTCACCACAGCAGTTCCAACCTAACCAGTGGTACCCTCCTGCTGCTACGCCGTACAACCATATGCAAATGGGACCTCGCCACTACCCGCCTCCTACACCCTATGGACCGATGATTGTGTCCTCATACCCCCAATCACAACCCATAATGGCGCCCAACCACCTTCCCCCTCACACTATGCCGATGCAGCCTCGAACGGCCACTCCTTTGCAGGCCATGTCTCCATCTATTCAAGCGCCTCCTTTCCACCCCGACATGCAGGACCACAATATTATTCCTGTCCAGCCCCAGCTTCACCCTGTCGCGTCACCGTCACCGCGATGGGAGCCCAAGGCTGTTCCAGAGCCCATCATCCCAGAGCCAAAGCCTGTTTTTGTTGCACCCGTGAGATCTTTTCCAAACTGGCCCGATAGCTTTTTTTTTTCATCTGATCTGACCAAATTTAGGTTCCTTGGCTGTCTGTTCCTGAACTGCCTTTCCCAGCCCGAGCTGCAGCCCAACGCCGGAAGACCCGAGTTATGCCGAAATCTGTCGAGTTCCCCAAGAAGGATGGCGAGTGGATCATTGGTGAGAGGAAGGGAGAAGTCGAAGAGGTGAAGCCAGAAGAACCAACTCAAGCTGTCTCAGAGCCCCAAACACCCACTGGCTCCATTCCTCAGTCCGATATGAATTCTACCCACCCTACGACTCCCTCTTCAACCGCGAAACTCCCGTCTCAACAGAGCGATTCACGACCTGTTATTCCCATTGCCCCTGTTGTCCCATTGGTGCCGAATGCTCCTGGAACACCGCGTCAGGCCAAAGACAGTGCCAGCACTTCCTCGGAAACCCCCAAATCTACTGCCCCCACTACCATTGAGAATGAGTCGGAGGCAGCTACTCTTGAAACTCCCAAGACAGACGGTCCGAAATCCTGGGCTGGATTGTTTGGCGCAAAGCTAGCCGCCCGCCAGGCTGCGCCTACTTCTTCGGCCGAGCTGAACCCATTGGCTGTGCAGAAGAGCGAAACTCTCGCAGACGTTCTTAGCAGCCTTGGTGAAGATGTTACCCAATACAGCGACAAGATTGGGTTTCTCGAGCCTCGCGGGTTGGTCAACACTGGCAACATGTGCTACATGAACTCTGTCCTGCAAATCCTTGTCTCCTGTGTGCCTTTCCATCAATTCCTCGACCATGTTGGCCACCGTGCTGCCCACAGCTTCCACAGCGACATGCCTTTGATCGATGCTTTGATCATGTTCATGAGAGAGTTCCGTGTCATCGACGCTGCGACTTCAGAAGAGCAGTTAAGGATGCGGTTGAAGCCCAATGAGCTGGAGCAGTATGGCGAAGCATTTGTTCCCGAGTTTGTTTATGAGATGATTCGACAGCTGCCTCGATTCAGAGACATGCGGCGTGGACACCAACAAGACGCTCAAGAATTCTTGGGCTTCCTTCTTGAAGAATTGCATGAGGAATGCGAACGTGCTTCCGAACACGCTTCCAAGGCCCAAAGTGCGCAAGATTCCGGCGATGGCGCTACTGATGGATGGCTCGAGGTTGGTCACAAGCAAAAGGCCGCTGTTACTCAGTCGTCCGGAGCTGTCTCCACCGAGTCACCCGTAACAAGAATCTTCGGAGGCAAGCTGCGATCCGAGTTCAAGGTCCCGGGCAACAAGACTTCCGTCACTATGGAGCCTTATCAACCTCTGCAGCTGGATATTGGGGCACCCGATGTTCACAATATCATCGATGCTCTGAAGGGGCTGACCAAGCCTGAGAGCATCCAGGGCGACTTCAACTCGTCGCGCGGTTCCAACGTTACCGCTACCAAGCAAATGTTCATTGAGACATTGCCCCCCGTGCTCATTCTTCACCTCAAGCGATTCCAGTATGACAGCGTAACTGGTGCAACCCAGAAAATTTGGAAGAAGGTTGGATATCCGCTTGATTTGGAGATTCCTCGCGAGGTTTTCCCTGCCCACCGACGCAATACCATGACCGCCCAAGGGGGTCTTCCCAAGTACCGCCTTATGGGTGTTATCTACCATCATGGCAAGAACGCCAGCGGTGGCCATTATACAGTGGATGTCAGGCGCCAAGACGGCCGCGAGTGGATTCGCTTGGATGATACAGTGATCCGCCGCGTTCGCAGCGAGGATGTTGCGGAGGCCGGTGGCGAGGAGGACCCCAAGGTGCTTGCAGCAGCCCTTGAGCAACACAAGCATGACAAGACCCCTCTCAGCAACATCTTTGATCACATTGATCAAGATGAGATGGACAACACAGATAGTGAGAAGGGCTGGAGCCAGGTCAATGGAAATGGCTCTACCGGACATGCGAGCAAGAAGTCTGTCAACGGCGTGACCCCCTCGCCCCAAACATCATCCGGAATTCGCACACCCATTGGCAGATATGGCAACCGGGACAACAAAGTTGCGTATCTACTGTTCTACCAGCGCATGGCTTGAGTTATTGGAAGGCTCAGTCGGTGATACATACAACTACATCACCCCCCAAGCCATCTTCCAAGGCCGATTGAATACCCGACTAATTTACCTTTCCGACATTTGCTATTTCGACTGCATCATACCCCCCAGTGACACAGACATGGTGTCACTTTCATTGGTCCTATGCATTTCCCTTCATTAGCAGGTTCTTTGACCTTCTTCGAGTACATACTGCATCCTGGCCAGCTTGCAATCTGCGAGAAGATTGCAGAGGTTTTTGTGGCGGCATCTTTTGTCCATTATCCAAACCATCTTTTCAAACACCTGTCAACTCCTCCAAACAGATGATTCAAGACCTCGAATCCTGTCATATTTACAATATCTCCTGCAAACATCTATATGTGCTGACACTTGCACGTTGGGCGTTCATTGGCATTCTCGAACCAGGACAACTTTGGGTTGGCGGACCCTCGACTCCTTGTTCCCATCCAGTGGGCGCCCCACTGACTACCTGAACCTACATCTCAAACACTACGCTGAATCCCCCTTTCAACCTTTACATCCCTCCCCTCATATTTCCCTACTTTATCTCGCGTGTTGCAACGATTCGCGGACTGGAACACTCTTCCGATATATCGAGCACCACATGCTCAACATGTTTGACCTCCATTTCCTGGGCTGTATCGTATGGGATGTCGAACCGGTTTATACCCCCTTTCCATTTTCTCATGGATACATTCCCAGCCATTCTGGGTGTTTCGTCCACAGAGCGAGACACCGGCGGTGTGATCTGTGAAGCTCTCTTTTGGATTTTTGTCTCTGACCTTTGCTCAATTTTATCGACGTGGCGTGGATGGGGAGGGGGGGGATCTATGACGATGTCATGAATTTTCTTCTGTTCTTCCTTGCTATAGACTGCGGAGGTTGGGGCGCAGTGATTGTGGTAGCTGTTTCCGAAAGAGATGCTGCTGTGCGGGTGTGATTTGGGGAGTGAGGTTGTTACTGGCCCCGAGACGTGGAGGTGATCGGGGTAGATTAGAAGGGGTCTGGATGCATGGTGGATGTGGGGAAGATCCTGAAAAAGCATGTCTTTACCGAACTAAAAAAATGTCAAAGGAAGTTTACATCAACGATTCAATCGTAGCTCTTCTCGGTGTTACCCGACTCTTGCTCGTTACAACTATTCCCATTCGCTCATGACTGCTCTCCTGTGGTAAACCCGGCCATTCCGCTTGCCAGACCGCTTCCTAGAATAGTGTCTGTGTTTTACAAGACAGCTAATCTGGACCCCCTTTTACTAACGCCCCATCGCTCGACCTTGGCATAGGGTACGTCATTGGTGGGATCCCCGACGGGCCAATTGAGAGGCCGGCACTACGGTGCAGTACGATTTAGGTCTGTCTTTTGAAACCGGTTTGCCGGCTTCTTCGCTTTGATCATACTCAGCACCTATCTGCTTCGAAGGTTCTGAGAGGGCTCATCGAGGAATGAATTTCTCTCGGCAACGCCCATACCTGATAATTGCACCATGTGTTTTGCTGGTTCTGGGCCTTTTCATCTACTTGCGCCCACTGCCCAGTCTCCGCAATGAGGGTCAGCCATTTATGAGCAAACCTCATGGGAAATTCCAGTTCGACGGAGTCTGGAACTACGAGCGCGATCGGGATAATCTGCTTCTTACACAGGGGCAATGCGATCAGGCCTTTCCCGAACTATTTGCGGAAATTGATCGGGCGAGTGAAGCGCGCTCTCTCAATCCTATTACCATTAAGGAGCTCGATTCGATCACACCGCGAAATGGTTATATTCGCGCGATGATCTATGACCAACAAGTAAGTGCAAGTGCTTGGAACTGTTCCAGGTTCAAAATGATCGGGTTTGTACAATCCATTGAGGGACACTGCTGATCTTTCACCTCAAAAAGCTATACATAATCGCGAAAGAAGGATCTATCTGGTCGCGCGAAATCGCGACCCTGGCCGCTATCAATCGAGCACTCGTCTCTTCGCCCGAACCTCTCCCGAACGTTGAATTCGCCTTCAACACTGATGATAGAATTGACGAGGCCGCCTTGTGGGGCTATGCCCGCCGCTCGGAAGATGATTTGATCTGGTTGATTCCCGATTTTGGATATTGGTCTTGGCCCGAGATCAAAGCTGGTTCGACAAAAGAAATTCTCATGAAAGTCGAGAGCGCCGAAAAGCAAGACGGCTTGATCTGGTCTACAAAAATCCAGCAACTTTTGTGGCGCGGAGTCGCGCGCATGGGACCTGAGATCCGCGATAAACTCCTTGAGGTGACGAGTGGGAAATCTTGGGCTGATGTGAAGGAGCTTGGATGGGGAGACCCGGCTAGCATGAAGAATGATTACAAAACGATGCCCCAGCACTGCGACTATCAATACGTTGTGCAGACGGAAGGGAACACATATTCTGGTCGCCTGAAATATCTCCAAATGTGCCGAAGCGTGGTAGTTTCGCATAAGCTGAACTGGATCCAGCACCACTACCACTTGATGCAGTCGTCGGGATCGGAGCAGAACTTTGTGGAGGTCGAGCGCGACTGGTCAGACCTGGAAGACAAGATGAACTGGCTGTTGTCTCATGACGAGGACGCTCAGCGAATTGCGGATAACAATGTGAAGTTATTCCGTGAGCGCTACCTCACACAGTCGGCCGAGGTGTGCTACTGGCGTCGTTTGATTCAGCAATGGGCCAAGGTCAGTGACTTTGAACCAGAGTTTTACAAAGAAGACGAGGATGGGCAGAAGGTGTGGAGAGGCTTGAGTTTTGAAAGCTTCATGTTAATGCGGGCAATGGACTGGCAGACTTAAGAGGTCCGTTATCACCATGATCTCTGACATGATAGATGTATAGATGGCCGTGCTTGGGTTATTGTATCAAGGTCCATAGTAAAGAACTGAGTTTGATCGCTAGACTAATATAATGCTGATTTAAAATTCACCAAGCGTGGTATTAGCACAAGAATGGTCGGTCACATTGGTAGCTCCCGAGTTGAAACGGCTGAAACGGCGTCAGCAAGGCCAGCGTCGGTTTTGTCTTCAATCTATGTGAATATCGCCTCGGCTAGAGAGCATGTACTGCCAGCGTTCTTATACTACAAGGCAGGAAACGTGATGCAGCCGAATCTTGCTTTCTAATGGCATCTTACATGGAGGGAAGATGTTTAACCAGCAGCTTCCCGTTTGTTTGGTCCTTTTTTTTTTTTTGTCTTTTTTTACCGTGTAGATTAATAAAAATCAAACCGCTATTCTCTGTCAACCGTATGTTCAGATACCTAGTACATTCAACTCCAAGGACGCGTGAATACTACATTCAGGTAAACTAAGATGGACTAGCGCAATTCGGATTTATTGTCCATGAAATAAGTCGTGAGGACGTTGTGAATAACTCGAAACTACTGGACACCCTCTGACTGAGGCTCGTTAATGACTGTACCTCTCTCTCAAGGGTGACAGCTCTACAAGATAGCAAAGGAGTTTACAGATACTTGCATAGTTCATTGGATGCCTCCCTTACAACGCAAACAGACATTGAAGAGAATGTATTATGTCATTCAAATCCGTTGTCCATGATCGTGATAGTACATCGCTTTGTCCGGAAGCTAAGCATGGAAAGCCACACCCTCATATCCATCAACACCGTCAGTCTCCTCGACGAACTCGAAGCCCAGGGCGCGCCAGTTGAGCTCCTTACGCCAGTGAAGTCCGTAATACAAACGATCATCTGCCGGGGCAACATCTGTACCAATGTCCTGGTCGATGGCATCATGGAGACCAGCAGCCGCCTCGTGAGCAGCATTGGGGTCGTCATCGCCGTTCTTAGCGGATCCATCTTCATCAGAGGTAGGACCCACAGCCTCAGAGCAAATACCACCGCTCACCATCCGGCCCGAACGGGGGAAAATCACAGCTCTGAAGCGAGAAAGAAGAATCCCCATGGAGCAGCAGAGGCACGGCTCATGGGAGAGGTACACATCGAGGTCTGTGCAGAGATAGCCACCTTGGGCTCGGGAGAGGATGCGGCGGGAGGGGGCAATGGTGCCGGAGAGGGGGTCCATCCTCCAGTCTGGGGAGGAGGGTTCCACGGGGATGGGCTCGGCAAGAGCGGTGGAAGAGGGAGGAGGGGCAGGGAGGGGTGCGAAGGGGGTAGGTTCATTAGAAGAAGGGCTGTTGACGTCGACCTCTGCCAGTGTAGACCGAGACTCAGGGTTCGGCTCCTCGTGCTTGCGCTTCTTAGGCGAAGAAGGAGGATCGGCAGGGAGATCATCAAGAGAGTAGTCAGGGAGATACATAGATGGGGTTTCGGCATCATACAAGAAGTAGGACTCAAGAGGACTGAGCTGAGAAGACAATTGAGGGTCCGTCGCAATGATGGCCGGGGGAGTGTGGTTCGCCATATCAGCTTCGTGGACCGAATCCTCACGACGACGGCGGGCGACAAGCTCCGTAGCACGCATCAGGGCATGGAGATCAGGTCCGCCCTCCCAGTCAGGGTTGAAAGTTGTGCTGGCCGGGTTGGGCACGACACCGGAGTGAGCCTCGGCCAGGGATGGAGCGCCGGCTTCGCTGCGACCGTACCTAGCGTCGCCTGCCACAGCGACAACTGCTTCCATCCATCGGTCTCTGGGGTTCCAGTCTTGGCCCCATGAGACGGCGTCAATGTGGTGTTCAATGGCCGGGTCGACGATCACTGCGCCGACGCCGCGACCACGGCCGGATTGCTCTGCCTCTTCGCCGATTTTTCGCGCGAGGGCGATGTAATATCCTGCCTGTCTGCTGATATGCTCATGGGCCTTGCTCAGGATCTGAGGAGGGGGGGCGATTGTGGAGCGCGGGGCAGCGGCATTGAAGACGACAGGCCACAGGTTGTTGGTCCATCTCTCGGCTTGGGTGATGTTGAATGGGGGTACAGTAGGAACTCGGGTAGAGATGAGTTTAATCTTTGGGATCCCGGGCTCTGGAGAGGCATCAGAAGGTGGATTTCTGGCCGGAGGGGAACTTCTCGCGGGAGGTGAAGAGAGTGGAGCGAATGGGGCAAGAATCTCTTGCACTTTGTCAAGGTCAGGGACCGGAGGTGAAATCAGGACGAAGATTGTCAGTGCCGGGTTCTTGGAGAACGATCCATCTTTCTCGATTGCTGCTTTTAGCGGCCCAGGGAGCATGTCCCGCTTGACGAAACGTCGCAGATGGCCGAGAGAGAGGTTGGGATCACGGGGGAAAGCTGCATCGAGCGCTCTTCAGAGGAAGATACAGATTAGCACGCTGGTTATAGAGGCGTTGGCCGGGAAAACATACTTGACTACCTTTGAGGCTGCTTTCACATTGACCTCGGCGGCAAATGCATCGGCTGTATGCGTGTTAGCTGATTGTCGCAGATGACGAGCGTCATCCAGCGAGTTACATACCAAATTCCTCCGGCGGCTGGGTCTCTTGGACTGTCCGGATAGGAATCACTTCTCCCTCTAGAGGCCTGATAGCCGCAAGATCCTGCTGGATCTCCATCGCGTGAAGCTAAGGCCTTCAACGCGGTGAGGACAGCGGGCAGATAGAGGTAGGCGGGGGCGAAAGCGAAGTAAGGTTCAGTTATCGTGTAACATCATGAAAGTGTAAAAGGTTGACATTAGGCAAACGGCGCCAGGACGAGTCGACAGACACACGCGTGACGCAACAAAGTTCAAGATTTCAGTTCAGATGCCCTAACCCTCGCACCCTATGCCCTAACTTCCCGATACGGAAATAGGCAAGTCCCCGCGCGCTACTGTTAGTGTTGCTATAGTGAGACGCTACGCAACACTATTTGCGGATCACTGGGTCATTAATCTATGACTGTTATTTATGAATACAATAAGATTGGAAATCATGGAACTAGTGTATTTCTTTACTAGATAGCAGTTCATCCCACGAGGTATCAAAACGCCAGATCATCCGCTGCAAATCGCTGAAAACATGGGAGAGATCACCGCCTGGCGGATGTATGCTAGGATAGATTGCTGTAAGGTACCGCACCATCATATATGGGTATTTCTCGATCTCGAGTATGGTCGGTCCGTCGAACAACGCCTTGTATGCAAAGATAATGGGTCATTAAGATCGCGCTGCGAGGCAGGTCGGCGGGGGGTAGTCGATCAAATAAGAGAGGATTCCAAGGATAACTCGAGGCCAGCACAAGTAGAGCCTTGAAGAACCGAAGAACTGAGGGGAGATGTGGTGACAAAATTCACCGACTCCCAGAACCAGCCTTTCTATGAGGGAGTGGCTGCTGTGGTCGTTGGCGCGCTGTCGTCGTCGACGGGGGCGGTGCGATCGATCTCATATCCGTCGCATCGTTCAACCAGGCTCTTGTAATAATCCTCCAGAACTTCCGGTTGAGGGACGATTCGCCATTGAGTTCGGAACAAGAACTCCAGTTCTAGCATGGCCAACTCGGTCATACTGATTCCACCTACGCGCGCATAAGTCTTGTTTGTCCAGAAACTATCACTGAGGCCTTTGCTTGCGACAGTTGCGCTGGTGATCAGAAAACGGTGAATGGTCAGGCTGGAGACGGTGAAGGCAGGGTAGAAGGCACATAGCCGGTCGATGTAGTAGACCATGCTGAGAAGAATTGGGGGCGAGAGGGTAGCGTGAGTGGTGAGGCGCTGCATGTAGTCCTGAACTGAGATACGGGGTGGTGATCGCGAATGGAAACGGGTCAACCGGCCCTGATTCAGGGGGATCTTGTCGTTGAAACTGATCAGTTCCAAGAGCATACTGGAAATCAGCACGACCAGATCGCGGGGATCAGCATCCTCGTACTGAACAGGCAGGATCTTGATCTCGGCCTTGGAGGGTCTGCGGCGCTTGGCCTGTGAAGGCTGGACATCCTGCGCCGACGTCGCATTGGGCGCGTGGTAGTCGGTCGGGCTGGTGCGCTTGTTTGACCCCGGAGTGTCTGGAGCGGGCATGGAGGAGGTGGCGGAGGTAGCGGGTGGCGGATTCGCGGCAGCGCTTGCGAGCGTGTATGCGGCGGTAGGAGAAGTGGAGGAATTGGCCAAGGCCAGTTTAGGGGTGAGAGTGACACTGGCAGCCGTTGCTACAGAAGTGCGTCGCCGTAGATCTGCAGGCGAGACAGGAGAGGCAGGATCGACAGTATGCCGATTCAGGGCAGAGCGGAGCTCTTCAATGGCCAAGCGCGACGAGCGTGGGCTATTAAATTGTGGAGTGGTCTCATAGTGGGCACCAGTCTGGTGAGGAGAGCGCAACGCCGTTTGGGACGGCGAAGGGGAGGAAGCCAACATGGCTTAGCGGACGCAAGGAGGAATGCTGGTATTTAGATGAGAGCCGCTCGGAGTGCAGGATAGCACCACGTGGGCGCACGAGTCAACGAGGCGCTGACGCTGTACTTCTTTGGCGGCGCACGGCCTCATGTTCCCTAGGGGGGAAGATAGAGGCGGCTGGTGGATCGAGATCGAATCCTGGGGTCTCGTACGCAACTTGGAGCTATAAACCCCATCTAACAGAAAAGGAAGAAGTGTGAGGGAGGGGAGAAGTAGAAAATCCTGCTTTGCTATGAGGTAATTTATTACACCCGATACACCGCAGCTCCGCATTTTACAATAATGCCTGACTCTGCAGTTCTCCGTAAGGCTACAAGGCTCCATCGGACCCCGATATATCTTCGGATGGGTTCTTCCCGTGCGTGAATACATACGCTAACTGGTTGGACGTGCCGATTATGACATTACGTGACAATACATGAGGCTGTGCGATGCCGTCACCTGATCGGACACGACTGTGGCTTACACGTGATGCAAGCCACAAGGTCCTTATCTGTTGATTGGTGGGTTCCTATCCTGTCACGATTATCACTTATCATGTGACGTTTCATTACACATCAATAAGACACGATATCCATGCTCTGTACGTAATTCCGATTTCCCATCACGTGATATAATCTCTTTTGCCTCAGGCCAAGAATCGCATGAGGTGTCTAATTACGTAACCGCCTGCTCATCTGAGTGCGGAGTCGGGCAGCCTGAACCGGAGAGCTATACTGCGGAATATCTGGTGTCTGACCTGCGCTAAGTACGATTTTTCTGCGAGATTGACTAACAATCAACGACTAATCCACTCCACAGTAATTTTGTCGTCAAATTCGATGCCCTCGTCGTACACGCGACCCCTCTCCGCAACCCGCTGAATCCGGACTGGCGCACCGGTCTCATCCTGGCCTGCTATCCTCTAAGGGCTTTATCGATCACGCCCCTACCCAAAACGAGCCCCGCGACATCCAAGAACAGCTCCGTATTCAGAATCTAAGGATCGAACCACTTTATTTTGCCTTGCGCTTTATTGGAGATCCTCCCCTCGGGAGGCGGCCCTCGGACGACGATGCGAGCCGCTACACCTATACTCTCGCAGCTTCAAAGCTTGGAGTCCATCTCCGAGCAGGTGGCTTCCCTTCGAGCTCTCAAGAATGAGTTGATCGGCCATGACCAACGGAAGGAAGCCTATGTGACTGGAGGAATCTTTCCGATACTGGCGCAGGTGCTTGCGCTGCGCCGGCCAGGGAAAGCTGCAGCTGCAGAATCAAACAGATCGTCACTTAGCCAGGCCACATCTAACCAAGGGCCAGGCGAGACGCAGATGTCTGATGAGACGGCCTGTCTCCAGGCAATTCTTATCGCCGGAAGTCTGGCACAAGGTATGTTCATTTTAAAATATGGCCCCACCTATCATTGACTGACTGCATCATTTCAGGCGGCCCGACCTTCCTTGAGCCAATCTTCGCCAGCGGCATTCTATTCTCTCTTCTCACTATCCTCTCATCTGCTGATTGCCCGTCAATTTTCTCGCTTCCGATTCTCCGACTTCTGAACACAATCGCAGACAGGCTGCCGCTGCAGAGTCAAGAACAAGGGTCTCGAGATACACGACTGGCAGATCTGGTTCTAGCACCGGAGCCAATAAGTGCCTTGAGACGGATCGTTGCTCAAGAGTACACCACTACGCGCAGCCAGACATGCATCGAACTAGCAGCTTCTTTGGTTGGGAAGTTATGTACGGAAGAGAGGCACAAGACGGCATTGGCCGAATGCGGGGTACTAGATGCCCTGGCAGTCAAAATTGCTTCTTTCGTCGTGGCTCAGGGCTTCGTGCTTCCCGGCGCCGAGGATCATTTGCAGGAGCCTGGTGCCTTGGGTGACATCCCACCACCTGCCCCGAAGGCTGCACGGCTGGCACCCATTCTTCGCGCCGTGACAGTGATCATCGAGCAGTCCAAGTGGAGGGCAGAGCATTTTCTCTCTTCTCCAGGAATCGTGACTGTGTTCCCGAAACAGGTTCCTGGCTTTGCTTCTGTTGATATCAAGAAGGGTCCCTGGGGCTCTACCTATCTTTCGGGATCCGCAGTGCCACGCCACCACAGTGGAAACCCAGTCGACAGCCTGCTGCCATCGGTTCCACTCGCGCATGTCAAATCCTCCCCAAGCTCGGCCAACTTCCCACCTCTCGGCCACTCAGGCTCCCAGCGCCGTAATAGCCACTCGTTCCCGACTCCATTTTCGCTGGCCGAGACCCCCGCCCCGGAAGAAGATGAAAATTCCATTGTGCCATGGTTGTTATGTCTTATTCGCATGGAAGGCGGCATGGCGCGACTCATGGCTGCTCGTCTAGTGACGGTTCTCTTCCGCCTGGGACTCGCGAAGAAGCACCGTGTTCCTATGTTCAGCTACCTACTGGTTCCAATCCTGATACGAATGCTCGACAAAGACTTCCAATTGCCACAGGAGAATGGATCAAGCGAGGATGGATTGATCACGGCAACTCAACGCTCGAAAGAGGAGGCCCCGGCTGTGCTCGCTAACCTAGTTATGGATGATCAAGAGCTACAGAGACATGCGGTTGAAGGTGGTGCACTTAAGCGGCTGTCACAACTCCTTAAAGAGACCTACAACCCAGTCCCAGAAAGCTCACGTCCGATGTGGTACTCGGATGGTGACGGCCCAGCCCGCGATCCCGAGTCAGTGCCAGATGACTGTCGACTTGGACCCCCTGGATACTCTCCAACCTTGTGCCATGTCATGCGATATCGAGAAAATATTCTTAAAGCTCTGGCTGCCCTGGTGCCATTCAAAGATGAGTATCGTAAAGCGGTCTGTGAAAATGGCGTGGTGCCCTACATCATCGACTCTCTCAAACCGCGACCAAGTGATGCACCGGCTGATGCTGTCTCCATGCCCAAAAACACAGCTGCGGACGGCAACCCGACCCCAACACTCTTAGCTGCTTGTGGCGCAGCTCGGATGCTGACAAGGTCGGTCAGCGTTTTGAGGACCAGCCTCATTGATGCTGGAGTGGCCCAGCCACTGTTCGTGCTGATTCGACACCCTGACCCAGAAGTGCAGATTGCGGCCACGGCAGCGATTTGTAACCTGGCGTTGGATTTCAGCCCCATGAAAGAGGTCAGTAATCCTTTTCTTTGACATCAAAATATAGTCTCTGACTCTACCTAGGCGATCATCTCTGCCGACATAATTCCAACACTTTGCGAACATGCTCATTCGTCCAACATCAAATTGACAATCGAATCGTTGTGGGCGCTGAAGCACGTTGTCTATAACACACCAAACGACATCAAAATGACAGTAGTTGAAGCGCTTGGCCCCAATTGGATCCGCCAGGTCATCACCCAAGATCCCTCCGTCAGGCGAGGAATGGACGACGAGATAGATCAAGCCTCAGGAATTGCCATGGGCCGAGCCAATTCTGCCGGTGAACAGGTTGACATTCTCAACCCTATGGATGATCTCGGCGAATCAGCCGAAGACTTCAAGATGACCGACACCATGCCACCCTCGAAGATGAGCTTGGACATGTTTCTACCAGACGCCAGGCGTCGACGGAGACTCGTTCTGCACGGCAACCTGGAGCAGTCCAGCCAGTCTCGCCAAGACGACATCGCCGTCCAAGAGCAGACATTCGACCTGTTGCGCAATATCATCTGCGGCGGAGGCGCAAACGAGATGATTGACTATCTTTTCAAAGTACTCGGACAGGACGAACTGCTGAATGCATTGGCCAGCAAGCTCCGTCCGAGCACAATTCAACTCCCGCACCGCCGAGAGTCTCCCAGCCGGGCTCTTCACGTTCCCAACGAGATCCTAATCTCAGCCAGCGCAATGATCATCCACATCGCCGCAGGCTTGCCAAAACATCGCGCCGTACTCATGTCCCACGACGAACTAATCCAATCACTCACTAATTATTTCAACCACTCCCACCGTGACGTGCGAGCTAATTGCGTCTGGGTGGTGATCAACCTGATCTACGAAGAGGACCAAAGCGACCGCGAGGGATGCCGGGCACGAGCTACGCGACTCAAGTCGCTAGGTGTCACTGATATGCTAGAGAGCCTTCGTGAAGATTCGGATCTTGATATTAAGGAGCGCACTAAAACGGCAGTGCATCTGCTGAACCAGCTGTTGGCGCAATAGTACAGTTACAACTTTGGGATCTTGAATCGGATGGGTATATTGTTTTCTTTGAATTGACTGCGCATAAGCCACATATTGGAGAATCTCGAAAATACTCTTCAGATCATGAGTCTTCCATCATCAGTTTCCCATAGACCTCATCTACTCATCGACTTGAAGTTCACCTTAAGCTAAGCTCCTTATCGGGGCTTATCACCAAGTCGGTGGAGAAACAACGTCATAGCTCTGCGAACAATCCTGACATGCTCCCATCCCTACATAGACGTACACACTTCAAAGCATTTCAAAGCAATTCAGACCATTCAAATCCCTCTAGACCATTCGAATCCCTCTTATATTACAAGTAACCAAACAAAATGGCCACTGTACCACCAGCAATCCTCCGCGCCCTCTCCCTCTCAGACCCGTCAAAGGTGCAGCTTTCCGGCCTAGGCTCCGGCTTCACCAGCACAGGCGTCCTACACGCCCAAGTCCCAACGCAAAATGGCACTGAAGAACGCCAATACTTTGTGAAAACGTCCTCCTCAGGCAAATCTGCCTCAGAAATGTTCCAAGGCGAATACGCTTCTCTAAATGCAATCTCCTCCTCAGTCCCAGGCTTTTGCCCCCGCGCACTAGCCTGGGGTTCTCTCGACGAAGAAAGCAACAAACCGAAAAGCTTCTTCTTAGCAACTGAATACCTCGATCTAAGCGGCGCAATGGGTCGAAGCAACGGTGACGAAAACACACCCACGAGTCTAGCGTACCGCCTAGGTAAATTACATACTACGCCTGCGCCACCGGATCCAGAGACTGGACGTCGACGATTCGGATTCCCTGTTGCTACGTTCTGTGGGGATACGAAGCAGCCTAATCAGTTTTATGATAGTTGGGCTGAGTTCTATGCCAATGAGCGCTTACTTACTATTTTGAAGACGAGCGAGGAGCGGAATGGGCGGGATGAGGGGTTGAGGGAGCTTGTGGAGAAGACGGCGGGGAAGGTAGTGCCGAGATTACTTGGGGATGGGCATTTGGGGTATAGTTCTTCGGGGGAAGGGGAGGGGATTGTTCCTGTTGTTGTGCATGGGGATTTGTGGAGTGGGAATGCGGATCGGGGGAAGATTGTGGGTAATGGGGGTGATGAGGGGGCTGGCGCTGTGGTTTATGATGCTTGTGCGGTTTATGGGCATAGTGAGTTTGAGTTGGGGATTATGCATATGTTTGGGGGCTTTGGGTCGAAATTCTTTGATCAGTATCATCGGGTTGTACCGAAGACGGAACCGGTGGAGGAGTATGATGATCGCGTGAGGTTGTATGAGCTGTGAGTGTTCCTTCGCCTTCGGCTACCCTTTTTTCAATGGGTTTGAATGGTGGGCTGACCGGTTCTAGGTATCATCACTTGAATCATCATGCCATTTTTGGTGGTGGTTATCGCTCTGGCGCGATGTCTATTATGCAGAAGTTGGTTAAGGAGTACGGAGATGCAAAGTAGATCATTTGCTATCGGGGATACATTACCCTAGTGAGGACACATGTTCTGCTGTATACTTGCAACTATTCCAAAGGTGGGGGTTTATGTACAACGAATGGTAAAGCTTACTATAGAATGATGACACATCAACCCCTCCGAGACATCAAAAGTACTGTCGTCCTTAAGCCTTCAACTTTCTAATCTCTTTTCCTTCCACTCATTCGGATTGCAAGAAAGATGCCAGCTCATCCCGATTCCGACCTCCACCCTGAGGCCACCGGTGCTGCCAAGGCATTGGTCGAACAGCACAGTGCCGAGCAGCCTCTGAAGTTGTATGCGGGGTGGTTCTGCCCGTGAGTAATCACCAACATTGAGAAATGCGTTCATACTAACTAGTTACAGATTCGGTATGTCGGAATAACCAAGGCGAATGTTTTACCTAGTTTGCAATAATCTAACATTCATCAAGTTCAGCGAGTTTGGCTCGCCCTAGAAGAAAAACAAATTCCCTACGAATACATCGAAGTCAATCCATACAACAAGCCAGAGTCACTCCTGTCTCTCAATCCGCGAGGTCTAGTCCCGACACTCTCATGTCCATCAGACCCGGAACCTAAACCACTCTACGAGTCCACTGTGATCCTGGAGTATTTGGAAGAAGCATACCCAAATCACAACCCCAGCTTCCTACCAAAAGAGCCATACGATCGTGCCCATGCCCGCATCTGGATCGACTATGTAACCTCTCGAATTATTCCCTCGTACCACCGGTTCCTGCAATATCAGCCCGCCGAGGGACTCAGACTCACCGAGAACGATGCGGGGCTAGAGCAGGCCCGGCAGGACTTCCTAACCCACCTGAAAGCCTGGACAAGAGAGATGCATCCAGAGGGGCCTTTTTTCCTTGGTTCGGGCCTTGCTCTGCCGGATCTTGTGCTGGCACCGTGGGCTGTGCGATTGTGGTTGTTTGATGAGTTCAAGCATGGAGTGGGGATACCCGCCGAGGGGCGTGGTGGCGCTGATGAAGATGTCTGGAAGAGATTTAGGAAATGGCTTGGTGCGATTGAGAGCAGGAAGAGTGTGAGAGAAACAACCAGCGAGAAGGAACACTACCTGCCCATTTATAAGCGGTATGCGGATAATGTTGCTCAGAGTGAGATGGCGAAGGCGACTCGATCCGGACGCGGCGTTCCGTAGATTACTGCTACTGAACCTTCGTAAATGATTACAAATACCTTGCCTTTTATTTTCTATTTGCAATTCCATTTCCATCTCAAACTATCTTCGAAGTCAAGACCGGATCCAAAACTGTTTCTTCATACATTCGGATCAACTAATTGCCGTCTATCGCACGTGATTCCTTATCGATATCGAAACCGATTCACCTGCAACTTCGCATCCTCTGACTTCCCAGTTCCATTGCATGCCTGTTCCTCTCGATCACCCCGGTTCGTCCGCTATAGCAATGTCGCGTGAGAGGTACGAGCGGGCGCGTCCACGCGCGGACCCTGACCCCGTCGTGCAGGAGCTCCCAGCCATCCATCCGTCATTCATCCAGGTAGCCAAGCCTTATGTCTTTGAGCAGACGATCCAAGACTGCATCCAGGCGATGGGTGTGAGTCCTATGCGTGAAGAGAATTTACGTTTACAGGGTGTCTCATGGATTGATAACGTGCGCAAGGTGCTCCATCTGTATGTCCTATACCCTCGCCTGAGAGAATGTATGGGCAATACTAATTAATTTGCAGTCCTGTTCGCACTTTCAATACCGCTGTGATCTACTATCATCGCTTCAGGCTATCACATCCGGATAGCGAGTACAACTTCACGGTATGTTTATTGGCCCTGGCGTTTTTGACCGTTATGCTAATCCTTTGTAGGATGCTGCCGCTGCGGCTCTATTCACCGCTTGCAAAATCGAGGACACTCTGAAGAAGTCGAGGGACATTGTTTGCGCGGCTTATAATCTTAAATTGCCGCCCTCGGAGCACCTGTCTTCTGATAGTCCGGTATGTTGCGACTCCCCGAGTGTGAAATTGCCCGGATATAATGGCTAACTTCCATCAGGTCTTTGAAACCAACGCAAGAGGAATCATTGGACTCGAAAGACTCATGCTTGAATCATCTGGCTTTGATTTCCGTACCCGCCACCCTCAAAAGACCCTGATTAAGCTTGCCCAGTTTTATAAGCTATCAAAAGAGACTGAAGTGACCGATCTCGCCTACCGCATCTCGCTGGACCTCTACCGCACATTTGCACCAGTCAAACAGACAACGGCAACAATGGCATTTAGCTGCCTCGAACTCGCGGGACGACTCTTGGATAAGCGCGTCGCCATGATAGAGTCAGGACAGGACTACGATCAATGGGACACTAGCCGCCCTGAAGTCATGGGTAAGTCACTCACTTTTCTTTGCAAAATTTGGTCACCACTAACATTTAAACAAAGAAACCCTCTTCGACATCCTCGAACTCTACACCCACCACCGCTCTTCCACGTCCGTGGGACCACAATTCCCAGCAGACCGCTTCCTAACCGTCCGCATACCACTCAACCAAGAAGCTAGCGAACACCACATTCCACGCCACGCCAACTGGGAAGACCGCCCCCGCCAACCCATGTACCTTGAAAACCAACCAAATAACGCACGGCCCAAGGATGTAGATACCGAGCGACCTCACCACCCCTTGACGCCAACTGCAGCAAATGGTGACCGGCACCGAACATCTGACCGCGGCAAGGACGCAGCCGTACGCTTCATGCTTGATCACGATATTGCGGAAAGTGAGATGAGACAAGTTGCGGAATATTTCAATGTGGAAATGGAAGAATACGAAGTGGACGCTTGAGTGAATTGGCTTTTGCATTTTGCATACTACGCCCGGTATGGAGTCGTCTGGGGCCAGGTGACATGGCCGGTTTATACTCGTTTTGTGATACCCTTCCGATTTGATACAGGAATCGATAATTCAATTTGGTCTTACCAACAGTGGTCCAAGACAAGGCGTTTCTTATGCGAACTCCGCCTCTTATGCGAATTCCGCGTCTCTTATGCGAACCCCGGGTTTCTCCTTCAATAGAACCCGATAGGCAAAACTAGATCCACTTGTCGCTCTTTGCAGTCTGGCCAGATTGCTAGACACGGTTTTCGTGGACAGAATCCCGACGACTCATTAAACTCCAGTTGTTTTAAGTCCGGTTATCGCCGATAACCCCTCAGGCCCAAACCACAAAACTGTAAAGAGCTTAAGACAGCAATCAAAACACGACGAGAAAGAACATTCATCCGGAAAGAGCCTTACTCAACCGAAATGTCTTATCTCCAATCCCTCCCAAACCTCAACGCAAAGGAAGCCATCGCCGACGCCCTCCACCGCACCGTCATCGGCATTGACCGCAATAACATCTCTATCTTTGACTCCGCATTCGCCGGCGAAGACATTATATTCGAGATGAATGCCGGTGAGAACGAGAAGAGATCGATTAAGGGCCTTGCCGCTCTCAAGGCAGGGGTCTTCGGCCACGTCGGTCCGATGGACACCACACACATGATTAGCAATGTTCGAATCAACCACAAAGAAGGAGAGGATACTGCTTCGATGACAGCTTATGCTTTGGCTATGCACGGTCCGCATGGAAGGGGTCAGGAGCCTGATGGACCGAAGCTTACTACTGGTGGGGAGTACTCGCTTGATCTTGTGATGGATCATGGGGATGGATTGTGGAAAATTAAGAAGTGGACAGTGGATATTGTTTGGAGGCAGGGGGATCGGTCGGTGATGGCGAGACCCAGTCCCAGTTCTGAGTAGAAAGGGACTCGGAAAAAAGGGAATGTGAAAAGAAGCTTCTATAACTCCCAGGAAGGTGAAAACTCAATTGCAAAAACTTATTTCAGTCTTCATCAAGACAAAGTTCAAGTTGGCTGGCTATCTATAAATTCTTTACTTTCTCTCTAGTATTCGATGGTGCTTTCTTTCCAATCTTTAGCGAGCCTTTTCCTGGAGCTATACGTTCAATTGCCATGACCCTAACAGGCGGAAAAGCCTGGTTGATCATTACCTGCCTCTTGGGCACAATGGCTCTGGGAATCGTGATTTGGCTATTGTTTACGTCCATATATAAGTACAGCCAACAGACCTGCGGAACACTATATATTAAAGGCCAAGGTCATGTAGACGGACGGTATAATTGAAGACCGTGAGAGAAATGGCCATGGTCTCTAGTCTACTTGTGTTTGGAGTGAAATGATTATAGCCAAACGACAGTAGATCGATTTCACAAAGAGAAGAAGATGCCTGACGCCCAGGGTAATGACAGTTTTGTGTGCTTCCCAAGAGCCAAGTGGAAGACACATTCCAAGCAAAGCCCTCCAAGTGGTCCGTCCTCGTACGCGGCCAATCAGTCGTTGAGTTCGGTGTCGGCAGAAGAATCAAAATCAATAGCTTTAACCTGGACATAATCACTTTCCCAGGTAATACCACCATCGGTGCTCTTGAAGCCAGCATCAGAGACACCGTCAAGGCTCATGTCGCTGGCAAAGTCGGTGTCGGCCTCACTCAGGGTGACGGCCAGGTTGTGGATCTCTGTGAATATCATTAGAACTGTCTGCAATTGCCTTGCTTTGAGAATGAGTGCTTCAAGTAAAGCCATACTGTATCCATTGAGTTCTCCACAGCTACCACCACCGGTGTAGCACTCGTTGCTAGAGTAGAGGTACCGAAGGGAGGCATCGAGAGCTAGTGACTTTGGTCAGCGGGCAAGACTTGAGACTTCGACAAAGTTCACTTACCATCGCTTCGCTTAGAGACAACCTTGCCTTGGATGGTGACAGTCTGAACCACGTTGTCATCCACGACGGCGACTTGATTTAATCTGTTAGCTCATGGCCACCATTGCGAAATTTTAATGATAAAAGGAGACATACTTTCGAAATCCACTAAGGTCTTTGTCGGGACTCTCACATAGTTTGAGCCAACTTGCCCATCTGAGATGACGATCGAGTGTTAGTATCTCCTCCGCACATCGGACAATTCCCTTCAACGAATAGATTGTGATTATCCTTACCGGGAGTGTAAGTGGAAGCAGCCACACACCACTCCTTGGCACCAGCGGAGCAACCACTATAGTTAACCAGCGGTCAGAATAAGGATCAATAAATATATTGTAAGCCATCAACGTACCTGGATTCCTGGTTTCCAGCCCAGTTGAAAAGTGGCTGGTACAAGTTGGCATCCATACTGCCGGCAGTAGATGAAGTACCAACCCAGACAGAGACCCAGGGCTCGTCCGAGGCCGAAAGGGTCGCATTAAGTGGGGTTGCCGGGGGCAGAATAGAGTATGTGGCCTTGGTAATATGAGCATTTCCAGAGGGAGGGCCGAGATAAAATAGACTGTCTCCGAAAACCCAGGAATCGGAGGGCTGAGATGCCATCGCGCCGATGGCGGCGGTAATAGGAACCAAGACGTAACCGGCACGCATTTTGAAAAAGGTCGATAAGTGAAAAAGAACAAAATGGGAACCAGTCCCACCGAGAAAATTCAAAGGGCTACAACGAAGCCTCCAAAACAATGAAAAGGATAAAGAAGGTATCAAGCGTGAAGAGCACGCTGGGGCCAGCCATATCTATTTTCTCAACCCCTACGAGGTCCTTCTCGCAAATCAGCAGCCTTTATGACGACTTTAAGTAAATGATTAAAGGCGAATTTCCGATGTTTCACTTTTATGGAGAGCCCCTCAATAAATTTACAGAGTAAGTCTGAAACGTTCCGGATCCTCATTCGAAATCGGTCACCACGAACTTTTCTATTACCAAAGAATGACTACTCTGCGTAACTCACGCAACAACTGTTTCTGCATGTTGCTTGTCTTTTCAAGTATCCGGCAACTCACACCGGAGATAGAGTGTATTTATTTGGTATGAGCTGACAATTGGGCCGGCACGCTAATTATCCCATAGACCCCTTAACTAATCCATCAGTCTAAATAATTGCCCCACCCTCGAACTAGCATCGTTCTACTCCCTGAATGAGTTTCGGCAGTGTGGCTCCGGGCAGCTTGGGCCGAAGGAGAGCAAGCCCTAAGGTAGGCTGGCTATGTACTGTGGAACGTTTGAAAATGTCTTGAAATGACATAGGAGCCGTTCTTAACAGCTTGCCGAAGATCACACCATGTTTCAACCATGGCCCCTTGACTAAGTAGTCTGACCATCACACTAAAGCCCTAACTCGTGAAGGATATTTCTGGCAAAGTTTGGACATCCTAAACCAAGGCTGCGACCTACCTCTACTGTATCTCTTACTTTGTCTTCCGCCATTTTTCGAAGCATGATATGATCAAATGTAGTCTAATTAGACATACCCGACGATGAAAGCTCTCAAATTCTCATCAAGTACCGCGTACCTCCTATGGTATCTCTATAGCTAAGTAATGCCGTATTTCTCGTATGCATTCAACACTTGTTTGAATAATAACTTCGATTTGCCCTCTCTGAAATCGAGAATCTCTTCCAAGGCTCCATTCAGCCATTTTAAAATCAAAAATTCTGAGCTAGATTTTAGATCATGAGTTACTAGGATCGGCGTTTTTTACAGGATGGATCCAAATCAGTTCTACTATTTCCTTATAGAGATTCTTCCTCAACCCTTCTTTTGAAATACGCTATACCTACTACGGTTAATCTGCCCTAGACTGCGCCATGACCGGCATAACCCAAAACCCAACCCAACCCAACTCATTTTGCGTACAAATAGTACAAACATAAATTGTGTAGAAAAACGTGATGTTTCAGGGTTATAATGACCCTGTTTTTATAGATGATTTAGGTGACGGTAAAATGCCGCTCGCCTGCTAGGATCCTTCTGTGGACCCGTTCCTCCGTGTTTTCAGATACGAATGACGCTAAATTAAGTAATCACAAGGGTCCTGGGGTGCGAGTGTGACGCCATAAAAAGGCTTGAAGCAATCTCATCACGTACATGCTTGCGTACAGGAGTGAGTGACTATTTTTATCCTTTTGGACTCGGCTGTACTTCCGGGTTGAAGTCCTTGACCATATACATAAACGTTTGCTTCAGTGTCGCAGGACAAAATTACGAGTTATGTGCATTGAACTACCGCCAGGTGCTAGTGGCGTGTTTGATCAGGGAAATCAATATGCCGATGACGATGGGAAGGTACTCGGGTACGGGTTGAAGGGTGTCACAACAGCCATGGTTCATGAAGCCTGTGACCAAGCCATTGAGAGCTATACCAAGGCGATCTTGAATTGGCCAAATGGACGACTCGCGAAGCCGGACATCTTTAGCCCAGTCGATGAAGGTACTTTTGAGGATCTCGGCGCTTGCACCACGCACTTTGTCAGACACCTCCAGGACCTTTTTGATTCATCACCATCGAAACAGGTACCCACACATCCTCATTCATTCATTGCTATCTCAAAAGATGAAGTGTCGCCCAACGCGATCCTCGTTCTCGCATACATGTCTCACGGCCTCTGGCAAGTAGAGCATTGTTTAGTCCCGGTACAAGTCGAATTAGGCCAATCCGTCGATAGCTTGAGAATGGGCGACGAGACCGCGAAG
The DNA here is from genome assembly GCF_028827265.1 of Penicillium atrosanguineum. Classification (NCBI taxonomy): domain Eukaryota; kingdom Fungi; phylum Ascomycota; class Eurotiomycetes; order Eurotiales; family Aspergillaceae; genus Penicillium; species Penicillium atrosanguineum. The sequence goes on along the minus strand of NW_026623139.1, from coordinate 2,605,335 downwards.
GATATACTCGACCGGTACGCCTCTGACGGCCTTACCAAGACGACCGAACAGGCTAGTAGCGACTCCAGCTCCCAGCCAACCGACAAGTGGGCCTTTGCCGTTTTTAGTACTAGATTGGCATCTGCACTCCCGCTTCCAGCTCTAATCAATCCCTCGACTGACGAAGTTCAACCATCGGAAGCGACGCTTGACCTTATTGGTGATCCGGAAACGGGTCGATTTCAGATGCCTTAGAAGAGAATAAAGCAGCTATTTCCTGTGATTTGCCGAGACGATGAGCGCCGAGGCTGGCGGACGAACGGAATGAAGTTACACAAAAATGTGTTTATCTGCTGCGATAATGACAAGCCCGAGGAGAAAGGGGTCTTGGTCGTACACCTGGAATGGGACGGCAACAATATGGAGGATGATAAAGAGTTGAAGGATGCTGGGAAGTCTGCAAAGGTCCACGAGACGAGGGTAAAAGTAAAGGAGGCTCTAATGAAAGCACGTGAGATGGCAGAGATATTGATCTAGTTTTACGCGCCTAGTTTTTGAAATTTGCTACAGATAGCTCATGCGTTCTCAAGCTATCTTCGTTTGGTTTAACGGCCATTCTATCATGATAGGTGGTACGTATCGAGTTGTTATGATGAGAGACAACAGGTATATGTGCTGAGTGGGCATATTACGGCCTTCCGGGCACCGACTGCGTATCCGAAGATGACTACAATTTTCATGTAATTTCTGTACTTACTTCAAATGGGCTGGAATTGTTCAAAATACCTGGCCTCTGGTCAGGATCGTGACTTGTATTGCTATAGGTGTGTGCCTTTAGTAGAAGATATGGGTAATGTATTATTCGGATTGTCTCCTGCGCGGGAAGCCCATTGTCAGGTCTAAATCAATAGCGATATCTGAATCCAGGTGTCTTCCAATCCGTAACATCCTCATAGTCAGTTGACACCAACCGGACTTGGTTCACCATGTCCACCACATTCTTCGAGTCGCCATCGACATCTAGCACTTTCCCATTACCAACGGCACCAGCATTTCCAGCACTTCCCTCAAAGCCCTCCTCGCGAATGCGACGAGCATTCGTCCACTGAAGGTAAAAGCGAAGAGCCAACGCGAACAATATCGCTAGAGCATAGCATATCATGATAGTACGGAAAGCGGTGTTATAGGTCGGTGCCTCACTGCTGAGGAAGAATTGGGGTCCAGAGATATTTCCTGCACAGTACGCTAGGAATAGCATCGCGGTCATGGTCATCTTTTTGGTGACACCACGGTAGTTAGATTGCACCAGAGACATTGCCAGAGGCATAGCAGCCGGCCCGGTTGATAACAGAAAGTACCCAAACAGCTGAACACCCAGGACGACGTGGGCACGGGAGTAGATAATTGCGCTTCCAATGACGCAAGGTAGAACAACAATCACAATTAGGAGGCAGTTCCACTGGCGGAAACGACCAGCAAGCCAACCGGTTCCGGCAATTGTAGCAATCGTGATGACAGAGTAAGGGATATTGATCAGTGTAGACTGTAGGCTTGTGAAGCCAAATGAGACAATGACGAGATTGGCGAAGTTCTGGGTGCCACCATTTGGAATCTGCGTCAATAGTTCGAGGCCAAAGATAAACCATGTCTTCGGGTCCATGAGACACTCGACGACCTGATCCCACTTCCATGCCGTTTTTTCAGTCGTTCCTGTCCCGGCAATAAGAACTCTGTTGTTTGCAAACTCGCGCTCCTCCTCTGATAGAAACTTTGCTTTTGAGATCGAGTCTGGTAAGAGAATCCAGACTGCGAAGCTCCAAATGAATGTTGCGACACCGAGTGTAATGAACATCCACTTCCACGCGCCAACATGATCTTTTACATGGCCTAGACCGTAAGCTATAAGGCTGGCAGCAATGCCTCCGAAACTCTATAAAGTGTGAGAGAATCGCTCTGAGGCTACAATGAGATTGATTTGGACTTACGTTGCCAGCAAACCAGATTCCCGTTCTGGTAGGGATCTCATCACGGGTATACCAACTCGACGTGATGAACATGAATGCGGGAGTAATAGTGGCCTCAGCAACTCCCAATAAGAAGCGAACTGTCACGAGACTACCGAAGTTGGTGCATGCGGCAGTGAGGGCAACTACAGCGCCCCAGAAGAGGGTGTTGATAGTCAAGTATTTTCCGATCGGCAGACGAGCAATGAGCAATGTTGTTGGGTATGACCATCCCAGGTAGCCGAAGTAAAAAACCGAAGAGACCCAACTGTACTGTTGACCCACTAGACCCTGTTGTTGACGTTAGCCCAAGGCTTCTCTTGTCTTACGAAGAACTCACCGTATCATCCGCTAGACCAAACACCGATGCACTGGACAAAATAGTTTTATCCATGAAATTAAACATATAGGTGATAAACATCAGTGGCACCAATCGACTGTCGATCTTCCTGAGCACTCGTTTCCCCAGGGTGAGATCCGCTCCTTGCTCCAGCGCAGCCTCCTCGGGAGCTGTGCTAGCCTCAGCCATGTTGCTCATATTGGCGAAAGCTATGGGAACTTTCTTAAAATTCACGATCACTAATTCTTCAGGATATTGGAATTCTGCTCCTCTTATTAGCATGTGGGTGCAATTCTTATCTTTCCCCGCACCTACATTGGCTTAAGCACGTACCCCCTGCGTGTTATCGCCGATAAAGGACCTTTTCACTTTTCATAGTTGAGTTTTGTGGCGCCAAATCTTAAGCCGAGACTTTAAGCTAACGCTACCGGCGCACTTGGCAGGTTCCCCGTGAGCGCTACTGTATCCCGTAGTGGATTTGAAGAAGGTGCAAGCGAATGGGTCGGTAATGCAGCGGAACTGGCCGCCTTAGATTGTTCCTGGATCGCAGGATCTCCTCATCTGGTCGTCATTTTTGTTTCATTATCATGCTTCACTTTTGAATGTTATCTTTCGAGTGCATCATAGACTTTCATTGTGAATCATGAATGGCCTCACCATCTCCCCCTTCATAGCCCAGCTACCGAAGGTGGAACTCCATGTACACATCGAAGGTACCCTCACGCCAGCTCTACGCTGGGAGCTAGCCCAACGCAATAACATCACTCTACCTTATGCCACATTTGATGATCTCAAGGCTTCGTACGCCGTGACATTAAACCACCGACCCGAACTGAACGGCCGCCAGCCTGGCATTCCAACATTCCTCGAGGCATACTTCGCAGGATGCGAAGTTCTCCGCACCGAGGCTGACTTTTATGATCTCGCCATGGCATATCTGCGCCGCTGCGCGGAAATGAACGTCCGCTACGCCGAACCTTTCTTTGACATTCAGGCGCATACGCGTCGTGGTGTGCCTGGATCCGCGGTTCTTGATGGTTATTTACACGCGCAGCGCGATGCAGCGGAGCAGTTTGGTGTTCGGTCGCGCTGGATCATGTGCTTCTTGCGCGATGAACCCGTAGAGCAGGGGTTAGCGGCATACATCGAGGCGAGGCCGTGGGCTGCGGGTACTGTTGAAGGTGGAAAAGGTCTGTTTCATGCTGTCGGTCTCGCAAGCAATGCATACGAGAGGCCGCCGATGATTTTTGAAGAAGGATTTGCACTCGCCCGGGCGGATGGGTTGCATGTCACTATGCACTGCGACTTTGGACAGAAAGATACCCATGCTCACATGACTGAAGCGATCTTCCAAGTCTGCGATGGCCAGGGATCGGAGCGGATCGATCACGGACTAGATGCTGAGGATCGAGAGGAGCTGTGGCAAGGTTTGCTTGATAGAAATATCGGGCTGACGCTTTGTCCCCATGCGTATCATCGGAGAACTGCGACTGAGGTTTTGTTTCCCAAAATTCGAAGGCTGTGGGAGAGGGGAGTCAAAATTTGCATCAACAGCGATGACCCGACCCTGATGCATGATGTTTGGATTGATGGGAATATGCAGAAGATCTATACGTTCTGTGAGTTCAGTAAGGATGAGATGGTGCAGTTGGCGAGAAACGCGGTGGATATGAGCTGGGCCGAGGATCAGGTCAAAAGGGAACTGTACAAAGAGTTTGATGATGTCGACATCAATGAATAGAGTATATTTGTTCCCACCATTATAGAAAGAAAATAGTGTGCAAGAAGTTTTCGTATGTGCAAGGTCCAAGGAACCTGGAGAAGGGGATCCGACTCATATCCCCATGGCCCACTTGAGTCGCTCATAGACCAAGAAGCTCGTCGCGACCAATGGCACCACTTTGATGTAACCAATCGTCATTCCAACATAGAATCCGCGGAAACCTTTCTCGGACCACATCTTGCGACATGTCTGAGCCATCCCGAGACGATGACCGCCCACTTGCATCCGACGACGAAGAACCTCCAATGGGTAGGAAGCAGTCTGAGCAATTACACCAGCAAGGCCGCCTGCGAATAACTCCGCAACAGTGACAAGCTGTGGTCGACCGGGGTGCTTAGAAGATCGGCTCTCTGAAACTGTGTACGGTGCGAACGCTGGGCTACGTAGCCAGTCTCCGATGACCTCGTGAGTGAAAAACGACATACCCGCATAGGGGATCATTCCGAGTATCGTAGGGCCAAATCCTCGATAGAAGTTGGTAAGACCCATATGTGGAAGGAGGGCTTTGAAACGCTGCGGATGTAGGGGCGCATCATGTTCGTGGTAAATCTGAAGACAAACATCCTTCCAGCTAACTCGATGCGATCGAGTCTCGATAGCTAATCGAACTCGAATGAGATCGAGCGGGTAAGTGAATAAGATCGATGCACTGCCCGCTAAGCTTCCAGATAAGAGTTGTCGTAATGGGGTCTTTTTATCTGGCGTCGGGATGATGATTGCTCGAATCTGCTCATATGCAAGGAAGTTGATGGCCGCATATGGAAACTTCTGGAATAATGTAGCCGAGTGACCTTTGAAGAGGCCTCGGAAGCCTTCTTTTTCTCTAATGGCCGTAATAGCGGACACAAAGCCTCCCCAGCTACCGGAGTACCTAGCAAATTCTGGAGTTGATGTTTGGAAAAGTATCTTGACGCGATCAAGTGGCGCGACAAGTGATTTTGCCTGTCATCTGTGATTAAATTTTTGTTCCGAGACAATCAAAAAATTTACTTACTGCACAGCCTGCCAGTCCTCCGGCCAATCCGCTCTTGACTATGTAGTCAAGACTCCGCTTCTTTGAAGCTGGTTCAGATTTCGTCAGTGGTTCAACTGCCGACTCTGTAATTGCTGACTTATATTTCCTCACATCGTCCTGGAGAGGATAAGGCCGTGTCATTATCCGTTCCACCTTTCATCCAAGGATGAAATTATGGCTATGAATCGATGACAGTTGAAAAGGAAGCGATCAAAGAACTCCACATGCTCTGTCTTTTCACACCGCCTACCTAAATTGACTAATAACGGCGATGAACATGCCAGGCTACTCCCCCCGAAGTCTTTCAGTATGAGAAAGTCAATAGAGTTATGTTGATCTTAATTTAGTTTAGCTGGTGTTTTAGAAGTGCGGGAAACCCTTTCTACGCCTGGAAGCAGCTTACCGAACCTCCGCGGCAAACAAATTTCCCGATCGAACGTAGAAAGCCACGCCGATCTCCCGCATCTACCCACTGTTCGAATATAATTAAACTCTTGGGACATGATTATTTCGAGCGTCAAAGCTCTAGAATTTTATTTCCACGGTCTTCTCAGTCTTTTGCTAGTCTTGAAGAATAGGACAAAACGTTTTCCCGGAAGTTCCGATGCTGCCTTTTGCCAGTCCTTTACGTCAAATCAAACAGGACAAAGGTATCTGACCGATCATAAGGGCTTCCCGCCATAGCGATAATACCAACACATAGTGTTAGCAGAAAGGATATTACTCCCTGCTGTAGTAGCAACAATAATGTTTCCGTGTCCACGAAAGCCACTGAGTATAGCAATCACTTTCTCCGACAGAGTGGTGGCAAAAGCGATCACGGTCAAGCCAAAGACAGCTCCTAATAGTTGAAGAGAATCGGTGATAGCACCAGTGCTGCGGGCAAGAAGATACCCCGACAAAGACAATGCTAGCAATCCGAAAACAAGTTGGAGAACATGGTGATAAAGTGGTCGCGGGAGCTTTTCGCCATCCCCAGTCCTTGTTATTGTTCCTTGTGGTGTGTTTATATTTTCCAGGAGAGGATAATTCTAGGAAAGATTATTCTGTGTAAGTGGCCGTTGGTCATATTTGTTGTCATAAAGGGTGGCTGGTTCATCGTCACTTTTACTGTCCGACAGCTGAGGGGGCTCAGTGACACCTGTGTAGATGGAGTAGCCAATTGAGATAATATAGATCGCAAAGACGGTTATAAAGAGCCCCCGGTAACTTTATTTAGCTGTTGAAAGTATGCCAATATGGCGAAAATAGTGGTGATGAATAATTGGAGCCCAGAATACACCTTTGCGCTACTATCGAAGTCCATTCCACCCCGATGATATAGAAGCCCTAACGTACGTCTTCATATTCAGCTCCAGCCGTCAAAAGGGCAATTAGAGTTGATTAGATGCTCAATCGCTGTCCCATGATGACGGTATGGTCGATGAAATTATCTGCACCCCAGTCCAGGACAAAGACGCCAGCAATGAACGATGCCGTATTGAAGCAAATGCTATATACCATGTCCTGGAATCCACTTCATTTACATGAGCAGACTATTTCATCATCTTTATTAACTAATTATAGCCTCCATTCCAACCCTACTGCCTCTGCACAACATTTAGTCGACATCATCCGGCATGGGTTGGCAATTCTGAACCGGGATCTTTTTCTAGTATCCGAAAACAATAGATTCCAAACGATAATCCCCGGTTCAAACACTCGATTTCAGGCTCGATACATCCAGATGACATCGGTCGGGCGAATGCTTCTTTGAATGAATTTACGAAACTAATCAATTTATAGACTCAACTTGAAGGAATCAACTCGGATCTAAGTAGAGTCAAACCTCGGCCCAAGTATGAGACAGATAGCGGATTCGTTGGCCTTTAAATCCGCTTTAACTTGGAGCTGCCTTCGATTAACTCCGTTGCAGAACATTTGATCGGCAGTGTTGCTATGACGAAGTGGATTCACGTTGAGCTTAACTGGTAGATCAAGACTCCTCATTCGCCGCACTTACGCAGATTGTTCGAGAGATAATTCAGTATGACTGGTCGTCCGGACTTACGTCGGTTAACTCCGTCCTAGGCGTGGCAGGCTTGCCATCGATAACTCCAGGTGGAATTATTGTGAGAATAAAGATGTTTCTCGCCCTCACCTTCAACCTGCATTTTTCTTTCGTCTACGTGTTTCATGACCCTTGAAGCTTCCTAAGTCTACCACAATTCTCGATGACCAGTACTACAATTAACGGACAAATGGAATACGCACGGTAAGGTTCCCCGCATTCACCTTGATAACATTGACCCAAGTGCCTTTCGAAGATTGTTAAAGATCCAATTGCTGACCTGCGATGACAATATGACACAGGCTGGGGGATTCGGGCCTCAAGGTCTCAAAGGTGATACTAGGTGCCATGGGGTACGGCGCTCCAGAATGGCAGGGCTGGGTGCTGAATGAAGAAGAATCTCTTCCACTTATTGAACACGCCTACAAGAAAGGCATCAGGACCTGGGATACTGTAAGAAGAGAAATGCGGGAGTAAACACGCGTGTTCTAACAGATTTTTGCCAGGCCGATATGTACTCCTACGGTAGATCCGAAGAAATCGTGGGAAAGGCATTGAAGAAATACAACATCCCCCGTTCTCGAGTGGTAATTTTGACCAAATGTTTCTTTGGTGTGGACGATCAGGGGAACTTCCCACCCCCTCTCTCGACCGGGAGACAGAATGAGGGTGAATTCTTGAACCGCGTCGGTCTTTCTCGCAGACACATCTTAGAGGCTGTTGATGCCAGTGTAGAGCGACTGGGAACCTATATTGACGTGCTTCAAATCCACCGACTTGATCGTGATGTACCACGCGAGGAGATCATGAGGGCGCTGAATGACGTAGTTGAAAGCGGCAAGGTTCGATACATCGGCGCTAGTTCGGTATGCTTCACCCTCAACAATCTGAACAAACAAGCACTAATACCTTTCTTTCTTGTAGATGGCCGCTTGGGAATTCCAAGCCCTACAAAACATTGCCATTCGCAATGGCTGGCACAAATTTATCTCCATGCAGAACTACCACAATCTTATTGCCCGTGAAGAGGAACGTGAAATGATCCCATACTGCCTTGACAGCGGCGTATCTCTTATCCCTTGGTCTCCTATCGCACGTGGAGCCCTCGCCAGACCTTGGGCTTCTCGCTCTACCTTGCGCGAAAACACCGATGTCGGACTAAGTATTTTCGTTCGTGCCCGCGAGTCCGAGTCCGACAAAGCTATTATTGACCGTGTGGAAGAATTGGCTGGCAAGAAGGGAATCAGCATGGCACAAGTTGCAATCGCATGGTCACTGAGTCACCCCAGCGAGTACCCTATCGTCGGGCTGAACACTAAGGATCGCATCGATGAGGCTGTTGCGAGTGTCCAGATCAAGCTGACGCCGGAAGAGATTCAGTACCTTGAAGAACCATATGTCCCTAAGGCTATCCATCCAGGGGAAAGATAAATTTGTGACGAGTAAAGCCATATGATCGTGATGCGAGTTTTCTCGTATGCCAAATAGCTTACTGGAAATGATCATATCTCATTCGAGGCTCTAGTTTCATGATAAGTTCGACCGACTCATCTACTGCAATGCTGACTATGAGCATGGTACATGTACATTTATTATGGCTTAGATCTTCCTTGCTAAGAAGTCTTCTCATATCGCGCAAAACAATTAATAAAGTGGCATTCAACGGCATTTGAAATATTAGGAAACCTTGTCCATATGGCTCCTCCTTCGACCTGTGAACGAATGTCCGGTTCAAGTCTTGCGATGCATTGACGGGTGTTGGAAGCACGAGAGTAGGTGCTTGGACGCGAGCATCCTGACACGCTTATCAGTGTCAGTAACCTTGGCAATGTGCTTGGCAGCCAATGGAAATATACAGAGGCGGAAGCGATACATCGACGAGACCTGAAAGCGAGTGAGCAAGTGCTTAGACGCGAGCATCCTGACACGCTCAGCAGTGTCAGTAACCTTGACAATGTGCTCTTTTTCCAAGGGAAGTATGAAAAAGGCAAAAACGATGTATCAACAGGTACTAGAAGGATAGACAGAGGTGATTGGACGTATACATCATATCCCAAACCAGTGACCAGTCTCGATATTCTTTAGACTTACTGGATAAACACGGGAAACGTGAAGTGGCTTCATAATCCCCTACCTGTATCCATAATTCCTCTCATCTCACTCAAAACGGTCAGCTTCAAGTTTGCTGGTATTATTGCCTCTTATAGTCCCTTTAGGGTTGCCGTCACCTCATCTATGCCTGAGGCGGAAGATGGGTGTGTTCCCGCTTGGAAGACAAAGCCCGGTCTCACCATCTGCCCCGATGGTGGATTGCCCGTCTAATTGAATGAACGGTGAAGATATTCTTGATCAATGGTTCACATTACGATTAGAGCTAATCTTCTATTGAGTCCTGATGGGATTCATCTGTCGTTGTCATACCATTACACGCTGGCACGGAAAATGAATATCAGAAACGCTACGGTGACCAGGATGGTAATGGAGATATTGAATGGTTTCCAACCGCCGGCTTCAAGTGGGAAATTGTTGAAATGTGCGAGATTTATCTGATTTAAAGCTCCTCGTGATTTACATTACACTGGTGAAATTGTTTATATTCGCGCCATATAGTTGCAGTTTCACACCTTTCTGCTTAATGTATTTGTACACGACATCCAGTATGTATTTTAACCAATTTGGTATACTGTCGCTGGGACTGACTTGACCTGGATTACCATAGAAGTGTGTAGTACGAAGTCACAGAGTATATAGCTGTTCCTTTTAGAAAACCAACTTGCTCTTCGCTACTGAGGGTACATCAAATTTGTACATTGTAATTTTGCGGATAAAAGTCTGTTCTTCTTCCATGGAAACCAAAGGAGCTTGCCGAGTCGATCTTCTGCGTACTAGAAAGTTCGCCCAATGAGAACAAATCATCTCTCCCGTTCACTACGGCGCTTGCGGGCCTCTTTGGGCTCTGGCAGGTATCTCGCGGAGACAGACAAACCGGACGCAAGTGCGATCAGGAGCACCCAGATAGCATAGCCACCTAACAACTGTGTCCTCGCCCCAATTGCGAAGAGGGTAGTGAATAGAGCCGGGCAGAAAGCCCTCAGGCTACTGACACCAGTCAAGGCCAGGGCGTTCAACGTGCCAAGGAGTCTTGGCGAGGGCGAAATGTCATTAATGGCGAGCTGAATCGCGGTGAAACTCATACTAACTCCACAGCCAATGGCCAATGCAGTCGGAGCAAACACCCAGAAAGCCTTGACGGATACGTCGGTGTCCATCCGAAGGAGAGCGCTTGAAAGAGGACAACATACGAAGAATATCGGGTAGGCAAGCGCACAGACGCGAATCACTCCCTTCGTTCCAATCTTTCGCTGCAATATGGGGAAGATCAACAGGAGCCACATGGCTTGAGCGGCGCCGTTGAGACCCATCATCAGCGAGATTTGAAGGGGTGTAAAACCGCATCCTCCAAGGCGCACGGGGGTGAACCACCAGACAGGGACAATGGCTGTGTAGGCGAAGGCGAGCATCATGATGTGTCCGTATATAAAGAGAACCACGGCCACACTTGGAAATTGTAGAAGCTCCCGGGTTGAGAGGTCGCCCCTCCGAGCGGCCACGTCTGATGTTGCCTCCTCACCATCAGAGTCCGTAGCAGGCTCCTTTTTCAGAGTCTCCTGGACGAACAAAGCGGTGGAAATGGCTGCGGTAGCTCCCATCATCGCCACCACCAGACTTGAGAGCGCATACGGGTAGTTCTTGAAGAAGCGGCCTCCAAAAACACCCGGGTACTGGGTTACCGGATCGGCAAGGGAACCTCCCAACAAAGGCCCAAGGAAGATACCAAGATTCCCACTGAAAGCGAACCAGCTGAATGCTCTCGCCTGGGTCTTGGTCGTGCTATGTTCAGCCACCATAGTGCGGATAGTAACGATAGATCCGGCAAAGACGCCAGCAAGGCACCTCAACATGATCATCTGCGGAATAGACTTCGCCATACCAAAGAGTCCCGTGGCCAAAGTAACACCAATCAATGAGAAGACCAAGACCGGCTTGCGCCCGAGACGATCAGCCATTCGACCCCAGAAGATCATGACAATAGCCTGGGTCAGGGAAAATAACGATTCAATGAGTCCACTGTAGAAACCAACATCTGAATCTGCAATACCTCCATTATCCTGGATCATCTGATTGACATAGGGGAAGATGGAGAAGAAGGCCATAGGCTCAATCACTCGAGCGTAGCACAGCAGCAGGACCTGGGTTTTAGGCAGGGGCTTCTCCTCCTCCTCACTGTCGGAAAGATAGCCATCCGACTCCGTTAATGCATTCAATTGATCCGACTTGCGCACATCGCCAGTTGTAACGGTGCCAGACCCCAGGAGAGCTGTAGTCTCATCAACGGGATCGATTTCCTCACGGCCGGAGCTAGCACTCTCCCGGCCAATGTGGTGCCTGTCTGCACCCGGTGTGATGGCGACCATGTCTTGACAGAGAAGCCGAGTCCTTTCTGTATCGGTCAAGAGTAGGAGTGGGGTGCCCTTCTACTTTTGAATGATTACTCTTACATGTCCAATATCCCGGGTCCAGAGGCCCGGACGATAGCTCATCGGAATTAGTTAAACCCGACAACTTTTACATTACAGTACCGAAACTTTCAAGCAGTTGTGGGTCGTGTATGGTAATATATGAAACCGTCTGTTTTGTTCACTCGGTGAACACAGTCCATCTTTCTGTACTTCCCATGAGATGGGAGCTATTGGTATCTTTAGCACGGATAACAGGCCACCAGCGGACGAACCAGGCCATTCGGTCCGCAATCAAGGACTGAAAATGGCAAATGGCACGCCTGAAAAATACGGTATTCTAAGCCCACGCACCAACAATACTCATACAGAATGCTCCAAGGAACACCAGGATACAAGCATAAACTCTCCGTCTCCCATAGAGAACACGCCAACTTTCGTCGCTGAGGAAGTCTTCCGACATCAACTCCACAAGCGAAGCGAAAATCAACAGGCCGGCAGAAATGGCATTCATGATGCCAACTAGAAGCAAGCCAACCTCCGAGTCAGGGCTGTACAGCGTATGTGTTGCGAGGCCTATCGCCTGGCCAATGGGTGTCCTATATAGATATTAGCCTCTGGCTCTGTATGAGTTTGAAGTCGACATACGTGCAGCCATATGCGAATGACATGATCCATGGCTGGAGTTGTTTTTCAGACCAGGGGAGGGAGGCAATTCGTGATCCCAGTGCTAGGCCTTCGAAGGTTTCTGAAAACTCCGGTCAGTCGGATTATGATAGATGCAAGCATATTAAGGGCTCACGATGAAAGACGATTGCAATCAAGAGAATCACAAACTCGTTACCGACTGAGACACTTAGGGACATGCCGATGAACACACTGTGGAACAGAATGCCCATCTCGAGAAGATAGACCTGCATTGTCTCTTTCTTCTGTTTCTGGTCTGGAGTCAAGTCTGAATGATCTTCGTGGCGCTCAGCATCGGGCTGGACTGATCCATTTTCCTCTCTATGATGGGTTTGGATCTCGGGAGCAGATGCAACTCGAACGATCTCTTCAGAGCCTTCTCCAATGCGGTTTATAGCCCTGCTGATACTCGATGATCTTCCAATCAGTGGCCCCATATCTCGCAGATGAGGTCTTGCTTCTAGCCCAAGCGAATTTGGAGTTTGAGACTGAAGCTGATTGGAATAATTCGACTCCTTCGTTGTGTTCCCAGGTTGTGTTTCATGACGAAGGGAAGGTTCTTGCCGAGCCTCACGTTGTTTGCCTCCACGACAAATATTCTGGGCGGGACTAAAAACCATCTCAATAACGGTAACAAGAAATATGCCGCCCAGTGCAATAGCACCTGGCATAGCCTGGTAGTCGTTCGTCCAGAAATTAGATAAGCAAGGATCACCAAGGGAAGTGAACGCTGTTGGAAGAAGATGGACAAACGCCGTGGCGATCAGAACTCCGGTTCCAAAATGGCTGACGAAAAATAGGAATGAGGCCGGGATATGCAACCGTGGGAATCGAGTCGCGAGGATAGGGAATGCACAGGCTACAGTTGATGTACCCAAGATGATAAAGAGTGCTGCGACATGCAAAGAGAGGTTGTACTCATCGCCGTCCACGCCCCCATTTGCACACCTTGATCGTTTCACTGGCGCGGTGTACTGTTTTTCGATGGACTGTTCAACGAGGATATGTTTTTTTGGTGTAAAATAACTACCCAGTTTGGTAGAAGAAATGAAGACTGAGACACAGAGCACCGAGCAGAGCCACAATGCCCAATCCTTGATGCTTTGGTACGATGGGTAGACGTGGTTTTGATTTGGGGCAACTTGGATGCCGGCCTTCGTGGGCGCGAGGTGTCCTGCTCTATAGTCAACCATCAAATGTTACTTTCGTACGTATTATGATCATACCTGACAAGGTCAGGGACGCCCCGCGCCCCGCGCTGTCGGGGTACATCCCCGTATCGGATTTCTCTATAGGCGGCACATAAGCGAAACTCAAACTCCCATTCCGCCCGGTAAGTCCCTTTCCTTCATCCTTATTCTCACGACTATTCGCGAGCCCATTGAAATCTTGACGAGTGGTCAGATCAGGGGCGAGGCGCGGCGGATTTTGGTTCCACTCATCGTGCAGCAGAGTATCGTCAGTCCGGGAAGGGCAATTCATGGCGCCAAGGTTGTTGTTGAGTGTTCGTTAATAGTTCTTGAACTTTATCTTTCTGATGTATTGGAAGAATTCACAGCTTGAGCGACCAGCGAGAATTTCTAACCATAAACCCCAAGGCAGCATCAATTCCTCTGGCTTGGCATGAGGTGGACTCTGAGCTAAGTTGCTTGGCAGCGGACCCTCAGGTTCCGCCGCGATTCGCCATTGAGATTCTATCGAGAAGAGACACACATGATTCGATGCTTGTACGGTTCGTGCTGAAGATTTAAGTAATCTAGCAGTGTGGTAGTGGAGTGCGGATGCTTAAGAGCGTTAACATCGCTGCCAATTGCATCGGATGCGCGAATATTGAAGCCCAAGAAGGAAATTAGTCAGAAAACCATGCCACATGAACATTATTCTGCTGAAGAAAATCATCGTGATTAATCATATCAACCTTCATAGTCAGGTTGACCAGAGCATAAATCTAGGTGATCGATGAGAGGTGGAGTCGGGCACTCGAAGTGGCGTAGCGCAAAGCCCAAAGCGGATCGACGTTCGATGCGCGTTCTCGGGCCGTGGAGCTGGAGCTCGGTGGCCAATTTACGTCCGATCCCTCACATCCACATTGAAATATAAGCGTCGAACTTAACAAGAGTTTTCCTAATCACCCTTTCCGCAACTCCCACGCTTTTCAAATTTCACTTCTGCTACCTGTGCATCCTATTTACACATACCTTCGTGTCCTCGTCAAAATCCTAAAGTGATATGAACGCCCACCGCAGCGATGGGGTTGTTTAAATCATCAGACCAGGCCACACGGCCCAGGTTTGTGGAACTAAGGTCTTCAAAATGGTTCATCACATTCGTCGTCTCCTTCGCCCTCGCCACAGATATCTTCATGTATGGTCTGATTGTGCCAGTGACACCAACCGCGTTGAAAGAACGAGTTGGCGTCCCTCCTGAAAAAATACAAGCATGGACATCAGTTCTTCTCGCTTTGTTCTCAGCATCTATGCTCGCTTTCTCCCCGATTGTCGGATACATCACCGATCGGGCTGAATCACGGAAATGGCCTTACCTTTTTGGTCTGACTGCACTGGCCGCAGCAACAGGCTTGCTATGTGTCGGATCAACTATTGGATTCTGGATTGCTGGAAGGTTATTCCAGGGAGCTGCGGGTGCAGTCGTTTGGATTGTTGGGATTGCGCTGATGGCTGATGCTGTTGGTCGAAATGGCCTTGGCCAAGCTATTGGGTACATGTCGATGGCTGCCAGTGTTGGAACACTTGCTGGACCGCTCCTTGGAGGTGTTCTTTATGAGAAGTGCGGGTACTACTCTGTCTTCGGTCTTGCCTTTGGATTGATTGGGCTCGATATCTTGCTGCGATTTATGTTGATTGAGAGGAAGGATGCAATCAAATGGCTTGCGCCGGAAATGAGGCCACTCGTGCCTGCGCCGGTTGAGACGGGAGCTCCGACGGACTCGCCTCCTAGAGGTGTCCTTGAGCGCATGGGCTTCCTTATAAGCTCGTCGCGTCTCATGGCAGCCCTTTGGGGAAACTTCGTCGTTGCACTCTTTCTATCTTCCTTCGACAGTGTCCTCCCGTTGTTCGTGCAAGGAGCGTTCCAGTGGCAGCAAAGTGGCCAGGGATTGATCTTCATCCCACTTATTGTTCCCCATGTCTTTGATCCGGTGACTGGGTATATCATCGACAAGTTCCCACGATCGGCTCGCTATATTACCGCCGGGGCGTTCTTCATAATGACGCCCCTACTCGTCCTTCTTCAACTTGTGACGGACAATTCTATGCATGACAAGATCGTACTATGCGCTCTTCTTGGTGGCATTGGCCTGTGTTTGTCTGTGGCATTACCCCCTCTTGATGTAGAGGTATTCAATATTGTGGAGGAAAAGGAACGGCAGAGACCTGGTGCTTTCGGTGCTGGTGGAGCTACGGCGTTGGCTTTCGGCTTGACGAGTATGGGATTCTCTGCTGGCAATCTTGTCGGACCCTTCTTTGCTGGCTTCATTCGTCAGGAAGCTGGCTGGGGAACGATGAGTTGGGCGTTGGGGTTGATGGCTATGGTGTCGGGTATCCCGATCTTGCTCTTCATGGGCGGTTGGATATTGAGCGAGCCTGTAAATTTGGAGGATGAGGGTCCAGACTCAGTCACTGTTTCTGAACCATGATAGAACTAAAGGCCAAATACGTGCCAGAGGTTAACACCGGGATAAGTACGGTATGAAGTTGGATACTGCCCTGGTCAGTGGTATAGGAAGAGATTGAGGTGAAGATAAAATCAGCTTCAGCGTGTGAATTAGAAGCTATGTACACATTTTACAGCTCATTTCCGCTGCCACATGTCTTGGCAGAGGAGAGCAATCACAGAAAAGCAAACCTAATCATCCTCCATCTGATGCCGCCCTTCCATATTTGCATGCAATCGAGAGAATTTGAATTATCTAAGCACCCGTAAGTGTCAGAACCCCAGGCACCTTCTGTATTCGAAAGCATAATCATCAAGTAGAAGACCAATCCAGACCTCAGATCCAAAGGCGGAAGAACATAGAAAGAGAATCGGACCAAAAGAGTAACAAGAACAGCAATGAATGTAAATAAAATCATTCCCGTGCCTCGAGCGCGGACCTAGAACTGACTGGGTCTGGTTGAGGGCCTTGCCAATCGTCTCGGTTTTGGTAGAATTGATATCATGTCGTGTGGAAAAGTGGAATAGACAGGTAAATACAAATCATAGGGAAACGCGCAAGGGCATCTCGGAGAAGCAAGGAGAGGTGGAGAGGTGGAGAGGTTGACACGACAGAATCTATTGGAGGAATTAAATGAGGCCAGAAGCGCGAGGTTGAAAGGTCGTCCTTGGTATGGAGGTTGAAAGAAACGGTAAATAAAGTCGTGATTTTGATTTTATGTGGTTTGGGCTGGGTCAACTCATCGGCGCTTAAGCTCAGTAGCAAGGCAGTTAAGGAGCTATAGAGATTAGTGACTGATAATCAACGGAAATTCAGCTTTGAAACATACCGATTCCGTAGCAGCACCTTGGTTGACAAGGTACTTGCTCAGACCGCGGACAACATCGATCTGCTCTTCAGGAGTCAGGCCATTGATGGCGACCTCAATCACGTCACCCACAGTAGCCTTGGACACAGCAATGAAGCTGTGGTAGTACATGAAGGAGAAGAAGCCCATAATAAATTGGCAGTCCATGCGGTCGGTGATGCCACCGTGGCCAGGGATCGACTCGCCAAAGTCTTTGATCTTGAAGGAACGCTTCAAACCGGAAGCGAAGAACCCACCAAACGGAGCAATAAGAGAGGCGAAGGTAGCGAAGCAGAGGATGTGGAACTGGATAGGGGCAATCATGAAAGTCTTGTCCAGGCCGATCAGATCGAGCGAATAGGCCTGGGGAATGAACACCTTGTTGGGCACGCATTGGAGGCCAGTCAAGACGTTCGCTCCCAAATCATTGACTGGGCAGATGAAGTACTTGTACTGCATCAACATGTTGGTCATGAAAAATCCGAAGATAACGGTGCAGATCCACGCGCCGACGAAGCCCTCGACGGTCTTTTTGGGAGATAACTGGATCAGCTGAGTGCGTCCGAAGGTAATACCACAGACATAGGCGAAAATATCATTGGTGATGACCAGCGCAGCGGGGAGGAAGAACCAAATCATGCCCTCGAAAATGTTGTTCATGACGAAGTGAGCTTGGACCACAATCAGGTACAGCGCCATATGGGTCCAGGCGAACTGGGTGAACTGGAATCGATAGTGTCCCTTTTGCAGCGATCCAACGAAGAAGACGAAGCCTGGCGGTCTCAGTACAAATGTTCCAAATCAAACATAACGTGGGTCACTACTTACCCATGACGTAGAGAGTGAAGCTGATGAACCGGTGGTGAGTCGCAAGAGGCAAAAGAACTTTATCCACGAGCAGAATGTGCTTGAAGTAGTAGATGACGCTCTCTCCGTACAAGAAATACATGGTCGTCGCGAGGAAGTACCAGTTCAGAGACTTGGTGAAGCGCAGGTTCTTCTCCTTACTAGGAACATTGGCGATGGCAATGACTTCTTTGAATGAGACGATCTGAATGGCAGTCACAAGGCCGATGATATAGATGTGTCCGGAAAACAAGGCGATGAAAAAGCCAGCAATCATCACGAAGGTCCATATCGTTCGGGTAATGAAGGTCTGTTTCTTCTTCTCGTATTCGGACTGAGCGGGTTTCTGCGGAACCGACGGAAAATTATCATGGTCAGTGATAGTTTCACAAGTCCATTAAGACTCAAAACTCACCTCCTCTTCGGGGATTGTGGTCTGCTTGGAGACGCGGCCGTTGCTTGGGTTAGAGGGCTCCGAGGTTGCATCGCTGACGTCGGAGGACACGCTCGCGCGTCGCTCACCTTTTTGGTGAGGGAACCTAATATTGCGACGAGGCATGATGGGTGATAGAGTGAGAGGGGCGGGGGGGATCGTTGAAGCAAAAGAAGAAGAGGAGTGGAGTGGAGCGGAGAGAAGTGAGCTCATGTGAATCCGAAAGCGGTCAGCTTCGTCAACACGGCTGCGATTTGTTCGTGTCGCAGCTGCGCCTCTTCTCCACAATATGGTCCCTGCGTTGAACTTCAAGTTTGCTTCTTAACTCCACTATCTTGTACTCCATTCATGGCGGGGGCATGGAAGACAACGATGATGACTACTTCTCCGATGACTTCGATTCCCTGCCTCCAGGTACCTTGCACCAGCTGGAGCAGAACGCCTTCCAGGCCACCCAAGCGCCTGCGACTCAACAATATGACCAGTCGATCGTGAATGAACCCGTTCAAGCTCGTCCTTCCACTCGCACGCCCGCAACATTGAAACCGCCGCCGCGACTACACACAGGATTGACAAATGACTATGATACACTGGAGGTGGGAGAATTGGAGGCGGAGATCCACGACAATGTGGACGGACAGTCCGTACTTCCACAGGACCACCATGTTCTTATCGCGGACAACGAGTGGTCCGCCAATGGTGGAATGGGCGATGTCATGGAGGTGGATGATGAGTATGGTCAAGCAAATGCTTACGAGCTAAACGCACGCCTGGAACAGGTAAGAACCGACTTGCAAAACAACGCCCATATTCAATGGCTGAGAGCAGACTTATAGATCGAGCAAGAACGAGAACAAATGCGCCGCGAGCTCGCCGAGGCCAAAATGCTAGCAGAAACGAAAGCTGGGGAAATCGCCATTATCCGGTCAAAACAGACAAGAATGGCTGAAGAGTACGACCGGCAATTAGTAGCGCTACGAAAGACAATGACGGACGAGGCCACTAAACACAGGGAAGAGGTTGAGGCGGCAATGTCAGAAGGAAAAATGTTAGCGACAGAGAACATCTTCCTCCAGCATGACCTAGCCGAGGAAGCTCATCAGCTCCGCAACTACAAGACCAAGCACCAAGCTGAGGAGAAAGCCCCGCCAATGACCCCCAAGAAGTCCCGAGTACTACCTTTCCGCGATGGGTTCGATGATGACGAGATTGCCGCCGTTTCTCCCAGCAAATCAGCTACACGATCAAAGAGAGCCACACCCACAGTCCCTGGTAAACGGAAACGACAAGCAAGCGTGGATAGCGCGCCTGCGCTTCAATTGAGTCCGGCTGGGGAAATGATGATGGTCGACGCACCAGACGACACTGCCGGGTCTTCATTCGAAGCGGAGCATAACTTACCAGGGAGAACCTACGGCCGTGATCATCAACTTATTAAACGACTTCTCAATCATCGCATGTTTCCTGGACAAGAAACCGATCTCGAAGCATTGACCAAATATTCGTTCCCCTCAGAGCCGAGTCGACCCCTATCTAGCATTGTCATGGACCAGTTAGTTAAGTTAGATCTCGACCATTACTTGCTGGATTACATGTACGCCATAGGACCTCTCTGGCAGCGAGCATTAACAGAGCGTTTCTATGATCCGGTACCTCGGTTTGCGTCAATTACCAGATACATCTTAATGATGGATGATGTTCCACTTCTAGACCTTATCGCTCCTTTGGTCGGTGTGCTTCAGGATTCTGTCGAGGTCAATGCGGTGCCTCGTTTCCGTTATTCTCCAGCTGCACGAGAAAAAGCCCGAGTGGTTCGACAGACACCACAATCCGATCTACAGCCGGTTGATTCTACTGAGGCTCTACGCTTGCTCTATCATATGGCCTGCGAACTTTTACATGTCAAAGGCGCACTCGAGGGTCTATGGAGGCATATAAGGCATACCTTCATCCTTGTGATGTTGCACGGCTCCCAGCCACTGAAGGACATCATGCTGGTTCTGCAGCTACTGTCAACTAGTATCCGCCCAGATTCATTCGGTCCTATAATGTCCTCTGAGCAAGAGCAAACAGACGTGCAACGATATATTGTGGATCGCCTCACCCACATGTTGAGTGAATCCGCGCAACCAGACGAGGGCGTGGAGCCTTACACAGCATACGACATTTGTGCCATGCGGTTGGAGGTCCTGATTTTGCTAGAGTCTCTATCATTCAACCCTACAGCCTCAGGCCAAGAGCACGGCAGCAGTATCATCGCCGCGCATCCCAATGCACTACCACGACTATTCCGGTCAATGCATGACGAGCTAGACGCTCTATACTCGTCTCCGCCTGAGCACAATCTGCGAGTAGCCCTAGTCAACGGACTGATGCGATTGATTTTCGGTGTGATGCGGCGCCATGGGCAATTCATTAACATGCAAGAGAAGCTGGCCTGTGTGCCAGGAACTAAGCAAAAGCATCTAGTGGTGCTTACCCGCCTTGCCTTCTGCGACGGGTCTGTTCTCGAGGCTGGCATTGATGATGAGACTGTTGACATGGCGCACGAGTTACTGGAGGAGTGGACGAATCCGCAAGAAGCGGAGTCTCTGGCAGAAGCATTCCCGAGTTCGAGGCGGGACTAAGGAAGCATTGCTATGATTATGTTTGCATGTTTGACGTGGCGCATTGTGTGAAGTTGGAGTTGAGATAGCATGTTTCTATGAAGTTTACGAGTTTGAGATACCACTATCAAAATTATATTACATATTCAAGCCAAGTGAAATGAGTAAATCGAAGATAACGTTTGAATCAAGGATGCGGCAGGCCTAACACGCTTCCTAAGTAAAGTAATGGATTAATGTGAATCGTTTTAAATCTGACGATTTGGCACAATTGCCCGCCTGCATCTCAGCCTTCGCGAACGCCCACTAGCCGTATTACAGAAGGCTAAGCTTCTGCTTTAGCACTAACCCTGGCAAATGAAAAGCTTAATGTGTGTACAAATTTACGGAGGCGAATCCAGAGAGCTCAAATATTATGCATATTGTGCTACTTGCTGCGTACGATGTTCATATTCTTACGGGTTCAGTGGTGGGGCGCACCGCTTGCAAGACTCTGAAGGAAACCACTCAAACCCCGAATACGACGAACGAGTGCCTTAAGCCTATTCGAGGCGCAGTCGACGCCACGAGGGTCCGACCCCATTAGTATTGTGGGTGGACGCACAGTATTGAACCGGATGCAACATCCAGTCGTATTCGCTAGAGAATTTCCAGCCTACTTTAGCATGCGTCAGACGAAACATAATAACAACAATAAATATGCCCCTGTTTCGAGTGACACTATAACCTCATCTCATCTGTTTGAGTGTAAGACTCCACAGGATCCTTTTAAACCTACTACTATTGTCGCCTTGACATCAGCGCCTTCTGCTCACTAGGAGCAATCTTCAAAGCAGTTCGCGGTGATGCTTAATTTTCTCCTCAACAAGTCCCAGCCCAAGATGCCTCATCGAGATAGTATTAGTTCATCGGCGAAGGTCAAGGATGTCAAGATACCTCGAAAATCGTCCGAGGAGATCATGACACCGGGCAAAAAGCTAGAAATCAAGATATTCTCACTATATCGCCAGGTCTGGTTTGGCATCTTTCAAGTCAATGACAGGCACGGCCCGAGCCACATGAAGCGCCTAGCTGAGCTCTTTGCCGGCGCAGGAATGTCTTCACTCATCAATAGGCCTGATGAGAAAGTTAAAGACCACCACAATAGTGGCTGGAGAAGATGCAAACCGGTGGATACTCGTTTTCTCCAGCCTCTGCGCGCAGCTCTGGAGAGTGGGCCGGATGGGCTTGGGAGCCTGAGGCTATTGGATGGACTGTCAGTCGCCTCGCTGGAAGCAGTCATCAAGCTGCTTGAAGCCTATGTGAAGGAAATTGAGAGTCTGAATGCTCTCTACCAATTACTTCGTGGGCTCCAAGTTGGGCTCCGGATGCCAACGGAGGAAGATGAAACAGTTGTTCTGGAGCAATTTGTGCCTACGGCGGATCAATTTGCGAGACGAATATTACATTTAGAGGCAGGGCTGGATGTTCTTGTTTCCGAATTGAAGGACGAATTCTGGAATAAGCATGGTCCGGTTGAGGGACGGGATGGATGGTCTGTCCACGATGTGCTGTTCCCACCGATACCCCTCGAAAAGGCTGGGAAAAAAATCAACCTCCTCCAGCATTTTTAATGAATGTGTGTTGATTGAAAGCTGAGCGTGAGCGATTGCATTGCGATGGATCTTTATAATTGTGCTTGAATGCAGAGCTATTTCAAGATGGCAGCGTAAATGATATCATTCTTGTTGCATCGCTTGATCAAACCACGCTGGGAAGAATAGTTGACAAGCACAACAATTGCAGATACTGAAGTCAAAGACTGAATCCAATAAGTACCGGGAGGAATAGCCTCACGACGGCCTTATGTCCGTGCTGCGCAGCCCAAAACAGAGCGGAATTCGAAGCTCCACAATTCTTTCTATAGAGATATGGATTAAGGAGATCATGAAGCCATCCGTTTTGAGACAGTGAGTTGATATCTCTTTCTGTCTCCAGGGAGGTCGCTAGTTGTAGTAGTAATTCCGGGAGTAAACGAAATAGAAACATCATTAATGAATCGAGCCCTGGGTTGCTGTAGGAAATTCTGCGGCGGTGTTTTGAGCTTGGGAAACCCTTAAGAGATTTGAAAACACTTAGGAAACACTTAGGAGCGATGAAGGGCCTGAGGTTCTTGGGGGTCGTATAGTGGCTGTTTCGCTCTTTCTAGTAATTTACGGCATTTGTGTTCTCCCGCGTCACCTACAGTAAGCTACAGTGTCTATTCTTGCTCTAGCATGTCTGCCTGGGAAATAGACGTTAATAGCATTAAGTAATATGTCAAACGAATGTCGGAGAGGAATTAAGATATGAGGGAAAAGAGTAAGGGTGCTGTCAACATCGTGACGCAAGGCCCACTACGCGTTCCCCAAGGTTTGCCGCTCAGGGACTACGAGGTTGAGGGCCATTCCATTCATTTACTTCAATGATAAATACGCCAGTTGCAATATGTACCGATAAATCGGTACAGATAAGATATTTTCTTCTACATTACATATTATGTTCACTTCCTCTTCTCCAAGCTCGGGTCGATGACCCAAGACGTGATGAAAAGATAAGTCCACAGTGTGGAAAGTGCCAAAGAATGCGCCTGTCAATGACCCGAAGGCCGTTGAACAAACTGTTCCGCCGCGATGTGCAATGCAGGGACCAATCTGTGGTGGACCGCCGTGTTGATCGCAGCCACCCAAACAAGGTAAGTATGAAGAAGAAAAAAAAGAGAGGAAGGTCGCGGAAAGGGCGAGGTATTTATGGGAATGCAACTGCGCTAGTGCTAAGCGAGATACCCACTGGCCAATAGAGTCAGCACAATTTGGAGCGGCGATGACATAAGGCATAACCGGCCTACCATCACGTGTTTCCTTAGCTCATATCACGTGATATGCGGAAGTTTTGGGAGACAAGCATCCACCAGGAACAGGCCAGTCGAGGATCACCCAACACCTCTTCCAGCGTTGCGTCCATTCACTCGCCATAATGAGGAACAGGGCCAGCACATCTCTCGCCAAGGCGGTATGTCCAATTGACGCCAATGGCATGGCTCTTCGCAAAAACTAACTGTTACTGTCACGCGCAGAAAATCCGTCAATCATGGAGCAAGTACAACTTGTATAATATGCAACGATTCCGCAACCCCGGCACCGTCAACCGCACATTCTTCCAACAAAAATGGACAGCCAAGGCTCTTTCCCGCGCTTACCACGGTGAGCAGGTCCGCGAGGGCCAGTGGAAGCGCATGTTCTCGAAGCGCATCCGCAGCGTCATCCCCATGAACACCAACGATCTCGCAGCCGATGATGGATCCAAGGCGTCTGCCGGTCGTGGCTCCGGACTTGAAAAGGCTGAAAAGGGGATCACTAAGCGCCTCACTCCCTATACTCAGATGGCATTTGCTCCCCTGGAGCGCCGATTGGATGTTGCTATATTCCGCTCTCTGTTCGCCAGCAGTACTCGTCAGGCGCGGCAATTTGTGATTCACGGTGCAGTCACAGTTAATGGACACAAGGTATGAGCCCGGCGATCTACAGGCCTCCGATTTGCATCTTGCTAATACACTCGACTTTAGATGAGACACCCGAGCTACCTCCTCAACCCCGGTGACCTCTTCCAAGTCGACCCCGAGCGTGTTATGTTTGCAACTGGTGCCCCGAAGACCAAGTTCGAGCGACGTGAAACCCGCCAGCTTAAGCAGAAGGCGGAGGAGACAGAGGCCGAGACGGAAGAGGCGAAGGAGGCCGTTGAGCAGGAGGACAAGGCGGAGAACACCAAAGATACCCTCAAGGCATTGATGGCACAGGCCAAGAACATAATGTCCAAGGACAAGGACGTCCTCCCGGCCAAGCGCAAGCAGGAGCTGCGCGGGTTCCAGAAGGCAGTGCGCCGTGTTCTATCCCGCTCGGAAACCAGCACCGTCCTCACCGACAACCTGGAAACCCAGTTCTCAGAATTGACTCTGCTGCTGAAGGCCAAGCGTGCCGAGAAGGCTCCCAAGGAGTCAAAGAAGGATAAGAAAGGATCCACCGAGGAGAAAGCCGTGGTGGAGGAATCAGAAGGTGCCAGCGACGCACTCTCAGAGGCCTTCAAGTCCGCTGCCCAAGGCGGCGAAGTCGACACCTCCGAGCTCTCCGACGAGGAATTCGACGTCCTCAAGCGCGCCCTTACCCAGATGCGCGACAACCCCATCGACAATAGCAAGACCTACGCCACACCCTGGCGTCCCCGCGATTTCATGTCCGCCTTCGCCTTCATCCCGCGCTACCTCGAAGTCAACCAGAACATCTGCGCCGCCGTGTACCTGCGCCACCCCGTGGCACGGCCCGGATCCGCCGAGGTGCCCACTCCCTTCGGTGAGGCAGTCAGCACCCCGGCCTACGGCTGGTACCTGAAGAGACGCTGGTAGAGAAGACGCTCTTCTTTATCTAATGTCGATTCTCCCCTGTTTCCATTACCGTTTCACCCATTTCCATTCCCATGAGTGTATTATTGGGCTTTTGTTTCCTCTGCGTGCATATTCTCTCTGGTGCTAAGGGACCCCTTATTGGGATCATGTTGACCATGGTGTTGGTGCCTTTCTTGTTTCTTGTTGGGCTTGTGCCCCTCTGTATCACCATAGCCCATGATCTGTAAATGGATATATCAATGCCTACAAAATTCATCTTGAAACGCAATTTACCTTCACTGACTTCCACCGGTTCATCCGGAGCATATCGCAGCTTTCTTTGGCCTGGAAGGCTACCGGTACAGATTAGATTGAGGAGACAGCCTTTTATCTATGCATACTCCCGTTCGTTGTTGCTATCGAAGGCATATGGCAGTGGTCTAAAAAAAAACTGGTGTACGAATTCGAAGCAAATCCAAATGCCCTGGCCAGATTCGGGAGAACATCTCTCTATATTTGCCGTTTGCTCGCGTGGTGGGCACTTAATCAAGCCTTTAAATTCCAATTTCATCTTCTATATCCAAGATAGACGTCAGAAGTAAAGAAGTCAGGTTAAGGTGGTACATTCAAGACCCGCAATTCCGCGCGTGAAAATTACCGCCCGCTCAAAATTGCAGACGCGAACCCGGATTTGCACTTCTCATCTCCCTGCGATCGGCACTATCACCCTCGTGACATTGTACTACGTATTGACCACGCCCATTGCCTTAGAGAGCACTGGGCAGCCTCGTTACGCGATCACAACCAGCTAGCTTCACTTTGACCCTTGCGCAAGCTGCGGCACCCCTATGGCCGTATCTTTCAAGCTTATCGGACCGGATTCTATCGATGGTACACGCCCAGCAGGAGTATTCGCAATTACCATATCAGTCACCTCAGTTTGATCCACCTAGACTTTCGCCATCAACGTTGCTTTGTCTGCCGATCTCGATTGATGCCTCACTGCCTTGCAAAACGGTATTATCCCTTGGATTCCGTATCTGCAACGGACAGAGAGTTTGGGTTGAACGCTTGACGCAAGTCTGTCCTTCTCGCTAGAAAGCCTCTCTAAAACGTGCCGATGATCGTAGGATCCAGTCGCACTACGGGGGCTGGGCCGGATATGTTAAACTTTACGAATGCGCGAGGTACGAAACGGAGCCATGAAGTCGATGCCGAGGACGGCGATATATCGCGCAAACATGGCAAACGGCTCACGACCAAGGAAGAAGTTTCTCTTTTCGAGCTTTGCAATCGCCATGCCGACACATTCGGCAAGCGCAGTGACATATGCAACTGGTGGAAGACTATTGCCGCAGAATTTACTCGCACTCATGGACGTCCGTATTCGTGGCATTCGGTGCGGCGCAAAGTGGAAGTCGTCACCAAGCAGCGCATCAAATTTCTCGAGGATCAGCGGCAACGACAAAGAGACCTATCCGGTCCCAATCCAGTCCAAGACCTGATGAACCCACAGTGGTGCGCAGTTCTTGATTCTTGGATTCCGACCTGGCGACGCTGGGAAGAGACCGAGGCACAACGCATCTCGAAACGCGATGAGATGATTCGAAGGCGCTCGCATAGCAAGCCTCATCCGGACCTTGGAGAGGACGTCGGGCATTCGTTCCCGGAGTATGGCACGGCCTCGCCTGATGTTCTCCCACCCACGAATCACACCCCAACACCTGCGCCAACTCTAGCTCCGCCTCCATTTGAACTCCCTTCGGCTTCCATCTCTGCATCTGTCAAACTACCGCCAGGTTTCGAGAATATGTTCTCAAATACCCACTCTACTATACCCATACCACCCGTGCCTGTACCCATACCTACATCTCCATCTACAGGTCCAGACCAAACAGGCAATCGCATGGTCAGTGCCGTGATCGAAACCCTGGGCAAACTCAATAAACACCTCGATGCAGCCTCAGGAGACGGCAGCACCGAAGCACGTGCTTCACCAGTGATCTCAGCATTGGTTCAAGCTGCAACGGAGTCACAATTCCAGAACAGCTCGCCAATGCCAGCAGACATGGAACGCATCAAAGAAGAACTCCGTCAGGAATTGAAAGCTGAGATGCGACGAGAACGCGCTGCCCTGGAAGAGAGGTTGGATTCTGTGCAGAGAACACAGGAGATGATTCTTGAGATGTTGAGGCAGAGGGCTACATAAGGCCGCTCAGGGTACTGTCCTCTTTGCTTATTTGTTTTCACTTTTCATTTTCTCCTTTTATACATGATACCCGTAATAATCAAGGCGTTCAGATGGAATTTACCCTACACATGTATGAACTTTATCTTGACTTTTGTGAACATATCGAGACGCGGTGTCAAGCCATAATTCTACAATCATTATACATATCGCTCTATACAACTCTGAATTTTCTCAAACAACCAATCCTCAAACTAAACAATGAATAACATGGATTTAATCATTACTTCTGCTCCGAAGACTATCCCAAACTTCAAGACTGCGGAGTCACATCGCCCCTCGCTCCAACCTTTTCACAACTAATCAAAATCAGCATAACCTCATAAGCTCTGAAACGCAGAGACTCATATTACACACCTTTTGGATACGTAATCCACTCTTTAAAAGTACTATGCAACTCATCATCGAAATGCCCAAACATATCCCGATACCTTTTCCCATGGCGCGAAAGGTTCATCTTATCCCTAACATGCGAACCCTCCGGAGCCCTACAAAAATCAGCAACAGTCACAGCGGGACATAAGAAAGAAAAAGAAAGACCCCCACCAAAGGATATACAACAACTTCCTCTTCGTAACTTCCTTCCACTCCTGAACTCCGGGATACAGAAAATCATACACGATATACCGACACTCGTCCGTCTTCAAAAGATCCAGAAACACCTCCCAGGTAGCTTCATCGCCGGCTTCGGGATCATCGAGACCGATTTCTCTTACGGTGATGTTGTCGGAGTCTGGGTAGTAGCAGTACATGGCGTATTTTAGGGAGCCGTTGCGGACGGCGTGGTATACTTCGATGGGGTCGTTGGATATGGGGCCTTGGGATGCCATTTTTGGTTCTTGGGGGGCTTTGATGGCTTTGAATTGGTGGCTTTGGAGATGAGGTGAGGCAGATACTAGGGGCCGTTTTGGTTGAAGAGTTGCGTTGTGGGATTGTCGGTTGTATTACCAGGGTAGTCGTCATATCTGGATATGCGAGGGGAGAGGGGAGGAAAGGGTGTGTTCCATGGTTGCCATTATTTTGTATTGTCTCTAACTGGGGAAGTTTTCTTTTCCTCTAGCAGTGTATGGGCTATTTGCGATGAAATTTGTAGTAAGATTGAGATTGTTGTGAAAGTGAAAGATCAGTGGGCCTGGTAGGATGTTTAAATTAAAGATTCAGGAACACACAACTACTTCAACGTACGATTCTTACATTTCCTCATGGAAGAAATAATCCGAGATGATGACAATAGATCTACTCTAAACGGAAGCAAAACATAAGAAAGAGTACCTTAGGTAGTCATCGGCTAAATTACAGATAAGGGTAGATAGGAACAAGGATGCACTGCTCGAGTCTCAAAGGCCTCGAGTCCACTCAAACAAACAAGTCTTTTAAGGAAAAGAAGCCGGACTTAGCCCGTACCGTGATGCAATCTAGTAGTAGAAGGTCTCATCGACGGTACGGCCTCGCATCCAGCGGGGCTCGGAGCCACGGACGTAGATGTCCTCGAAGAGGTTGCGGGCGGTGTTCTCGGGAACAGCCATCTGCTCAGCCTCGGCGACCTCGCCGTCGACGTAGGCACGGGCGGCCTTGTCGATAGCCTTGAGCTCTTCCTCGGAAGTGACGCCCCACTCGATCATCTTCTGCTTGAGTCCGGCAATGGGGTCGTTGGTGGAGCGCATGCGCTGAATCTCCTCACGGGAGCGGTAGGTGGTGCCGGGGTCGGACATGGAGTGACCACCGTAGCGGTAGGTGACGTACTCCATGACAAGGGGACCCTTGCCGGAGACGGCGAACTCCTTACCGTACTGGACGGCGGCCTTGGTGGCGAGGACGTCCATGGCGTTGACCTTCAGACCGGGGATGTACTGGCCACGCTTGTAGTACTCGGTGAGGGCGGAGGAGCGGGCGGCGGAGGTACCCATACCGTACTTGTTGTCTAGGACGCGTTAGTTCGGTCAACTGCGGGCCGGGTTCTCCGGAGAAGAAGAAATACATACTCTCACAGCCGAACAGGGCGGGGAGGTTCCACAGCTTGGCCATGTTGAAGGCCTCGAAGACCTGACCCTGGTTGGAGGCACCATCACCGTACAGGATGATGGAGGTGCTGGGCTCCTCGTTGTACTGCTGGGCGAAAGCCAGACCGGCACCGACAGGAACCTGAGCACCGACAATACCGTTGCCACCGTAGAAGTTCTCGGCGAACATGTGCATGGAGCCACCCTTTCCGTAGGCGATACCCTCGCGACGGCCCAGCAGCTCACCGATGATCGACTTGACGGTACCACCGCGCATCAGAGCGAAACCGTGGCAACGGTAGGAGGTGATGACCTTATCCTGGCGGTTGATAGCGTGCTCGATGCCGACAGCAACAGCTTCCTGGCCGGTGGACAGATGGCAGAAACCGCGGATCTTCTTCTCCTTGTACAGGCGGTCGGCGGCCATCTCCATGCGACTAGAAAAGTAAAAAAAAACCACGGTCAGAGAGAAGCTCATAGCATTCAGAATTAAGCTGGCGCATACCGAACAGAGACCATGTCGTGGTAAATCTGCTTCAGCTCCTTCTTGGTGGTCTCCAGGGTGTACGGGGGAGGGTCGAGCTCGTAGGTCTCGAAGCTCTCGTCGGAGAGGCGGACAGTGAAGGGCTTGTCATCTTCCTGTATATTGCGATCGCCTGTATCAGCATTGAAGGTTCCTGAGTGCTCCGGCGACTTTTCAAGTTTTCCGGATGGGTCTCAACAAACCTCTGGGATGTTCTCGGCGTGCGCAGTGGCGGCGTCGGTGGTGACGGAACGACGAGCAATAGGAGCGAACTGACGCCGAAGGGGCGCAGCCTGGCGGGCCGCAGTACGGAAGAGCATGGTGCAGCAAATGAGCCCAATTGAAGATAGAGAGGGATGGGAGGGAGATAGCGATACTTTTCCGTCAGATGTTGGGAACGCAAACTTTCCCGATTACTTAAGCGCTTCCCGTTCGGGGGCCGCCGGTGTGTCCGCTGCAAACAGATGCAAAACTCGGAGCTTCCCTAACCCCTAGCTATTCAGAGCTGAGCGAGACCGATCTAATAATCGGATATTTTGGTTGGCAAGTGTGTCTTATAGTTGGAAGTGCGGATGGATTAACTTCGTCACCCTGAGTTGGGGATATTCCTTAGGATGACCCAACGATCTAGCAGAGTTAGTCCCAACGCTATTGACTGCAGGCTTTACTTGCAAGATCTTACTTCCAAGGCTCAAAGAAGTTGAAACCCCTCTTCAATAACTTATATACCTATAATAGGTATCTCTCTGCTACAGTCAAAAGTTATCTTACATCAATTGATGAGTCGGCGCACCTTGATGTTCTTATCAAGGTCCCCAACTAGATGGATATATATCCGCATCACTAAGCTAACCTTGAAAGGCGAGATTATAAACTCTACCAAAGAAGACATCCGCAGCTGATGTACCTAGGATTTTCATTTTCAAGAATGTTATGAAGGTCTTCCAATGTATATTGTAAGCTTGGGCAACTTGCTTTCAGGCCAACATCTCCAGATGTGTTCAAAGACATAATACTGGGCTTCGCTACTTGTTCACCCGAACCCGAACCCAGACTTGTTTTCCGAACTTAAAAGCATTACTTACTTCCAAGTGCCCAGCAAAAATCTTCTTTCTATTTGGGGTTTTACCTATGGTGAGGGATGGCCAATTAGACATAGAACCAGCGGAATGAACGCGAAGGAAAAATTATCAATGTTATGAGCAATGATGAAAGAGGCAAAATATGTCAAGTCGGGGATTGCGTCTTTGGAGTGCTTTCTAGTTGGAATGCTTTCTGTTTGAGAATGCGCAGCTATTGAAATTATATAGGTTTCAAATTAAAGCTCCTTTCTTCGTCACCAAGATTGTAAACAGGGATATGCTTCCTTGGCAGTAAACAATATGATCTTCTCTAGTGACAGTGCTCATAAAATTCCGAGTAGGTTGCTCAAATCTATAGAGGAATCAGAAAGCTTTGCCCCGGGATATATCAGCGTGTGTAAGAATATTTGTTTAAGAAAGGAAAGAGAACCCTGCCCTGGGGAATGTAGCGGCCATTATTCCGAGCCACTTGGACGCTCACCGTCGATTACCAAAGGATTCCTATCAATCAAGCCTATGAAGTTATTTTTCCAGATTTGAGCTATCCAATTTTGAGAAATGAGTCTGTCACGTAAAGCAGCGTGTTTTCTAGTCTTGCGTTCACGATACCTAAAGTTGTTATCAGACATCCATGGATGTCAAGAGTGAATAGCCCCAACAAGTTGCCAAATTATATGTATCAAATGCCTCCCTGAAGAACAGCGCATACCGGATGCCCCAGAACCAGTAGGATCTTACCCAGTCGACTTCTCTCTCCCAGACATCAGTGGAGTGGCGCCAATCAGTTGGGTCTCACTCGATCTTGCCTGTGGGTGCGGGGCTGCATACCACATCTGTGCAGCAAAAGTACGACGACATGTCAAGTCAGCCCTAAAAT
Organism: Penicillium atrosanguineum; assembly: GCF_028827265.1. Taxonomy (NCBI): domain Eukaryota; kingdom Fungi; phylum Ascomycota; class Eurotiomycetes; order Eurotiales; family Aspergillaceae; genus Penicillium; species Penicillium atrosanguineum. The sequence goes on along the minus strand of NW_026623139.1, from coordinate 2,573,430 downwards.
AGTGAGCACTTAATTGCAAAACCAACGCACCATCCATATACGGAAGTAGTATTTGCGATGCATCGCATCACATCGACAAAAATAACCCATGAAATTTCCCGAGTCATCACATTCCCATCCAAAGTCTTTGTTCCCCATCCCATCACATGCATCAAATTCCATAACCCCACCTCGAGTTGACAGATCACTTTTCCAGCACCTGTCAAAATATGCTGATGTCTAAGTACCACGCATGAAACCATCTGATTTAGGAAACAGACAACATACTGCAGACAAGACAATCCTAAACCCCGACGACCCTCAAACCAGTACTGAATTCAGCCGGATCACGCACTGACTCGATTTAGTCATACTTCAGAATCCAACGCCACCATCAGATCTGCATGAATACCATAAACAGCGCTGTACCGATCCACCAGACCCGTCAGCTGAACTGATCCAGGCTTTTCTAATGGCCTAGATCGCGTGTGTTTTCTAAACACGGTGCGAAATCTCCAAGCGACGGCGGCACGGGACGATCGCGGCTTTCAAATTATTCCAGGACCGATCTGGGCGTTTCAGGAGTAAACGTTTCTCTTGAAGCGAGATCAGTTGCCCTTCTAGTACGTGAATGTGTAGATTTCGAATTTGAAAATGAAATCAGATGAAATCAAATGAGATTTGGGATTTTCAGAGTCCTCCAGGATCTACCCTGAACGCCGAGTCTTGTCAGGGATGCATGAAATGTCCGTCGGGCGTAGCTATGCCTGCAATGCACCGCGGGCAACAGTAGCGTGGACCTGTCGCGTCTACCCGTCCGAAGGAGTGCGTCCTGCAGACGCAGCGTTGCTCAGCACAGGGATGTCAACGTGTCATGGTGTCCAATGAAGATCCGCAAATAGCACGCGCAGGGCGTTTCATATCCGATCCTTAATCAGGCAAACGAAATGTCTCTTTACTAACACTGTTCAAGTTCATCTCCCACACAATATTTACCAGCAAGAACAGTCCGGGTACGAGAACAGATGATCAATTGGCTGAAACACCGGCCCGCGCGATCACCCCTGAGCACGGATGAAGACACCCACATTGAAAAAAACCAACTTACGCCATGGACATGGGTATACATACTATAGACGCATGATACTACAGATACTCTCAATACACCGGTGGAGTTCCGAGAGGACATGGCAGTCCCCGCCCCGTAAGCTTTCAACGGCGATGATCATCATCCAGTAGTCTGTACTGAAAAATTGGGACCACGCCGAGATGAGGATCATCAACGATTCCCAGTTTTCGCCCGTTATGCCGTACGCACCTCGTTCTAGCAGATCTAGTTCAGGAGGTGGCTGGGAACTAGCGATGGAGTCGCGTTGAAATGATTTTTGGGAGTCGTGATGGGGCCTTTACTTTGGGTAAGGCCAACTTGACAGCTCCTCAGGGGTGGGAACCACATAATTGACATCGGCATTTGTGAAATTGAACCCAACGTCATATGAAGGGCAAGAAGCGTGGATTAGCAGGAGTGGGCGCTGGGACCATGAGTCCACACGTGTAGGGCCAATGTTATTCTCCGACATGCCATCGATCTGATCTGCGTAGACAGGTCGATTTGAGAGAAGTTGAACCTGAACTCGGATCCGGATCAGAACAGGACCAGAGCGAGCGCCATAGCCAGAACGAGAACCAGACCGATACCATGCAGCAATAACCTAAGCTGGTTAGTATTGCCAGGTCTTGAACATGACAAGAGAGGCCAGCCGATCCACTGCCCTGAAATTTCGGACCTAGCGAGCGCACTAAACCAGCTCCCAAAAGCAGGGCCAGGACGATCACCTGGCACGCGATATTGGCCCAGCCCACATAGCAAGGAGAATACGGTAATTTCGATTATCATGTATATCCGTTCTACTCCTATTTTCAGCTCGCGCCACAAGGGGGGGGTGGGGCATGGATTGGCCTTAGCGCGGCGAAAACCAAGAGAGTCGCTGGCGGCTGGGCAGAAAGGGGGGGGGGGCCGATGATCTGGACCTGCCGGTCCACGCTCTCCATTACGGATTGCGGAGATGGAGGAGATGCGCCACACGCGAGACCCGTGAGACCCGCGAGGATCACCGTCTCGCTTTTGGCTCCTTGACAAAAAGAGTCCACTACCAGATGGTCACAGGTGCTGTGACGTGCGAACAATTGAGGCGAAAGCTTAAATCGGTGAACCTGAAAATGAACCACGTATTGTAGATATCTGGTGACAGAAAACGCCTGGAGAGGATCGACGGTTTGCCGAGAGGGCCCAGTATATGAAAAAGTGAGCCAATTGGGGTTGGTAGTGGAACCATATCATAGTTGACTGATAGTAACAGGAATTGGAGATTTAGCCGGATTAGGTCAGCCGTTCGCTGGGTGGCGGATTTCCGTACAATGTGTGTGGTTTGGGGTTCGGTGGCCCAGTTACCGCTTTGCTGGGTTCTGTTGGAGATTGGTGACCGTGGCACATACAGGGGTTATGAACTACCATGGTGATCGATCCAAAGGCTCGTCGGCAGAGGAGAATTGGAGATCCCAGAGATCAAAAGAGGAGAACCCGGTACCCCGGGGGTTATCCCTATCTTGCATGAAAATCATTGGAAAGGGAGATCTCAGCGACTTGAATCGTGGTGAATTATGGGAGGTTTTAGATTTCCGAGAGTTTAATAGAGTGGCCCGATACAACACTTCACGGAGGTCCGGATAAGCCGCAGAGAAGCCGTGTGTGTGTGTGTGTGTGTGCAGCCCGGAAGGTAGCGTTCCTCCTATTTTCCGAAGTCGGCTCACTTTCATGGTTAGGCTGAACCATGGAAATCCAGCTGAAGGGTCGCGAGGCAAAGGGGCTCTCATATTGACATTTTAGACGGAGAACGCGTATGCTCACAGTTGACTAGGAATGGGCATGTTTCTCAGATTCAGCCAGGGCGTAGCAGAATGGATCCACGTAGGAGGCAGAGTTCAACACCTTCCCGTTCCAGGGCAATTCAGTGTCCACTTTCTCGGTCTCCTGGACATACTAGACATAACCTTGTAGTCCACTTCTACCGTTGTTGCATAGCCAGTACACCTAAATACCACACTACTGCAGGAAAGCAGTAAGGGGGACGAACCTCTCCGTCATCCACGTTTCCACGTTCCCACGTTGTATAGAATTCCAAAGGTTCTCTCATTTTTCGAGACCCATGACCAGAGACCTACGACCCACGAGTGTAATAACACACACCCGCTTCCATGGCTCAGCCATTCGCTAGTGCTCCATGTTCGGCAGCACGGTGGATCCCATGATCGGATGCCTCCCTTTCTCCAGACGGTGCCTGTCCCACGATCTTCCCTGCTTTTTTCTAAAATCATTTTTTTCCCCGAGAGCCTTACCCAGACTAGTCATACTTAGGACTAGTCAATGCCGCCGTCGTAAATTATCCTTCCCCTCTTTGTCCATCTTTGTCCATCTCTGTCCAATCTTTCCCCTAAACTCCTTAACCCTGTCGCTCTTTCTTACACCTTTGTACATTGCAATTGTACTCTGTATACCACACTAGTCCACTTCGCGATAGTGTACGATCTACCTTTCGCCGCGCCCCCCCCCCCTCCCCCTACCTTTTTACGCCCTGGGACATTTTCTTTATTACACGTTTTTTTTTTGTTTCTCATTTATTTTCCTTCCTTTTTATTTTATTATACATATTTTTTTAGGTTTCGGGGCGTCTCATTTTTCTCCCCTCGCCTTTTTCTCTCATCCCTAACAACCCCCCCACTCCCTATTCACCTTTGGCCTGGTGTCTGGTTTTTGGGACCCCCATGTGGAAACCTCGACTTTCACCCAGATCGGAGGCCAAGTCTGGGAAAGATTCTAATCATCTTCATCTACCTGACATCGGCTTCCTGGGGCGATCCAGGAAGAAGAATTTCGGTAAGTATCATATCAATTCCGGTCTCCCGATCTGAGACCTTTCCCTCCATGACGTTCTAGATGCTTTCTCAAACCCACCCCTGAAGACGTTTTATCTTTTCTTTGCACAATCTTTTGCATTCTTCACATATCATATCAGCATTGCTTTTGACCCCCGCATTGCTAATAAGACTCCTGTGAGGTACAGAATTACCATCGCGGCCGGAAACGCCGTCCCGCTCCACGCTGCGGTCCTTTCGTTCATTTACTCGAGGCAGAGACCGTCCCGAAAGTACAATCTCAAACTACACCGACGTCACGGCCTTGCGTCCTCGAGCCCCCTCCAACGCTGCAAGCTCCATTACCTCCAGATACCCTGACCCAGCTCGCCAACCGGTTCACTCGAATCGCTCGCGCGCATCTTTCAATTCGAGATCCGGTTATCCCCCAGATCCAATGGAGGTCGACCGCACTCGTACCCGGAGGGAGAGGACCTTCGTCGGCGCCGAATGTGCTGTCTGTGAGGAACCGCTGGAACATACTTTGCGGGGTGAGCGTGTCCTCCAGTTGTCGTGTAGCCATGTGTCCCATGAAGCATGCTTTTACGAGTATATTCGCGAATTCGAATCGCAATTTTGTCCTACCTGCAATTCGCCGCTGGCTCTCGATACAAGCCGAGGTGGAAATGTTTTAGATATTGGTTTGTTCCCGACGCACATGTGACTACCAGCCACCATGACTGACTGGCCTCTACAGAGAAAATTAGTAACATCGTTCGCTCGGTGACTATGAGTGATTCCGCTACGACACGCAGTGGCTTGACGACTCCAACTCCGACTCCGTGGGAACAGCCGGCTAGTCGCCGGCCGCCTAGCGATAACGGCAGAAGCTACAATCCCACGCAGTCTACTTATAGCCGACAGGATAGTCGACGAGATAGTCGCGACACTAGCAACCAGCGTGAGCGCGTGGAGCGCTTGACGGTGACTTCTCAGCCCCGCCAACCGCATTCTCGGAATGGTAGTGCGGCTGGCTCTTCTGGCGAGTATAATGAGGGCCAGCATACCAGCAGTGGACGACGCCACGATTACGATGTTCAGGCCATGGAATCCGATTTGAGTCCCCGGCCGGGCGTGATAAAGAACCCTATCCCCGCCCCGATTGTGACCGTGCGAAGCGAATTCCCGACAATGAACCGATCCCGTCAGCAACAATCTCTGACGTGCTTGATCACCGTCGAAGTGCCAGAGGGCAATTGGCGTCCTGACGCCGATGACCTCCGCGCGCCAAATGGCCAGCAGTTGCTTGATGAGCCGTATTCTGCGCGTTTTGGTGGTTCGCAAGATTCGCGGTCTCTCCAATTCGAGCCGTCGGAGAATATGGATGAGATTGCCGAGGAATTGCGAAACCGCGTTGACAACTGGCATGGACTCGAGTTCAGCCGGTTTGGCAAGCTCCGCCTGCATGGACAAATGCGCGTTGGTAAAGACCGAGAATCGTGGCAGGAGTTGGAATGCTATCTGTTCGGGGAGATGCTTATTTGCGTCAAAGAGAAGAAGGTTGCCGGTGGTCACCAGTACGAAGATCAGATGGGCAAGCAGAAGGCCACGCGATGCACCCTCAAGGGATCCATTCTGATCAAGAAACACTTGAAGGCCATTGAGACATCCTCCGACGAGCCAGTTCTTACGCTGAGCCTGTCGGTTAGCGAGCTTCCCTGCTTCTTCCTCCGCTTCAAGAACCGGAATCAGCTTGAGATGTGGCGTCGTTCCTTGATGGATTTGCATCCGGTTGAGAACTTGAATCGCCAGAGCGACTATGATTTGGACAACTCGGGTGCTGAGGATGATGATTACCGGACCAGCCGCATCCAACGACAGGCCTCAATTAACTCGTCATACGGTGCCGGCAAGTCGAATAACACCGCCATTACCGATTACACCAACCCCGATCTCGAACATCCTTCGATCAAGTCATTTCACATTCCTATTGATATCGTTGTCGTCATCCCAGTTTCCTCATCTATGCAGGGCCTTAAGATTACTCTTCTGCGCGATGCCCTCAAGTTCCTCGTTCAGAACCTCGGTCCCAGAGACCGGATGGGTCTGGTAACATTCGGCTCAAGTGGTGGCGGTGTTCCTATCGTGGGCATGACTTCCAAGTCATGGAACGGATGGAACAAAGTCCTGGACTCCATTCGCCCTGTCGGCCAGAAGAGTCTCCGCGCTGATGTTGTGGAGGGTGCCAATGTTGCCATGGATCTCCTGATGCAGCGCAAGTTCAACAACCCGGTCTCGACCATTCTTCTGATCAGCGACTCATCTACCTCGGATCCTGAAAGTGTTGATTTTGTTGTTTCTCGTGCTGAGGCTGCCAAGGTCAGCATCCATTCTTTCGGTCTTGGTTTGACTCACAAGCCCGATACTATGATTGAGCTTTCAACTCGCACTAAGGGCTCTTATCTTTACGTCAAGGATTGGATGATGTTGCGAGAGTGTGTTGCTGGATGCTTGGGTGCTTTGCAGACTACCTCCCACCAGAATGTCAAGCTTAAGCTTCGTCTGCCGGAAGGATCACCGGCTAAGTTTGTTAAGATCAGCGGTGCTCTTCACACGACAAAGCGTGCTACTGGTCGGGATGCGGAGGCTGCCCTCGGCGATCTTCGATTTGGTGATAAGCGTGATGTTTTGGTGCAGCTGGTCATCCAGTCTGACAATGCCACTCAGGACCACATGCCCCAGGATCCATGGGAAAGCCTGGTGTCTGGTCTGGAGGCGCTCGGTGGCGGACTTGATGGCGACGAGCAGCGGGTGATGAGTGTGGAAGAAGTTCCATTGATCCAGGCTGACTTGACCTACGGCGACCTCCTCCGTGATGGACACTTGACTCATTCGCCTCGCCCGTCCCTCCTCGCCATTACCATGCTCCCTCCCAACCCCAAGTCTCGAGGCCAACGACCATCCACCCCTCCCATTCCCCCTCACCCCTCAATCGTGCAGCGCCGAATGGAATTGCTCACATCCGACATGCTCACCCGAGCGCTTACTCTCGTCTCGCGCGGCCAACACGACCGTGGCCAGCACTTGCTGAACGAAACTCGCAGTATCCTCAAGGGTCTTGGCAAGGGCGGCCTGCCACCTCTCCCACCAACCTCCTCAAGGCCCATGGGATCCAGCGACTCAGGCAGCCGAGGTGACACGCCAAACTCCAGCTCCCCCAACACGTCCATCTTCGGGGAAAGCCACGCGTCCTCGCACTCCGACGCAGCCACGATCACGCCCCAATCTGCCGTCGACTCTCAAACCATGATCGCCCTAAATGCAGACCTTGACTCTGCCCTCGAGTGGATCAACCATCCTGCCGTATTCGGGCGCGACTCTCGGAAAGCCGTACTCCAGAGCATCGGGGTGATCTCCTCGCAGCGCGCCTACACCTACCGCACACCCTCCGAGGCTCACTGGGCGCAACGAATTTCCGGAGTCCGTCGGCTGACCGATAGGTCCAAAGATTGGCGCGAGATGGGCGACGATGCATTGACCGAAGAGTAACCAACCCTCTTTGACTGTTTGACTTTTTCATTTCAATGTTCGAATATTCCTACACGTTCGCGGAGTCGGCTCATGACTTTTCATTTTCTTCCGTCTATATTCCCCCATATTACCTACTCCTCATCCCATATTCCATATTTCCCATATTTTCCATATTTTCCATATTTCCCCTTATGCTCGTCTTTTTCTGTTATTTTTGGCCATGATACCACTTTGTTCCCACCATGACTGTGTAGCATGATACCAGGGGCTTCGTTTTTGATGTGTTTCCGCTTATGCTTATCCTCTGGGTTCCTCTGGATTGGTGCCGTGTTGATACATCTGTTTCTCTACAATTGCTCAGGCGGTCTTGGGTATGGTGCGCGGATGGGATGGGTTCTTTTTTGATCTATTTGGCTGGATATTTTTGAAAATAGCTGTGACAATCTACTGCACTTGTTATATAGCCCTTGCTTAATTGATTTGCCTTGATAATGACATGCATTGAATTGATATCTGATGGAGCTTGCGTAGTGTGGTTTGTATAGGGCGGTGCGTAATCGCCGGAAGTGGCTTCTTATCCCCGTGTGGCTCAGCCGCATTTGATGATCCAATTCCTTTGGTACCTGCCTTTTGACTCACATCCAGCTTCAACGCCAGCCTTTTAGCCCTCGAGTCACTGTACATACCATGCGACACTCTTCTTGAAATGTTCACTCGATTCTCACTTCGTGCTCTCCGCGCGCATTCACCCTCAGCGGCGTTGGCGCAACGGTCCTTCACGCAGACCTCCGCACTCGCTCCGCACATCTCACGCGTAACACAAAACGTCTCCCTTCAGTCCTCGCGATGGATTTCAAACCAACCACTTCGAAGACCTACACTAGCCTACCACTACATCCCGGGCGCTCGACCCTCGACCCACCGCGCATTCACCTCAACTTCACACCCAAAGGCCCAATACAACCGCTCGAACCAATACAACCGCTTTAATAACCGCGGCTCCCTCTTCTACACCCTAATTCAAAACTCCAGACCCCATCACTTCGTCATAATCGGCATCGGCCTCTCAGGAATATACTTCTACAACACAGACGTCGTCTCTGTAAGCCCACCCCCACCCCACTACAGCCCACTACAAGCAACTCTATAAATATTGAAATCTAATTCCAAGAAAAGGAAACAGGCCGACGCCGCTTTATCTGCGTCTCAACCGCACAAGAACTAAAGTTCGGCGAAGAAGGATACCGCGAAGCGCTTAATGAAGCCCGCGGGAAGATCCTACCTGATTACCACCCTCTCGTGAAGACCGTGGATCGTGTATTGCAGAGATTAATTCCGCTTGCGCCGATTGAGGGGGCGGAATGGAAGGTCCACGTTATCAAGGATGATGGCATGGCGAATGCGTTTGTTTTGCCTGGGTATGTTGATCTACTTGGTTGATTTGGCGGGGGTTCTGAATTACTGACTCGTTTGATGTAGAGGGAAGGTATTCGTCTATACTGGCATTTTGCCGATTTGCGAAAATGAAGATGGACTTGCTGCTGTCCTGGGACATGAGATTGCGCACGTTGTTGCGAGACATCCTGCGGAGCGGATGAGCAATAGTTTCCTTACTCTTGGGGCTGTTTTTGCGGTTTCGTTGCTTTTTGATGTCTCTGGACAGCTTACTTCGTTTTTGGTCAACCTGATGTATAGCTTGCCGAACTCACGGTCGCAGGAGGTGAGTCTTTTCCCTTGTGGTAAGGTTGAGTTGAGGCTAACTGTTGTTTTAGGCGGAGGCGGATAATATTGGGCTGAGTATGCAGGGTCACTGGATTCATGATTTCGAGATGCTGACCTTTCTTGACTAGTGATGATGTCCAAGGCTTGCTTTAACCCGGAGGCTGCTGTTCGGCTGTGAGTTTTCTTTTTACTTTGTTCAACGGTCTAGACTAATGGTGTACCAGATGGGCTCGGATGCAAAAGCAGGAGAAGGGGTCACCTCCGCAGTTCATGTCCACGCATCCTTCGGTCAGTAAAATTGCTTCTACTGTGATATTTGGTCACTAACGTTTCTATTAGAGCTACAACAGAGAGGAAGCTATTCGTGGATGGTAAGATGCTTGACCTTTTTGTTTTTCGAGTTGCAATTGCTAACTGCTATAGGCTCGAGAAAGCCGAAACCATCTACTCGGACAATGGGTGTGGCTCCCTTGGGAAGTACAGTAAGTTTCCGAGTCCTACCCGTGGAGTTTGAGCATGAACTGACTCTAATAGTGCCGGCCTTCCACGATGCGGCTCAATCGTATAAGCCTTCTTACGGGTGGTGAAGCGATACAACCAATGGAATTTGTGTACAATAGAGTTAACGGAAAATCAATACCCACCTCACATAGAGCGTCCAGATTTATAAAAACCCCTTTTAATGACCCCTTTTCCACCCAGGGACCATCGAAGTAGATAGAAAGCGGGCGGAGAGAATTGGCGGGTTCCCCTCGTGCAAACACCGCAAACGCACCCAACTCCCCGTCGAGCTCCCAAAAATTCCCCGGCACAACAGCGGTCATCAACACTTCCCCTCCACCCCGTCAAATTAAGTCGTATCCCCGGACACGACCTTTGACAATGTCGCTCTCGTTACCTGGGCCCTCCCAGGCCGGTCTCTTCAAGGCCGGCTACCAGAGGTAAGTTCGACCTGCACCGCGTCCCACACCTCCTTATCTGGCCAACCTGAACCATACCCTGGGAATTGAACTAACGCAATTGCCAGCCACGACGCCGAAGATGGAGCCGTCATCCGTAACATCGAAGCCTGCCAGGCTATCTCGCAGACCGTGCAGACCTCCCTGGGCCCCTACGGCCGCAACAAGATCGTCATCAACCACCTGCAGAAGATGATCCTGACCTCCGACGCTGCTACCATTCTCCGCGAGCTCGATGTCGTGCACCCGGCTGCTAAGCTGCTTGTTATGGCAAGTCAGCAGCAAGATGCTGAGATGGGCGATGGTACCAATATGGTTATTGTCTTTGCGGGCGAGCTGCTCAAGAAGGCGGAGGAGCTTATTCGCATGGGATTGAAGACCAGTGATATTGTTTCTGGTTACGAGAAGGCACAGAACTTTGCTTTGAAGGTCCTAGAGGGTACGTGTGATCTGAGATTTGAGATTTGGGATTTTTTTTTCGACAATGAGGGGTTGCGAGTGTGGTCGTGGAACGAATGCTGATTTTTGGGTTTTCTACAGATCTCGAGGTCGATCGACTTAAGGAGATGCGCTCGATTCCGGAACTCAGCAAGGCACTTCGGACGGTCGTGGCTAGCAAGCAGTCTGGTACGGAGGATACTCTGGCTGCTTTGGTTGCGGAGGCTGTTCTGGCTGTACTGCCCAAGAACCCCCTCAACTTTAACGTGGATAACGTCCGTGTCGTCAAGATCATGGGTGGCAGCTTGGAACAGTCTCGTGTGGTTAAGGGTATGGTGTTCGGTCGGGAGCCCGATGGAACTATCAAGCAGGCTCGCAAGGCCAAGGTCGGTGTTTTCAGCTGCCCCATTGACACCTCGCAGACCGAGACCAAGGGAACTGTTTTGCTGAAGAACGCTCAAGAGATGGTTGACTACACCAAGGGCGAGGAGGAGCGCTTGGAGGCCGCCGTCAAGGAGCTGTACGACTCCGGTCTCCGCGTGGTTGTTGCTGGTTCTACCGTCGGCGACCTTGCCATGCACTACCTCAACCGCTTCAACATCCTTGTCATCAAGATTCTGTCCAAGTTCGAGCTCCGACGCTTGTGCCGTGTTGTCGGTGCCACCCCCTGGCCCGCCTGGGTGCCCCCATGCCCGATGAAATGGGTCAGATTGACGTTGTCGAGACTACCGAGATCGGTGGTGACCGTGTCACTGTTTTCCGTCAAGAAGAGGCCAACGCTGTCACTCGCACTGCCACCATTGTTCTGCGTGGTGCCACCCAGAACCACCTCGAGGACGTCGAGCGTGCCATCGATGACGGCGTGAACGTCGTCAAGGCCATCACCAAGGACCCCCGTCTTGTTCCGGGTGCCGGAGCCACCGAGATCCAGCTCGTGGAGCGTATCTCCGCATTTGCCGACAAGACCCCCGGTCTGCCCCAGTATGCCATTCGCAAGTACGCCGAGGCCTTCGAGGTCATCCCCCGTACTCTCGCCGAGTCCGCCGGTCTCGACGCCACCGAGGTTCTCTCCCGCCTGTACACCGCACACCACCGCAACGCTAGCGAGGAGTCCTCCGGAGAGGAAGAGGAGGGCAGCTCATCCGAGGAGGAGGAGCCCTACTGGACCACCGGTGTCGACCTCGAGGCCAGCACCTCCGCCGGTACTCTGGACACTGTCGAGGAGGGTATTCTCGATCTCATGGCTACCAAGAGCTGGGCTATCCGTTTGGCCAGTGAGTCTGCCCGGACTGTCCTCAGCGTTGACCAGATCATTGTGGCTCGGCAAGCAGGTGGCCCTAAGCCACCTGGGCCGAACGCCAACTGGGATGAGGATTAAATGATTGAAGATGGCATGGCTTCGAGACCGTTGGGACGGCGATAGATCTCCGTACGATATCACGAAAAAAAAGGTCGCCTGGTGTGTATAGCAGAGTATGATAATACATCCATACATTGGTCAATGACTCTTCCATTTCAATTTAGAATGTAGTCTCAGGTATTTTTAAAATAGTCCCGTCTAATATTCAATGCTAATAACGATGTTCAGATAATCGCTGCCTTTAGGAGGGCCATTGTATGCGCTTACATAACTATCACGTGACACCGAGATTTTCCCCGAAACTCTTGTCATTCTTTTTGCTCTCTATCGCGGCCGAGCTCTCTCTTTTATTTCCCCCAATAGTGCATTGATTCAATTTCCCTTCCGAGCTCCTCGTTCTCACCTTCGCCATGTCCTTCCCCACCCAGGCCGCAGCCCGCGTCTGCAGACAATTCTCCGGCTCCGTCCGCCCATCCTCCCTGCGCATCGCGACTTCATACACAGCCCGCCGCACACCTATCAGCCGACGATGGGAGTCAACCGAGGCCGCGGTTGCTGCTCCTACCAACCCCAAGATCGCACAGATTGTCGACCAGATCAGCACATTGACTCTCCTCGAGACTGCCGACCTCGTCTCTAGCTTGAAGGTTTGTTGGCCCAATTCATTGATTCGCATACACACGTCCACAATCGCCAATTGAGACTATTCTCCTAGTCTTCATCATCGGACTCTTTCTTCCATGATCCTGGTACTAACATTGATTCTCCTAGACCCGCCTGAACATCCCCGACCTCCCCGTAGGTGGCTTCGCCATGGCCCCCGGCGGCGGTGCCCCCGGAGCCGCCGCGGCCGTTGAGGAGGAAGAGGCCGCTCCCGCCGCCGCTGAGAAGACGCTGTTCAATCTGAAGCTCGAATCTTTCGAGGCCACCTCGAAGCCCAAGGTCATCAAGGAGATCAAGAACATGATGGGTCTTTCCCTGGTGGACAGCAAGAAGTTCGTCGAGAGCGCGCCGAAGATGTTGAAGGAGTCCGTCCCCAAGGAGGAGGCCGAGAAGATCATCGAGACGCTCAAGGCTATCGGTGCGAAGGTCGTTATGGAGTAAAAAGCCGGAGCTTGCAGAAACTCGAGTGTGGACTTGGATGGAGCTGGTTCTGGTTCCAAGAATTGCTCTTTACTTCTCTCCTTTCTCGTTGTTTTCTTGCGCGCGGCTTCAGTCTTGGAATGGCTGGGTTATATCGGCGAGGATTTGAGCGTCGGGGCCCGGTCGTGTGAGAGCAAATGTACATTATACGCATTGTGTTATGGACCCCTGGTACAGAGGGCTCGTTTGGTTAATTGATGCATTGAGCATGTTCAGATACTGTATTTGTAGATTTAAAGATCGAATTTCTGAAAGCTCGCGCTTCGTAGACGTTTAACGTGTATCGCGTTATGCAGACCCATTTCTTGGACCACTAAAGCGGACCCGACGCCGACCTCCGCGATTTCTCACTTTCCACCTCAACCACCACCTTCCACCCACGCTCTTTACGAACCTCGCACATTGCACCCGCAATGATGAGGCCGGCGATATCCCTACGGCAATGGACAAGGCTCCGCCAGTCTTTATCTCTCTCCAGCGCAGCACCAAACTTGCATGCCATCCTCCTCACGCCATCCGCAAACCCTCTCGCTCTCCAAAAGCAAAATCCCGGCTCTAAACGAACATTCCACAACACTCGAGCCCAACATGCGGCGCGCAAAGCGCCAATGTCACCAGCAGCAAGGGCAAAACGAAGAGATACGACCATCCAAAGTTACGACATGCCGGAGCTAATGGGCCGATCTGGGTCTAAGGTCATGAATAGAGATGGATTCTTCATGGCCTGTTTAGGAGACGCATTGGACCCGGATGTCCATGACGCATGGTACAAGCGGCACTTTGACTCGATTCCGTTCGAGTTTGATAAAGCAATTGAAGACGGATTTATCCCTAAGGCGATCAGCTTCAAGACTTTCAAAACCGTGAAAACGAAACTTATGGATGCGGCATTATCAGCTCGGCCTAATGCACAGGCTATTCGGGCGATCTCTGTCGGTAAGTACTCGCATGTCTTCGGTTGTGGTTTATGTCAAGTGGCTTGGGCACTGAACTCGTGATAGATGTCAACGCCGTTTTTCGCATTGGTTATTGCTCAACACGCTTCGAGCCACATCTTCGAGAGTGGATCATTTCAGCGTGTGCGATGGCAAAGGCGCGCATCCCCTTGATTCTCGTCACGAAGAGAGCCATGGAGTTCTCTAAAGTTCCTTCGCGCACTGAATGGACTACCGAGATTGAGAAGCTCGCCGTTCAGGGATATCCTCCCGCTTTGGTGCTGCATGCAAAAATGCTTGGTCTGCGCGGGGAACACAAGGACGCTATCGACCTGCTCGAGCAGGAGGTGTTGCCGTTCATTACTCCTACGCAGCAATTACCCAAGTTCTTCGACGACATTATGCTTATGGGACAGCTTGAGTCACCGTGGCGGTTATACGCGCTGTTTTTGGCGCGATACGACGCCATTCACAATGATCCAGAGGCTCGCAGAAAATCCGACGAGGCGATTAAAACGGCAGCAATAGAGTACCATGATCCCGATGCCTTGTTGGAGTATGCCTTCATGATGATGAATGAGAACAACCTGGACTCGTACGAGGAGGCCATGTTGAAATCTGCCACATCTGGAAATGGCAGTGCCTGCTTTTTCCTCGCCAACTTCTACTATCTTACCTATCATGGGAAATACCCCACCCGCGGCGAGAGGGCGAAGCAATATGCCAGTGGACAGGCGGAACCTTCCAAGGAAATGGCAAAGACGAAGTCATCTGGCCCCGCTTCCACTTCCAAGAAACAATCATCGCAATTGTGGACATGGGTCACTTCATTTTTCGGACAATCCATGAAGCGCGAAGAGTACCGAGCTCTTGCCCAAGATTGGTACCAAGTTGCCTACCACCACGGCAATAAAAGAGCCGCGTTCATGTTGGGCTTGCTGTGCCGCGAGGATGGCGATCTCGCGGATGGATTCAACTACCTCACGGATGCGGATATGGAGAACGACAAGTACTTTGCGGACCGGTTGTTGGAGTTGAAGGCGAACTGGCTTGAAAAGGACTACTCGCCGAAGGTTCCCAAGAGGATGCTGGCTGTGCAGTAGCTGCAGCTGCGTGGTTCAGTTCGGTGCCTGTACATATATATATATATATTTATTTTTTTTTTTTTAAATCTTTATGTATATCCAATGCATTGTCAAAGCTGAATATTTACATGCCATTTATTCGACCTTGTAAATTTTAGAGCAGTTTAAGTTGAGTTTCCTTGCGACGGCGAAGATTCAACACCAGTTTGATCTACCTGTTCGCCCTGATCCTGCACTTGACCCAGCTTCAAGATATCCAACAACTGATCCGCCGTTAGATGATCATTCACCGCTTGCATCCGATGCGCATACTTCAACCTCCCCCTTTGAAAAATCCACTCGCCCCCCTGCTGATCGGCAGGACCACTCTTCTGTCCGCCCCACCCACGCTTCCACCTCTGTTTCAGATCCTTGAAGAGGGCACTGGGAAAAGACTCGCACGCGTATGGCGGCGGATCAGTAAATCCCTTGAAGGTCCGTTTCATTTGCAATGTCTCATATATCTTCGCCGAGGGATCGGAGTAGATGGGGAGTACATCGGAGGTTTCTTCCATATACGGGCCGATCAAAGTGTGGTCACCGCAGCCGATGATAATGACCTGGGCTGGTTTGGCGTGGTGCGGGATTGTGTCGAGCAGCCTTTGAGTAATCTTACTAGATAAGGCGCGGACGTAGTCCTGGTCGTACATGCAGAAAAAGTGGCGGACTAAAATGGTCAAGAAGTCAGTTCAGGCATTCAGCGAGATACTTGGTTTCCGCATATCTATCGGATACCTGGCTGGTGAACTTACCAAAAATAACTATAGTAGTCACTGAATCCCCCTTTCCAGCAACGAGCTCGCCGAATCGCACCGGCGCGCCATTCTTGTCGGCGATTTCGAGCTCATAGGCTTCATGCAGTGTCTCATCGGTTAGGAATGTCGGGTCTGTTGTTACGTTCGCGTTGGTCATATCTCAAAACGGCATGTCGCCAATTTCAAGTGTCGGATGAATTCGATTAAGTTAAAAAAAATCCCCGGTCTCTAAATGTCTGCGGGGAGCAAAAAGGGTTCGCATGGGAAAGCTTAATGGTACATGGTTTTGGAGTCTATATATCGGCAATGACATCATGACCTTCCCAGTGGAGGCGAATTGTGGAGGAAGTTTTGTTTGTGGGATAGCACGTGTAGGCTCTAATAGAGTTCTCAAAAAATTATTAAAGAGATAGATGGAAGTAGGAGGTGGTCGAACGTGACCGTGACTCCTGCGGCGACTTTAGATTTACCCCCGCGGGGTATAGCCTGAAGTAGGAAGATCTGAATATGGTCATAAGAACACTTATTCCTATGTATACATTCGCTCTTTAGAATCAGTCCTACATGGTTACTTGGAGCCTACTATTGCTTTAGCATCTTGACAGTTTGACGCGTTAACAGCCCTTCTCTAATTAGGGGGGTTCATTTCAGTGATTGACTTAGTCAGCGCTCTCTGCCCCCTCCCTTTAGCAAAATTGAAGCTTCTTGGTTCTCAGATCTTACGGCCGCTCTTCACTTGATTTTTTTCGCAATAATGGAACTGTTTCGTACGATCCAGATTAAGCTCATCTACATTATCAATGAACATACAGCGGACTGGATTGGCCTCGAAAGCCTACTTCAAGTCTCACCACGGGTGGGCGCGCTTTTCGCAGACGAACCTAACGACGAGGCTGATTGAGAAGCTATACGCCTTGTTGAATTAATATTTAAGGAAAATTCAATCATGAGTATTAAATTACACTGCCAGTTCCGCATAGTCATTTAGTAACGTCAGCCTTCATTTGCAGATGTTACTTCCGCGGAGTTTATGGCTCGGGACTATCTTCTACCATCCTTATCCTCATCTACTTCGATATCCCAAGTGTGAGAACTACACGCAAAGCGATTGGGCAAATGATTTCAGTTTGGCTCTTAACGCTCATATCGATAAATTTGCCCTGAATGTAGCACATGGAGACTCGGTTGACAGTCCGGTATCGTCAGCTGCGTTTACCGTGGCTAACTCTGTGGGCTTTAGACCCTTCTTTTCTTTCGACTATGCGGGCAATGACGCCTGGCCCTAGGGTGGTTAGGAGATGAATATATAGGAAGGCATATCCTACCGTGATCATCTGGACGCGGAGGGCTTAGAGGCTAATTTCTGCCTTTATAGGTGCTTTTTAGTTAAGGCATAAACAGACAACAATACAAACATATAATGAAATGGGGATGGCTCGATGGCTGTCTGGCAACGCAGACTGGACAACAACAACCAATAGATAACACACCAACAACCAACTCGTAGTGTAGGTCGTCCTAGTGGAGATCACAAGTGTCCTTGGTGAGGCCGTGAGGTCGTACGGGTTGGGTCGTGGGACCGTACGAACAATCCTGAACGCAGCAATCCTAAATGAGGCCGTACGGTTTTCCGACTGTGTCCATATGGAATGTACTTAACGCGGCATCATGAATCAAAGAATGTAGTGACAACTGGAATGAATTGGGTAGATGCTGCTTCTGTGTCTCCCCTCCCATCCTCATGTAGAAGCCATTGCTTACGCCCAAGATATCTATGACACCTCAGGCCGCAACAGTATTCATTATGTCATGCGTTCCACCACTACAATAAGTAATAATTCTTTTTCCATCTCCGAGGGGGTTTCATGCGACAATGGGTGTCCGCATGAATATACCCCGTCTACGGGGAAAGTGTTATTCTTGATATTATTGTGTTATTTGTATATGTTTCCCTATATATACTGTCCATCCAGGGATTATGATACTATAGTTTTCAATATCACCAATGAGGGCGACCGCTTTTCGTGTTTGACAATCAGTTCCGCTCACGTGTTCGGATACCGAACCGCAGTCCGCAATCAACATGTACCGGGTTGATTAATGTCATGAAGCGACAGTGCTTATATAATTCACTACCGCTTTCCTCGAGGTTCCAGTCTGCCTTCTAGCTGTCAATATGCTATTACACCCTCTATTCCCACCGAGAAGATCATTTAAACGGGCGTCCACATTTACCTCTTTAGCTCTTTGTCGATGTTTTTCTAGTTATCTCTCTCGAGCTTTCGTTAAACTCTTATCTAGAATAATGTGTATTGTATTCATGATTCAGCTGTATGCAAAAGATAACTAGATTTAGCCGAAGGCCCCTCCATATCATATAAATCTAAATATTCCGCCACATTATATTAGGATTGTCGCTAATTACCGCGGTAAACATGAGCTACATGGCAAATGTCTAAAAAGTGTTCAATACTGCAATTTAAAGTTTGATAGCTAGGGAAGTTAAGAAACCTTGATGCAAGCTTTGTTGATAATTGTTTTGTTATCAGTGTACCTCAAGGTAGTAAGAAGGCGTGGGGTAAGTGGGTACCTTGCACGGCCAACGGGATATAATGTCCGACTTGGGGTATTCCATCCAAAAAAGCCCAGCCTAAATATGGATCCCCACCTTCCAACAACCATGGAGCTTCTTGTATATTGACAGTCCACTCATATCACCACGTGAGCGGGCCGCATCCCGCAAAAGCTATCATGCAAGCTATCATTGCAACGGGATTTATAAACCGGCCCTCGCCCCCATGCAGGGCCACCCAAAAATGGATCTCGCATTCCACGATTCCAGTTCCCTGAGATCATTCCAAACCGGAATCACAATGGACACATATGATGTTGCAGTAGTAGGACTCGGCGTCCTGGGAAGTGCAGCAAGCTACCAAGCGGCTCTCAAAGGCGCCAAAGTCCTCGGACTCGAGCAATTTGAATTCGGACACGTCCAGGGCGCATCCCACGACACATCGCGCATCGTCAGAAAATCAAATTCCGAGCCAGAGAATGTCAAGCTCGTCAAATCTGCTTATAAGGACTGGGCTGAGCTGGAGAAGCTCACTTGTCAAAAGCTGTTGACCACGACCGGGGGTCTTTTCTTCCTTCCCAAGGATGCTCCCTATCCTATTGATAGCTATGTGAAATCTCTCCGTCAAAATGATGTTCAGCATGAGGTCCTGGACCACAAAGAGGTGAACAGGCGATGGCCTCAATTCAATGTCCCAGAGTCTGTCGAAACGGTATATGACCCGGACAGCGGTATCGTCCACGCCGCGAAAACTGTAATGGCGATGCAGAATCTCGCACGCTCGAAGGGCGCTACTTTGAAGGATCATACTCGCGTGGACCGTGTTACCCCCAAAGCCTCCGGAGGGATCGTGATCGAGACATCAAAGGGGACCTTCTACGCAAAAAAAGTGATTCTCACAACCGACGCATGGACGAATAAGCTCCTCGCACCACTCGGCGTGCACATACCTCTAAAGGTAATGCAAGAACAAATCACATACTTCAAGCCAACGGACCCATCTGCCTTTGATCAAGAGAAATTCCCGGTCTGGATCTGGGGCGGTCCGCAGACTTACTACGGATTCCCGACTTACGGCGAGCCAACCATTAAGGCAGCGCACGACCAGGCAATGAATCTCATGACTCCCGAGAATAGGACCTTTGTGCATTCCCCGGAGTTGTTGGAGGAGTTGTGTACCTTCCTTCAGGGTCTAATGCCTGACCAGGGTCGCCAGCCTCTTCGCACTATCACCTGCCAGTATACCATTACACCGGAGCGTCGGTTCATTATTAGTCCTTTGGAGAAGAACCGGGATGTTATTGTGGGACTTGGTGCAGCGCATGCGTTCAAATTTGCGCCTGCTTTTGGACGCGCTCTTGCGGAGCTGGCTGTTGATGGGGAGACTAAGGAGGATATCTCGAAGTTCGGGATCCCGAAAGACTCGAGTGGGATCAGTAAGCTCTGATGTTACGAGTGATGCTTGTTCATGACCTGTTGATAGTTGGTTTGCTTTGTTGAATACAATACTCCGGAATAAGCGGGGTTAGTGCCTCGATCAATGCCTCTTTAGACCCGTCCATAAAGATAAAAAAGGCTAGGATCAATTTTAAAGAGAGTCTTTATGCAGGATTATCTTAAAGCATTGAAAATATTCACATAATTCTATTTGCTATTACTCGTTATATCATATCATCAATCGCAGAGCATCTATCACCCAGCACTTGAGCAATTTCCCCAAGCGGGACGGAATCTAGTTCTTCAACAACACACTACGCTGACCCTCAATAACAGCCTTCGTAACCTCATCCAAGGAGCCCGCAGCAGCAGCGAAGAAACCAAGGAACGCTTTGCTGGGAGCCAAGACACGACTCAGATATTCGGGGTGGAACTGCACACCCACGAACCAGGGGTGATCCTGAATCTCAATTATCTCCATGCGCTCACCCTTCTCGTCCTTTCCGATGAAGGATAGACCGGCCTTCTCGAGGTCTTCGACCATCTCGGGATTGACTTCGTAGCGGTGACGGTGGCGCTCGGAGATTTGGGAGACATTGGGACCGTACAGGGCGCGAAGGCGGGACCACTCGGTGCCCTTTTGGAAGATAGAAAGGTGTTTGCCCAGACGCATGGTGCCGCCCATTTGATCCTTGTTGACCTAGGAAGTTCATTAGTATCTAGTTTATCGTTGAGACAGTGGTTGACATACCTCGGGCATGTAGATTATAGCGTGATTCTCAGCATGAGGGTGCAGCTCCTCGCTTCCAGCATCCTTGATGCCAGCTACGTTACGGGCATATTCGATGACGGCAAGCTGCATACCGAGGCAAACACCCAGGAAGGGGACCTTCTTGGTACGGGCCCACTCGATAGCCTTGATCATACCAGTGGTAGCTCTGGTGCCGAAGGCTCCGGGAACGAGAACACCAGCCGCAGTGCAAACGGCGTGCCAGGCCTTGTGGAAGGCGGCCGGGTTAGACTGGAGGACTTCATCCTCGAGATGGGATGAGTCGACCCAGATGACCTCGACCTTCTTGTGGCAGTACATAGAAGCGTGCTCGAGTGCCTTGGACACACTGATATAAGCGTCCTTCAGAGCGGTGTACTTGCCAACAAGCGCGATTGAGACAGTATCATGAAGGTGATCCTGGCCACGGGCAAGCTCGACCCAGTCCTTCCACATGCGACCGCCCTGCTCAATCAGCTTGGCGGGCCTCTGGAGAGACGTGAGACCGAGGTGGTCGCCAATTGTATGGATAAGCTTCTGCTTCTCAAGAAGGATGGGGACGTGGTATGTCGTCGTAACATCATGGACCGCGATAACCTGCTCGGTATCCATGGAGCACATGTTCGCAATCTTCTGAATGGTACCATCCTCGAGCGGGCGCTCGCAGCGACAGGCGATGAGGTCAGGGTTAAGACCAGCGCTTCGAACATCGCTAATAGCACGTTGGGTGGGCTTCGTCTTCTGCTCACCGTGAATCACAGGCACATAGGAGACGTGGATCTGAACGAAATTGCCCTTGCCGGCGCGTCGCTGCAGCTGGCTAATAGCGTGAATGAAAGGCGCGCTCTCAATATCTCCAACAGTTCCACCCAGCTCAATGATACACACGTCAGGCTCGGCGCCAGACTCGTCAACGGGGATCTTGGCAACGCGCTCAATCCATTCCTGGATAGCGTTGGTGATGTGGGGAACGACCTGAACGGTCTTGCCGAGGTAGTGGCCGATACGCTCACGCTCGATAACCGACTTGTAGATCTTGCCTGTGGTAATGTTGTGATCGCGAGTGAGGGTGGTGAGGAGGTAACGCTCGTAGTTGCCGAGATCGAGATCCATTTCGCCGCCATCGTCCGTCACGTAGACCTCGCCGTGCCTGAGGATCGCAGATTAGTAAATAAAACGAATCGCGCAAGCCGGGAGTACGGCAGACTTACTCAATTGGCGACATGGTACCCGCATCGATGTTGATGTAAGGGTCAATCTTTATGCTGGTGACGGTGAGACCAGTGGTCTTGAGGAGCAGACCAGTGCTGGAGGCGATAATGCCCTTGCCAACACCGGAAATGACACCTGTGCATGGTTCAGTGATACCGTTGAAATCCGACTGACATTTCCAAACTTACCACCAGAGACCAAGACGTACTTCATTTTGGCGCGATTGATCTACGAACTGAAGAATATCGGGGCAGAAAAAAAAAGAAAATGCGGCGGAGAAAAAGTCGCGCCGCACGCTAAGCCTGATTCGGCGACCCCAGAGTTACCCACGATTCCCAGCTCGAAATACTTCTCTTTTCTCGAAAGTTATGAAGATGTTGCATCCTATCTATACTATAGGTTCAGATAAATCTTCATTCACTTAATTAATGGTTAGTTGGAAACCGAATGGAATAATTAGAATGCTGAGAGATTCCTCTCACGCGTAGATTGAAATTTACTGATAGGGCGATAACGGGCAGCCCCACCATACTATGCCGAGTTTTAAAGTATAGGAAGCTTCTAAAAAGTATACTTCAAACAGGCGCTTGAAGTATTACCATGCAATCTGTCCATGAGGAGGAGACTTAGAATCGGCAGGCGGCGCTATGTATGACAAGCTATGCTAAGTTATTGATTCGATCCGACGACCCGACGGAAACATCCTCATCTTGATTAGTGTCTAAACTTATGTCATTATAAGGAGAGTATGAAACCGCGGAAAGACATAGATTGTCAAATAGAATACCGAGTTCAAATCCGAAGTTGCAGCTCTAAATACCACATGATAAACTAAGACCAAGAGTCCTTGTACAGCTTGCTCTTGCTCGTGGCCAGCTGAGCAACCGAGGTCAAGGTTGCACCTCCCAAAATGTCAAATACTGCCATTTCAGATTGCAATTCCTTGGCAAACCAGCTCCGCAGCTCCACTGCAACAAGTGAATCTACTCCATACTGATGCAATGGCTTGTTGGAATCGATGTCCCCAACGGCGATCGACAGAGCTTGAGAGAGCTTATGCGCAATAGCTTCTGTAGCCAGCGCAGTAGCGCTAGCCAGAGACTCGGCCTGTTGAAGGGAAGTACTGACTGAGCTGGAGGCACCATGGCTGCCACTGCCTGATTCGTGGGCCGTCAGGTGCCGGAACATCGGCTTCTTTAGCCACGATGCCTGTGTTGCGCTTGGAGATAGACCCACCGTGACCTGGCAATCCGAGGTGCTTTGAAGAGTAGCCTGAGGATCACAGTAATAGTCCAACAGGGCATGGAGTTGAGATTTGGTCACCGGTTCCAGGCCCACATTAGCAATCAAAATCTCACGCAGTTGGGCATCCTCCGCAACAGCGCCGGCAAAGTCGAACACGCCTAGATCGAGAGCGGTCGCTTTCTCGCCCAGTCCCACCCGATAACGAGCCAAGGCATCTTGGAAGGTGTTTCCAGCGGCATAGTTAGCTTGTCCAGTTGTTCCAACAAGGCCAGAGATAGACGAAAGCATAATGAAAAAGTCCATTTCGCGCGGAAGGTGTTGATGGAGGTTCCAGGAGCCTTGAACTTTAGGCGAGATCGACTCATGCCATGACTGGTGAGAAATATTCTCAAAGAGCGCGTCCTATAACAGTCAGAAGTGCATAAGAAAACATCATACGTCAGTAAAGGCTTACCCTCAACACCATGGCCGCTTGGATGCATCCTTTGATGGGAGGCATTTGAGATGTACACTCCCGGAGGACATTCTGAATTAGCGTTTCATCCGACACATCACATGCTGGAGCTACCACTTCTACACCTCTTTCCTTCAGAGAATTGATCAGAACACGGCTCTTCTCTCCCTGACCTCCTGAACGTGACAGAAGCAGGAGATGACGGGCACCCCGATCCGCTAGCCAATTTACGATATTGCTTCCCAGTCCACCCAATCCTCCACAAACGACAAATGTGGAATTGGGGTCCAAGCAGTAGGTGGTTTTAGTATTCAACACCGTCTGCATATGAGTTAGCTCTGGGGCACGACAGTAGATTTAGCGAAAGACGCTTACCGTCACTTGGTCATTTGGACGCATTTCCAGTACCATTTTACCCACATGTTGCCCACCTTGCAAAATCCGGAAAGCTTTCTCTATCTCACCCACCCCATGCTGATGGATGGGCTGAGACGGGTGCAGCTTCCCTTCCTGCACCAACGCGAAGACCTTCTCTAGAGCAGCGGCACACACTTCAGGCCGCTCGACTGACATGGCGGCGAGATCAACACCACTATATGTCACATTTCGAAGGAACTGTGCCATAGGAAGACCCTGGTTTGACAGTATGTCCCTCTTGCCAATTTCAAGGAATCTGCCGTAAGGCGCCATACACTCCCAGGATGCAAGCAAACTCTCTCCGGCCAACGAGTTCAGAACGACATCAACACCTTTGTTGCCTGTGCGATGCTTGATAGCATCCGCGAACAAAGTCGTCCGACTCGAGAAGATGTGCGATTCGGGAATTTGATAGGTATCCATGAGGAACTGCTTCTTGCTTTGAGAGCCGACAGTCGCGAAAACGGTTGCACCGACGTTTTTCGCAATCTGAATTGCTGCTTGACCGGTGCCACCTGTTCCCGAGTGAATCAAGACCGACTCTTTGGGTTGAATGCGTGCGACATTGTGCAGCGCTACATATGCAGTGGCGTAGTTCACTGGTAAGGCTGCTGCCTCTTCGAAAGAGATGCCGGTAGGAATCTTCACAACAGGTCCATTTTCTTGCACGCGGATTGAAGTCGCGAAGCAGCCATCTCCGAGTGCAGCAACTGAGTCTCCAACTTGGAATCTTGAGACAGCGCTACCTATTCGACTGACGACACCTGAACATTCGGATCCGGTGTGGCTCGCTTTCAATTGCCCAACTGCAATCAAGACATCGCGGAAGTTGACTCCTGCGCACTTGACCTTGACTTCAATCTCATTCACTTTCAGCGGCTTGTGTGCAGGGAAATCCTCTATGAAGTTGAATCCACTGATCAGGCCTGGGGAGGTGGCATCTAGTTGTAGAGGGATTTGACAGTCAAAGTTCTGGACTTTTTGCTGTTGCTTGCTGGCTTTTTGTGACATGACCTCATTGAGCTGGCTGGGAGTGACAACTCGTGAAATGTGAAGAATACCGCCCTGCTCCAGGTATTCCGTGTCCGCGTCTTTGGCTGCTCCTGAAATTAGGAATTGAATCAACTTTCCAATTCGCTGTGGGTCTTCGGTCAAGCCTTCCACAGACTCAAGGGAAAGAATGTGCAGCTTGCGCCGTCCATCTTCTTCCATCAAGACGCGAAGTAATCCCTCAGCTAGGCGAAAGTGTGGCTTAGTTGGCAGGATCCCTCCTCCCTGGGTGATCCACAGCCCGCGCAACGTCGAGGAGAGAAGGGATTGTATTTGTTCGAATAACTCTTTTTGGATATCGGTCAACAACGGACGTTGGAGCTCGACAATGAAAACACGCAGGGTTTCCTCGCTTCCTTGGCCTTCGAGCGCCTCCTTGACAGAGATCGCATGCACAGGGGGACATTCAAGGAACTCGCATTGTTTGGCGATTGAACTTGCCTGAATAATCTGATCGGCCTCGCTCGGGTCGTAAACAATCTCAATTGTAGAAAATGAAGAGTTTTTCTCATCCTCAATGGCAGTAGAGATCATCAGGCTGCACTCCGAAATGGTGTTGCTGGAGTCTGGTAGCATGATATCAACACCAGAGTATCCGGTGTGTCTCAAGAGCTCATCCCATTGACTCTCATCAACAGAGCGCCCTGATAGGCAATGTGAATCCGAGTCTGCACCTTTAGTATCTCTCATATCGACAGTAAAGATCAAGGCATTGGCTCACCTTGCCACCATTGCTCCAATAAGCCGAATACGAAAGTTGAGCGACCATTTGGGGTAGCCCCGTCGTACAAAACGAGTTTACCATCGCTAACAGGTCAGTCAATTAGAGGAAAATCGGCGTGGGTGTTGTTGATGACTTACGACTTCAAAAGCTTTCGTGCATTTTGCAGTGTCACTTTGAGAGTGGAAGTTTCACGGGTGATCTGTCGGAACTGTAAGGAAGTGACATAATCAAAGCGAGAAGAGGACATACCATCGATGCCACGACCAAATCGTATACGCCACATTCAAGGCCTTGAGTTTCAGGATCCTTGCTGATATCCAAAACTTTGAAGCTAATCCTATCCTCTCCAGCGAATTTTGTCTGGGCTTTCGCAACGTTGTCTGGCGATGCATCGGTGTAATCCAGTCTCCCGAAACGTGAGTCCTTTTTGTCATTTCCCAAAGCTTCTACGAGAAGCTCGGTCACTGAACCAGAACCACCACCGATCTCCAGTACCGTCATCTTAGGATGGCGATGAGAGAAAAGATCGAGGTATTTGACCAATCCACGGAGACCGTTGGATTGATTGACCTAGTTTGTTAGAAGAGAAACACAGCGACATGGGAGAGGTACGACTCACAACCTCATGATAGGCTTCAGTTAACATCTCTCCGGTCTTCAAGTACTTTGAAGGGTCCAGTTCACCGGATATAAGCTTAGTCAGATTCTGGGCCACAAAGGCATACAGGTAACCTTGTTTGGTTCCTTGAACACGATACTCGACTTTTTGAATATAAATAGGATCAGCTAGGCGGTCCTTCCATCCATCAACAGCGATTGTCAGCCGGCCATCTTCAAGCAGCTTCTGACGATTGATCAGCCAGTTATGGTACTTCTTCAGATGCGTTTGGGAAGCTTGTATTCCGCTCTCTGACATGTGAGCGAGGGTTTCCGTGAGTCGCGCTGCGATGAGGAAGTCCAAGTCATTGCAAAGACTATTGTGCTCAGCATCACTGGTAGATTCTATCTTGCACAGCTGGGTGACTTCAACCTCACTCAGTAGATTCAGATCTGGCTTCCACTTAATCTGATGACAGAGACTATCCACAGACTCCCCAGCACTAGCGATCATATCTGTTGTGCTGACGATATTCATGCGAAGGCCTCGGACAGAAACCAGTGTTTTCTGTAGACTGTCATCGAGTGCCACAATGCTGGTAGCAGGGCCGAGGAATTGCGACACTTCCGCACATGAGCTGCATGTATTGAGACTCTGAGAGAGTGTCGCTTGGCTATCCACCCACAAACTGTCGATGTGAGTAGGCACAGCAGTGGGAATATCATCTGTGTCTGAGGGAACTGCTCCCCAAATAGATGTTTGGAAAACACAATCCAAGGTAGTTGGGTGGATTGTATCTCCCAAGGAAGACGAGAAGTTCCGGACAACGGCCGTCACGTCTGAACCAACCTCACTGAGGGACAACTCTGACACTAGTTGAAACGCTGTGCCATAGCCATATCCGGATTTTGAC
Source organism: Penicillium atrosanguineum (assembly GCF_028827265.1). Lineage (NCBI taxonomy): Eukaryota > Fungi > Ascomycota > Eurotiomycetes > Eurotiales > Aspergillaceae > Penicillium > Penicillium atrosanguineum. Next base: position 2,546,181 of record NW_026623139.1, on the reverse strand, counting down.
AACGTATCGTACATCTTCTCGCCACTCATTTTAGAGCTGCAAGCTTTCAAGGCAGCCGCATGGGCTTTAAGTTGAGACTCCTGGAGTTCCACTGCCACTGCTTCGTCCAACTCCTCCTCCTTGTCACCATACATAATTTGGATAGAGCCTGTACAATTCTCGGTCCATGTCTCGTTTTCCAGGGTGCAGACCTTAAAATCGAACCACCCTGAGCGTTTGGACTCCATATTCTTGGCCGGGCGTAGATGGAAGCTGGTCTCAATACCCTGTGCACTCGATGGGATGCGAATCGCCGCACGGAATGTCACATCCTGCACATTGAAACCAGAGATTGGTCTTCTCTTATCTGCCATCTGCTTAGATGCCTCGATGGCCATAACAAGCATTCCAGCACCCGGGTAGAGGATCGTTCCATTGATCTATTGGCTAATTAGTGATCCCTTCCATGGGTATTGTTCAACAAAAGCTGCTCACCTTGTGGTCCTGGACCCATGGCATTTCGGACACGCGAATGATGTTCCTCCACCGACCTTCTAACGAATTCTGGTTTGGATCGGAAAGCCCCAAAAGATCATTCCGAGCAAACTCTCGCAGGCGGTGATTCCTGCTTATCCTGCTCTCATGCCAGTATGACTTTTCATGGTTGAAGGGATATTCTGGCAAGTCTGGCAGGGCCTTGCAGGTCTGATCACTCTTATTCAGCAATGAAAGTTCGATCGGATATCCAGCGGAATGCAGATCACCGAAGACAGAGAAGGCAGTATCAACAGCGGACATATTCCGCACCAACAGAGATAAGTACTTGACAGACGAGCCTTTGTTCATTTCCTTCAAGATATCCATACAAGCACCCTGCAGTACGGAATGTGGCCCGAGCTCCAGGATGTGATCGATCTTGATTTTCCTGCGATGGCTGCCATCCAACGCATTTTGAGGATCCAAAGATGCAGAGCAGAGAGTTGCCAGACCCTTAGAGAACCGCACAGGGGAGATCATATTGCGTACCCAGTGAGACGCTTGACAAGGCTCGTCTGGACTGATCCAATCGCCGGTGATTGAAGAAACCATCTGTGGCCGTGTACCGGGTGCCAAGCAACTTCCTTCCAAATCACCCAGGGCTGCTAAGTACTCAGACGCAATTTCCTTCATCTGAGCAGAATGGTAGGCCAGATTGACCTTGAGTCTGCGAGCAAAAATCTTGTCCCTGTCAAGGTGAGCCTTCAGCGCATCGAGCTGAACCCCTTCGCCAGAGATCGTCACGCTCTTAGGGCTGTTGATGCACCCAACGGTAAGTCGAGGGACCTCAAACTTGGCACTCGCCGCTTCGATATAGGGCATAACCTCATTCTCGGAAAGCGCAACTGCAAGCATCGAACCTTTCATCTCGGCGCATCTTTCCAGGCGACTGCTCATGTTACCCCGGTAATAAGATACTTTCCAGGCTGAGCGTCTGGATATCGCACCGGAGCAGTATCTAAAAAAACCGTCAAGAAGATTCCCCAGTGGAAAATGAGTTTGACTTACGCAGCTGCAACCTCACCAGAAGAATGACCCAGCACTGCTTTGGGGATGATGTTGAAAGAACGCAGGAGATCCACCAAAGCAATCTGCAGAATCGTGCATAAAATCTGGCTGTACTCGGTTCGATTGACATTTGACTCAGTTTCGGATTTTTGGAACTCATCTGCAGCACATCAGTACAGCTTTCATCTTACATCCTGGATCTAGATTACGTACCCACAGGGCTCCATTCGCATCCCAAAGTCTGGAGGTATACTCCGGCTTCTTCGATGGACTGGAGGAATACTGGGTACATATGGAGAAGCTGAAGTCCCATGGCGTACCATTGGGCTCCTTGCTATCACCCATTTAGTAAGAGGACACAGGGCCAAGGAGGAAATGCACTTACACCGGAAAAGATCATGGCAAGATTAGGTGATTCACGGGACTGACACGTTGGGCCGAATCGGTCTCCCAGTGTTCCCAAATCGTCTGACGGCCGCGCGATGGCAAAAGTTCTCCATGGTAGGTGCGTCCTTCTTGTGCCCAGAGTATAAGCTAAATTTTGTAAGAATGCTTTCTTGTCTTCGATGGACTCTGTCGAGAATAATGACCTCCAGATATTCTGGACGCGAGGGATGCCTGCTTCATCTGCTGCAGACCAGACAAGAAGTTTAGGTGCGTCACGTTCGGCCAATCCATTGATACCATTTGTGACTGGGTGATGTGTGGAATTTGAAGCAGAATCTCCATTGCAGGAGCTTGAAGAAAGCGACAGGATTGTGTTGTGATTCCCTTCCAATTGATTGAGACGAAGGGAATGATACGCATCATCCAGAACAAGGTGCGTGTTGGAGCCTCCATATCCAAAAGAGCTAATGGAGGCTCTTCTTAGTCCATCTGTGGGCCATGAAAGAGCCTCTTGGGGGAACTGGGACGGTCAGGTCCATATCTTAAGACAACACACAGCTCTACTTACCTTAAGGTTCCAGAATTCATCGTCAACCCTAGGATTCAGATTCTGTAAATTTTCACTGTTCGGCGGAATGACACCCTTTTCCAAAGCGAGTATGACTTTCATCATTCCAGCCATGCCACTGCCCCCTTCCAGATGCCCGACGTTTGACTTGATGGATCCTCTATGAGACACGTCAGCTTGTAACCATTGAAGAAATCAGCGCACGTACATATATAACGGCTCGGCCGGCGAACGACATGAGCGGAAAACGGAACCAATGGCCTTGGTCTCAATAGGGTCTCCGATAGCGGTTCCTTTATATGTTAATCTCTAATCCCGCGTTGGTGGAATCAACAAATTCTTACCGGTTCCGTGCGCTTCAAAATACCGCGTCATTGCCACGTCGAGACCCGCTTGGCGATAAGTTTCCCGGATCAGCGATGCCTGCATCTCAGAGCTAGGTTGTGTGATTCCCGGGGTCTTTCCATCCTGATTGGATGCAGATGCCCTGATGACGGCGCGGATAGTGTCTCCATCCCGCACTGCATCTTCCAGTGTCTTGATCACTAGAACACCTACACCTTCACCGCGAGAATAACCGTTTCCACATCCGTCAAAACTAAAACAACGGTTTTCTTTGGATAGAAGACCTAGATTATCCATCATCAATGTTGTTTCCGCGGCTAAAAGAAGGTTGACACCCATCGCAAGTCCCTGTCGCCGCTCAGCATCAAATTCAAACTAATTTCTGCAAAATCCCACTTACCATGGAAGACTGGCCGCTCCAAATAGACTGACAAGTGAGATCAACAGCCGTCAAACTGCTCGAGCAAGCCGTGTCGACAGTCGCGCTAGGACCCGTCAGGTTAAAGAACCAACTGACACGGTTTGCCAGCATGTTCGACGTTGACCCGGTGATATCGTATTTGTGCATGTTCAAAGGATCTTTCGCTTTCATCATCACCCAGTCATGCCCCGAAGATCCTGTGAATACCGCGGTTTTAGATTTCGCGATGCGCTGCATCGGGATTCCGGCATTTTCCAGCGCATGAAAAGCCGCCTCGAGCAGCAGCCGCTGGGGAGGCTCCATGGCCTCGGCCTCAGCAGCGGTGATAGAGAAGAAAGGAGCATCGAAGCGACTCAGGTCGTCTGTTAAGAAGTGCCCGCCACGTATTGAGAGGCTGTCCAACCGGTCCATCTCTGGACGGTAGTGGGCGTCGATGTTTAATCGGTCCTGGAGGAACTCTGTCATGGCGCAGCGGCGCGCCATTATCATCTCCCAAAAGGCTTCCGTGGTGACTGCATCTTGAGGAAACCGGAATGATAGCCCGACAATGGCTAGTGGTTTGGGCGATTTCTCGATTGATTCTATCATGGTGGTGGTGGCTGTTGGGTGGGCTGGACTCTCAGATTGGCACTATCCAAGAGGAAAGATTGAGGATTATACAGGAATTGAAAGGTTTCTTCGTTTATTTTGGCTGCTCAGAATTATAAAGCCACCTGTTGCCTTTGGTCTAGATAGGTCGCTTCTTGCATGAAACGGACTGGGCACCCAGGTCTCGGCTGAATACAGCTGGTAATTGTTTACACCTAACGTAAGTTACTGATACGAAACCACCGTCGGTAAGATTTGCTGTACGTGCGCCGTGTTCTCTCAGCGGTCAGTTCTAGATAATTGGGAAGTGGAGCAATGGATCCTATGTGCATAATAGTTCGCTTGCGATGTACAGCACTATCTAATGTACTTGAAGCCTTATATTGGCTACAAACTTCGACACCTTGCATTCGCGTGTTACACATGATCTCACAGGACAGCGATTTGGGCAGTTGGACTTGTTGGAGTATCATTTGCTGTCCAAGTCTCACCTCTACTTCCTACTTCAGCCGCAGGCCCTTTGAGTTCAGCGAAAGCATTACACAGCGCATATCTAAACCTGTTACCATTGTGGTCTTGAACAACACTGGTTTACCATCTTCTGATTTTTGATCTGCTGTTTATTCGCCAGATTGGTTTGTCGACATGCGTTTCTTGTGGTATGTTGCATTTCACATTCAGATTGCACTTGCTGATAGTGTCCAGTTTGCACGGAATGGGGAGCAATGCTCGTGTGAGTTTGCCCCGGTATCATGGGAGATGCTTGACTAATCGCGTGGGTTCACTCTCCAGATCTTCAAACAGCAAACTGGTGAGAATCTTAAGCATTTGAAACTTGAATTTAGCTAAAGAATCCAGCTGCTTTGCGGTATGAGCTTGGTGAAGGCCACAGTTACGACTTTGTCGACGGGCCTGTCCCCTGGGAGATAGACCACGGTAGGCAAGAACGACGAGGCTTGCGTGGAGCGGACTGACATCATGACAGACCTGGATCAGCTTGCGATGGGCGAGGAGCAAACGTATGCTATTTGCGATCCAAATTCGGCCTCATCTTGCGTTGCAGCGATGGAGAACATCGAGCGATACATCGCAACTGAGGGTCCTTACGATGGCATCATGGCTTTCAGTCAGGGTGCCAGCACCACTCTTGGCTGGATGATCTACAAGCAGCGCGAGGCTAAAAGCGGCAGTCTGCAGCATTTACCATTCAAAGTCGGGGTCTTCTTTTCGAATCCCTGGAGAGTGTACGATGGCAAAGCGCTCGCGGAAGATCGGCTTGCTTTCATGGATCCTAAAGACTTTGAAGGGCTTTTAGACCTGCCTACCGCGCATATCTGGGGTTCGGCGGACAAAGACCATGCAATGGCGCAAGCGATCAGTACTTCCTGTGTGGCCGATAAACGGTCAGTCTTTGTACATGAGCGAGGGCATGAGATTCCGGCAAAGTCCGATACGGTAATCTTGATGGCCAGGGCGATCAATCGGGCGATCGCGCAAGCAGTGCCTGCAGAATGATCATAGACGCAAGCATACATTTACCAAGTCGTTTAATTATCCCCTATTGCTTTTTTTTTACCACTAGTCGAGAGCTGAAGACACGCTGTTCTCCGTATGTTTTTGCTTCAAATTTGGAAGCTCACTGCACAATGATGGGTCCGAACGCGACCTTGAGAGTTTATTGAGATTTTTAACGACGCAACAGAGGAACTTTCGTTCCCAACAGTGCGCTGGCAGGCGCCACAAGAAATGTGGCAAGCAAAATGCCGAACCGGAGTCTCCGAGAAACCCTAGTGCAGATCAAGCGAACCAATCTAGTGGATCTGATGCCGATAACATTTCCACGGTTTTAATCGGCACGCTTAGGAAACCCGACGGCTCGGCACGCTAGATAATTGGGTCTCAGTGGGTCTCGTATCTCTGACAAACACTTTAGGACATCTAGAATTAGTATTCCTGGCGCTTCTACGTAAGGTGTGGACAACGTAAGCGGTGAATAAAACCCAGTTTATGTGACTCGTCGCTCAGATTCTCCTTGCTTCCCATCCTATTGCTCCACTGAGCTCGATTGGTTCTGGCCGGCTAGCTGATGCTTCCAGTTGTTCTTGAGCTGGGCTGTAGTAGCCTTTTCGCAGGCTGAATCTCGTCCATTATCAGCCGGTATCAAAGACGGGATGTAATACACGTTACCGTGCTTCACATACCATGCCAGCTAGGATTTTTATAACAATAGAACATGTGCAAAGTACCAAGACCAAGGACTTGAAGAAGTTCAGGGGAACTCCAAAGCCATACTTCGGTCATGCAATCACGAATTACTGTCTCGGTGTCTCAATACCTCTTTGCCCGCATCAAAGAGATTGGTGTTCGATCTGTCCATGGTGTACCAGGTTCGGGTTGCCCTCTCATTCTGACCTCAGAAAAAAAGGCCTAATACCAATATAGGAGACTACAATTTGGTGTCGCTTGACTACGTAGCCAAAGCTGGATTGCGCTGGATTGGTAATTGCAACGAGCTCAACGCTGGTAAGTCTCCTGTCTATCCCCAACAAGAAACAACTGACGCGTTGCAGGGTATGCGGCCGACGGATACGCTCGCATCCATGGGATTTCTGCCCTGATGACAGTCGCAGGAGTGGGGGAGCTATCAGCCTCCAACGCCATTGCGGGAGCATACGCCGAGTACGTCCCGATTGTGCACATTGTGGGACAGCCCAGTCTAGTATCACAACGACAGAAGAAATTACTGCATCATTCACTGGGCGATGGGAATTTCACAGAATTGGCGAGAATGTCGGACAGAGTGACAGCCAAAAGCGTACAGATAGATTGCGCGAAGCAAGCCCCTGGGCTGATTGACGATGTTATCGCTCACTGCTGGAACACCAGCAGACCGGTGTCAATCATTCTTCCCACCGACATGGTTCATGTTCCTGTCCTGGCTGAGAATCTTACACGACCGCTCGACCTATCTGCCCCCAGAAACGATCAGGCACTTGAAGCCCACGCAGCGGACGCTTTTCTCGAAGCTGTGCGGATGGCAAAGAACCCCATATTTCTAGTTGGGGGCTATAATGTGCGCTTTACAAAGAGAAGGGAGGTGAAATTGCTCGCTGAAATGCTGGGACTACCTTTATTTCTATCCGCATCTGGACGTGGCATCATCGACGAGCAAGATCACAACTTCAAAGGGCTTTACTTTGGAGACTGCTCTGATCCACTTGTGATGCAGAAGGTCCGGTCTTCTGATCTGATCATATCCATTGGCAACATTCACTCTGATTTGAACGTCGCATCAGTGTCATGGAGCTTTGATCCATCGAAAATGATTGAAGTTCGGGATGAAATTACTCACGTACAGGGCAAAGCGTACCCAGATTTGAAAAGTGCGAGTCTTCTACAAGCTATCATCCGCCGTTCAGCCACTTCCATTTCGATAAAAAGACGCCAAGATTTAGCTTTGCCCATGTCAAAGATCGCCCCGGAAACGGGAAATGGGCGTATGCCATTCACGTCAGCTGCGATCATGAGTCAGGAGCCTGCCCCTGGAGACGTATTGAGAAAGGGCGTGCGGATGTCGCATACGCTGAGCTACAGCGAGGAAACCAACAGTATAAGCCATGACTGGTTATGGCCCAAGATGAGTGACTGGCTATGCCCCGGAGACACAATTATAGCCGAGACGGGTACCTCCAACTTCGGAATATGGTCTACAAAGTTTCCCCGTGGTGTCAACTTCATCAGCCAGTATGTGTGGGCTAGCATCGGGTATTCCTTGGGTGCTTGCCAGGGAGCTGCTGCGGCCGTTCAGGACTCAGAACAACCCGATCGACGAACCGTCCTCTTCATCGGCGACGGGAGCTTCCAGTTCACCTGTCAGGAGATGAGCACTATCATCAAACACAAGCTCACGCCTATCATGTGGGTGGTTTCTCACAAACTTCAATGTGACGCATGCAAGGACTAATCTGCATAGTTTCGTTATCTGCAACAAAGGATACACGGTCGAGCGGCTTATCCATGGCTGGAATGAATCTTACAATGACATTCAGGAATGGCAATACCGAAAACTGTTGGGGGTCTTTGGTGCAGATCGCGGATCGTATCAGACACATCAGATTCGGACCCAGGCCGAGCTTACTGCTCTTCTGCAGGACCCATCGTTCAATAATGACCAGGTTCTTCGAGTAAGACATTTCCCAGCCTATCATTTGGCTCCATTCTCTCAAGTACTAAGAACTTTCTTAATAGTTTGTTGAACTACACATGGATCGGGATGATGCTCCGTCTAATCTTACGATACTAACTCAGCAGCTTGTAACGCCGGAAGCGCAATCTCAAGTGGCTAAATGTCGAAACGAAGAATAAAGTTTCACGGATGGGGGCCAATGGTGGCAAGTGATATACATAGATAATTGACAGATAACATAGAACGGCCGGCATTTTGCGTTTCGGAGAGTCGATTGAAGCCGTCTTCAGAAGTTGGAAGTTCACTAGCTTATCGTCGGGCATGTCTCGTTTTTCTCTCCAGTAAATTAGATACCTGTTTTTGTATTACAGAAATTCTGCTAGTATATGTAATACCCGTCCCTACGACAATCTAGCGGTCTAATGCAGCCGTTCTTCAGCCAAGCCACTTATCCACGCAATGCTGCAGTCAGCAAGGCTACGTGTGCTTGTAAAAGCAGCTATCCGCAACCAAGGATTTTCAGCTTAGTCGGATGCAAAAGGATCCGATAGATTGGATAGTTCCTGTAGCAGGTACACCGAGTCAGACCGTCTCCCCATACACTCACTGCACACTTGCTCCACATCAACAAATTTTGCGCTCTGGGTGCCTTTAAGATCTCGATTACTTTTCTTTGTGCTGTTTCAGGCAGTTTCATGGCAGATTTGTCAATTGTCCATGGGTCAGAAGAGGCGGCTCTCTGGCCCAAGAGGCTGGGAGACCTGATCGAGGATCAGGCTAACAGCTTCGGCGACCGCATCGCTGTGATAACGCCATGGCAGGAGACGAGACTCTCTTTTACGGACCTGGCGGAGAGCAGCAAGGTCCTTGCCAATGCCATGGTTCGCGCCGATTTGCGATTGGGTGACTGCGTTGCGGTCATGGCCGGGAACCGCTATGAATATATTCAGGTGTTTTTGGCTGGAGGGAGGATCGGATGTCCAGTGCTACCAATTAACAACGCTTATACACCGGTGGAGGTTTTGAGAGCCCTACAGAGAAGCTGTGAGTCTAATCATCACCACATGTGGAAGTCAAACGTGATCAAATGTTGTTGAAACTGACCCTGAACACAGCGTGCAAGTTACTTTTCATCGCCTCTAATATAGGTCCGCGCAGTTTGTCGGCTCATATACAGAACCTCATTTCTTCATACTCAGAAAATACCTTGCCTGATCTTTCTGGAATCGTCGGTTTCGATGTATCTCAACAGAATCAGTATGTACAAATTCAAGGCTATGGGGAATTCCTAGCTACTGGGGCACTGGACGAAGATGAAAATGGCTTTTTGGAATCTGCACAACGAATAGTGCGACCTTTGGACAGCCTCAGCTACCAGTTTACTTCCGGGACAAGCGGAGAGCCGAAACTTTCTATGCTCTCACATCGGTAAGAAACTCTGCATTCGGGGCTGCCTACGTGAACATCATACTAATATTTTAAGGGGCCTGATAAATAATGCACGTCTCGTGGGAAACGCCATGCGCCTGACTCCGGAAGATGTAGTGTGCTGTCCGCCGCCATTGTTCCACACATTTGGCCTGGTGCTCGGGTTCCTCAATGCCTTCACCCACGGCAGCGCGATCATCTTCCCCTCCGACACATTCGATGCTGAACGGGTCATTGATGCGGTCTCCCGGGAGAAAGCCACCGCCCTGCTCGGCGTGCCGACCATGTTTGTGGCGGAACTAGAAGTCTGCGAGGCCAGAAAGCTGGAGATCACGACGGTTCGGACTGGGCTCGCGGCTGGGTCGCCTGTGTCGGAGACGCTTTTAAATCGATTGGAAGACAGGTTTGGAGTTAAAGGAATGTTGATTGCTTACGGAATGACCGAGACTAGTCCTGTGACTTTTATGACTTCGCTTGATGACCCCAGGGACAAGGCAATGGCCAGTTTGGGTAGAGTCCTCCCGCATACCTCTGCCAAGATTGTTGATGAAAATGGCGCTATTGTCCGGCGTGGAGTGAGTGGCGAACTTTGTACCAGCGGATATGGTTTGCAGAAAGGGTACTACAATAATGAAGCCAAGACCAAGGAGGCAATGCGACTGGATGCAGACGGAAGATTATGGATGCGTACCGGAGACCAGTGCTACCTTGACGCCGATGGCTACTGCCACATCAGTGGCCGGATTAAAGACATCATTATCCGGGGTAAGTCACCCTATTTGTTCCGTATTATGTATTGATCTAACAGAGAATGTCAGGCGGCGAAAATATGTTTCCGCTCGAGATCGAGGAGCGATTGCTACTTCACCCGGCAATCAGCGAGGCCAGTGTTGTCGGAGTTGCCGATCAGAAATACGGTCAGGTGGTTGGCTCTTTCTTGAAGCTGGCCACGAACCAAAGCCAGCCTCCAGATCAAGAAGTGAGGGACTGGGTTCGCGCAGAATTGAGCTGGCACAAGGCTCCTCAGCATGTCTTTTGGGTCGGCGTGGGAGGGGCCTGCCCGGATTTTCCTAAGACTGCTAGTGGCAAGCACCAGAAATATCTCATGGAAGAGATTGCTAATGAGGCTCTCTTTGGGTCATCCTTCAGAGCTATGGAACTCCCGGTCCGCTTGGGATATTCGATTTTCGGTTTGTCAATGTGTTTGATTCCGGTGGCTTTGTATCTGTCGATATTAGCGTAATCCTAAATCAACCATGTACACTCACCTTTTCCCTCTCCATTCTACTCCAAGTGACATCAGAAGTTGATGTAATAGGACTAAATCTGGGCAAATATGTATTTCATGTTTGTTCCATATGTACACAGCTTTCTCAAGGTGCCCAGGTGATCGAGGACAAATAATACTTGTAAAATGTAGTCCATATGAGTTCCTAAGATAGAACTCTCATTATACTGAAACAAATGGAGAAAGCTCGGGATGAAAATGCTGTTACAGGAAGTCCTCGCCGGTCCCAAGCAGTTCTATGCAAATGACGTATGCATAACCTCTAGGAAGACACTCTTCAACCCCATTATTAGCAATTGATAGCACAAAATAGCCCTGTAGTTTTGAGAATACGTGGCGGGTGGAAGCCTAATTAGCGTACGGTGAAGACGATCATCACATTCCATCCCATGACAGTATCAAAGATGTAGCGACACAAAGACCCGATCGGGATAACTTCGTTCAAGCTCACTATCCTTGCTTGAGTTGTATATATTCGTTCCCGGCGGTGACTTTGGTGTCCTTCGATCACTCAAATCGACATTGTAAAGGGACAAAATCGTGTTAGTACATTTCCGCAGGTCGGCCCATATGCTTAAATTCCCTAGTCAGCTGTGTTGCATCTTCCTCTCAATACAGTGGCATCGCTCTAGTCTCCGACCCCTAATACCGCACATACCGCCTACTATTCTTAGAGGGACCAAAGATGTTCTCAGCCACAGCGCTGGGGATAGCGCATAGTAATGATAGATAAATACAGAATTGCCGTGTACTAGACAATACTTTTGGTATATTTTGGTACCTAAATAGTCGTTGCACTAGAGAATAGTCGATGGTAAGTATGATTGGTCTGGCAGAGAAGGCGGCAGAATCAGAGGGGTCCTAGAACTTTACCGGTGCCACCGTAGGTCTGTTCCTCTTCGGCTAGAGCGTCAAATACGGCGTTAACCGGATCATACCGGCCATTGCTTGGATAAAATTGGCCGTTTTCGACTTCCTAGCCGACAGTCACATATATGCTAGCTCTGCACTTGCTGCCCCGGATTTCTGCCGAGCTATCATGGTTAGTGCTTTCCCTTGGGCGTTGAAGGTCAGGTTTGGAAAACTCCATTGTGGCCCACCGGCAGGTATCCTCGGCAGCGTTGGACTTTTCCTCTTCCTGGCTCGGTGGGCCCTGGTGTTCTAGGGACCCGTAAACTTACGGCCAATAAGATGGTAAAAGTGGATGAAAACTAGCGACAAGCGTTGTCCAGAAGGGGGTTTACAACCGACCCGCAAGGCCACCTCGGCTCCGCGGGGTATTGTATAGGATGCTCCACCTTTCAGTGCCGAGGGGAAACCATGATTGTGGGGCAGCTCAATACTTTCTAGCTATGCATTTTCAGGCTGCAATGTGTGAGGGCGCTAAAGACGCCTATAACGTTATTGAATCATCAAATGTAAAGACCTCTTTGTGCCGGGCAAGGAAGTGAGAATTCATTGAAGAAAGCAAACAAAGGTCTCAGATGTCGTTAACCTTAAATAGAGACTGTCTCAGGGGATTTATGCAAAGAAAGAATTTGGGCTCACCTCAATTAGATGCGAGTTAATGCTGATGAATATAAAAATGGTCACCTTTCCCGGTAGATATCAAACTTTATTTTTTGTCTGGCCAATCATTGTAAGTCTACAGTACTCGGTACATTCTTGCCTCCAAAGAGTAAACTTCCCACACACAAAGTGAAGCATCAATGTTCCGGTAGGACTGTGAAATTCTCAGCTCATCTATAACTTATATGCTGGCTCAATATCGTCTAGCTGGCCCTTCCGCTCAACCTTCTCCAAACTGTCATCCATCTGGTCAGAATCCGCCATGTCGGCATCTGGCAGGTCATCAGCGGCTAGCAGGTCGGATTATGCCGAGACTGAACATTCTAGGTGGGCTGCAGCTGCCAGGTCGTCGACTTCCGGCCCATCAACATCCTGTCCTTCTCCGTTTGAACTTTCATTTTCAAACTACAAGAGAAATGCAACTGCTAGGTCGTCAGGTTCCGGCCCCCCGTCTTCCAATCCACCGACATTTAGTCCATCACTTCCTAAAATGCCACCTTCCAAGTCATCATCGCCGAATGTGTTCGGCGTAGCCAGAATGGAGCTTGTTGGAAACCTGATGAACCTCAAGCAGAATGACACCAACGTTACCCAATTTAAAGCTGCCCTGAAGGATCTAAGAACGATAACAGAGAAGGTCTCCGAGTGGGAAATAAATGCCACCTCCGATGATGGGTCTTTGATCATTGACTTATGCTTCCTTCACCGATGCCGGATAATCAAGAGCGAACTAGATTCGCTACTTCGGAAAGTACCAAATCGGAAGGATTTCAAGCCCGAAGAGAAAGAAATTTGCCGCATGCTTGGACTCCAGATTGGTAGGCTCAGGCTTCACTCCTCCGTCGAGTCGAGACACTCTGATTCTCTGGATGGACCAGACTTTCGGGTCAGAGCAGCGGATTCATCCATGGCGGACTTCACCGCCGCAATTTATGATCGTGAGTTGAGAGGGGAAGCAAAGTTTCCAAAGGCCACGCATCATTACCTTCTAGATACTTGGGAGCGCATGCATTTCAAGTACCCTGGCTGCACGTGTGTGCAGTGTAAAGACTTTAAGGTACGCTCTGTCGTACACGCTAGAAACATGTTCCGGACAGGCCGGAAATGATTTGCGGCTCTGGGTGCAGCTGTAACCACACTACCAAGGAAGACGAATAGTAAAAGTCTGGGAGGCATCTAGCGAGAGGTATATATGTGTGTGGAAGCCTGCATCCTCAGGTAGTTAGGCATCTTCCACACCATGTCCGTCATAAAGGACCCCGACTGGATTGGGTAGATAATCACATGGACCCCTTCTCTCTGTCCTCACTCATTATACTAACATTTCTTTTCCTACATCTCCCGCCTCTTTTGTTCAAGACTAGTGTTGCAGCGGAATAGAAAAGTTGTTTGCTTTCGATCAAGAAACTTGCAGGCACTTGTGCAGAACATGTAGGTTTGGTTGATACGAGCCCTACAAAGTTATAAGCGCGATTGACGACCTAACTTGAAGTACTATTTGTTGTTGAATTTACACATGAAAACCGGAGCTAAAGTTGGCCGATCTGCCGCTCAACTGCAGATGATCTAGTAGTTCATAGATATAATGCAGATTGCCGGAAGAACCGAAAGTGAAGATCCTTTCCCCTCAGGAATTGCTTGTCGGATGCCAACATAGGGAAACACCTAGAGACCCTTGGTATTGGGTCACTGACAAATTTCCCAGAGATAAACTCGTAAGACCGGAGTCCGTCGCGAGCGAAAGCATGGATATTTCTCTATTCTCTATAGTTCATAAGGAGGGGAAACTTGGCCGAGCCATTGGGTTTGTGACTGAGAACCATGTATTGCCACGTGGGGCAAAAGTGGAAATAGTTATCTCAGTGTCGGCTGGGGAAGGTTCAGATTTCTGGGGTATAGTGCACACGCCCTGCACGGAACGTACTAGACCGTCGGGTTTGCGACGGTGCCCCGCCGCCCGCGGTTATCATTGTCTCAAGCGGGAATTATTTGATACCCGATATCATTAGCAACCCAGTCAAGTCACGAAGCTTGATTAGATCTAAGCCTTCAATGCGACATTGTGGCGCCACTTGGCTCTTCTTGGCCAATCTTGGTCGGGGGTTTCTGGGGGTTCCGGACTAAACCAGGTTGGACTGTTCCCCGGCGCGAACGGACCCTCCCATTTGCCCTTTCCGTGTCCCTTCCACGTGCACAGACCCGTACCGAGGAGATCAGAGTCCTTTATCGCCTCTATCGCCCCCAACAGTGGGTCGTCTTGTGTTTTGGCTAATATTCCAGGTGTCGCATGACCACGGCGATTTATCTTTGGTCGCGCGGGGATTGATGATCACGTTAGCTCACCTGGAGATGAACCCTCGGGTGTTTATCCAACAGCAATTGGCAATGTAATGTGATAGATGTGACCAAAAGTCCGTCCAATTGGGACCGGTGGGACAATAGTCTCGCTTGCATGGTCTCCCGCTATCTTGGATATAACCCAAAACTTGTTCTCGATTTGTTCCAGGGTCCGGCTTATCTTCTCTCCACCGGCCCCATAGAACCCTTAGACCCTTGGGCCCTTGGCACCTCTGAAGGGTCCGCCTGAGGGCTGTTCTTTCCGGGGCTGGGGACGGCGGCCCCGTGGTCAGGTAGCTTACATTTAGTCCTTAGTGGATTGTGAACTATCTTAGGAAGCCCGTGAGAGGACCAAGAGCCTTGGGTTACTTGGTGTATCTTGGCATGGTGCTTATTTTCATCCACGTTGCGGATATTCACGGCCAGGTATCCGGACATGGATTATACGAGGAGTCGCACTATCGCGGGAGGAATTTGCCATGAACGAGTGAACCCCAATCCAAAGCATGGAGCTTATCTGAATGAAGACTGAAGTGTGGACGCCACTTCGCCACGCGTGGCCAGTGTACGAAGTAACAGCATTAGCGCTATCCCTTCGTGCATTCTGTGACCCCTGAGGCTGCCACATCCGGCTAGAACCAAGCGTCTTCCACCTTCTGTCCCAATATGGCCATTGCGCCGTAGCAGTCTCAGCTGTGCGCCTAGCTATATAACCAATTGCTTGTCCCAGAGAGGCAGATTGCCAGGTTGTTTCAAGGTTGCGGGCTGTGATACACTACTTTACTAGTGACACTGGACCTTGCTTTCCCCCCCTCCTCCTTCTTCACTTCATCTTCAGTGAGACCTATTGTCTCTTCTCTCTACAATGTCTATGCTTCCCGGCCTCGCGGTCGCGACAGCTCCTACTGAGCAGATGCGCGAATTGGGCGCCGACGAGGATGATGTCCGCAAAATGTCCATCGCTGGCACCCACCCCGGTGTCCGCCAGCGTCTGTGGGGGTTGGAGGCTCGTCTCGATCCCACTGTGACCTTCGAGGAGTTCACCTACTGGGCTAAGGTCGAGCGCGAAATGGAACAAGAGGAATCCGCCCGCTACAAGTCTCTCACTAGCGGCCAAGGCTTCATGGGAGTCATCAAGAACTACTTCACAAGTAATGCCTATGAGGACGCCAAAGTTCGTGACGCCACGCATGCATCGGAGGACCGCGATCAGGGCATTCAATGGTCAGAGAAGAAGTCCCCCGATACAGAGGAGGGCGCTCTTAGCCCTATTGCTCCCGCTGGCACCCATGACTTCGACGCCGAGTGGCGGCAGGCTGCACGCGCCCTGCGAACTGCCGGTTGGGGAACTATCTTCTATCTGATTACCACCGATATTCTGGGTTGGGGTCAAACCCCCTACGTCTTCTCTAGCGACGGTTATGGCCTTGGTGCTGGTATCTTCCTCCTGATGGGTCTCGCTGCTGGCGCCTCTGGATGGATGATCTGGTACGTCTTCTTGGGTCTTGATTCTTCTCGCTACCCGGTTCTGAGTTTTGGTGACCCCTTCTTCCGCCTTTATGGTCCTAAAATTCGGCACTTCATCAACTTCACCCAAGCCCTGCAGATGTTCTTGACCGTGGCTGTTGTCCTTCTTGGTCAGACCGGTATCATTGCCCAGCTCGCTGGAAGCGTCAATCTCTGCTTCATCGTTTGCGGTATCATTTCGCTCGTCGTTAGTATTGCTAGCGGCTACATGCGTTCCTTGAAGCACCTCGGCTGGTTCTGCAACTCCGCGGTGTGGATCAATATTGTTTCCTTCATCATCGTCTGCGCTGCCGCGGCCAAATACGGTCCTGACCCTACCGCCGCTGTCCAGACCGGTATTCTCAACAAGGACTGGGTTACTAACCCCGCGCCTGTTAAGACATTCGCCAACGCTCCTCCCCCCGAATACCAGCAGTCCAACGCTGACCCTTTCGCCGCTAAATTCAACGGTATCAACAGCATGGTTTGTAAGTTGGCACCTTTCCACTCTATTGAAAGCATACGCAAGACAGTGTGACTAATTATTCTATATAGATGCTTACTCCGGAGCTATTATGTTTGTCGCTTTCTTGTCCGAGATGCGTCATCCTATGGACTTCTGGAAGGCTATGTTGGTTGCTCAGGCTTTTATTACCGGCGTGTATATCTTCTTCGGTGCTTTTGTCTATTCCTTCTACGGACAGTACGCCTATGTTTCCATCACCCAGTCCGTTAAGCCTCTCAACCTCCAAGTTGTTGGTAATGTGCTCTCCCTGATCACCGGTTGGCTCGCCGTCTGTAAGTTTTAACTTTCCCGCTCCTCGATTTTCCATCGACTAACACAAGTATTCTAGTCCTGTACTTCAATGTCGGAATGAAGACTGTCTACCTTGAGGTCGGCCAGGAACTATTCAATCTGCCCGCGATCACAACCAGGAAAGGCAAATATCTCTGGTGGGCCCTCGGCCCCGTCTATTGGATTATTGCCTTTGTTATCTCCATGTCCATTCCCCAGTTCAGCGCTTTCACAAACTTTGTTGGTGGTCTTTTCAGTCTAAACTTCACATACTCCCTCTCTGGAGTCATGTGCCTGGGATACAAGATCCAACAGGCTGCCAAGCTGCCCGGCGAAGGCTTTGACCCCGCGACTGGTGAGACCACCCGCCTCGACGGCGGATACAAGCGCTGGGTGCGTGGTTTCCGCAAGAGCTGGAAGCTCAGTATTCCCATTCTAATCTTCACTGGCTGCGGTTTCGCAGCGTCTGGTATGGGTACCTGGGCTGCTATCCTGGCCCTTGAGGAGGCTTTCTCACAATCCGTTCTGACTTCTTGGACCTGCACCAACCCTTACTATACTGGCTAGAAGTTGATCTTCGGTCTCGCCCTCATGATTCTGTCGCTACAGAACATGTGGATTCAATATACTGCTCTTCTTTAATTTTGTTTGTTCTGGTTGCCTTTCGGGGTGATTAGTTCTAGAAGCAATTTACCTCTCACCTCCGAGGCTAATACCTTCAAAACTTGTTGTAAATGCCCATTATTCTCTGAGGATACTCCTATTTGTCTTAATTAGTATTATCGGGAATTGAAACAAAATATTATCCGAATGCGCTGTGTAACTAATGGCTTTGATACACTAGTCGGCTCACTACGTAAAGAGGTGCATTGCACTAGCGCGTCGGCATGCAATTGACCTCGATCGTCGCAACTTTCGTCTAGCAAAGTTGAACGAGACTATTATTTTTACTTGACCAGGTACTGTAACTTTAGCTTACTCGGTCTATATCTAGCCTTGTAACCACGCGCGACATGATAATGCGGTTATGACACCCAGATGCCTTCAAAGATCCCGATTTGATCTCTCTTGGTCACGCCAAATGTTCCCCAATTTCGTCCCACCTGTCTCCCGGCAACTAATCACCACATTTGGTTGAATCTTCCAGGAGACCTGTAAGCAGCCATGACGGGTAAGAAATCCGTCTCAATTGGCCTCCACATCTCCATTCTGCAAAGTCAATCTAATTTGAGCAAACTCTCTCTAGCTCAATCTCTACTCCCAAGTCAATTACTCAAGGTCTTCACGAAGCTCCAAGAACCGTCAGCCAAGACCTAGCGAATGATACTGACCACAAATTCTGGCCTCGCAGTCACGATCTGGCAAATACGATCTGCAGAACACCCAACAGACCTTATTATACAAAAGATGCATGTCATATCGTTTTCTGCAACGCATGAAATGTACTAGCCCTGAGGATGTGGGAAAAAAAAATCATATGTAGACATCTGGAGTATTGGTTTGATCAATGCATGTCAATTTCACCGACTAACGTACAACACGCTAATGGTAAGTTTACGGTAGACTTGCAATTCATTTGAACTATTCTGCTGTATCTGAAGATAATGGTTTAGTCCTGAGCAATAATTAATGGTGCTCTTGAAAGGAATTTGGCGGCTTATGCTAAGTAAAATGCGTGGTAGTTGAGGGATATTGAGATTTTGAGCGGAATAAAGGCATCTGAACCCTGGAAATGGCCGTGTCTATGCCACAGCTGAGAGCAGCTCGATCCAGTCAACTTTATTTGAAAAGTGAGGACAACGTATTGATCTTCCGTTGTCACTAGACCTCATTAAAAATACGTATGCATAGTGCAGGTTCTGTTTTGGACAGGAATAGAAAAGTTACCATCTCACCTCGCCGTGCGCTTTTCATCATGATATCGATCAGACTTCCGATTTCGAAATAACTTGAGCGGCAAAGAAATGCCCTCCTCCATCTACCCCCACCAAAAAGTCGACATACCACCGATCCCAAAACCAGCAAACCGAGCCACAAGACACCAAACGCAACTTCAAAACATGAATCTTTAGATACCGAATTGATTGCATAATGAAATTTTCGATAAGAAACAGAAATTTGGCCTTCCGAGCTCATTAATCCATTCCATGCCTCTTCCTCCCCTTCCCCTTGCCCTTCCCCCTCGTCTTCAACTCCACGAACCCCAACTCCTTTAAACCCTCCGCCAATATCGAAGAATCCTGCATTCCTGGGAAATCCTTCGCCGGATAAACACGAAATGGATCCGACCATGCTTCGGCAAGAATGGGCATCGACTGACCCGTATCCTCCACCGAACCCCAATTCATTAGTCTAAATTGAAGTCGGTACGTGCCCGCTGTGCGAATCGAAAGATCAACAAAGATGAAGAATGTAGCGGGTTGGTGGAGTTTTGATGCATTGCGAAGGTTGCTGGGTCCGGCAGGTTCGGAGGGGCTTTGAGAGTATTCGAAAGAGGGATGTGTAGGAGCGGAGTTTGGATCCGGGTCTGCGTCAACGTAGAAGGGGGACATGAAGGCTTTGCCTGAGAGAAGGGGGGTGAAAAAGTCGTCGTCTGCGCGGGCTACCCCGTCCCCTTCTCTTTCTGGGTTTTGATCGTCTTGGATCGGGTTGGATGAATCTGGTACAGGGAATAATAAGCAGCCCACTGTAAAACGTGGGTCTTGAAGCATATCACGGTCATCTTGAGACTCGGAGTCAAAGTCTGACAGAAGGATTTGCACTATTGGGGGTGGGTCGACTGGACGGCGGTCTCGGTCGCCTGCGCCGCATGCTCGTGCTGCGAGGGGCTGCTGACGGATATGAAGGTGGTAACGGGATTGGGTAGATTTTCGTCGGGGTGGTGGTGAGGGTGATGATTGAGGTTCGTGGTGAAGGAGCTTATCGAAGCCATGGGGCATGCTGTAGTTTGGAGTTCGTTTTGGTTCTTGTGCGGTAGTTGGCACAGGCGCAGGAGCTTCTGGAGCTTCTGCAAAGGCACGAGAGCTATTTTCGGAGAAAACTGGGCTTCCTATAGGCGTTAAACCGCTGCTATGGCTGTATACTCTTGCCTGTCAGTATAGATTCTCATAGGGGGTGAACTCGCGCAGAGGTTTTCACATTTTTAACATGAAAGAACTGCTTGAAATCGGCGACACTGCACACGAGTACGAGAACTTGGCACAGAGAATGGCTCAATCGAAAAGGAAAACAAAAAAGAAGGGACTTTACTGGGACTCCAGATCGTATGTCCGCATCTGATGACTATACTCGCGGTCCTGACTCAACATAGGACTCGATCTTTCTTTATAGGGAGCGCCATGATACCCTTGTGGATCAATAGCGGAAGGTTCATAATGGTGCATTCGTAACGGAAGTGTATGAAGCATCGGCGGCTGGTTCATGTAGAGGTTCTCTGATGACAGCATATGCCGCGGGTCGGCATTTCTCTCTTGAACATGCCCTATTGACGGCAACCGTGGGCCATTTGGTGCCGTTGGCACTGGGTGGTTATAACTGACATCTGGCGGTAGAAAGTGACGGGGATCGTGCCGATAATACGGGTCATATGTCACAGGCATTTGGGCGGGGTGGCGTGCGTGAGACACCGGTTCGATATAAGATGCGTCGGGCGGGGGATTCCCACATTGCGATGACGGGGTCCTCGACATCTATGAGAGAACAGGCGGGGCTGGAGCAGGTGTGCGGCCGTTTGAGCTTATATTCAAGCCGTATTCGCACGGGATTCAGCTCGTAGGCATTGAGACCGACCCAGGAAGCGGTCAGGTCAGCCACACCCGCGCGGGAGGGATCGAAGTGCCGGAAAACAAATCCTCTTTTTATATATGTCAAAGTGTCGGAGACCACGGGGAGTAATGTGAAAGAATAGAAAGATGCATATCCTGAATCTGCTTGCGGTCAAGCGAAGGCATCTGATGAACCGCAGGGGGATGCAGCCCGTCAACAACACAATAGTATGAGACCCAGATTTCGGTGTGGTTGACAGTTGCCTCAAAGCTCTGCAGGGGTAGTGTGTTAGAAATGGG
The DNA here is from genome assembly GCF_028827265.1 of Penicillium atrosanguineum. Taxonomy (NCBI): domain Eukaryota; kingdom Fungi; phylum Ascomycota; class Eurotiomycetes; order Eurotiales; family Aspergillaceae; genus Penicillium; species Penicillium atrosanguineum. The sequence goes on along the minus strand of NW_026623139.1, from coordinate 2,525,174 downwards.
GTTTTTTGGGGTATTTTTCAGCTTCAGGATGAGAAATGTCAACGCAGGTTCGGATTTTCCCCCTCCCCGATGATCCCGGTCTGTCCAATCACCCTTAGTGATTGTGACAGGGGCAGGAAGGTGGGCTATCGAGTGTATTGAATTTTTAGCATGACCCCATCCGAGCTGGGTCCAGTACTGCTATTGGCGCTTAGCATCCACCGAAGGCGATGAAAAGGGAAGAGCCGGGGGAACGGGCCGAGCAGGCATTTGGCAGTGGGTGGGTGTCTCTGTTGAGCCTGTGCGTGGGAGGACTGGACGAGCCACTAGGGCCCGTTCCTGACAGCAACTAACGCCCGAAGCGAAGTGTATCGTCTTGAAAGACGGTCAACGCATTGTCAGCTTGAGGCCTTTCGTGCTGCAGTCGACGATACTCCTTGCGACTCAGGATTCTGGACGTGGCTTTTGACTTTGAGGCATTCAGGGCCAGTCGCCTGCGTCCCAGCCCGTTTCAGATGGTGGGAACTTTTGTTCCTAGGGGGTTGAGAAATGGGACCCTTAGGCGTGCACATGTGGGAAATCGAGATGGGCAATCTTATCCATCTATAGACATATACACGATCAAAATACGGGTACAAAATGGCCACCTGGACTAGCACTGGAGCTTTACTCCATGTTTTGGATCCCTCTAAATTAAGGGCCGTGTGCCCATGGTACGGCGGAACGGCGGAACGGTGGAACGGTGGAACGGGCCTCAGCCTGCGAAGAAAAAAAACTCAACGCCCCGCTTTATAAACTGGGCTTTGTCAACAGTGGTATCAGGGGAATGTAGCGAACGAGGAGTCCCGTCGATGGTATCTTGACCGACTAGCCCTCTGGGTGGGTTTCGACGGGCGTCGAGACCGACTTGGGATCACGGCTGCTGTGCCAATTGGGGAGGGACACCTTGAGTCCAGCCCGATGGTTAGCGTGGGACCCACGGCCCGGCAGTGGTTCGAGTCAGGATGATCTTCTTCGAAACCCCACAAAGCGGATCGTGACGGCGCGTCAGTGGCACTCGGCTCACCGTAATAATGGGCCTTTGATAATCGTGTCTAGTCGTGCTGCGTGCGGCGCAGGGTTGGCCTGTCACGGAGGTAGAAAGCTTCCGGGGAGCCCCTGGAAACTTTGGACCAACAGTCGGTAAGTCCGGCTGAGAGGTTTCCAGGAATTCAAAGGCCATTAGCGTTTCACGCCAGAAAAGTTCTAACTATCCCTCGCGTCGTATCTCGGCACGATCTGGTTGGTAATTTGGTCAGCGGATCCATCGAAACGCTGTCAAGATCTGATCGTCAAAAGGCAGCCATTATGGGGCTTAGAGAAGCGGACCACGTCTGGGTCGTTATTTGACACCAGACGGGTCGATGGGTCCAAGCGACAAGGCAACGTAGGCAATGTCAAAACCCACACTAAGTAGCTTGAGGCGTAACCCAAGCCGCAAGCGCCTCACTTAAGCCCCATCCATTCACGCCCGTCTATTGTGGAGATTGTCGAGCGATCAATTACCATTAGCTCGGGCTGTTCCCTACGGGCGGGTTTGGGCCGAACATCACCGGATCGTGCTCAGGGTTGAGATCGTTGGCGCCATTGGGTCTACAGATCAGTCCTTGTCCTCGAGACCGGCAGAACTTCGGTTTAGACCATGATTTGATATCCACAATTCATGCAACTAAAACTCGTAAATGTGCACAGAGAACCATTCGATGTCACGACCAGCCGAAAGAGAACCCCCTCGCAAGGTCCAAGTATCGCATGGTAGACCGAGAAGTTCCGATTGTTCTGTGGGCAGAGAGGTGCACAAGCCATGCGGGGGCGTTCCCTGCTGCAAGCTCCTGCAGAACTGGGAATCTCCTGGCGTGGCTGAAAGAGTATCGATCGGCTTGGAAACCGCTAGAACTGTAGAAATTCCTCGGTCATCATCTGAGAGTGGCTATCATTCGTGGCGAAACACGGTCGGCACACATGAGTTGCCACCGAAGAACAGAAGCACAAGCCTGCCAGCTGTCAAAATGTTGCCATATGTACCCTTGTTGTCGATCGCACGTCTTCAGCCTCGCCACGGGGCTGGGATTACTCCGTGAAGAGGCTGCGTTTGAGTGCGTGCTCAAGTGTTTGGCCTGCGATTGGCAAGCTTGCGGATGGCCCGAACAGAGGTGGATATCCATATCTTCATAGGTGCTGATCAGGGCAAATGTCGATCCAGAGAATAATTATCTATTAGAACCTTTCTCATGAAACATCACAATGGTTGGAGCAGAAAGAATTTCTGGATAAGGGGGCATTCGCCGGGGCAAACCCAGGGCAAAAAGTCAGTAGTTAATCAAAAGCGGATCTACTGTAAACTACCTATATCCACATTGATGTACACCTAATTTTCAAAATAAAAGACACTGCTAGCGGGCTTTACATGTGAGATCGTCATGTTCAGCTACGCCAAAGTTTCTGGGTTATGCAGCGGTGTTCGCAGCCACGTCCGCAGAGTGTTCCACCGCCGGGTCGAGCACGCTATTGAAATCCTAATTCACGCTTGGATCGACATCCAAATAGTACGGGCCATCCGAAACGCGAGGAATGCGATTGGGCGAAAGAGGCAAAGCATTGGGCATGTCCGAGGGTCGGATGTGCATTACTGCCCCAAATGGGGCATCAGATGGCGCTGCCCCACGATCTACGACACCGTAGTTCTTCCCAACAAAGAGGGCGACCATCTCGCCATACTGGCGGTCCCATGCCACAATGTATCCAGAGGGCTGCCATCGCTCATCGGGTCCGTATCGCAGATCCAAGGATCCCAGCTGCACGAGGTGAAGGGCTCTTGTCCCCTTTTGAGGCACGCCATTCACAATGGCTCTCGCCCTAATTAGCCCGAGAGATGCTGGTGACCATTTCTTCGACTCCTTAGTGGTGGCTGCAAGGAGATAGTCTGAAAACTCTATTGGCGAGTGTTCGACGCACCATCGTAATTGGAGGGTTGGGAATTCAGAGTGGAACGAGGCTAGGAGGTCCGGGTCAAAGTTGAGATGGGTGGTTATCTCCTGCTCATTCCCCGTCTGATCGATCAGCATATCTATCAACTGTCTCAGGTCGCTTCTTTGCCTGGAACAGCCGTAGGCTTGGAGATTAGGGTAGAGTCGTGCCGGCTCATCATATCCGGCGGAGTCACCATCGATGGTGAGCAAAGGTTGGTCCAGGAAACTTGACCATGCCGAGTCTGGTGCAGTGCTGACATGGCTCTTGTGCGCCCTTATCGCTTGGTTGTCTTGCCATTGAATGCCTAATCTCTCTTCCATATCTTCCATGCGAACTTCGAGCAACTTTTCGTAGTGGTCGCCTTGGACTAAGTCGGGTAGAGCCTCGCCCACTATGGGATCGTCAAGTAGAACGTGTATGCTTTGAAGATCTCCGATGTAGGGTAAAGTATCTTCACTGCGCATCGAAATATCCTCCAGGAACTTTGCAGCAGTATCTGACCGTCTAGCCTGTGTTAGAGACAGGATAACACTATAAGCCTGGTGACAGAACTTCTGGTTATTCGGATCAAAGGCGTTCATGAACTTGGTCCACGTAGTGTCCAATGCCTCCACGCTCTGTAACTTGGAGAGCAAGCACAGATACAGAGCCCAGTTCTCATGTTCCTGATGAGGGTCCCTCAGTAAGCAATCGGCCAGTCTGGGCCGCTTTTCTCGTTCGTGTTCTCCTTCGCCAGTGATCTCAGCAAGCAAAGCAGCCGTGTTATAACTCGGATCTTCAAAAAGAGCAGAGTCTACTTCGTGAAGGAGCGTCTGCAAGATCCGCCTAGGACTGGTCTTTTTGCTGAGCGGCGAAGAATCTTTGGAGCCCCCCAGTTTCTCATAGAGTTGCAAAAACCGCCGGAATGCGGAAGGTAATAGATTCAAAGCAGCATGATACATGCCGAGCTCAACTATTTGAGAGCTAATAGGGAGCTCAAGACGTTGGAGTCTCGCAATGATATCACTCAGGGTTGCAAGTATCTCAATGTATGTCTCATCTCGCTGGCAACGTTTCAGTGCATTTCCCAGTACCTTACATTCTCTTTGCTGCAAACGATCGGCTCCTCCATCATCAACGACCAATTTGTGAATGACATTTCTCAGTGAAGCCAGATCAGCCACTGATTGAAGGCGGCGTCTCTCTGTCGACTTGAATAATACATCCACGCCCTTTAGAGCGTTCCATAGTGCCGGAGGAGGGCTACTTGATTGCCATTCCGAGTCAAGAAGCTCAGTTATTGGTTTTCGCAAGCTTGTGTGGCGTTCATTTCCAGCATCTGGGTTTTTGGAAGACGTGAGAGCGAAGCGGAGTATCTCTGCGGCGGTGGGCTCATCAGATTGGGCGTCGCTGCAGAGATTAAGATTGTGTGTCGAGTAATTGCGTGTCAATGCTTTCAAGCCAGATCTATTCAATGTTTGTCGCATGAGACCTGAAAGTACTCGGCCAGATGGAGCCCTCATTTTGGAACACACCTGATTCAATGCGGAGGAGGCACGACGGCACGACCCACGAGTGGAGAAGATAAACTTGATAAGGGGCTTGTCTGGGGTGGCAGTTCACGGGCGGTGAATCGTGGCGGTGAGGCTGGGATGTCATCTTCGCCAGAGCCTGCGCTTCACTTTCTCGACACCTGCCCACGTATCGCCAACATTGATCTTACACCCGCTCCAACATGGTTACGACACGAAACCAGGAGCTCTCTACGGAGAAAGGCTCGAAATCCGAACAACCTGAGCAGACCGAGGGTACCATTAGCGAAGCTCCCACCCCATCCGAACCCAATGATGGAAAGAATGAGGACGATGCTGCTTCTCAAGCGCGTGACAGACAAGCACGTTTCAAAGCTCTGCAAGCTCGAGCTGTGAGTATATATTCTTCTTGTTCTAAAGCTTTGTTTTGCCTTTTTTGCAACACAAGACTGACTTTACACAGAAATCCGCCACGGAACGCAACTTGAAGGAAACTGCTGCAGAAACTCAGCGGCTATCTACCGATCCTGGCTTGGCGAACTCACTCTCGCGCAAACATGCATTCGCCTCTCACAATCTCCTCAAGGCGGACACAGAAGCCGCAGGCGAAGACTTCGAGCGCAAGCGAGCTTGGGATTGGACCATCGACGAATCCGAGAAGTGGGACCGACGCATGGAGAAGAAGCAGCGACATCGCGACAATGTGGCGTTTCAAGATTACACGCAAGATGCGCACAAGGTCTACAAGCGGCAGATGCGAGAACTCCCTGCCAACCTGGAAGCATACGAAAAGGAGAAGTTGGCCGCTATCGAGAAGGCTGCTGCCAACGGTGACCTTGAGATCGTTGAAACCGAGGACGGCGAGATGATCGCGATCGATAAGAACGGCAGCTTCTACTCGACTGCGGACAGCGTGGGCTTCACCGACAACAAGCCAAACCGTGCTGCTGTGGACAGACTGGTTGGTGATATTCAGAAGGCCGAGGAAGTCCGCTTGAAAAAGCGCAAGGAGCGTCGTGGTGATGATGAGGCAGACGTTACCTACATCAATGACAAGAACAAGCAGTTCAATCAGAAGTTGGCTCGTTTCTATAACAAGGTATGTTGAGTTCACTCCTATGGCTATGAAGACCAGCTGCTAACGTTTCAATAGTACACCAGCGAAATTCGGGACAGTTTCGAACGTGGTACCATGATCTAATGCGCCATGAGAATAGAGATAATATACATTTGTTGAGCACTGTGTCACGCCCAGGAAGCACCAGTCATCATGGCCAAACTTTCGATCATTTTGCCGAAACTTGTTTTCAGTGCGTCGTGCAAAGGGTTCAGATGTTAAAAACAGTGACCTTGCTCCCTTATAGCATACCTTTTCTCCAGGCCTTCGTTGCCAGCGCCTCAATCTGCTTTGTTTCGACGACACCCTTTGTTGTTGCCTCCTCCAATGCCTCGACCACGGCTTCGCCCACGACATCAACCTTGAGCGGTTTCTCTGCCATCGCCCCGAGGAAACCGAGCTTATTTCCCAGGAAAGTGTTAAATTCAGAGGCGACAAACCCACCTAGGGCGATCGGCAGGGTGAACTTCCTGCTGGAATCATACATGAAGCCTGGGCGAATGAAAATGCTTCGGAGGTCGGGGAGAGTGGATGTGATGGTAGCTTCGGCTTCTCTCTTCGTGGTGATGTATCGGGCTGGAAGCACCGGTGCACCAGCCGCGGCGGAAATGTACACAAAAGCTGGGACATGCTCATTCGAGGATTCTTGGGCCAGCGCAATAGCTACATCATAAACGATTTAGCTTCACCCCAGCTTTGAACAGCATTAGTTGCGCCATGACGTACCTGAATCTCTGTTCATCAATTCATAAGTCAATTGACCATCATTCTCTTTTGGTTCCAAAGCTTCGCCTTCTTTTCTTGAGAGCAAGTCCTGGCTTCCTAGCTTTGACGAGCTAAATGCCCGTTGTAGGCCACTAAGAATTGGCTCACGTCCTTGGACCACACCCTTATAATCGGCCTCGAGAAGGATTCCCATAGAATGCACAACGGCAGAGGCACCATTGAGAAACGGCTTGTAGCTTTCCGGCTTCAGCATATCGGCTTTGGCCCATTCAACTGAGCTTGCCCAGCTGGGACGTTCGGAGGAATCTGTCACGGTCTCCCACCGTGGCTCGCCGGAGCGACTGAAGAAGTCAGCTTGTGGAACATCAGAGCTTGCATAGTACCAAATAGAGTAATTACCTTAATGAAGTCACAGTCCATCCTCTAGCAGCAGCAGATTTGCAAATTCGGGATCCTGGAGCAGATCGTCAGTTTCCTGAGCTTCGGCGCAGATGCATTCCGAGTTGGGTGAGATATGAACCTAGGAAGCCACTTCCACCGGCCACGACAAGTCTTTTGGCAGCCATCCTACGATAATGAATATATGTAGTGACAGAAGTGGAATTGTGCAGTTCAAAAAGTCACAGTAACAGCGACTTTGGTTGCAGGAATCAAGCTATGAGAAGCTCCGACATGCCGTCACGCGGTCACGTGCACTGCAAATGCCGTCTCCGTCGCGTTGATTTCGCTTCGCCCTGCGCGACCCTTCATTGGACTCATCTCTCTTTGACTCTCTCTCCGGCTTTTCGAAATGCCCTCCAACCCAGGAAACAAGCGTGTCCGGGTGAGTATCGCATTTTTACAGCTAGTGACCTCGAAAGCCGACTAACATCGCATTCCAGGGTGTCTCCGTCTACCGACCTTTCAGTATGTCCCGATCGCAGCTCCGCCTTCCATTCAATAAGCCTCAATTCTAACCTCCACAGTCTTCGGCAGTGAGGCGCAGCTCTTTGACCCCGAGAAAAAACCCGCAAACTGCCCACCTGACCACACACACCAATGGCGCATATTCGTGAAAGGCGTCGACGACCAAGATATCTCCTACTGGTTGAAAAAAGTCCAATTTAAGCTCCACGAAACCTACGCTCAAAATGTACGCACGATCGAAACCCCACCCTTCGTAGTCGAGGAGACTGGCTGGGGAGAATTCGAAATCCAAATCAAGCTCTACTTCGCCCCCGAATCGAACGAGAAGCCGCAAACCCTATGGCACAGTCTGAAGCTGCACCCCTACGGCCCTGACGCGGAGGGTATGAAAGAGCGCCGAGAAGTAGTTGTTAGCCAGAACTACGAGGAGGTTATTTTCAATGAGCCTGTTGAGCCGTTCTATGAGACTCTTACAGGCGGTGGGGTTAACGGGGTGTCGAGGGGGAAAGGGAAGAACTCGAAGACGGGTGCTCGCACAGCGGATATTCCTGTGGGCGATAGTCCTAAGAATCCGTATAGTCGAGTGACGGAGAATAAGGAGCTTGATCGCATGGCTGAGGCGACGAAGACTGTTGAGCAGATGACTATGGCGGAGAAGGAGAGGTTGGTTGAGCGAGAGAAGAGGTTGGCAGAGCTACGAGAGAGTGAGGGTGTTCCGGCCAACACGAAGAGAAAATGACCGGTCAACCGTTACTATGTGATTGTCCGGCCTAGGGCCAGGCAGATGTTTGACATGGTTTTTTCGGCTGCAGTCTCCTTGTTGGCATACCATTCCATTCTCGAGCACTTTCGAACGCGTCATCTCACTCGCGCTCTCCAACGATGACTCCAACCTGACGGGTGAAGAAACCATGCTGCCTGAGATCACCAGTTTCTGACTGTGGTCTTATCCTTTCTGCGCATTCGAAGGGGTTATTGCCGAATTATCACAAAAGCCGCTACTGGTGATTTTGCATACTGGTCTTCTAGATCAGTTCCTTTGAGCTGCATCAGACGGACTCGTACCCAACGCACGAGAATCATCTACACCGTCATCGACATGCGAATCTGAAATTCTTGGAGCGCTTTGCGCTAGTCCATCAACACGTGGGCGGGCATTTCCTAGTCCATGTATACGTGGCTGAGAGTGACGACATCATCCATGATCAAGTGGAAACATACACACCAACTCTGTTCAAGCCTAAAAAGGTTCAAAATGGCGGATGCTAAACCCATTCATCCCTCCAGCTCCCCACGATTTGAAATAAACTACGAATCCAATGAAAGAAACAATCAATATATATTTTAAACAAGTCATTATAATCACGCCAGCGCGACTCTATTTAACCTCTTAACAAGCAGCATTCTTCGTAGTATCCCTCGTCTGCTTCAAGAAAGGAATCAAGCTAGTACCACCAGTCCCATAAAGACCCGAAGGCTTATTATCCTGTAGCCCATCAACCTGAGAACTCGCCGTCGCAAGATTAACCTTGTCGCCCGTGTGCTCCGCCGGGGGGCCGTTTCGCGCCGGCATAACAATGTACCGTGTGACGATCTGGATATGCGCATCTCTGAACGAACTGAGAGTCATTACGGCCGCGTTGTAGGCTTCCTTCAGCTCGGGCTCGTCCTGTGCGGAGGTGACGTAGTCACGGATATTGCAGAGGTCGGAGAGCTTTTCGAGGAATCGTCTGTGGGGGGCCGGCATGTAGTTTCGCATTTCCTTTTGGGAGTTAGTATTCTATCACGGTGCAATAAATTTTCGATTCGCGAAAGATGTATCAGGAATAGATCGTACCTTGATGTATCCAGTGCCTGGCTTGATATCACCCGTGGCGGAGTGGTTCACTCCGAGGAAAATATCGAAGGTCTGAATCAACGAGCTTTGGGCGTTACTGCCTCCGCTATACTGGTGCCATTCGCCCTGGCCTTCGCCGACATCGTAGAACACACCGTTCGGCAGACCTGCTGCGGCCATGTTCTTACTTCCGGCGAGGAAAGGCCGCAGGACGTAGAAGAAGACGTTTGGGTCATTCTTCTCGTACATCCGTGTGAGCATGGTGGTGAGGTCTCTGAGGCCATCGCTGAAGCTGTAGAGAAGAGCAGTCAGACGATGGGCGTCGTGAACAGTGGCAGCACTAATGGCATCCAGCATGAGCGAGAGAAGTCGGGCACCCTTGCATTCGATAGCGACGGAGATGACGATAAACCATTCTTCGTCTTTCGTCCCAGTAAACGAAGTGAGCAAAGAGACATTGTCAGGGTCTGTGAGGTCTGCTTCTGGGGTGGTGGTGAAATTCCAGAGGGTGAGGGCTGCGTATGTTGCAGTTGGGGGGAGACCGAGATGGGATGAAATCTCAAGGAAGGGGGTGGAGATGGCAGGAGGGAGGACCTTCATAGTGCTGTTAGACTGGAACGGAAGTTTTCATCATGGGGGAATCTTACCTCTGCGGGTTTCTCGCCTCCCCAGATGTATGCGTGGGTTAGGAATCCCAAAATGGAGTATGCACGCCGCCATTCTGGTTCAGATTCCAACCATGACGTTGTGAGGATAGGCAGGCTGTCAATCAATGATCTGATCTGACCATTCTTGATCAGAGAAGGGAGGTCTGCAGCCAGGCTCTCCCATGCATGGTAGTAGGAATGAGGGAGCCTTGACAAAGGCAGACCATTCGGGAGGAAACCATGGTCCTGGGAGACAGCATAGTCTTCAAAAGAGAGATTTGGAGATGGTATCATGGTGTAGATAGAGCGAAGATATGGAGTAGGTACAACACAAAGCAATGCTATGTAGTTTGCGGTGAGGGAGACAGGATGGTCAAGAGCTCAGTATGTGGTTGCCGAAAGTAAAAGGTCGATGTTTGCGAGTCGTGACCAGTCTTCATATAGGTAGAATAATCCCAGTGGGAAGCTGATAATAATCAAGAATAATATAGAACGTGGGTTGTCTGACGGCTTGCATCGGCTGCCATTCGTTGTTGCTATCTATGAAATCCGGATGTGAGGCGGATCGATATCCGTGTTCCGGTCCGCTGTTTTTTCTTTGGCGCGAGAGTAGTGATGTAACTTGGCCTCGTGCTACTTGACCTCGAAGCCTATTGTTTGCATACAAGGAAGCCTGCAGAGGACTTTTCCTTGTGTCATAGGTTTACTTTGTGTACCTTTGCATCAGCCTACCCCTGCCATACTAGAGAACACCCTGGGCCCCCAGGATTCAATTATCGCCTAGTCAATGTTTGCCCAGCTAAGCGCCGAAGTCTGCAAATCTCCACTTCATATACCAAAAACTATTTGACAAATCCTCATTGATAAGGGGCTCCAAAAATTTAATTTATTTTCAGTGTTTTATCTAGTAATAATAGGAGGAGCGCATGCGCACGGGAGGAAGCGGAGACCCCAGCAACAGCGACTGACAATGTTATCAGTGGGGCCGGATCGTGGAGGCGGAAGCGGAAGTGACATCCGGGTTGCCATCTCCCAGTTCTCCGATTTGACAGAAGTTATAAAGTGCATCTAAATCGTGTCTGACACCTTATCTATATTTCACAATTCAGTGCTGTGGAGTGTGATTACCTATTGTCCGCCGCCACATCCCTCAGACTACACCTATCACCACAATGACTGTACAGACCACCAAGCCCGTCTTCCCCGCCGAAGCGGCGTCGAAGGAATACGCAGCTTCGCTCGATGCAGCCGAGCCTTTGACCAAGATGCGGGAGGAGTTCATTATCCCATCCAAGGCCAATCTTGCGAGCAAGAAGCTGGCCAAGCCTGGTATGCGCCCTGTTTTGTGCTTCCGTTATCGGGTATTCTGACATTCGAAACAGGTCTCTCGTCAGAGGACAGTATCTATTTCTGTGGAAACTCACTCGGTCTCCAGCCCAAGGCTGCGCCTAAGTATATGGAGGCACAGCTGGACACATGGGCGTCCATCGGTGTCTGCGGACACTTTACTGATCTTGAGGATTCCCCGCTTTCGCAGTGGCAGTTGCTGTCCGACCAGGCCGCAGGTTCCATGTGCAAGGTTGTTGGCGCCGAGGCTTCTGAAGTTGCTGCGATGGGCACTTTGACTACGAACTTGCATTTGTTGCTGGCTAGCTTCTACAAGCCGACTGACACTAAGCGCAAGATCCTGATGGACTGGAAGGCGTTCCCCAGTGACCACGTAAGTGCATATTATTGATATCCTTACATATGCATACCAAACATTTGCATGTCTGAATCTGACATTGAGAATAGTACGCTATTGAATCCCACATTGCGTGGCACGGTCTTGACGCTAAGGAGAACATGGTCCTTATCGGCCCCGAGGAGGGCGAGTATGTCATCTCCACTGAGAAGATTCTCTCATACATTGACAAGCATGCCCACGATGCTGCGCTCATTCTTATGCCTGGTATCCAGTACTACACGGGTCAGCTGTTCGATATCCCGCGTATTACCAAGTACGCACAGGAGCGCGGGCTCACTGTTGGCTGGGATCTGGCGCACGCTTACGGAAACGTGGAGATCAAGCTTAACGAGTGGAACGTTGACTTTGCTGCCTGGTGCACATATAAGTACGGTAATGCTGGCCCTGGCGCTATGGCTGGTCTCTTTGTGCATGACCGTCATGGACAGGTTGATTACAGCGAAGGTGAAGATAAGCCTAAGTTCCGACACCGCTTGACCGGCTGGTATGGCGGTGATCGATCTGTGCGGTTCAAGATGGATAACAGTATGTCTTCATTTCCGTGGGCCATTGATAGGATGCTAATCTTTCCTAGAATTTAAGCCTATCCCCGGCGCCGGAGGCTTTGTAATCTCCAACCCTTCTGTCATCGATCTGACGACTCTTTGCGCTTCATTGTCCGTCTTCGATAAAACATGTATGTCGGACCTGCGCCAGAAGTCAATTAAGATGACCGCATACCTGGAATATCTGCTTCTTAAGGATACCACCGACGAGACCCGCCAATTCCAAATTATCACCCCCTCAGATCACACTGCTCGTGGAGCTCAGCTCAGTCTTCTGTTGAAGCCCGGTCTTCTTCACAAGGTGGCCGAGAGCCTGCAAGACGCAGGTATCATTTGCGATAAGCGCGAGCCGGATGTTGTCCGTGTCGCTGCTGTGCCTCTTTATAATACGTTCTCCGAGATCTTCGAGTTTGTTGAGGTTTTCAAGTCTGCTCTGGCAGCTTAAAAATGGGTTGCATCACCAAATCGCATTTCATAACTATACCATAGAGACAAAATTCATTCTTGCATATATATTTCACCTTTTTTTCAAAAGTTGCCGATGTTATCCCATGTATCTCCACCGCGAAGGAACTCTTGTCCTTGAGAAAAGAAGTTCGTGGCGAGGATGGAAAATTCATCGTTCGTAAGAGTCAACTGCTGCGGTGAAACCAATGAGCCTGCATGGTAGTCGTGTGCTCCAGGGAAGGCAGTATTGGCACCGAAATTAGGAGTCGTGTAGTTGGAGGCTCGTTCTTCGCCAATGCGAGTTGGTGCAGGTAAAGGCGACGTCTGCGACACTTCAGCGGCCATAAGGGGAGTTCCAGAATAAAGGGAATCTCCAAATAGTCGTCGTGCAGAGTCAGCGTCACTGTTGGAGGAATATTCCAAGATTTCCCAGAATTTAGAGAGATCGATCAGGAGACTTTGGTTGTGTGCCTCTGGATCGGACTGGTATGTCGCCGAAACGGCGTCTTCCAGGTGTTGCAACCTTTGTGCCTGCACAGAAGTGTTGTCAGTCAATGTTCATCAATGTTCACCTAGCACTACAGGTAAAAGTCTTACCAGGCGAGCCATATGAGGCCACATCTTTCCTATCTGCTGCACAAATTGGACACACTTGGTGAAAGTCTCACGCTTCTGCTCTCGGATAGTGGGATTGTCCGTAAAACTCAGCTGAAGCTCGATCGTCGCCACAACAGCAGCGCTATACCCCAGTAGCGGATCAGACACCAAAAACGACTTCTCCTCGAAGTAGTTAATAAAATGAATGATCCATGTCGTGTGCGATGAGATCAGATCGGATGTATGCTGGAGAAAGATTTCAGGGATAGTACTGCGAAATGTCCGTAGACTCAACGACAAAAGCAGGGGATGATTCAGGAGACACAAAATGGTGTGGTACATGAACTGATTCAAGAACCACGGTCCCCAATACTCTCGATGGGTCTGAAGCTCCTCGGTTGATCTATTGCTAAGATTGGCCGGTTTGAATCGATGGGTCAGAGGCATACGAGTCTCAAGGTCCATCTGCAACGCAATAATCTTCGAGTACTCGGAATGAGGAGACCACGGAGGTACATTGCTTGGTCTTCCGTGAAGGCGGACATATCGTGCAGTACGAGCGAATACTTCGCTTAGCATGATCACATAGGCCATTATGCCTTGGTCTTGAATATCGCTCCTTCGCACTTCCACTGTTGACGGGCCTGGAGACATGACGCGTGCTGGCCGGGTTGGACTATGGGGGAAAGGAGGACCTCCCATGTCGGGATTGTCGAGGATGGAGAAATCCCCGCCGTGGAGCCGCTTGAGTAAACAGATGCTCCAAAAGCATCGCCTGCGCTCTTCGCGGAGGATGTTGCTTGTTGGTGTGCGGGGCTCGAGAGCAAGATTGGAACACCGTGCAAGGTTCATTGCAAGGCTGCTGTGGATGCTGGAACGATGTGTATTTCCATCTAACAGCAAAATGAGCATATATAATTGAATAATGTTCTAGAACTTACTTGTAAAATCAACCAGACTCAAAAGGCACAGACATTGTAGTGTGGACAGTTCCACCGGACCCTCCGAGACCCGTTTCATCACAAGGCCACGCGCAATTTCAGCATAGCTATTTACCAGTTCTGTCAGGTCGCTAGCCCTGTGGTGATATGCGTCCGAGAACCGAAGGCTCAAGGCCAACATGGCATAGATAATCTCCACATCCCGTGTCTGGAGACTGGCAAGAAAACTGCCCCTATGAAAGAGGGGCAGAGGCTGGGACTCGCAGAACACCAGATAAAGCTCTGCTATAGGTGTGATGTCATCCCATGATGGAAGAATGATGGATGAGTTGGGTCCAAGATATGCCGAGGACTCATTTCCAACCGAGGGCTCATCCCTTGAGCTGGCACTAACAGAATCTTGGTAAGCTGTGGTCAGATCGTGCGCATGTGGGGTTGGATATTCATACCCTAGGTGATCAAGTACAGCTCCCAGCTTGTCTTCTAGGCTGTGTAGTCTGTCTTCCTGTATTATTTACAGGTCAGTTAATAGAAGCTTTCGTACAAGATTACGAGGTCTAACCAGTGAATGTGATACTGGTGCTTCTGAGACACTGAGCCTAGCTGGCTCCTCTGAGAGCTGTGGACGACGTCTCTCGTCCGCGTAGACGCATTGTTGTCGCAGTCTTGCGCACAAAGAACAGACTGGCTGTTCTCCGGGGCACTTTGCCTTTTTCCGTCTGACGTGTTCGTTAGCCAGGTTTAGTATAGCAAGCGGATAGCATCCATTCGTGGGTGGTCCAACCTGCAAGGCTCGCACGCCTGCCGTACCCGCTTAGCAGGTCGCTCTGTGTATGTTGAGTCTGTTATATCCATGATTCAGAATAGAGCTCGGTGTTAGAGAGCATCCATGATCTTTGGAAATGAACAATTGTAAGTGCCAATGAAATTGAGAGCAGAGGTCTGGTATTTATATTTTGAGGGAAGGAATGTAATCATCCAAAACTCAGGCCTTCTAGGGGAGCCCGAACACCTCGGGTAGACAGCTCAAGGATATGGAGAGTGCCAGAGATGTTTCCCCTTAATTGATTGAGTTAATGTAAGTAAGAAAGATCAATGTTGTATTGGCAGACATGCGGTCTTGCGATGCCGTCCAAGCCCGCTGACTAAGCACCTTTTTACGCCGGTTTGGGAGCAGAGTGAAAGGAAGCAGTATGTAATGTTCTTTTGACTGTGTTATTCAGAGCTATACACGTATATTTACGAGCCGACTGTGGTAAAAAAGACGATCGATCTCCTGGCGTGAGAGTCGAACCCCTGATAGAACTGTTAGAAGCACAACATGCAATTGTAGCGGCAAACCAATGACAGGCCGATTAAAGTAAGCTGAGCCAAGAACAACCCAACGTATGATCAAACGGCTCGAATTACGATTCTAGGGAAATGTTATGCGTAAAGACAACAATCTTCGGTTCGGAGCTTGAATTGGTTTATGTACAGCCCAAACCAACTGCTTGCAAACCCATCTAACCCACAACCGGAGTAGAAATACACCGCCAATATAGAGTCAATCCCTCACTGCAGCTTTAAATGCCATTCCTATTGAAGGGTGACGTTTAGATCCAGGTCTTGTGGCCCTGTTAAAAGAGTCAGTATGTGTTTGTTGGATTCCCAGTCCTGGAAATTCGAGGACGGTTCGCTCGATAGCGAGGGGAGCAGGCAAGGGAAGAACTGACGAAGACCATGCGGCACATGGCGTAGGTGGTGGCTAGAAAGGTTGAATTAGTTCTCAGGTCATTGAATCTTCAATTCAAGGGTGGTCCAACTCACCAGCACCGAGACCGTAGACGGAGAGCAGGTAGGGGTACATGATGTAGGCGGAACGGGAGGTCTGTTTGGCGAGGTTTTATTAGATTGATGCCATTGAACAATTCTGGGCGCGGGCTGTTCGATCTGGACTGACCTTCCACCATTGACGCTTGCCGTCGTGGTTCTGGAACAGACGCTGGTAGTGGGGGACACGGTTCTCGCGGAACACGAAACTAGAAGCAGAACGTGAATTAGCAAGTCTCATTCATGTCGTCTGCCCAAAAACAGTCCGCCAAACAGTCAATTGCAATTGCATGATCGCAGACACCATCAAGGATTGGCGAAGCGAAATTCGATCGCACTGGCGCACTGTGTGCCAAATGGCAGCGGAGAAAGGTACAGGAGTCGAGGGAGACGTACCCGGCCATGCGAGGCACAGTGCGGAACATTTTGGCGGTTGGAGGGGAGAGATAGGATCTGGTGGGAGGAGATGAAGGGCCGTGGCACGATGTCGTCGAGTTCGGGAGAGCTGCCAGATCACATGATTTCCCTCCTCTTTCCGTGCTGAGTCATATGTCCAAAAAGGGGAAAGCGTCATATGTCGAATGAAGAATGCCATCATTGGCTTTCGAAGTTGGAGAATAGTCGACGAGCACCTTCTCCATTGCACGCCCGATGCGACCGGCTCTTCTTCGACTCTTGAAGAGGCCGTCCGCCCTCTCCATCCTCGATTCGCTCGCAGCTACCCCGATTGGAATTGAGCATTTGGAATCCAGATACACGCGTCTGCGGTGCCAGTCGCGATGCGCTCGGGAAGTATCTCTCGATGAGACCAAGGGGAGCTCGTCTACACAGAAGCTTGGAACTACATTGCAGTCGCAGGGTGAAGGACGGCCCTTCGGCTTTAAAATTTACGAAATCGAACTGTCGAACGAAAAGCATTCCTCCGTCCCTTTACATCGCGCGGACAATTCACATCAAACGGATACCGCGGGTTATGTTAGAAACTGTCTCTGGCTACAACAAGAGCAGTTGGAGTTTGAGTCGGATATAGGACACACAGAAGACCTCGGAACACGACTAGTGGACAACTCGGCGCATCGGCACGACTTCGAGCTCTGGGAGGACCTGTTGCGGTTTCGCCAGCGTCATTATGGTGACAAAGGCACGCAAGATATCTGGGAGGGCCTGACTGTTCGCTTGGATGGCGTAAAACTTCCTGTCGCCGGCGAACGGGCAGACTTCTTCTGGCAAAGCTTCGTGGACATGGCACTGAAACGAGATCTTTTTCTTAAGGATGTCATGGAGTATGCAATCGATATCTGGCATAATCAAGGTGCTTGCTGGAACCAACTATATCAACAAGTCGTTGGTGGTCTTTTTGACCTAGGAATGAAAAAACAAGCCATGAAGTGGCATAGGAAATTTCAAGGTTGTGGTCTTGCTCGCCCTGATGAGGTGGTCAAGGTTCTCCCGTCAGCAATTCGTCCGAAAAATCTTCCAGCCAGCGCAAAATCGTCGACGAATGTTCAAAGACCACAAACCTTTCACAAACTCTCGTCTGTGCGAAAACTGCTCATTTCAATTCCAGGCCATCAGATCTATGGTCGAGCCGTTTTGACCCTTTTACAACATGGGTTTGGAGAAGATGCCATCACGATGCATAAACATCTGGTGCGATACGAAGATCATCCTAACACATTGGATGAACTACAGCCCCTCATGGAATACGCAAAGAAATACGGATTTCGGGAAGAATTCGAACTACTGCGAGATTATGCCAAAACCCGGTTCAAAGAAGAATTTGCAGCCGCCGAAAGAGGAATGAAAGCCACGGAAAGGACAGCTTTGAAAGGTGCAGAAGGGAGTGCTGCCAAAGGAAAACCCTTCAAAGATGACATTGGGGCTCGGCTATTTGCGACAAGGGCCCTTAATTTCGACATGGTCATTGGGACGATGAAAATGCTTGGCGTATCAGCAATCGGGCCACGAACCGTACGTGAAATGGCCATCCGAGCTCAGAACAGCCAGGATATCCTGGACAAACTCCGAAAGCTTCGGCAATCCGGAATCTCCATTGGAGACACAGTGTTCACGCGCCTAGTCCAGAAGCTAGCTGCGCAAAACCGCGATATCCTGCTTTCGGATCTGTTGAGCAGTGATCAGCATCCTGACGTTCTCGAGGACGTTGAATTGCAGGAATCACTCCTCGTTTCCTACTACATGGCCCGTGACTCACGCCAATACAACATGTCTCTGGCGGTCTTGGCAGAGTTATATCCCAATGCTCCGGACTTGCTAGATATTCACTTCCGCAAACACATCGCAGCGGGACAATTTGACGCCGCTTCCAAAGTGGCAGATGAACTCGCTCTGCTTGGAAGACACCTCAACGAAGTCAGCGTGGATTACATGGCAGATAAAGTCCTGACGGCCCGCCGAATGAACTCTCGACCACCGCCCGGGAAGCTGCTGTCGACTGCAGGCGAGGTGATGTTTATTTTCAAGATCTTACAGCGCGTGGTCCCCGCAGGAGGCTATGTCAGCGCGGCATTCTGGGTGGAGCTGTTGAAGCGGCTTGGCATGTCAAACAAATTTGACGAGCTTCGAGAATGCTGCCTGTGGCTGACACGTGAATATTCCCCGACGACTCACCACCAGCGAGGGAAACCGTGGGATCCCTCTGAACCCGCGGCACCGTTGCCCGTACGAGATGACCGGATGCTCAGACTCATTTTCTCACCGGCGATGCAGCATGCCATCGTCCATTGGGGCTTCATGATCCGTGTGACCTCAAAGAGTGAGTCAAAGCTCGCCTACACGGATCCCACCTCGGGGACTAAGCTGATCCCTTGGATCCGGGGCTTTCTACTACTTCGGGAGCTGGAACAAGCTGGTCTTGGACTCCGGAGGTGGGCGATTCGCAATGCGGCTCGGGCTCGGCTAGCGATGCTATTCAGCCGATGGTGTCCTTCCCAGCGACGTATGACCCGTATGCTGCGAAGGAACAATCCTTACAGTCTCCAACGAGTATCGGCGGATATCCTTCATGCCTGGGGTGATTCCGCTCTATTCCACGGAATGGAAAAGGAAAATGCCAAGTCACTGGTGAATCCTCGGCGTACAAAATATTCGTTCCGGCGCACTGCGCGAGTGAGATTGCCGCGGAAGATGCCACGGTGAATCTATGTACATACTATACCCATTCACATATTATAGCGATCTCAATCTAAATCCTCGGCTGACCTGTGTTTGCCACGGTACAAGCTGACTCGCGTCTAAGACAACAAGGGCTGGGCAACGTCAGCGCTTCACAGCCATTCTGGGCATTCGTACTCTACCACGCCCAGGCCTTAATAATAATTAGGCGACCACAAAATAACTTAACGCAGAAACCAATAGAAAATCAGCCAGGCGGTGCAAATCCACGATCTAAGAATAGTTGAGACGGCAACGCGGCCTGGACCCGCAATGGATCGTCACTCTAAACATTCCACGTCAAAGTCCCTTATTACCCTCCTTCCTCCATCTTTGTGACCAACATAAACCAAAATGAGATTCACTTTATTAGCCCTGTTGCCCTTGGCACTTGCTAACCCTCTCAACAAGCGCTCGACCGCATGCAACAATTCCCCTGACTTGTGCTCCAAGTCCTACGGCGAGATCACTCACCTGGGCGCCCACGACAGTCCCTTTGTGCGCGACTCCAGCACGAGCAATTCTATCGCAGGCGACCAGTATGATCTTCTCTGAATCTTGTCGCGATCCGTTTCTGACCTTTTTCTCGCACGCAGATACTATGATACCCCCACACAACTGGACGCCGGCGTCCGGATGGTCACAGGCCAAGTACACAAGAGCAACTCGGAATGGCGCCTATGCCACACAAGTTGCGATCTGCTAGATGCAGGCCTTCTGAGTGCCTGGCTGGGCGACATCAAGTCCTGGCTCGACGACAACCCCAATGAAGGTTTGTCTACTTCCACACTAAGATGCAGAGAAACGACACTAATCAACACCCCACAGTCGTCACCGTGCTCCTAGTCAACTCAGACAGCGCATCGGCCTCCGACCTGAACACCGAGTTCGAGACAGCAAACATCACCGACTACGCCTACCAGCCGGACTCATTGACCTCGGCCCCGTCCTCATGGCCAACCCTCGAAACGATGATCAACAACAGCACCCGCCTCGTCGTTTTCGTCGCCTCCCTCACAACCGACGACAGTTACCCATACCTCATGGATGAGTGGAACTTTGTCTGGGAGAACCCCTACGAGGTAACCGCCGCCTCCAACTTCTCCTGCGTCCCCGATCGTCCCTCCTCCGTCTCCGGGGATACTTCGACCGCTCTCTCCTCCAACATGCTCCCCCTGATGAACCACTTCCTGTATTCCTCCGATCTCTCATCCCTGGGCATCGAATACCCGAACGCCAGCTACGTCGCGACCACGAACGCTGCGTCCGGTGGCACCGGTAACCTCGGCAGCACAGCGACGCGGTGCAAGTCCGCCTGGAGCGGCCGCCAACCTACATTCATCCTGGTAGATTTCTTCAACCGGGGTCCTGCAATCGACACAGTTGACAACCTGAACAATGTCACCAATGCCGTCGGCCGCACATCACTCACCACCTCCGCAGCAGGCTCCTCCAGCGACGGGACCACAATCAACAACGTCTTTAAGGGCCTGGTCGAGCTCGCCGAAGCCGCGGCAGCTGGATCCACCCCGACAATGGGCAACTGGATCTGGGTCGGTGGAAACTGGGGTAGTGTGCTCGGAGGCGGAATCTCCCTTTAAGCATGGTGACCCATTACCATGTGACATTTGTTTTATCGTGCAGCGTTCTTTCGTTTCTCGGACATTCCCTGGGGGCTTTGGTCTCGCGTGTGCAAGACCCAGCCCAGTATATAGAGCATTGGATTTGGATTTGGATTTGGATTTGGACCTCAACAGGAATATGGATTTCTCGGTCTATTGGCGGTTGACGGTTCCAAAAGGAAGCCTGGCGTTATGGATGATTTTGATTTTGGGGGTTGAAGCTGGAATGACTGGAATGACCCTGTACTATGTACTAGAAACTGAAATTCAATATCGAGTGAAGACATCCCATCTCCATGCCTAGGCAAAAACGCGATTACTTCAAGAGACAGTGTAGGACTCTTCTACAGAGGCTCCTTGCCCAGCAACTGCCGCACCTTGTTCACCTTATCCTCCGCAGTCTGCGCCTTATCGGTCCTGAACGGGCCCAGCCCAGTCAGTATAATTCTCATTTTATGATCTTGGATCTCGCGCGGGAATTGAAAAAAAAAGCAAAAGTAGGTTGATAGCTCACCTCGAACCGACGCGGATATCGGTCTGGATCCGCACGACCCCCTGCTGGTGAAGGAGGGTATGCGCCTGTCCGATGACCTGGTGTACTCTGTCCCAGGAACCTTCTATTGGTGACACGGGATTAGTTCTTATGTCTCTGGCCTCTTATGTCTCTGGCGAAGCGTGTTTTGGGCAACAGAAGGTGGGTGGTAAGATTGTACGTGGAGTGATATGTATGGCGCAGGATCCGTCCCCAGTACTTGGCATGTACCTCGGGATAGATAGATAAACGGATAGATGGAAGGAATGGAGAGATCACGTACCCAGTGTCGTCCCCGCAGAATGCATGGTGTACTTGACGCCCGATTGCTCGATCAGCCTCTGGACCTCGGCGATTTGAGCCGAGACTGAGGCCGAGGCGGTGCCGATCTGGGATCTGTGAGTTAGGGGTGATGACTAGGATAGGTGCGTGCTTACTGGGATCAGGCAGAAGTCAGCCGTGCACTTCTCGGGGGTGGGGAGGTCTGTGTATGCCATTGTGTCTGTTGAATGTTGATGTTGAATGTTGATGCTGGAGGTGGGGAGGCGGGGGTGGGGAGATCTGGACGGATCACAGTTGAAATGATGAACTGTTCCAACGTGAATCGAATCACACGGGGGAAATTAAGGAATGAACTACATGCGTACCTTCTCATAGGGCTGAACTCAGCATTGGCCGGTTGCTTGATCAGCGCTGACCCGGAGCCTCCTCGAACTCGCACTCTTTTTTCTGATCTTAAAAAGTTCTACCTTTCAACTCTCCGATTGGGAGTGATCGCCTCCAGGGGCAGCGCCACTACGATGAACCCCCACCACTGGGACTAAACCCTGCACGCCATCCGCCCCTTTGTCTCTTTTGCCTTGAACGCCTCGAGCCCAGCGGTCTGGCGGTCTGGCGGTCTCGAGGTCTGGGGTTCTGGCGGTCTGCCTTCTTGTTCGCGTCACCGACTCGACTCATCCAATTCATCGGTGCCACGCGTGCCGTCTGATAAACCCCGAACTTGAGCTCACTGCGCTACTCGCCCGTCAGTTTTAGCTCCATCTCCGGCACTGCATGCATATCCGATCTGCCTAGTAGCTTGTACTCGCGTGACCAATAGCCGACTCATCCCAAATCTCCACCGAATCACCCCGGATCCATGGGAACCAGCTGCGCTTGGACACTCCCCCTAACATCACAAAAACCATGCTCCCGACCTCTCTTTCCCCAGCATCATTCCCCACGAATGACAAAACCCAGTCTGCTTGAACTCCCGCCAGGAGTTCAACTCGTCTATCTTGCCGAGGGCGGCGCAAATGTGATTTATCGCTTTGTCTCTGCACCGGGAAAAATTGTCAAGAAAGAATTCAAAAAACCATTGTCTCCACCTGTGATTGAAAGCTTGGAAAACTGCACTTTACCGGCCGTCTTCCGAGACAAACTCCTGCGTCTGCGCAAGGAAACAGCCGCAGATCTATCGTACAAAGAAATCGTCCAGAACTTCAACACAATCGTGCGACCGCTCTTCAAGCCCGAAGAGCTGGTCGACCAGACTCTCATCCGGCTTCCGGAGGGACTAATCCAGCGCTGCAATGAACAGCTCCACGTCGATGAAGTAAACGGCAGGCGGCCGAAGAAGAGACACGGTGGATACCTGTCCTTGAACGAGCCGTTCGGTCTCCTAATCACAGATATGACAACCGCCGACGACCCCAGCGCTACACTGGCTGAATTAAAGCCCAAGTGGCTAATCCAGTCCCCGTCCGCGCCTGGAAATGCACAGAGGTGTCGGACCTGCGCGCTAAGAGAGATGAAGAATCACGAAGCGCGCAGAATGGGACAAAAAGAACAACGCTCTTTCTGTCCACTGGATTTGGTATCCGATCATCTCGACAACGTCCTACGTGCAACGAGATTCATTAAAGGATGCAACGATCAACGCCGCCTCGCAAAAATTCTACTCGGCAACCTGACCCTGCAAAAGCTTCAGTTTCAGCAAAAGTCCCGACACGAAGTCGGCCTGCTTGGTCCCCCGGCTCTATCTCGGGGCATGTCCCTTGATATGACACTCCGAGACTGCACGATGTTTATCAAGGTATGTCCCCTATTCTCCACCCAAGTATCACATAATTAACGTACCCGCCAGATTCCCCGAGACGAAATGTCTCCAGTAGAAATTCGCCTCGGCGACCTGGACCTGAAATCAGGCGCCGGAGGGAAATCAAAGTACTGGCGAGATCTCGAGATGAATTTGATCGATGGAGGCTGGTATCGTGGCGATAGCCAAGAGGATAGTGGGTGTGCGTTGCATCGAGGTCATATCTCAACATGATCCCACGAAGATTTTTACTAGCTTAATATTACGACTCAACTCCCAGGAGTTTGCTTTTCGCTATGGGTATGGTGGGCGGTTGTTTGTACAATACTTGTGGGTCTTTCCTTTCTTTCTTTTGATGTTCACCACTATGGTGTAGTTGAAAGGAGGTGTTAATGAATTGGGAAATGGGTGGGGGTTTAATTATCTTCTGAGGGGACACACCTGGTCAACTCAAGGCTCTGTTCTTTTGATTCATATAGTTTCTAGAAGTTTGAATTTATGATATTTTGGAACCAGAACTAAAGGATGATCATTGACTCATGTCGAATTGCCGATAGACCTTCCATCCAACACTTAAGGTCTTCAAGGTACAGAACTTATGGACGTATATACCCACCAGTCATAGATAAATTCCTCTGCATGTATTATAATACACCAAAAAAAGAAGTTTAAAAAATCATACACACATCCCCACATCCGCGCATCTCCATCTGGTCTACTGACATCATTTCGTCGGATAAGCTGCAGGCTGTGACTCAGGCCGACTATACTCGCTGGCGGGCATCATACGAGTAATCTCATCCATCGCACCCGGCTCAGCGCGTAGGTTTAATTTCTTGCTATCCAGCAGACCACCGAACATGCCAGCTCTGGAGGAGGCTGTAGAGGAGGTAGGTTTCATAGATGAGCTCAAGGTTGATGGGGTGGAGCTGTATAAACCCGAACTTGTAGACGTGGCGGAGCTGGACGCCACCCTGGAAGAAGGCACCATTGATGGAGTCTTTGAATTGGTGTAACCTTGGGTCGTCGAGCTTTGGGAAGACTCTGGGAATATGGAGGAGCTTTGACTGTTGGAATCGGGGGCCATTGATTGGCTGGGTACGGCGCCGTATTGGCCCTGGGCGATGGCGGAGCCTGTGAGCAGGGCGAAGAGGGAGGTTGTGAACATGGCCTTGAAGTACATTTTGGTTGATGGCCTGTGGTGGATGTTGGGATTCGGATGAAAATGTGAAAGGTCAAGCTCTGGAGGAACAGGGGTTCTTGTATTTGGCTTTGGCTTGTGTTTGGTGATCTTCTTTGATCTTAGAGTTGGGCATGAGACCTTGCATGATAGAGAATCATGGAGGTTATGATCACCGTTTAAGATTTGATGTCTCATATAACCTTAAACAGTTGGGGGTTCTAAGGTTTAGTAAGTTTCAGATCTTTTGAAAGACTATATCACCTGCTTGGAGGTGAAAACTGGCGTGTTTGACCGGACACTTGGAACTCCGGAGGGCTCAAGCTCTTAATGCGATGATGACGATGATGTAGAAGAACTGCAAATGGCCTTAATATTTCAGCAA
The DNA here is from genome assembly GCF_028827265.1 of Penicillium atrosanguineum. NCBI lineage: Eukaryota > Fungi > Ascomycota > Eurotiomycetes > Eurotiales > Aspergillaceae > Penicillium > Penicillium atrosanguineum. The sequence goes on along the minus strand of NW_026623139.1, from coordinate 2,500,383 downwards.
TCCAAGCTAAGTCGAAGTCACCTGCGTAATCAAAGCCACAGCGGCACAAGAATTGCAATCTCGGCTGACGACGAAGGGCATCCAGGGAGTAATCCGTATTGAACTCATTATTTACACGATTGAAAAGATAGTCTCAAAGCAACCTCATTAGCAGGCAGCCCTGCTCGAAGATTAGTAAGGGGCTTCCTATACCCCGGTTCTGCAATTGCCTTTTATAACCCCCTTGCATGGTAGGGGTTGGACGTGAGCCGCCACACCTGGTGATATGATTTGCCGATATTGACAAAACTTAAATTCGAATCCGCATGGTTAAATGTCGATATGATCTTTTGCTAGTCTTTCTCTGCTAAAGCTCCGCTGAAATAATAGAGAAATTATCTCCTCGTCTTTTCTTTTTTCTTTTTTGTAAATTTTCATTACATCAATTGCATGGATGCATTTAGTGCCCTTGCCGCCTTGCAAGTCACCCTTGTTAGGGCGCAGGCACATTATACCTCAAAGAGAAGGAGACCAGGATCAATATACCTTGGAGTTCTAGGACTGAAAAGTATTTGTCTGGATGAAGGAACAGAGATGTGGGTTTGCAACACTGAGAACTATTAGAGAACTATTAGAGAGCCATCGACGTAGACTATAGAGACTCAGACAAAGTTTCCTCCATACTCACTGTTCATCCATTCAAATTTTAGACAGAAGGTACAGCGAATCCAACACCTTTGATAATGCTCGGCACTGAAATACCATTCAATGGAAAGAAAGATCAAACAGGAATATTACGAACGAGAAATCTCAAGATTATTTTCTTGAATCCCAAAAATAACTTGATATCAAGCCATACCACTAATTGTGGTAAGTGAATGTTGAGAATGCGGAAAGTGTGATCATGATGGGTTGGATAGTTTAATTTCTGTGAGATCGTATACGGCCGACGTCAGCTGGGGAGCGCAAGTACACCCCTGTCCGGTAGCACGCTAGGGCTCGAAGCAGGTCAATACAGTCACATCGGTGTTTGCATTTTGTCGGGCATTCATGCATAGGAGTGAGGCGGGTAGCTTAGATTCTTTTGACATGAGCTCACCTTATCATGTAGACTAAACTCCAGTCTTAAATAGAAGCCAATATATCTTTCAAATTCATACTAAAGTATTTGTTATTACTTCACTTGGCTTCAACATGGAAAGCCCCGATTACTTCCTCCGTTTCCCCCATTTTCAGAGAAAGCCTGCGTTACCTTCAAATGATGAGTTCAACCGCCTTGCACGTCAAATGAAATGGAAACGAGGCTCAAAGAAGTACAAACACGAAAGATCGGATTTTCTTGCTTCGGAGTTCAATATTCATTACGGTTCCGACGCTACGAAGTTAGAAAACTGGCAGAGACTATGTATAGAACTTGACATTGGGCAAGCTATTGGGAGCATTACTAAATGCCGCAAGGTAACAATCTGCTTCGGGTTCTTATCTTCTTTGTGAGGCTGAGTCTGGATAGGCGCTTGCCAAAGTCCATGTCAATTTGGTTGACTTGGTTGATACTCGACGAACTGGCGAATCAGTCGAACATTTCCCGAACGTATCAGCTCTTAGGAAATATACTAAAGAAACAAAAAAAGTCTTCCCCAAATCGGCTGCCAAAGCAGATGGATTTTTGAAAGCATTGCTTCGGGTGATTATTTGAACATCCGACCGCTTTAGATGGACCCTATCATCTCTTTTAAAATGAACTAGCTCGAAGATGTCATTCGGTTTTATAATTCCACACGACATATTAGTCAAATACATAGTGATGGGCTCAGTGCCTCGGACTTTTTGAACGAAGGGGCCAAGAGAAGCGCAATAATTGACAGCGCAGAGGAAATTAAGGGTCTGTTAGAGGATGGTTGCAATTGAAAGCTAAAAGATAGAGTATTTCAGGCCATTCAGACCTTGGGAGGCTTATTAGTTCACCCAGGAGAGCTAGCATGGCGGTCTCCCCAAGGCGGGACAGCCTTTAGCTATGGGCGGGGTTCCTGGCCCTGATATACTCGCCTCCAGCAACTACTCGTCTGAATTTTTAAAGCATCCTAAATAAGAGCAAAGGAGAAAGAGATGACATGGCAAGATATATGTAGGATCATGCCGCAGGTCATATCTTGTGGCAATGAACAGTGTCCACATGATTCGCACCACGTCGCAATAATCCCTGTTATTAAATGCATGCATGCACAGAACCAGCGGTACCCCTCTTTACCACATAGTAGTAAATCGTCCGCCAGCTCATGCGTTTGGCTTTTTCTAGTGAAGCTTCGACATATTGTCGCTTACATTCTGCGTCCTTATACTGGCATTTCTCCGCGCGATAACTGTGGTCGCTGCGATTTGGCTGATTACCATCACACTGAATTGAGATGGAAAAAATGTTCACAAAGCTCCCAGGTGGGTCTCGAGTTTTAAATTGGACCTTTTTGACCGACAGCCTCTACATGCGAGCGCAATTCGCTTGCGAGCGTTCATTGCTGCCGAGTCTGGGCGAAAAGTATATTAGCTCAAGTTAGATCGCCGATAAACTAGAGCTTGGTGAAGTTATACAGTTCGAAGAGTAAGTAGAACCCACGGAAGAAGTAAATTTTGCCGTAATCAATAGAGAAGCAAAGGATTTCGAAGAGGAGAAGCAGTAATAGAGGCTAGCTTCAGACTGCTTCGTCTTGAATGCACAACTAGATATAGAGCACATTACTCGATTTTCTATACTATATGTCGAAATCTTGAGGCTCATCCATTGCCCACCGATGCTTCTTCTGAAAACTTTAAAGCCTCTACTGGAGTGCCTCCCAAATGGTCTCTCAGATTTCTGTGCACTCCTCTAGTCAGTGGCCCCTGAATATGATATGCGAAGCCCCTGGGTATGCAACATCTGTTGAGGAACAACGCCAAACCTATTGCCAAGGATCTAATTGAAGACACAAATTGTAAATGAATATAACTCGGAAGGTTGGTGTTAAACAAAATCGGTCTTAAAGCGCCACTTTTGCCCTCGAGGCGCTCGGAAGATCTGCTCTAACAGGAAGGAAACGCAGGAACTCGCGATCCCAGAGTCTTCACCAAAAATATGGTTAATTCTATGGATTACAAGATCATGAGTCAGGGAAGGCCAACTGGTAGCGCTATAGCCTTTTCTAGGGACGTCTGAGAGCTTTGAACCCCGAAATTTATGGACTGATATTAGCTAGAAGTTATTTAAAACAGTACCATCACCGAAGAATTATAATTTCACGCCAGTCAACCCAGATTCACAGCTCTACTGTGTACCTGATTTCCTCGACTGTCATATTTATAACATTCACCCCCTCTTGGACCATCATGTTTCTTAGCACTGAAGCGGTTCATGTACCTCCAAGTAAGAGCCATGAGATGCGTCCTTTAGAGCCCATGCAGTTTGGAAGATCACGCTTCCAAGGTGGTTGAAGAGGCGTTGCATCGGACTCAAGTCGACTTGACTTTCTTCATCATTGACGGTCTGGGGGTCGGAGTGGGGATCACGCTAGACATTCGAACCGGCATTGAGCTGGGGGTAGAGCCAGGTGTCTCCAGAGCTCGCTTTCCCCTCGAATTCGAATACTGGCTCGGTTTCCCGTGCTGACTATAAAAGTCGGAGGGAGCAGCCGAAGACGCAGAAGTCGAGGACGTCTGATCAGCGCCAGCAATAATGCTCCCTGCTTTAGCAAGGAGGCCGGGGTTGCGCTTCTGGCGACGAGGTGCCCGCGTTGGGCTGATTTGAGCGACGTGAGAGAAGCTGCTCGAGGAACCTGTCGGGGTGGCCGTCGGGCTAGAAGAGCCTGCGAGGACTAGACCTTCCATATCTTCGAGAAGGGTAGGGTTCCGTGCGCGAAGTACATCCAGATCCCCGACATGCAGATTCCCGACATTCTGCTTGGGAGCGTCGTCGTGACCCGCTTCTTCCGCTGCGAAAGTGCCGCTCAGGAGAGCGAAGGTGGAGGCGATGAGAAAGTTTTTGAAAAGCATGATTATGGTTGAAGCTAAAGCGTAATAAAACTTTTTTAAAATGTTGTTGATAAACCGGTATCGATTGAAGGACAATGGCGCTGGAAGAGGTGTCACTGTCAAAGTGTGAATTATTCCTGTTCAGGTAGAGTTCTTCGGGAGGAACACAGAGCCTTATAACACGTCTAGGATTTTCTAACCAGTGACAACAGTTCCGACGATTCACAGTGCCAAGTTGTGGCGGTCTGTTCCTATGGAGAACGTGATATTGGCATTGCTTATCACGCTCTGTATGGTTGCACGGCGCATACATAGTTGACCCTGGAAAAAGCACATATCATTGTTTTTGTTCTGCGAGAATCATCTATTTGCCGATTTATTGACTTTGACCTGCATATCGGCAGATGCAGTTAAGAAAGTCGACACTCATAACGTCGTCTATGTCTGTGGGACTCAAGATACCTGGCTCAACTGATCCTTGAACATAGGACGTTGATTGAGCAACTCCATCAATGGTAAGAACAAGTTGCGACCGCCAGACGAACTCAATTGAGCTTCGCGGTCAGCCTTGAGCTCGTCCCAAGAGACCCATTCCCACCCAGTGCACTTTTCAGGTTCGAGGTTCTTATTGGCCGTTAGACTATGCACAGAAAAGGGGAAAAGCAAAAGCAAAAACAATACATGATGTACTAACCTGAGGCTGCGCTGCGTCATGCACAGTTCCAGCCATGAAAATGGTGATGTAGTGCTTGTTCTCCTTTTCGAAGACGCTATTGACGGCTGTCAGGAACTGCAGGTTTTGGATCTGCAGACCCGTTTCCTCGAGCAGTTCGCGTGCAGCGCAAGTCTCGAAAGATTCACCGAATTCAAGATGTCCGCCCGGTAAAGCCCATGTGCCTGCAAAGATCAGAATATTGAAATTGTGCACTTTGCCTGGGATTGTGGGATTGTGGGATTGTGTGAGGTTGAACAGATTGTGCTGGAGTCGCTAACTCACCGGCACCGTGGCTTCCCTTTCGCTCTCCGAGGATGAACTTGCCCTCGGAATTCAAAGCAAACACGCCGACTCCAACCTTAGGGTCCATCATGAATGAGACGCTGGTTTATTTGTTGAATAATCGAGAGGTGTCGATATTGAGCTGCAAGGGCTTTCGTGAGGCAGTGCGGGGTCCCGCGATCGGCAACAAAAGCTGATACGATCCTGGGAGGTGATAGAGATGATCTAAACCCTTCCGTGATTGACGTACCTGACCGACTATTTAATGTCGGCGTTTGGAGGCTGAGGCTGAAAGTGACGAGTCACTGTTCCATGTCAGCTTGTTGCCTGGGGCTGTGTCTAATCACTGCCTCATCACGTCAGGAAACCCGCAACCCTCAAAATGTGTAATTTTCTACGGAGTTCATGGCAATATGAATCTACTCCTGACTCTCGAATTGCAAAGTAGACTCGTTTCAGATCGCTCAGCGCACCCGCACCCATATGCTCCTTAACCAGCGCCATATACGCATCGGCCAATTCGACGCTCTTCATGGCAGCACCAGACTTGGAAATCATATACAAAGCGCGGCGTGCATGCTTAAGCAAGATAACTGTGAAGAGAGACTCTGCACGTTCGTGGTAATTGCTCGAGCATACCGGTTAGAATTGGCGACGTAAGGGCCTGGGAAGATAGCGTCAAAGAAATCGTGCAGCGCATCGGTTTCCAAGCCGCACTTGTCAGCAATAACAAGCCTTTGGACAACAGTCCTGACCATGCTCAGCACAAAGGTTTTGCCGAGCTCCTTGAGCTGCGAGGCCTTGGTAGTTACTGTAGTTGATGAAATTCTTTGCGATCGCCCTAGTTGTATACGGCTTCACCATCTTGGTGGACTCGCGGGGAGCTGCGTGCACGCAGATACCTTGTCTTGCAGTGGCATGGCCCGGGCATCAAAGACAGGACTGGCGACAAATTCAGCACAAATTCATCACCGGCATCCTGGAATTGCTGTGCGAAGGCGGCCGTCATGTTGGGGTGGATTGTGGAATAGCCGACGAAAAGCTTTCCTTTAATGGTCCCCGAGCCAATGATTGAGCTGTAAGATCTTGATCAGACAAGGATTTTTTAATTGCTATTATTCTAAGTCTAGACCTAAGCACTATGATCAAGGCAGGCATTATGAGGCAAGCTCAATTATTACTGAATAAATCAACATGCCAGTTACACGCATCGTTCTGCTTAACATCTCTCAAGAGGCCAGCTATGACGCATGCCAGAAATATGCATGTCTGTAGGAGCCGTATGAGACCATTCACCGATGGAAGAGGTGGCGACCGGAATTCAACGACTGAAAGACGAATTCGGCCTTTCACAGACAGGCCGACCATATATCTTTTGTATGAAAATAGGTGTCGACATGTATATTGAGAATCTCTAGGTGAAATCCAACTCATTGAGCGTTTCTGATTGCTCGCTGACCATTTAGTACGGGATCACTCAGGTCTTCGTTTCCGAGTTTGCCACGACGGAGGATCGCGACTATTTCGTGCAGGAGGACCCAGCACACTTGGTGCTAGAGGGAGATGACAAGCTTGAATTAAAAGAAAAAAAACACAGGTAGTGGAGCTTGTGGCAATTGATTAATTAGTGTACATTTTGCAGCGATTTGTACGGGTCATACTAATATCGTTAATCTATACTTAATTAGATCCAAAATACCAATCAGACAAGATGACTGCAATCGCCGCTACCTATAAACCAAATTTAGCTTACCTTAATGTTATACAAACGATATTGCGTTGGAGACTCACCAGTGAAACATCCACACCAGGCATGACGGTCAAATCCAGGGTGGGCCGATGACCCCCTCCCCGCGACGATTTCCTCAAATTCAACTTTTCGTTGTGCTGGACACTCTCGCGCACCTCCGCGATCCTCCGATCAACATCAACGATATCAAAGAAGTTAAGTACGGCTCCATGTTTCGTCACATTGAGCGTAAGCTCTTTATCTTCCGCGCGTTTCGTGTCACTGGCAGCCATATTTTGGAAAGTGAATTTCATGACACTTCCATTCCAAGAAAATTGAGGACCAGCCTTTGCCACTTTCTGATCCCCGCCACCGGGCAAGGTGATATACCAACGAGAGGAAAGTGAAGCCAGACCGGATGTGTGAAGCTCGAAGTATGGTAGACCCGAGGAATCGCGCAACTCGCGACACGAGCGATCGCCGTATTTTCGTCCAGTCACCGTGAACTCGGTTACACCATGTTCGTCGGTGATTTTGTACGATATTGCAGACTGTGCATCGCCCTGTGGCTTGAGAATTAAAGATCGTTTGGTCGTTGCGATCTGCTCTTTTCGGAAGGCGATCTCGCGCTCCGGTGATCTTAATGATTTGCGAGGAGTGGGGCGAAAGTTATGCGACATGCGCGCATCGGAGTAGGAAGTGTAAGACATGATGGTAAAGCTATCGGGGACTCGTCATGTGTTGCTCAAAGTTGGCGAAAGATGGACTTTTGTAGGTGCAAGGGTCATAAAATGACGCATGGGTTTTTGGTTGAGACATTTTAATGCGTTACTACGCCCGATGACCTTGCACATAAGGGAAGCCGTTCGACCCGTGCCCTGGACTAATTAGTACTAGTGATGCGATGGTGCGGGCAAAACCAGACTTATTCGGGCTAGTTCTGGTCATGACTGGGCTACGGGCAATAATTGAAGTGGGGGCCGATTTAGAGAGATAGCGCGCGCCCTGACCAGGTTGAATTTCTGGAAGCCTCATCAGACTGGAGACTGGAATAAGTCTGAATTTTAGCCGATGTGATAGTTTTGAACTTCCCACATAGTTGCTGTATGGAGTATGAGTTCTATGCTAAGAGCAAATCGATGTCGAGCCTTAAAAATAGAATTGTAAAGACCGGACAACAGAATCGTCCAGTAAGATTCATGACCAAACTCGGTCCAGCATCTAACATACAAAAAACTTTGTCAATTCATTGATAATCGGCCAAAAAATTGAAAGTCCGATGAGGCTCGGTGAATTGCTTGGAAGAAGCCGAAAGCGACCTCCGATGAGTAATGCGACTTTTGTCACTTCGAGACAGGCAGTCATAAACAACCGCCTCGCCTCATCTACGGAGCACAAAGAATCTGCTCAAGATGGCAGCAAGCTTCGCAGTCAAGTCTCTAGACCATTTTGTTCTTACAGTCCGCTCCATTCCAGAGACAGTGGCTTTCTACAAGACGCATTTAGGGATGCGTCACGAGGTCTTCACCTCACCGGCCAACCCCGCCGTTCAAAGGTAATTCTACACCCTTGAATTTCAACTGAAACATCTGATTGAAAATCAATAGGCATGCTCTCCTCTTCGGCAGCCAGAAAATTAACCTTCATCAATCAGGCAAAGAGTTTGAGCCCAAAGCGCAGAATGTCATGCCGGGGAGTGGAGACTTGTGCTTTTTGACGGATGAGAATGTGGAAAAGGTGCTGCAAGCTTTTCAAAAAGCAAAGATTGAGGTAAAAGCGAAGGCTTGATTTGATTTACAGGATAAGCTAACGATCTGCAGGTATTGGAGGGAGCCAAGATCGTGGATCGAACCGGGGCAATTGGCAAGCTTCGGAGTGTCTATGTGAGGGATCCTGATGGTAACTTGATTGAGTATGCGATTCAGCCCACTTGAAAATAAAAGTACCAGCTAACCTCAAAACAGAGTTTCAAATTACTCATGATGCTTTCTGTCTACACACATATGGCTTTATATATTTGAGGTAGCCTGTATATCGCTTTCAATTTTGCGAGAGGTCAGGGTAAATGAAGTTACTGTACAAAGATTGAAAGCATAAAAATTGTTTCTTGACCTGGTCCGTAGATGAAGAGATGCTATCTATTATACTTTGCCTTGAAAAATTATCGTATAGCTATGTGGTGACTTACCCGTAAGCTACTGTAATTTCGTGCCTTGATAAGTTTCTAACCTTGCCTCATAGGCCTTCTGGTTTTTTAGAGCCCTTCTGTCTCTCACTTGCTAGATCATCCTCTAGGCTCTACATCGTCTTCTGAAGGTTTCAGTTCTGCTACTCTATCGCTTTGATATACTTTATTAAGCGTTATATTTGAATCTATAGTATACCTTCCGTTTCGTAGTATTTATTCTAGGCTAGAGTATACTCATCGTAGATTTCCGTGATTATATCCTTGGTACGTTAGATTAGATTATATACAACTACTTTGAAAGGGCCTATAAGATTTCTTGTTTTATAGAATTTAACCCAAAGCATGTGACTTTCAGCACTTTTTGTCTATTAATACGCGCGGGACATTAAGTAGAAATAATAGACCTTTACTCTCTTCAAATACTCTACTATCCTTTCACCTTCTATTCTAGTCCTTTGTTTGAGGATTGTGGATTGTATTAATTTAGAGTGCATAAGCCCTTTGCACTCTATCTTATTGATTTTCATCCTTTATCCGATCAAGCCTTCCTTGGTCGGGTAGTCCACGGTCCGTCGTAGGGAAGCACGCCAAAAAGCCTACCCGGAGCCACGATAAAGCTATCGTGGTATCCGCCTCCCTCCTGAACCGACACTTGATAAATTAATATAGGCTTCTGAGCTAGTAATATAATACATGTTGTAGTGGTGAAGTGCATGACATAATAGATGCAGTTATGGCCTGAGGTGTCACGAATACCTTGGGCATAAGCAATACGGTCATTTCCGAGGCTTATTCTTGTGCCAGCCATAGTCTGCGAGGTTGGCCCAAGTCTCGATTGAAATTCAAGTCTGGGTCTTTAGAATCTGTTACTGTAATTCACCTGGAATTGCTTTCCAAAATATGGAAATCTTAGTTTTTTAGAATTGCGTCTGATTGTCGCCAGGAAAAGAGAAATCAATCGATAAGAGTGGGTTTACCGCCAACCCTTTGAGGACTGGCGTTATCTGCTGACCGCCGAAGTGTCTCCGCGGAACCCAATGAATACGTCATGGATTATGCTATCTTAAAGATTAAGTCCTCATTCAAATGTTTCCCGAGATTTTGCTTAATCGGCCTAACATTTGAGAGAATATAATATGTCTCCAGAGAAGAAAACATTCAGTTATGACTCCGCCCAGAGTACGGGTACGTGGTCCGCTTTTCTTAAGGTAAGCTGGCACGCAATTCCAACTTCAGGATCTGTGCGCTGATCAAGTGTTAAGTCGATCACCTCTTTCAAAGGCGACATTTCAACTTTGACAGCCCCACCATTCTTGCTGTCCTCCACCTCCCTTATCGAATACTCTGCACACTGGGCCGAACATCCTGAAGTCTTCATCGCTCCCAGCAAAGAACCCAACCCTGAGAAGCGGGCACTGCTCGTTCTAAAGTGGTTTCTGACTACTCTGCGCCAGCAATATTTTAGCCGCAGTGAGAAATTAGGGAGTGAAAAAAAGCCGCTTAACCCTTTCCTGGGTGAGTTGTTTATCGGAAGCTGGCTGCCTGGGTCTAACGATGTTGGGGAGACTACATTGATAAGTGAGCAGGTGAGGTAAGTAATCCCATGGATTTTTCACGATAACGCCAACTTTCTTATGCAAATACCGCATGCTAGCCACCATCCTCCATCTACGGCGTACGCGATCCGGAATGAGGAGCACGGGGTTGAGGTCAGTCTCATCTTAACATCAGCAGCTTATTATCACCAAAACGCTGGAGTTCTGACCTTTTAACTTCAGCTCCAAGGATATAATGCCCAAAAAGTTTCTTTTTTTGCAAACGTTCGAATCAAGCAGTTTGGTCATGCCTTGTACAAAGTCGCTCCGCCCGGCTCTTCCGAAAAAGAGACATACATGATCACCCTTCCAGCATTGCGGGTTCATTCCTTGTTTTATGGTTCACCATTCGTCGAACTAGAGAATTCTGCGAAGATAGCAAGCAGTAATGGCTTTATTGCCGAGATAGACTTTTTGAGCAAGGGCTGGTTTAGTGGTAAGAAAGATTTCTTTACTGCCACCTTGTATAAGGAAAGTGGAGGTAAAGAAGATCCTATTTATAATGTCCATGGTCAATGGTCTGGGAATTTCCTCATCAGAAAGAACATGGAGGAAGTCGACCACTGGGATGCGACGGAGAACACGACCACCCCACTGACCCTGGCCCCCATCGAGCAGCAGGATCTGTACGAGAGCCGTCGCGCTTGGAGAGATGTTTCAAATAGTATCCGAAAAAATGACATGGGCGCTGTTTCTAGGTATAAAGCGCGCATCGAGCAAGCACAACGCGAGTTGCGTCGTGTCGAGAAAGCCGAGGGCCGTGAATGGAAGCGTCGTTTTTTCAATCGAATCGGCCCTGAAGATGATGATGCTACTGTTCAAGAACTCGCCAGTTTACTTGGATTTGCTCCAAATTTAAATTGCGACAAGACCGGAGGAATCTGGCGCTTCGACGCTCACCGTGCTGCTGGTGCCCAGCCGCCCTACTACGAAATTGATGGAGAAAGATTTGGTCTTACTGACTAAAGTTACCACGTCGAATTTCTGTCGTTTGACACACAGTGCGTCAATCCCATTTCGTTTCACTTCGTCTCCAGCAGGATCTTAGATCTGTAAAGAAATGTGAGATTGTATGTGCTGTCCAATATATGACCTTTCTCTGCAATTTGATATAGTTCGTTGATATCATTTTGGGATCAGTCTGAAATACTGACAAATAAAATGAGTCCTCACTAGATATTACATGTTAGTAGACAGCCCTTATGTTGCACTCCAAAAAAATAGCAAAAAGAAAAGACACATGATGCGTTGGAAACTGTCAAGCGCAAGCTTCTCGTTTAAAAAACGCATCACTTTTAGCGAAGCAACGCCAATTTGAAATAAAAAGTGTTTGTGCAATATCTCGCAACAGAGAATCCACTTTCTGGGCGGAAATTTGGATGTATTAAGAACGGAGACATGGTCGGAACGTCCGGCAAGGTAGACAGGTAATGAACCTTCGCCGTGGTCACGACTCATCATCCTTCGGACTTCTTACAAATTAGTAAACAAATGAAACGCATAGGGCCCTGGAGGGGGTTAGGTATTAGGAAATACACGTGATTTGGGGACTTGGAGGAGTATGGTGCGCCATTCCTAATCAAAGGGCCCCAAAAATGTGCTTTCTAGCGTGGAAAATCATGCGTTAGTTCAGTCATAGTAGCCACCAAATACGACCCTGTCAGGTGCGTTGTTCATGCCGTGCATCAGAGACGCAGACAGTGTCTAGCCCGACGAAATGTGACTGGTTGCTGGGTGGATCAAAATCTGGTTCACCATTTCGTTCTCCTCGATTCTTTCTAGAACTCGTTGGTGCCTGCAGGCTTAATGTGCTTGGTCGTATGTAGACGGTGCGGGGAAGCCCACTGATTCCGAACGAACCGAACCATGTCAAGAGGGCGGCTAATTCCATTACTGAACTGGCTGAAAACACGATGCCGCTGTACAGCGTGCACGGACCTGATGTTCAACAGCTCCGATGTCGTGGTCCTGGCTGATTGGATGCCTCAGAAGTCCTGGTAGGTTGCCAAGGTCTGGCACTTATGCAGAGCCTCATTCTCTTTTACACACGTTGCTTAAATGCGGGCAAAGAGAATGCCTTATTGACTTACTGTACGGAAGGAATCATGGATCTCTTCAGTGGAGTAGCTTCAGTATTTGCGGTTTGCGGTCAACTGGAAGCATGCATTAAATGCCTTCGTCAATTATACAATACCTTGAAGTTCGCGAAACGGGACGTGCGACAGCTGATGGAGGAGGTTTATATTTGTCAAGGTCTTTTTAGTATCTTCAACGATGTCACACGCCCTCTGGGCAGCGGAGTGATGACGTTGGCTCGCGAGAAAAACCTTGATGAAAGATTGCAGACCCAGGCCTCTTCGGCTCTTGAGCAAATCAATCACATTATGACCAAGTTCAAGCCGCTCATGAAGGGTAGCAGCCCCAGCTCATTTGATGAAATTTTAGCAAAGGTTCGGTGGCATTTTACGAAGCAGGAGATCCAAGCTTTAATGATCACATTTAGTACTGTGAAGCACAGTCTTGGCTTGCTTTCTTGTCTCTTGGCATTGGAAGGCTCTCTCGCGAGATTCTCACAGCAGTCAACAGCAAATGACAACCACGATTTGCTTCTTAGTCAGATGTGAGACTCCCTAGCTGATCACGCATATTAATATCATGACTAAACCGCTTTTTCCATTTACAGAACCACGTTAAAAAAGATGGTTCATCGCCAGAACAAGTCTTTGAAGAAACTGGCCAAGACAATGAATGATACACTTCACAACGTCCACGAGTCGCCACTGATATCCAACACAGAATCGATGATCGTCATCATTAAACAGATCCAGAAAGTGCCCGTCGCCGGGGCACGAGCAGTTATCGCTCGGGAAGGACGAAATAATTCTTCACGTGTTATGACCCCAACACCAAGGGCTCGCGATCCCATACGCATGCAAAAACCAAGGAACATGCGACTAGACATTACGCGATTACGTTTTGATAGTCGTTTGCCTAGCGTGATAGCATCACCACATAGCCAAGAAACACCATATCAGGCGGATGTGACTGTGTCTGGCGACCGTCAAAGGACGCGCGATTATGGAGATGGCAATAGAGAACATTATGAAGGGGGCTCAGCTTCATCTTCCATTCGGAGTGGCAGGCATAAACACATGTTATTCGTTCCCAACCCACCTTTCACTCAAGCGGATTGGGACAGCAGGAATCGAAACAAGAGTGATTCCAGAGAGAATCTTTAAGCTCAAGCAGCAGGTATGTGGGCAGGTGAATATTATCGATATAAAGCTTGACTCATCACTGAGCGGAATGCAGGGTTACTACAAATATTCGTGTCACTTTTGGGTCCCTGAATTATAGACTTCTTCAAAACAAGCACAAAGCCTCACCAAACTTCCTGTTTCCTCGGAGATCGCGACTGAAGACTAGCACGCGAGGCTCTCTCCATAATCGTGGCATGGCCGATAAAATTAGTTATTTTACACACCTGCTCAACAGTGACGGGAGGGAAGCAGGTTCACTTTCATGAGTATTCGTAGCATGTTCAAACTCTCTCTTTTTGATAAGACACTTCACCTAGAGCCTGCTGGGTCCCCGAACTAGAACTATCATTAGTCTATGTCGGGGTGGTAATTAATTAAGAAGAACGGGCACACTAGCTTAAGCTTAGCGTAGAAGGGGCCATTTTTAGTTTAGCTTAATTGAGCGAAGCACGTAAGACTTGAATTAATCCTTATATCTAGGGAAAAGGACAAAAAGAGCATACGAGGACACGGTGAGCGGGCCGCCAGAAACGGCGCTCATTGCACCGCTGATCGGCCGCCCCCGACCGCCTGCCCGTCTCCGCCGTCCCCCCTTCCCGTTCGGGCATGGCGTCCTCCCCCGGCCCCCGTTCGGGTTTAGTGCCTGCCCACGCCGCTTTTACCGCCCTCCCCATCAGCCGTCCATCTATAAAAGGCCCTTCGCCCTCTCCTCCTCTTTGTCGACGCACTTTCCCTTCTCTTTCCCCCTTCTTTCCCCCTAACCCCCTTCTTTCTCGGCCCCCACTGTCACTTGCGCATTGACTTTCAGCCTGATGCACTGCCCCTTTCATTTCGCCGGAGATGTCGCTCTATCCAGTCGCCTAGGAGCTGAAACACTGAGGTGATCCAGTCCTCCATCGTATTGAATGCTTGACATCGCGTGGTTGTTGTTGTGTGGTTACGCGTTAATTCCCTTTTTTTTCTTTCCCAAACGATTCACCTCCCAAACGATTCACCGTGGATCTTGCTACAAAGCTATCTCGGTTGCCTTCCGCTAGTGAGGCCTGAAGGTCTCTGTTTTCCCCCCTGACTTCGCTGGTTGCGAAGTCTCCCCGGTTGCCTTGTTCGACGCTTCGTGCTCCGCTTCTTCCGCCCCATCTAACGCCCTATCAGAAGTTACAGTGTATAGCCCTTGGCGTCGTAGATCTACTCTTGACCACTTGCTCCCAGACGCCTTGGCCTCGCAGTTTTCGTTATCGTCGGCCCCTCCGGCCTATCCTCACCTAATCGGTGAATCTCGATAGCATACAATCGTAATACGAGCCAATAGCGAAAATACCGCACACTCGCCTGACCTAGGTCGATGCGGCATTATAAGGTGAGTTCCTGTTGGAATTTGGACCAATGCTACATTAGGTGAAGGTATCCTCTTATTCAACATAAGAAGAAGAAGAAGAAGAAGAAAAGAAATGCGAACATGATTTACCCCTCCAAACCGCTTACCCCTCTTTACCCCATCAGATCGATGACATATCCCTCATAACGCCATCAGTTCTATCACATTTCCTTCCCTGATTCTATTCTGTTTATCTGATATAAAGCATGTGACTTTGACCACTTTCTGTCTATAAATACGCGCGACACACCAAGTAGAAATGACAGACCTTTCACTCTCTTCAAATATTCTACTATCCCTTTCTATCTGCTTAGAAAGACCTTCTTCTTAGTCCTTTGTTTGAGGATTGTGGATTGTATTCATTTAGAGTGCATAAGCCCTTTGCACTCTATCTTATTCTTTTCCATCTTTATCCGATCAAGCCTTCCTTGGTCGGGTAGTAAACGGTCCGTGGTGGGGAAGCATCTACAAAAGCGTACCCCGCGCCACGAAAAGCTTCGTGGTATCCGCCTCCCTTCACGGCCGACAGTATGCTATCGACTAATCCTAGCTACCACTACCAAAGAATAATACCTAGGTATATGCGTCGGGACGGAAGCGGAAGAGTCGAGATAATGATCTATTTAAGTACTATTAGTTTATTATTCAGTAGGGTAACTGAGTTATCTAAGCTCTTATCGTTACTAGACCTCGTAAGAAGCCGAAGCCGACAATTCTGACGGCCGTCAAAAATTGTAGTATGGATATGAACAGTTTCTAGGTAGCAGAAAGCATAGATTTCTGATAGCCGTTAGAAATCTATACTGCGGATATCCACTTAACGCATTTGTAAAAAGTATAGCTTATAATAGAAATACTCAATATTACAACCTAGAAATGCACAATTTATGTAGTCACGGGTCTTAGCGTGTTTGTAATATTTGTAACCTAACTTGGGGCCCCGGACCCAATACTAGGTTACCCATCCTGACCCGGACCCATTGTTGGGTCAGGAAATCTGACCCAAAACCCAACCCGGACTGGGTTAGGTCCGGGTTGGGTCCGGGTTAGATTGGGTTGTGCGGAAGACTACTGAATACCCTACCCTTACAAGGGTAGCCCGCGATATCTTCTCTATTCCTACAACTGGCGCAGGGGTAGAAAGACTATTCAATTTAGCAAGGGATATCTGTCACTACCGCAGAGGCCGTCTAAACGTAATAACAATCCAGGATATCATAATATATTCATACCTTACCTAATTTGAGATAGAAGATAAACAGCTTGAACTAGCCCGGATCCTTAAGGTCCCTAAAGAGGGTGAAAATGAGCAGATTTCAGCTAGTATGGAAGGTATTGATCCTATTAGTGACACTAAGGAAGGTGACAGGGAAGCGAGGGTATCTATACGGGTAGGGAAGAGACGAAATAGTGTTTTAACTGATCATGAGAGTGAAGAAAGTGAAGATAATAGTGGTATACCCTTAATGAGTCAAACACGTCACTCTGGAAGGGCAAGGAAGGTACCAAAGATCTATGATGGGTTCGAAATTAGTAAATAATACATTCTTTTGGCTCTTTTTTATCTTATCTTTTAAGGTTAATTAAAGACTTTATTATCTAGAATCTTACGGCTCGAATACCTAAAATACTGTATAAATTGCATAAATTATGTCTCTTAGTATCGTGGGCCGCCAAGAGGCCCATGGGCCGGCCCGTCCATGGACAGAATAAGCCGGCCCGTCCATGGACAAAAGTTCCGGCCCATGGGCCATGTCAATGTCTACGTATACCTTATCCTCACCCACGATATACACATGCTAACATTTCCACGGCGGTCTAAACCTTATTCTGAACGGAGATATGTCTCCTCAGCTTTCCCACGATCCATTAACCTCGAAAATTAGAGCTAACTTACTTCTCATCATACGCCTCAAAATTTCCCTGACGTATTGACTATCTCGTTCCACCGTTGACCACCGTTTACCAATCTTAATTAAAGCCACGTGCAGGTCTCTAAGGTACAATAGATTGTATACTTCATCTTTTGACATGCTGACTTCGACGGTCTGTTTCGCCGAAGCATCTGTGTTCCGAACTGGTAGTGTTTGAGTTGGACTGCGTTAGTGTTGAATATTTGCTCTCCACTAGAGCAATCCTTGAGAGATTGGTCGTACTGTAATGGTAGACCGCACAGTTGTCTTGTTCAATATTAAAGCCCTTGTATGTTCATATTCTGGAGGGGGTATGGTCTATTTTGATTGGATTCCTGAATCTCCACAGAGCCGCACCGATCATCCACCAGTAAGGTCGAGTGACGTCATTGCTCTGGCTCGATCTCGAACGTACGCTGATATTCCAACGTGTCTTGGAGATGGACCAGGCAAGAAAGTGAAGCTCGAATTAGCTTTGCTCCGCTAGACAGCATATTGCAACTGTCTATATCCCGTGGTAATTGCTTATGTCAAAGTGGGGCTTAGGAGACCGCAAGACATAGAAACCGTGAACCCGCGAAGCGGCCAATGTTTCTCTTCTTTGAAACAATCAGGAATTAACGATCTTAGAGACACTCTATTCGATCCCGGAGGACCTGTGGTTGCCTCTGGGAACTGTCATGGAGGTCCCAGGGGCAACAAAGCTCCCAGGGCCGACTTAGACGTTCCTGGGGTCAATAGAGCTAGCCTTGATATCGATCCAAGGGACATTGCAGACGATCCTAGAGATAGCCCCCTATGCTCTAGGTACACGAGGTAAGAGCGAGTCTCTCTGCTCTAGCCCTTGCCCACCTTTCAGTAGTCTACCGAAGTAATACTAGTGGTTCTTGGATCATCTTGGCCCTGTGGAGTTCTCCCGCACGATCTACGTGCATCCTGGGAAGCTTAACCACAATTCCCAGAGGACTAGAGGCTCCAAAATCGTCGCCAGGAACTACTCGAGCTGTCTCCAGTAACACCAACCCGGCCCCAGGATCTACCAAGACCGTCGTCAGGAAACCCAGGCAGGAAATGACAATCTTTGACCAGACACTTAAGCTACTTTTTTGCTCGATCTTTACCGACATTATTTCTTCAAGATGAAACTAACCGAGATCGCGGTCACAATGGCGAAAAACCTTTGACAAAAGATAACATTAGACCCTGAGCCACCGCTCCGTTCAGCCGCTCCGTTCAGAGCCACCACACCGGCAAGAGCCACCACTCCGGCAAGAGCCACACCACTCTGATGAGAGGCCATTACCACTTGGGGATTCATTACTCTAGGATCGTAACAGTAGGTTTCAGGAACTTTTTGGCTCCTAGAATTACGCACTTGGTTCCTAGAAACAGGGCACTCTATAGCGGAGCACGTAGCAACGGCGAGCCAATCAAAACTTGGTCCACCCGCCAGCAGTCCGATACGAGCCATCACTCCGATGAGAGCCACCGCTCTGACGAGAGCCCACCGCTCCGATAAGAGCCATCACTCCATTTAGAGCCACCGCTCCGTCAAGAGCCACCAGTATAGGGATTATGTAAGGAAGTTGGCCTAACGTGGTCGGTAAGCGAGCTGCGCATGTAAGCCAGCTGCGCACCCCAAAACACACAGTAAATGCTAGATGCTATAACAACAAGCACGAGTTATTCTTACTTAATTATTGGTACACTAATTTTTAATAGTGAAACAAGAAACATCTATTAGTCTAAGTATAATAAACAGGTTAGTTTATCTTATTACCAAAAAATACACTAAACAAAGCAACCAAGAACAATATCTCCCAATTACGCTATGGATAAATAATTCTTAGCCTTATCAACTTACTAGATATACTGTAAAGAACTTCAGACTTCAATACGGCTTTGAAATAATCTGTCGTTGTTGAGATATTCTGATGTAATTTATCACTTTTACTATGTGTTTTGGGGTGCGCAGCTGGCTTACATGCGCAGCTCGCTTACCGACCACGTTAATTTGGAAGGGAGCCTTATAACATTCAGCATCTTTAGCAACACCCAGAGATCAATTACACGAGTTCCAGCCTATTCGAGAGAGTGCCAGCAGTTACCCCTAGTTGGGGTGTGGTTTACCCTCATCCTTCTGTCCCATTCGACCTGCACGTACCGACCGTGCTGCCTCGAGCTTCCTATCCCATTTCAGTAGGTAGGTTTTATTTACGCTGACCGCTCACTTTTGGCGATATGACGATATCCAGCATACAACTACTATGTTCTAGATACATGATTCGACCCACAGTGATTATTCCAAATTTCCTGAACGGTGAGCTTTGGGCCTTTGTCTTCCAATATGGAAGGCAATAACGGTCGGCACTGTAGACTAAAAAACGGTGAGCTGACCGGTTGGTCGAGCATCTTGAGAACAGCGTCGTTTCTTCACACATCGAAAAGGGTATTGGAAGCACATGAAAGGGGACCTGAACACTCAAGAGACATGAACGTTAAAAGTGATGCGGAAACTAATCTTTCACACCCATTTGGTGTCCTGGTTAGAAAAGAAAGGGTCGTCTCGGCGTTCTTGAATCTCATGTCCAAATATGGAACTTTTTCGTAAATTATATATATACATATTTCACTTCCACCTCCTACCTCATATTATCTCTTCACAGACGATCGCTAGCAATGGTCACAATCAAAAAAAAACCAATCATTCCCCGATGAGAAAGTTGGCGCGTCAAAAGCAATGTCGCCGCAGAGCAAATATGATGAAAAAGGCATACGAATACAGCAAGATATGCAACGCCGATGTATGCGTGGGGATTCGCATGGGGGAGACGGGCCAGGTCCATATTCTGTCAGCAGACCCTTCGGGCTTTTGGGCCTTTCTTGCTTCACATCTGGTACGCCTAGTTATGACGTTGTTACACGATAAAAGCTAACTGATTAGAGCTCATACTATCCGACTCCAAATCTGGTAGCCGATAACTCCAAGCAATAGAAGCTCGCTAGATACGAGGCTGTTCATGTACTAGAATTTTTTCTAAAAATATTTTTATGAGATTACGATGATTCTGTCCTTCTCCAAGGTGCAGAAATGGATATTTACTTCGATTCAATGTGCGTAAAGTGGTCATTAGTAAGCTAAGGCCAAGTCAATGGGCCCCCTTGATTTGCCGGAGACATCCAAAAATAGCTGCTACCATTTCGGATTATATTTTTACCCGTTATTGTTTCCACCTTCGGCTCGAATCGCGGGCCGGTCCATCTACGGCCCCTTCGTGCCCGTATCAACATTCCGTAGAAGATAGTGGAATCAAATTTTTTAGGATCATCTGCATAGCTGAGGTAAAGCTGAATTTGAATAAACTACTGTGGTAGCTACGTCACCGCCGCTTTGGGGTTTTCTTACGGCGCATAAACACCGGACGAGGTCGAAATGCAGCTATTTGTTTATGATCTGTCTAACAAGAGATTGTGATTTGACCGAAAATACCTTCATTGTCCAGATAAGTTAAGTGGATTTTATGTGGAAATCCCACATAGATCATGTTGCATATCATGTTGGTTTACTCATGTGCTGGATGAACTTGAGTAAATCCACACAAGTGGGAAATCTTCATAGGTGTACTTGCATGATCCAAAATTTTCATGTGTACATTAATGTGCATTGCATTACAGATAAAGCTAAATAATAGAACACCTTATCTATGTGAGCGAATATGATCCGATCAATTCAAGTCCAGTTTTTATGTCTTGCGATTTAAGGCAATAAAACTTCTAATTGATTTTTTGCTTTATGCTTCTACTAAGTGCAGAAAAGTCGATCAAAATCCTTATGGTGGCCATAGACCACGCTGCTGAATTCTTCAATATTGATGCCCTTTCATCCTTGAGGGTGTGGGGTTTAGTCTGGACTTGGCATTCAACTTCAATTGCCATATCTCCATCTGGCTCCACTGATCTTCACCTTACCTCCAAATCTTGAGCGGGGCAATATGGGTGGGTAGGCCTGCTAGACCGGGTGTCTTCTTACTGCTGTATCTATTCCCTTAGCCACATGCTTGACATTTGCTGCATTCACTGAATTTTCAATGTCAGAATCGTAAGTCATACCACCTTCAAACATACCACCTTCAAATGAAAACTCACAACCAGGAACCGAGATTCGTCCGGATTTCAGAATATAAACATGACTCTCTGATTGAATGGTCTCTACCTGTACGGAGCTCAGACCGGTATAAGAAAACATTCCGATCTAATTACCGTTAGTATTTGTTTCCAATTGTCTTCAGCTAGTATCTAACCTGGGAAATGATGTGTTCCCACTTTCCGGGTGTTCCCAGAGAAACCAATTCTTCATACAATGCTTGTCGCATACTCTTGATTCTTGAGCTCATTTCATGGAGGTCGATGAGCCATTTCTGGAATAATACTTGATTTGTGAGAATAGCTGTGGCCAAATGTGCTCCTCGCCTGGGTGGCTGCGAAATTTGCCCTCGCTGAAGTTGGCACAGATGTCCCTTTGCTTTCGCAGCTGCTTCTGGAGAACTAGTTAGGAGATGCAAGGCTCCAACCCTCTCGCCGTAAAGGCCCATATTCTTGGAAAATGACTGAGCTGCCACCAACTCTAGAGTTCCCCGGGACACAAAATGTCTTAATGCCCATGCGTCCTCGTCCAGATCTCCGGAGGCAAATCCTTGGCTTTCGATGTTTCATGAGTACTCGTTCTTGAAAGGATGGTGTTAAAGTTTAGGTAGACTTACTATGCACTGTCGAAGAATGGAAACAAGCCTCGGCTTTCACAGATGTCCGCAATTTTTGCCCATTGTTCTTTGGTCGGGTCAACTCCAGTCGGGTTATGAGCGCAGGCATGTAATAAGATCACGTCTCCTGAAACAGTTTCTGTCTCCAACTTTTTGACCATGCTGTCAAAATCCAAAGTCTTCTTTTGAGCATCCCAATAGGGGTAGTATTTGACCTTGACGCCCACGAGGCCCCAGATATTGGAGTGGTTTACCCAGCTTGGGTTAGATAACCATACAGCCGATGGCCTCAAAGACTTGGATAAAAATTGTGCCCCCAGTGAGTTAGCCCCTGTTCCGGATATCGTTTGTAAAGACACGAAGTGATCCGCCTTAGCGCCATAACGACCAAACAACAAATCTCGTGCCACAGTGACAAATGGCGCATATCCAGATATGGGGAGGTACTCATAGCGAGCGGAACTCTTGTGTTCGTCGACCTCCTTTTCAGCCTTCCTCTTTTGAGTCAGTGACATAAATACTCACAGCCGAATCTGCAGACTTACTTCTTCGATTGAAGGCAATACCCAAGGCTCTGAGTTTCCATCTCGGTAGATGCCCGAACCAAGAATCACTTTCTTGGCCGAGGGATCATCAGCAAAAGCCTCTTTGAGGGCATAATGCGGGTCAAGCGGAATGGCCTCGAGGTTTGAAAAACCATAAGAAGTGGCAGCAGGTTCCATAGTAGTATTGGAACTTAGGAGTGACTTGACGATACTTTGACGGATAAAGTGTTTGATTAAAAAACCAGACAGAGTTTCGGGTGCAAATATATATTGGTCCTCCACACAAGAGAACATCAATTTACTCCCAGGACACTTCATCAAGTTCTAATTTCGAGTCTGCAAATTTTTATTGCGACATAGTCATTTCTTGATGATGTAATTGCAAAAATCCCTCATATAAAAAGTATCGGGAATATTATAAATGATACTCAGCAGGTCTAGACTTAAACTACGATGCGACTCCATGCATGTCTTTCTAAGAATGTTCTACTCAAGGTCACGGTGTCATGATCTGCAGATGTTGGAAGTATGTCGCGTGCTCAAATCCCTGGTTTGGCTAACACACTTGCAAAAAATCCCTCATATAAGGAGTATCGAAATATTATAAATGATACTCAGCAGGTCACTAGAACAGGTCTAGACTTGAACTACGATACGACTCCATGCATGTCTTTCTAAACATGTTCTACTCAAGGTCAAGGTGTCATGATCTGCAAATGTTGGAAGTATGTCGCGTGCTCAAGTCCTTCGTGTGGCTAACACACACTTAATATGCAAGACCGCGACAGGGGGTTTTTTCGTATCCAGTCCCTCTCCGTAAAGAATACGTACCACTGTACTAAAATGGCTATTGATAATGCAGGCTAGGTAGCTGAATCCTTGGAGAGCCATCCGAGATTCCGCAATCAATGTTCTCCAAAAGTACTATGCATTGGAAGTTAAATCCGAATCTCGGGGGCCCCAGATATCTAGTAAACATGCCATCCCGCCCTTCTGTCTCTGTACGTATTCAAGATCTTACTATCAACTCTATCCCCATTGTCCACAAGGAAAAAGCTTGAACTTTGCTCAACATCCGATCAAAGTAAACATCCGAATTATGTACACTTCCATCAAATCATTTCTTGCTCAGAAGGGCCCAGTCCGTCTCCTTGAAAGCCATGACCAATTCTCTACTGAGTTGATTCGTGATACCGTGGGTGAAAGCGGCCAGTCTTTTCAAGGTGTCTGGATCAGCGGCCTCACTCAAACGACTCATCTTGGCATCCCTGATACGGAGATCATTTCGCCCCTCCGTCGTGCTATCCTGGAGGCTGGGAGCATCAAGCTACATACTAAACATGATCGTTCCCTATGTGCTGCCTTCGACGCTGATAGTGGCGGTGATGTAGCCGATATTCCCGCTTTGGTTGCTGTGCTGACAACCATTGGAGTTTCAATGGTGATCGTCGAAGACAAGACCTTAGAAGAACCTGGCAAAAAAGTCAATTCTCTTCTCAAAGCAATTGGGTCTCAAGATCAGGCAGACCCGCATGAATTTGCGAAAGTCATTCAGGCATTTCGATCTGCCACGCTTGGCAGGGAATTGCTAGTCACAGCAAGGATTGAATCCTTCAACGTCCGTATTGCGAAGGATGACGCCGCGGAAGAGGAGGCCTCTGTTCAATCGTCACTACAGGATGCTCTAGCACGTGCTGCCGTGTATACTGAGGCGGGTGCTGATGCAATCATGATCCACAGCAAAAGCTCCAGTCCCTTCGAGGTTCTGGCATTCCTAGAACGATTTCGTGACAGGGATCCAATTACTCCTCTGGTAGTGGTGCCGACTACCTATTCCAGCACAACACGGGCTAGTTTGGTCGATGCTGGAGCCAACATTATCATATATGCCAACCATTTGATGCGGGCTAAGATCAGAGCCGTTCAGAATGTTTCGGATCACTTGTTGGCAATTATTCCAGGGCTCTTTGCCAACAATGAGAATGCGAGAGCCTCTCTTAAAGCCCGGAACTACGCTTATCTACTACGAACTTTGCTTGAGAGAGATTATTGGGGTGATGAGAAGGATGAGGAGGCGAGGCAGTATTTGGTAATTGCCCACAAGCGTGCCATCGAGAACATGAGGGCTGCTGTTGAAGAGCTGGCTTTTGGCGAAAAGTCTGGTTGCGAAGCTGACGAGCGAATCATTCCTGTGAAAACTTTGTTGCAGATCAATGCCCTTCAGCTAGCGACGGTCTAGTCTATCTATTCTTTCACTTTACCTTCAAATGTCAATGCTTTGAATGATATTGCTTTATAGGAGATATTAACCATCCATGAAGTTCCTTTTCACGTTTCCTTCGTTCCAGTTCACCTAACAAACTTTTTATTCTTAACAAGTACGTCTGTACGCGCGGAAAATTAAGCGTCAGTGATGAGATTGTGGTGCTGTGTTGTGATTCTAGCTTGATTTTCACATTTATTTCATCAAATGTAAACTTCCAGCATTGCATTGGGGTTTCCAGTGGTGCAACTGGGGCCAGAAATCGTGCAAGTGAAGATTCGCGGCGGAGATCGTATGGTAAATTATGTTATCTACTATAAAGTGACTTTGAAGCTTTGTTACCGACTGTGGCGTTGAACAACCTTGATCTCGCGGATAGATCGGATCACCTTCCTCAAGAGAAATAATCTTTTTGGTTTTCGGAAGTACCGATATTGTGTCATTCAGTACCTTTGATGGATGGCGTCATTTCAATGAGCTTTTAGAAAAAGGTCGTCTGATCACCTTCCAAAAAAATCACATAATGTCCGCGCTGCTGATGCGGGTTGCCACATTTGGAAGTACCGCGGGGTGAGTCAATAATCCCCGGGAACTCGCCATTTCTTTAATTCCTGCTCTCACTTCAAAGCTTCCGAGTACCGTGCTCTTGCTGATCAAAAGTTTCTTTTACCCAAAGTAAGATCTTTCACTTTACCTTACCAAAAATAAGAGCCGGCCAAATTCGAAACAAGAGATTCAGTACTACTATCAACAATCTAACTTGATGAAAAGTCTGTCTCCATGACCCTACGAACAAGCCCAACAATGACTCCAGAAACTCCCAGCCTTAAAGCTCACCCAAGCGGGTTCTCCATGGAGAATTCTGATCTCCACGATCAAACCCAACGCCTCTCCTTCCCCAATCTAATCGCAGCCTATCTCTGCCTCTGCGCCTGCTATTTCATATCCTATCTTGACATGAATTCAACTACAACAGCTCTCCCAACTATCTCAACAGCCCTTTCAGCAGGAACGACAATCACATGGGCGGGCACTGCCTTTCTACTCGGACAGACAGTCTTCCAACCACTATATGGCCGCATATCTGACATCGCTGGACGCAAACCCGTACTACTCGCATCTGTGGGATGTATCTTCTTGGGCGATCTTCTTTCCGGCTGGGCGCGGAGCGCTCTTTGGCTATATATCACGCGTGCACTTAGTGGAATTGGGGCCGGTGGGATTAGTTCGTTGGTTGCCATTATTGTTAGTGATCTGGTTAGCTTGAAGGAGCGTGGGAAGTATCAGGGTATGGTGAGTATTGCTATTGGTTTAGGTGCCCTAACAGGGCCATTTGTTGCTGCCAGTCTTGTACAGAGGGGTGAGGATGGTTGGAGGTGGGTGTTTTGGGTTCCCTCCATTCTTGCTTTGGTGTGTGCGGTGGTGCTCGTGTTTCTTTTGCCTTTGAAGCCAGTGGTTGGTAGCTGGCGGGAAAAGGTGAAGAAGATTGATTGGTTTGGAGTTGGTGCTTCTGTTACGGGGATTATTCTGCTGCTGGTATGATTCTATGATTTGATTGGCAATTTTCATTGACCGGTACATGACTGATAATCG
Source organism: Penicillium atrosanguineum (assembly GCF_028827265.1). Classification (NCBI taxonomy): domain Eukaryota; kingdom Fungi; phylum Ascomycota; class Eurotiomycetes; order Eurotiales; family Aspergillaceae; genus Penicillium; species Penicillium atrosanguineum. Next base: position 2,474,187 of record NW_026623139.1, on the reverse strand, counting down.
ATTTGGACAGATTCCAATTAACTCCGGTGGGAGTATATGGTCTTGGCACAGTTCTTTGATTATTGCGCTACTCACCCTTGGGGGCGTATTTATTGTTCTATTTGTCTTCAACGAGGGTCTACTTGCAAAGATCCCACTCATGCCATTACGCCTATTCCGAAAGCGGTCTCTAACCATTATGTTGATCTCTGGTGCACTCCACGACTATGTCTGGCAGGCAACACAGTATTTCATGCCGCTGTACTTTCAAAAAATTCGTGGTTATTCCCCTCTGGAGAGTGCCACCTTGATTTTACCATACGTGTTGGCGCAAAGTCTTGCTGGTGCCGCGTCGGGGCCTTTGATGAGTCGATTTGCGAGGTACCAGATATCATTCCTATTCCACACTGCACTAACCTGATTCCTTAGGTATTCACCAGTTCTGCGTGCAGGATTTCTTCTTTGGACACTCGCAGCAGGTCTCCATCTACTATTCACCCAACATACTCACGTCGCAATCTATGTTGTGGTCCTTGCAATTGAAGGTGTTGGAGTCGGCTTCGTTCATCAACCGGGTAACCTCTTCTTGTTACCATTTTCGACAACCCAAGTTTGTTGACCATATAATACCTAGGACTTGTAGCCGTGCAAGCTCTCTCCAGACCAGAGGATCGTGCAGTTGCGACTTCCACTCGAAATTTGTTACGGTCTCTGGGATCTGTCTTCGGCGTTGCCATTTCAACTGCGGTACAGAACACTGCTATACAATGGAATTTGCGCGGTACCATTCCTTCGGACCTTCTGTCAGAAGTTCTGGATGGAAACTGGAGTACCAGCGACGTTAGTACCGAGGAGTACCGCTCTCAAATTCTCGATGCGGAAATGAAAGGGTTTCGCGTTGTCTTTATCATACTCATTCCTCTAATGTGTCTCTGCTTTGCCGGTAATTTCTTTGTCGTCGATACAGTGCTCAAGGGTGATGTGATAGAGAAGGCCCAGGAGAAAACGCGGACTTTAGATGGGAGGATGGTAGAGCATTCAAGTCAAAATGGATGTCCTGATAAACAGACAGAGGTTTAAAGATTGGATATTTATGCCAAATTAGAATGTTCAAGACTCTGTTTATACCCGATCCTTCGACAGATTTGCAAGCATCGTTCTCGATCCTCATACCATTTCTTTCATTCTCGGTTGATCTCGTCTATGGTCGTTTCTATGATGACTGGATATGAGTCTGATCTGAGTTGACAATGTACTAGTGGTGTCGGGTGTCATGTGGCGGAAGGTTGAAAAATGTATCTACTTATTGAAACGTCTATCTTGACTATGTAGTGGAGAGTCAGCTTTCGTCGCTCAGACTCCTTCTGTGGCCTGAGGCATACTTGGCAAATCAGCCATACGAGGAGACGGGTAAGCTTGCTCTTCAGCTACTTCTATAGCGAGATGATACAACATATTGGGAGTAAATGACTTATTGGAGAGTGAGGTGTGGGCCGTGGCTGCTACCGATTCTGAAGGGGACCATGTTTATGAATTTACTGACTGAGTCGAATTTAGATTCAATCGCATCAAAGACCAAACCATTCTAATGCTCGACGAACAAATATACTGGAGCTAAGAGGTGAGTAAGCTGGTAAGGCGAAGTCCACCGGGATAGTTCACCCTCGTCTTGCATGATATTATTGACTGGGTACCCGTTGTAGCAAGGATCGGAGAAACCATATACCGGATGTCCATTGTTGATTGCTGGAAGAACGTTCCGCCGGAGCCGTCTCGGCTGACTCTCCGCTCGTTGGTCTGCTGGTGGATCCTGGCGACGAGATTGGTGGTCCTGGAGACGGGCTTTGGTGGTCTTGGGCCGGGGTTGATGGATCCTGGGGCCGGGGTTCGTGGTTCCCGGCGACGACCATGGTGGATCCTAGATACGGTCTTGGTGGTTCCTGGCGACGGGATTGGTGGTCCTGGAGACGGGGTTGGTGGATCCTGGGGCCGGGTTGGTGGTCCTGGAGACGGGGTTGGTGTTCCTAGCGACGGGCTTGGTGGATCCTAGAGACAGATGTGGCTCCAGGATCCAAGGTAGAGAGCCCAGGAACGATGTCTCGCTCCCAGGAGTGATAGATACAGTTCCTGGAGGACATTTAGCTCCCAGAGGCCGTGAGCATGATCCTAGGAGCAATGATCGAATAGCTCTCCGGCTCGGCATATCGTAGGTTAATCAGAAAGACAGCTAGTTGTGTTCAGACCAGAACAAGATAGGCAAACGCAACTAAGTGCGGCGGCGTTGAAAAATTGATGAGCCGCTCATTTTCGATGGCGTTGGAGCTCGATTCAACACGTCCGAGCTCTCGGCTTGGTAGGGTGAGGAAACGGATGCCCTTCAAGAAATGTTATTGTGGAAATCGGGTGGGTTGGTTTATCCTGGACGTGTGTTGACCATTGCACACGACGAACTCGATAAACGGTGAGTAAATAGGAAGTCAACATTTGTTAAAGGCTGTTTTAGTGCTCACGGTCCTTGTCCTTTATGCGCATGTCAAACGTCAAGGAAGCTCTCGGTGAATGTTTTACTCGTTCGAGGAAATTTACTTGATCACCACGTTAGCAGCAAAGGAAGGACGGTGTTTATTAGATGTTATTGGCTTATTTGTCCCCACCTGGTCTGATGTCCGTGCATTCCCTAATACCCTGCCACCCCCCAAAGTCTACCAGCGAAATTTTTTCACCCAGCTCTTTACAAAACTGTCCTGAGCCAATATCCAATAACGTGACTCTTGTCTGTTATGTTTCCATGGCAACCGATATTCAGTCATGCCACTTGACAGAGAACGGATCAGCCAGGGTGCATAAATCTTTACTCTCCCACTGCCTTTGATTCCATCTGCTAATAATCCATCCCCTCAAGCTTTACTATAGAGCGCGTCGATGACTTGCTCTTACAGTCAATTGCGAAATCTGCTTCCACCCTGATGACTGCTTTTCTTTTCTCGGGCCCCACTGCCAAGTCCCTAGCACAGATCTTGTAATGGCCAGACCACACTAAGTTGAGGGCCACCGGAAAATACCGGTTACCACAACGATCAAGCTTGACCATCTAAAATTCAGAGCGGAAGGTGTAATATTACGGAGTAGATACATTACCGTACACGGGCATGGCACACTGGCCCTCAACTTACTGTACCCCGATCAATAGATGATCTGCGCTAAGGCCTTGGCAGTGGGGCCCGAGAAAAGAAAAGCAGTCATCAGGGTGGAAGCAGATTTCGCTATCGACTGTACCACCACTCGGCTGTTCCTACAATCCTAGAGCACCGATCGTCTCAAATGCGACTCGAGAGCGAGGTTCATATGTAAAAGAGGCGGCTATCTCACGTAATATCCGTTAGTAGTGTCTGAATTGGGCCAAGCGTCACATGTAGGACCGTCGAATATGTTCCTGGAGCTAGGTATTATGTTCCCAGATCAGCGCAGGGCTTTCCTACAGCCCCACACGGACACAGTTCCTTGCTGATTAGCTAGGGAGCTTTGAGAACGTGGAGTTTTTGGCAGACCTCGTTGACAATGATGGTCTTCTATCAGACCGGGTGGGTCATAGCGGGCATCCTCCCGGGACCGTCAGCTGTGCTGAGGACTTAATTGAACCGCATGGAAGTCGGAATTTGTCCAGATAACTGTCCTTTTTCCAAACTTTGTCCCATTGCTTCCTGGTAATAGTACTTGTAGACAAGAGAAGCTTGCAATCGAACGACTGGAACGTATTTCCCAAGCGGGTCGCCACCCCAAGCGGGTCGCCACCCCAAGCGGGTCGCCACCCAACCATTTAATTCTATATTCATGAAGCATTTAAATAACCATAACGCCTTCGTATTCAATTCAACCCCTATCTGGACATCTATTAGCCCTATGGCCAGGCTTTCCGCATACACTGCATTTATATTGCCGTCTGTTGGTGCTGGCACCGGGCACCGAAGCCGTCTGTGTGGGTATTGTAGAGCCTACCCCATCACCTTCTCTATCCCCTTGCACACCAATGCCTTGCCCATGGGCTTCATGAACAAACATACCCTCAGACCTCTCTATCTGTTTCTTAGGTAGCTTCTTTTTTCGTAGTTGCTTCTTATTGGTAGCCCGCAAATCCTTGATTTCTTTCTCTAACAGAAGCATACTTTTCATCACCTGCTCGCAGGCCTTATATGCCTGATTGATGACCTGTTTGGTAGGCGTTGGTGGGCTTTTCGACCGATATTTCAATAGCTTTCTAGCTGATTTTGCATGTTTCGATAGCTGTACGATTGTCGTTGGTGTTTCAGGGCAATAAATGCTTGATTTGCTTGTGGGTCGTTCAATGATAGGTGTCGGTGACCGAAGCTGAATATTTAGCTTTGATAGCACTGGTTCCGCATCTAATGGGACTAAACCAGTCGCTTTAAATGCATTCTGAATAGTCTTAGCCTGATATGCGTCTGCGCGTGCTTGTGGGTATGCTTCAAGGAAATCAAGCTTGTCGATATGGTTGATTCCCATACGCGTCTGTTGGTCTATTAAGCGACTGTATGATCGCTTTAGAACTGCGAAACAGCCTACATCTAATGGCTGTAATAGATGCGAGCTATGCGGTGGCATGCATATAGGTATAACGTCGTTTTCAGCGCATAAATGATCGAATTCAGGCGTAAGGTGGCTTCCATGACCATCAAGGATTAATAGCCTATACCGACCACGCGTATGGCTTGCGGTCAATGGAATAAATAGCATTTGAAGCCATCGAAGGGTAATTTCATCGGATGTCCACCCATTTGGGCTGACCTCGAGGCGCCAGTCGGTAGGCGTATCGTAGAACCATGATGCTAGATAGCGTTTGCCTTTAAATATAATCAATGGCGGCAATACCCAGCCTAAAGCATTAACTATTTCTACTGCAGTCACCCATTCACGATTACCTAGCTGTAGAACAGATCTACGGCCATAGTATTCAGCTCTGGTGACTACCTTTGCGGTAGAAACTAGTCCCATTGCAAAGCCTGTTTCATCGAAGTTGTAGATATCATCAGGTAGGATACCATAGCGCGTAATAGTATCTTCCACAAGCCGAAACCACCCACGAAGGATCCGTGGATCTTCTTGTTCAGCCCGCTTATAGTTATACCGACGTGAAAAGCGGGTTTGGATAGATGGTGTACGGCTGATATAGTTTCCAGGCCAGTTCTTGCCAACACGGTCGGTACCCCGCGATGCAAGCAGTAAATCAGCCATTTCGCGTACCATACTAGGCCTAGGGGCTGCACCGCGGTCATCCATAGAAAGAATCCACTTAGTAAGCGTATCCTCTTCTAATTGAGTCAATTTATGACTGTTGGCGTGGATAGTAGTCTGCGAAAGGCGGCCATTGACGCGGTCGCGTAGCGTGGATCGCGGTATGCCATACGTACGCGCAGCGGCCGAAGTAGAAGAGATCGTTTTGTTCTGAATAGCCTGAATTGCTAGCTCGATCCTACCCTCTTGTTCGATAGAATCTTGCTTTGATTTAGAACGAATTGGTAGCATAGTGGGTGATTAAACTGGCAGAGAGATACATGGGGACGCGAAAATTAATGGGGTGGCGACCCGCTTGGGGTGGCGACCCGCTTGGGAAATACGTTATACTGCATCTATCTTTTATTTGAAAGGAGTTTTACAAGGAAGCAACGCTGACGGGGGAGGGAAGAGGTAGTGGGAAAAAAACCAATTAAGTGAAACTTTAGCATCGGTCAAAAAGTTAGCAAGCGATTTTTAAAGTTGTTGGCCCAACTGTGAAGGCAAGATACGGCCTCATCTGCAACTGCTTCAGTACTGAAAAGTCGCCAAGCCGGGAAGATAGCGGATTCCGCAGGGGTAGATTCCGCCCAGGTTTTAACTTCCTGCTATGCAAATTTTTCAGGAAACTTTCCCGTTATTAACAAATGAACGACCGCCGCATCCAGTGCGACGTAAGGTTTTACAGTTTGCGGATTCTCCTGCAGTACATATGCAATCACAGCGTCCAACGGGAAGCGGCTCTGGTTTCTATATTCGGTCAGTCAGGCTGTAGAGGGAATGAAAGAGAAACTGTGACTGATATCTTCTTACCCGCTTCCTTGCTGCATCGCAGGAGGAAGCTGGGGCCGAAGAAAGAAACATACCACCACCAATACTCGCCGATTTTCTTTTCATTGTGGAATGATTTGTGGAGTTTTCTCTTCTCAGCTATTCCAAGGCCTCTCGAGTTGCATAACTTACTGACAGCGTTTCTTTTTAAAGCAGTGTTCGCTATGCCCCGTTGACGCTCGCATATAATTTCTCGTTCGAAAAATAGGAACAGAGAAACCCTTGCGATGCGGAGTTTCACGTCATATGCGTTGTTGTCATTTTGCAAATCGAGTAAATAGGTCATAAGCCCAGCTCGATCCTGTCCCGGGGAAGACTTTGAAGATGCGGCGGTGTTCCAGACTGGCCCGTTCCAGAAGCCAGAGACTTTCCAAGCCCCAAAGTAATTTTCCAGAAACGCAGCGAGATCATCGAGGAGAAGACGATCACCTGTGCGCTGAATTTGGCCTCTTTGTTGAGAAGTGATCTCTAGGAAAGCCGTCCATATTTCACTAGACTCAGCCGGCCCATTATCGTCCATATCCTCAGCCAACTGTGTCGGTGACGGACTTGTTAGCTCCGAAGGGGGCTGCGATAGGGGACTCTGCGAGCCTAAGCCTTGCTTATATTCCTCCCCTTCCGAGGAATGCGAGGTTACCGATTCCGCAGGGGCACCGGCGGAAAAGGTCTTAAGTGAATGACCCGTGGTACTGGGAGTTGAGGAATCGTAATCTTCGAGACTGAAAGCTCCTAGGAAGTCTATCAAACTTCATTTAGTTAGGATGAGGTATTTTCTGAGTGCTGTCTAGAATACCTTAGGCAAGTGAGGGGTCGAAAATCTCGTCATAGGCGGGTTAATCATCTGTGCTCAGGGGCGTGCTCCATTTTACCCAGTGAGCAAAAAGCGGCAAGGGGTGAGCACTAAAACGGAAAGGGAAATCAAAAAGTGCCAGACATTATCCAGTATATGCGATCTAGCATGGAATCCTTCTACCAATTCATCCACTAAATTGAACACACTACAGCTTTAGACCTTCAACCAACTAAGTCCGCTTGAACGGACCTTCCATGACTCACAACAACTTATGCCGTCAATGCCCAGGCCAAGCCCCCCATGATCAACGGAAGAGCCGCATTCTGTCGAACATACGAGATAGCTCCGTTAGTGCTGTCTGCAGTTGCTGCCGTACCCGAAACAGTCCCCTGTAACACCTCAAATTAGCTAATTGCGCTCCTTTCAAAAACTATGAATCGGTCAAGTACATACCGTGGTAGTTGTAATAGTGCTAGAGCTTGCTTTGGAAGAGCTGTTACCACTCGCAGTGGTAGTGGCGGCCGCTCCCGTGGTAGCGGAAGATGGGCTGGGGGTAGCATCGTCACTGCAATTGCTGGCCGCTGACTTTACTTCGGTGCCATAATACTTCCAGATATCATATGTCTTGGCACATTCCAAGCAGGATTCGAGATAGGATGTGAAGGTTGAGTTGTCGCAGTAATTGGCAGTCTCTGACATAAGGATGACCTCGCCTAATTGCAAAGACTTAGTGGTCTGTTCTTGGGTGGGCACAATTTGCGTTGTTATTTTAAACTCACCACAGGCTTCATGGCAATTGTAAAGGGGAGATCCTGGTTCAATGTCTTCGCGCACTTGAAGCAAGTTTGGCGATTGAGTGGCGAATGCAGAGGAAGCCACCAGGGCGAGAAGCGCCGTCGTGGGAATATAGAAAGGAGTCATCTTGAGTGAAGTGAAGAAAAATAAGAATATTACAAGAATATTTTTTGTTCGTAATGGCCGCTGTGAGGTTAAAAGACCGTCGCTGAGCTATGCGACGCATTTTATAGCAGTCTTGGAGCGGGCCGGAGCTTTCGCCAAATTATGCCGTTACCGCTTCCTCCGGTTTGACTTTCGAAGTTAGAGCTAGGTACTTTGCCCGGCCAAGGCTCTATGTGTCTCCACAAGTGTGGCTTAAGGCTAGCCTCTTGTTCCGTCATGGCTGTCATTTAAGCCCCCACCCGATTCAGGCATCATACGAGCATATGGCGCGTTTTCTTCCGGGCTCGACGAAGATCAAGAGTAAAATGATTGAAACAAAGTTTTTAAACTCTCATGCTCACGAGCTCCCCGTAAGTCTTTTTGGTCTTCAAAAACACGGGCACTGACCGAGAGGAATCGTGTCTAGTGACGATCGATACTTCTTTTCACACGACACTAAACAGGAACCGAACTCCGCCAAGCTCGGAGATAAATCACATAGCGCCAAGGAATCTTCTCCGGTCACTTTCTTGGGTTTCATTCGGAACCGACCGACAGTTAATGGTAGCGAGAAGAGGGGCTGGGATCGCGAATCACGAACCACTTGATCTTATCAATCTAATCTCTCCACCCCGGCGCATCGCCTTCCGGTCATCTTCCGGTCACCACGTCTGATCAAACTCTGCTAGAGCATGTGGCTAAAGCGATGCTAGAGCTTCCAACAGCTTAATACCGGGTGTTTACCACCAATTAATATGTTTCCCGTCCGCCGCTACCATGAATCTCCCACGCCGTTCTGTCTTGGGCCGCTTTCATTTCCCTTTTTGGGTTCTGCTGTAGAATTAGTACCATCGTATATCCACTAGAAGACTCATTGTGGTGACTAAGTAATGTGAGTTCGAACAGGCGGTTTAATCTTCGCTGGGAAATCTTGGGCCAGCTCCACCTTTTTGTATGGACTGCCACGCGGGTGACTCGGTACGTCCTGCCGATATGGTCTGTCCGTCGGAGAACAGCATACCCTCGTAGTTATTTTTTCTGAATCTCACTATATAGTCCCATCACCAATCCTTCTCCTCTGCTTGCAACCAGTGCAATCCTATTCAAGTTTTTCTGACCCCTATACCACCGACTTAGCCATGATGCGGCGTTTCTCAGCCCTCCTGGCTCTTGCCAGTCTGTGTTTCTCCAATGTCAATGCCGCTGATGATGCTACTGATATGGGACCTGCGGCTTTCCTCTGGCCATCGGATCGGCTTTGGGGAGCTGTGCAGGATAATACTGCGCCCTGCGGTTCCTCTGCCGGGGTAACAAATCGAACAGAATTTCCTCTGAGTGAGTTAACTACATGTCAAAGGGTATCTTGAGGTGGCGAATGTTAACCCTTTCTAGCGAATGGTGAGGTGTCTCTTGTTCTGCAGGATGAGTCCTACAATGTCAACCTAGCTATTTCTTACCACGATAGTAAGTGCAGCTCACACAAAACAGCAATCCAATACTCACTCTAACAACCAACAGACCCGACCTCAAACAAGGACTTTGTGACCCTCGTCTCATCGAGCAACTTCCCTGAACTAGAACCCGGTCACGCATGCTACGCAGTGCCCAACCCACCATCCAACATCACCTCCGGCGCCAACGCTACACTGCAGCTATCTTACCTATCCACTTTTGACACGGACACGAACAGCACTTACTACGCCTGTGCCGATATCAAATACGTTCCGTTAGCATCTTTTACTACCAACGTGCTGTGCTTTAATGTCAGTGAGTCGACCGCATCCAGCTCAAGCACGAGCACGAGCACGAGCTCCTCTTCGAAGTCTTCTTCTGGGGGATTATCTGGTGGACAGATTGCGGGCATTGTGGTCGGATCTGTGGCAGGCGCCGCCATCATTGCTGCTGGCCTGTTCCTGTTGTGGAGCCGTCACCAGCGGAAGGTTCAGCGGGACAAGGTGGTCGCGGTTAGGATGAGCGATTGGAATGGTAATCAGGTTCAAAAGACTATATCCGGCCAGTCTACGGCGGTCTAAGCATTTGGTCTATGCTTGGTGACATTTTGTGATGCAGTGTAACGATTTGCAATGTGATATGTCAGATGGGGACAATTGATTCTTTCTCAGCAGAGACAAGTTCAAACATGAACTTAGATAGATTGCTCTGTATCAATCTTGTGTTTTGAATATGCGACCCAAAATCTATTTCTCATCAGAAAAAGATGGCTCTTGGCTTTCTATTGTCTTTCCAATGAGCGAAATATCAGTAAGCCGAACAAAGCCGAACATTCTCCGCCGCGTCGCGTGGACGGTCTATGACGACATTCTCCGCTCTCAGATTGAAAACGGTGAAAACAGGGGTAGGGCAGGCCCTAAGGGCCCTTGCACTGCATTATAACTAAAATTCTCAGGAGAAAGGTTTTCAGTTACCCAACATCCTCGAGATTAAGAGAAACAGCCACAATGTCAGGAAAATCACTTTCTAGTGATGTTTCTCTTCACTTGCCCTGAAGCTGACATTAGCGATTCGTTTTTCTACCCCGCACGCCCTCCTTATTAACAACTTGCGATCCGAGCCTCCGTTGATGCTTTTGCTTCTCCTGGAATAGATTTTACCGAATCCAGGAACAAAATATCGCGACGTGAAGCGAGTATAAAACAAAGGAGAATACTTCCGTGGCGGTTCACGCCACCCCCCACCGGCGGGACCGCTCCGACTGGTTCAGGTAAGGAGCCCCCGTCTCCCTTCAAACCCTCGTGATCCTATCGCAGCTCCAGTGATGATACCCATATTTTCCATTTTGCCTCTGAACATCTTTGGAGAAACTTGACACACCATAACGTTTCAAGACGGGTCTCTGAGTAGCTTGAAAAATTTTCTGTCATGTTGGCTTTCTTTCGTGAACGATCACTAACCCACTTGATCTGCTCAGGATTTGATTCTACTCGCTTGGTGCTGATGCAATATCGGAATTCGGACATGGTAGGACTCTTTTGTCTTGGGCCCCTTGTTCACAACTCGAGAAGATGCCCCAAGACAATTGGGTCAATCGCTTTGCAGTTATATATCGCAGAGCCTAGACTACCGTTATATTAGCTTCTAAGTTAATATAAAATAAACCTATTCATTTTCATTCAAATTAGACCGTGGAGAGTGAGACAACCCCTAGTAGCCTACTTGTGCAAAGGTCAGATTATGTCCTCTTGCCCCATCAAGGGGATAGTTAAGGTTATGGATGATGGTCTACACTCAGAACTCATTAAAGTCCTGCGCCAGACACCTTAACCTTCATGCTGAGTGGGCATTCTCATCCTAGCTTCCTGCTTATTGACACTATTCATTTGTTCCTGGCAATACCTTAATTCCATCATTCAATCGCCGCTTTGCCTCATATATTGCTTGAGCGTTCCTATCTATGTTGTCAACTATAGACATCCCGAATCCCTGAAAAAATATCTTGTCGTATGTGTCCTTTTATCTCAGGTGCAAATCTCACTTTAGTAGTCGCCGTGGCTTCTTAAGGGCGTATCAATATATAGTTCCTAGTGAATCAAAGCCCAAACGAGTCACCGCGGAGATCACCTACCTAAGACAGACAGGTACGTTAATTTCACATTTCCCCCTGAATGCTTCTTGAGTTCTCCTTTATGATTTATTTCAGGCAGCAAGTCAAATGGAGACGGCCCGTCTACGACTCGATCCGATCGGCCTGTGCCACCGGGACGGATCCCACAGGATCTGGCCAACCCCAGAAGCGACACACTGGGCATAAGTCAGACGCGAGGTCCACGATACATCCCAGAGAAGATAACAACTGATTCAATAGTTCAAAAGGAACCTTGGAAACCAGAAGACAGACTCACCACTGGCTTTCAGGACTTGTACCAGAGAACCAACACGACAGTGGCAACTACGCACTCTTCAAGGATAGAAATAGCAACGAGAAGATGATGATCGGCGTGGTAGGGTTGCACCATATCAACCGCACTCGGAGATCGGGTACATACTCCACCCTGCGGCGTGGGGCAAAGGGTACGCGACAGAAGCTGGGGGGCATTCATCCAACACTGCTGGCAGACCATATCAGATCGCAACACCGTCGAAGGAAGAGTAGACGAGGATAAATTAACTTCAAGAAGCGTACTCCACAAGTGTGTTTTTGTGGAGAGTGAAACTGTTATAGGAGGGCTGAACGAGCATGGCTAGATTCCCCGAAGAGGAATATGGTTATTTATAGACTTCAAAGGACTTGAATGCGCTTTCATAATTAAGAGGATGGACTATATTACAGTGTATACAGATCCTTAACGGACCCAAAGAGTATATCCAGTGCTCTAGAGAGCAATAACGAGACCCAGCAAGCCAGCGGCACCAGCAAGGCTCATGGCAACACTGCCAGTGGCGATGGGAGCACCACCGGTGGAGGTGGAGGAGGCTGCAGTGGCGGAAGCAGAGGCAGAACCTGAGGCGGCAGAAGTAGAGGCCGAGTCGGAGTTGGACTTGCTGGATGCTGCAGTAGTCTCAGCAGCAGACTTGGTCTCAACAGCGCCAGTCGAACCAGCCCCAGCGGCAGACTTAACCTGAGCGGTAGCAGTGGCGGTAGAGTCGGCATCGGCAGCAGTTGTGGCAGCAGCATAGTCGAAAAGGTCGGCAGTGCTAGCCCATTCCTTAACGCTGGCGGGCAACTTGTTATACCAAGCGGGCATAGTTCCAGCCTCGATGTCGGCGATGATCTTGGACTCCGAGGTGGGGTTGGCGAGCTCGTTGTACCATGACGCGGGGATGGCGGTCTCCAGAACAGTCAGGATGGAGCTGGGGACGTTGGCGTAGGCAGCTTGGAGAGCGCTGTCGGAGTCGGAGTCGGAGTTGGTGACGCTGGAGGAGCTGGTCTCCTGAGGAGCCGGGGCAGCCAGGGCCAGGGTAGAGAAGAAGAGAGCGGCGGCGACCTTGTACTGCATTTTAACGAGTGTGTAGTAATGACTGTCTAGTAAAGAGCGTATAGAATAACAAGAAGGGATCGATTAGAGCAAAGGAATTGGGATCAGGAGATATTTAACCTCCGTCAGCACGACAAAACAGCCTCATCTCTCCTCTAGCGCTTACAGGGTAGGGTCTCCAAAGGTAAAAAATAGGGCCTGGACCCCACGAGACACCAGATTTGGACCCTTGGAGCCTGATTGGGGGCAATGTCGCTAAATCTTGCGGTTTTCACCACGCGAGGTCTCTTTGAGGCTTGGTTCCGCCCACCATTGGACGCCAGGTTCCAGACTAATCTCTTTCTAGGGAGGTTGCCCCGGACAGGACCCCTTTAATTCCCTATTCCCGACATCTATCGCATCGCGTTTTTGGCACACATCAGGCACGAGTCAGATAAGCCTTTCCAAGCCTTCAACCATGCGGACGAGTTCCCATTGTGGTCTATTTATAGTTTTGCATCGGTTGGAATTCTAAGAGTTCATCGGTTGTGCAACGCGGGTCTCGGGCACAGGATGTGGGCTCGACATGATACGGGAAAGGATCAGACAAGCGGCAAAGCAAAGAATATGATGAAGGATCAAGATGAATCAACAAATTGAACACTGGTGCTTTGTCAGGGAAGTCGAATCGAAGCTTCGGCGCCATTTCTAAGCTGATGAGAAAGCGGTAATTCCGTAATTCCGAGATTCGGATTTATAATTTGCATAAACACGCGCCTCACGCCGCAACTCGGATATCGCGAAATACTCAACTAGCGGAACAACGCGGTCAATTTTTCAAAGCTACCCTTCGTCCCTTATAAATTAAAGATATATCCCGTTTTCATAGGCTACAAAGCCCATACTCACTTCCACAATGGCTACTCGCATCCTTCGACCATCGAATCTCCAACCCATCAGCCGCGCATTTGGCTCCACAAGAACGCATCTGCATCCGCAAGCTCCGCGCGACATCACTTCATTTCTCCGCACATTCTCAACCACCTACCGCAATCACGCACCCAGCACTATGTCCGACGCACTCGTCCAGGCCGCTCAGGCCCGCCGCACCATCTATCAGCTCGGCAAGAACAGCCCCGTTTCTGACTCCAAGGTCGAAGAGCTCGTCAATGCCGCTATTCTGAACGTCCCCAGCTCTTTCAACACCCAATCGACACGCCTCGTTGTTGTTCTGCGCGAGGAACATGAGAAACTCTGGGATATTGCCATTGAGGCCTTCGGAGCACTCGTTGCTAGCGGTGCCGTTCCCGAGGAGGTGTTCAAGAACCAGACTCTGCCAAAGTTGCAGGGATTCAAGGCTGCTCATGGAACTGTTCTCTTCTACGAGGACCCTGCTCACATCCAGGGCTTCAAGGAGAAGTTCTCGGCTTACGCAGACAAGTTCGAGCCTTGGGCCGACCACTCCAACGCCATGCACCAGTACTTCCGTATGTCCACACATTCCCCACGTTATGGATAACTTTTTGCTGACAAGACACAGTCTGGACTGCTCTCGAATCTGTTGGCTTCGGCGCCAACCTGCAGCACTACAACCCTCTGATCGACGCCAAGGTCGCTGAGCAATGGAGCCTGCCTGCCGAATGGCGGCTGGTCGCTCAGTTGGTCTTTGGTAGCCCCGAGGCGCAGGCTGGCGAGAAGACCCAGAAACCCATTGAGGACCGGGTCAAGATATTCGGCAAGCTATAAATTGGGGTCCTTGATGTCTTGATGAATTTCCTTTGTTTGTACTATAGCATATAGATTCTAGATTTACAAATAGAGATTTGTTGTACGGACTAAAGAGTATTATGCTACATCTTGAGCAGTTGGAGATGTTTTTACAGTCTCCATTTTCCTCTTAGTATCATAATGATGAGCTTGCCGCAAAGATAAAGTTCCTTGAATTGGCTTCTTTTAAGCGAGACTAACTTCCGAATAGCTTGCATGGTAGCCACTTCCAGATCACCAGACCTCGTCTTCGTCAAATAGCCTCAATATCAACTCGCATATGAAACGCTTGTGGATTTTATAGTCATATATGGTACTGCTAGACTGTAAATTGGGCATGGTTTCGGATTTCGGATTTAGTCTACTACTTACACGTTCGGAACAGACTTTGAGTTATCAGAAGCCGCAATGTATGCATATCATGCAGAGCAGTGAGTATTAACAATCTAGAAAAAGACTAGTGCAACCATGATCCCCATCACTCACTCTCCCGTCCAGCAAAACCTCCTACCTCCCATTCCTATACCAAAACTCCTTCCCCTCTCCAAGGCACTCCCCAACCGTAACCACTATCATTAGCATTAGCCAAAAGCCACCCAGACACCCCCAAACCATACAACCAGAAAAAACATACTCTTTAATCCCCTCTTCTCAATCTCCTCGAGCATATTCTCAACAAGAACTTGCACGGTCGTCTGGTGCGTATCATGCGCCAATACAATCGTGCCGCCTGCAGCAAGCTCGGCCTTGAACTTCTCAAAGCTGCGCCAGCTGATCCCGGGATCATCATTTTCGTAGTCCTTCGTATCGACACTGGCCCCAATGATTGTGTACCCTAGCTCAGCCATTGCAGATAAAGACTCTGGGGAGGTTTGCAGGTATGGAAAGCGCATGAACGTTGGATAGAAGCCTAGTAGGTTCATGTATGTGTTTTCGAGGGTTGTCATTTGGTCGATAATTGCAGAGTAAGAGAGGGATGGCAGGGACAGATGGTTGTACCTGTTTGTTTCCAAATGGAGTGTTAGTTGGGTTTTGGTTTGATTCGGGAATGGGCAAACGGACGAGTGCGAGCCGAGTTGGTGGCCTTCAGAGAAGACGCGGCGGACGACTTCGGGGAATCCGTTGATGCTGCCTCTGTTTATGCCATTGAAGAAGAAGGTTGCGAGCGCATCATGGGCGGAGAGGGTATCTAGGATTTCGGGGGTGTATATGTAAGGCCCGTCGTCGAAGGTTAGGGCCACTGTTCCTGGGACGGTGCACTGATTAAGGATTGCGCCGACAGGAAGTTCGGAGTGGACAGTGCATCGGAGGTTGTGGCTATGGTCAAGGCTTGTGTTGAATGGGAGGGCGCGGAGCTCGTGTTGCAGTCGAGGGATCACGGCTGCGTGGGATATAGTTGCCAAAAGAGGGACTGTGGTCAGAAAGGTGAGCAGCATTGTTATAAGGAATGAGATGGAGCCACCCATTGCAAGTATAGATGTTAAGAGTAAGGTGAGAGTGATTCTGTTGGTTTCGGAGTTGAGTGTATTGGACTCAGGGCAAGTACAGCATCGCCGCTGCCTACGACTGGAATAAGGCCGCAGCCGGGTTGACGCATCTCATACATGTATAACTATGAGTTTTTCCAATTTGTTGCACTCTTTTCGTGCCATTCGCCGCCCGAATTGGTCTACGAGCTTGAAATCGAAACCGGGTATAATGCAGCCGCCAGTTTCAGTTTAGAACCCCTCAAGTTTTGAGGATCGTCCGACCGATAATTTCAAATGGCATGCACTCGAAAAGTCCCAATGGTATGCAATGCATCCCACCCCCCATGGGATAGAGCTTGTCTTCATTTCCTGAAAAGACACCTCAAAGCACCTCGCTCGAACCATGCTCTATTTTTGTTCCACCCTTGCTCAATGAGTTCTCGGCCCACCTTTACCACCTCCTCGACCTGCTGCTGGCTTCCCCATCCAGCAACCCTACTACCCCAGACAACAAGGTGAACGCCAACATGGATCGCAGTTCGGAACGCCATCTCTTCACTCAGAGGCCCATAGCCCTCCACAAGCCCATCAATCATCCATATTCCGCAATCAACGTTTCTGAAAAGCTTCGCCTCGTACAGCTCGGCAATCATCTGGGCCAGATCAAGAGCCCTGTTTCCAATTTGACATAGTTCCCAGTCAACAACGAGCAACTTTGTTTGGGACTGCTCAATAAGAGGGAAATCAGCAACAAGAACACTGAAGATCGCGTTAGCATTCTGTCACTCAAGGAGAGATAGAAAAACTTACTTCCCAGTCCAGAAATCACCATGAATAATTCCAAAATCCTCATGCTGATCACTTTTCTTCAACTCCGCAGCCGCGAAATTCTTAACTTTTTCAAAAAGACCGCGACTCTCTTCCAGAATGCCAGGAAAGGTCGCAATCGTGTCTATCAGCATAGAGTAATAGATATAGAATTTTAAATCCTTTCCCGTTTCATTCTTGGCAAACAAAGACCTGGACTCTGCCTGCTCACTGTTGCTCCCCCAGTGGTGAAACGACCTCAGCCAAGTTCCAAGGGAGCGCCCGAGCGATCGCCCCGAAGACTCTGACACGCCATGAGATAGATTCGAGAGAAGGAAGTTCTTCAGATCGAGCGAATTGGGAAGATCTTCCATGATCTGTATGTTATTTTCCCGGTCAAAATGGAAGACCCGGGGTGTTTTCACGGTAATGTTTTCCTGAGAGTGGTCCGGCAGGCCATCGAGAGCTTGGAGGATAGCTTCTTCGAAGTGCTAGCTTCAATTAGTATACGATGCTTGGTTCCCATGGGATGTCTCACACATCGTTTCGCATCAAGCTTAAAATTTGGGTTGAAGGCCCCATAGTCTTTCGAATGCTTAATGACAATGGAATTCGGGGAAGATGAAGGTTTGCCCCGATAGACGAAATTGGCATTGCCGCCTGACAACCGGCTGAGAGAGGAGCATGCAAAAGGGGTGTGCAAAATCTGCTTGGCGATTTGGTCGCGAACCTCATCTTTCTCTTCTGCGTTGGCCATGATGGGGTGTAGTCTTGGGAAAGTGAAAGGAATGTGCATTTTTTGAGTATTGATCCTGCGCTAGTCCGCAGACGGTGCCCGCAATGGAATGTGCCTTGCCCCACTGGAGATCAGCCGCACCCCACAGTGATTCACGGGCATTAGTAACATCTCGTTGTAATGGATGTGCAGAGGATTTTAAAGACCATGAATTGTCAGAAGCTGAGAATGATCTACCCTACATTGTTGTAAAGCTCTAGGCACCTAGATTTATAATGCAAAATATGATTTCTTACGAATGTATTGGGCCTCCTCAATCCTGGGGCAAGGATCAACAAACAGGACCATATTATGCATCGCAATCGAACCAAGGAAACATACTCATATCAAAAGGGATGCAAGTCCCCCAAGACAGCTGCACAAAACGAGTGAGTCACTGAAAAATGGCCAATAGAATCACACATCAGCAAAAACTTGCATAAAGCAGTCGCAAATGTGCAAATGTGCGCCCCTCCCACTAGCTGCCAAGCACAACCTACAGCTCAAGGGCACGCACCAATATCTAGCTCCACTAAGAGTATCCAACAGAACTATGTAGCTCAAGCACAAAAAGGCCCCGAGCTACGTATAGCCAGATGCAGTATTACTCCATACTCTGAGAGGATGTCTAGGCAGTCAGGTCGTGCACAAGAATCACGCTTGTGCATGGCTCTGGGGAACGGATGGCTCACCGCAGCCTTTCAGTTATCAGTAAATTACGGCAGCAGGATTCATAGTAAGACAAAACCTCCTTCACCGGTGATGAATGGATGTATGCTAATGATCCCGAGAAAAGCAGAATTGCACTGGGCAGTCAATCAAGCCAACTTGTTTCTTGTATCACTGGCCCACTCTGCTTGACCTGCCGAATCAGCATTTTACCTCCTTCCACGTCTTCGAGCCCACGCTCACGCTAATACCAATGCCCAAGCTCGACTCTCCTACAACGGAGATATCTCGCAACAGAACATCATCGACCTCACCAGTTCGAACGGTTATAGGCCCGCTCGCGCCCAGCCGCAGAAGACAAAGCGGCCGGAACATTACATCGGGTGAAACAAATTGATCAGCTTCTGACCTACTGTGGGCTCAATTTCAGTTCCATCGCGGGCGATTTTCACCTCTCGGCTAAAATTCCACGCCTAACGTAGCCCTCGAGTGTAACAAAAAGGAAATCTTCTGGTCGATAGCCACTGGATGCGGAAAGGGTTACGAAACGACGTATGCGAGTGCCTTGGAAGTATGTAACTACTCCCACTAATTTACATTCCTTTCTGGAAGTTCTTTATCAAGCAAAGCTCCTTAGTATAAACCAAACTGTCGGGGCGGATAACTCTGGGGTGGACTGCGCCAAAAACCGCAAAAGGGTTGGAGACCTCGTCCCAAAACCCGACCCGCGTTGGGTGCGGCTTGCCGCTAGAAAGCTACGGTGGAAAGGCGGCTGTCTCTGGCGCCAGAAGCTGTCATTCTCGGCGTCATTTTCACAGGTCCTTATATTCTACCTGTAAAAAGATCATCCACATAGCATATAATCCTCCGCGTATGAATACATCTAGGGGAAAGGTATCAAAAAGAGGCAGAGTAAGACAATTCCCCTCGCACTCAGCTACACCACAATGAGGTCTGCGACTGGAGGGGAAAGGAATGGTAATGTTCCCTAGACTCCATGTCCAACAATTTAACCCCGACGGGTTTGCTTCTTCTGGAGACGGCGTTGGTCCTTCGCGGTCTCGCGCTCCAGGAACTTGCGCTGCTCATCGGCGGTCATGCCGCGCAGGATGCGCTCACGCTCCTCCTTCTTGATCTTCTCAGCGGTGATCTTGCGCTCCTCGGCCTTCTCCTCCTCTTCGACGCGGCGCAGCTTCTTGATCTCCTCCTCGCGGACGTTGCGAAGCTTGCGCATCACCTCGCCACGGAAGTGGCCGACGGCAACGAGCTTATCGGCGAGACGTAGGTACTGGTTGAAGAGGGGCACGGTCGCGGAGTAAGCCGAGGAGAGGTTGATGGACAGTTGGATGCGCTTCTTGGGAACGGTCTCGTCGATCCTATTGGAGGTCAGAATTGCCAAGTTTTGCCGGTAGCATGTTCACCTCGAAACACGCTGACCTCAATATATTTTGACTGGAACTTACTTGGTAGGCTTGTCAACGGGCTGATCGGACACAATCAAGAACTCAAAGTCGTTACCAGCCTGCTCAACGGCCTTGATAAGGTCGGGGGTGAGCAGGGTCTCAGTGATTTCAGCGCTCTCGGACATGACAGTAACCCAGGAAGGAAGCTTGGGGTGATCCTTAGAGAAGGTGATGGAGGCATCGTAGCGATCAGTGCGGAACTTGCGCATCTGACTCTTATGAACAACAGCCCAGATAAAGCCATCATAGGTCGAGTTGTTAACCTTCAGAGACGAGGTATCATTGCCAAGAACAGGAACGAGATCCTTCTCCTTGCCATCGAAAGTGTACAGCATAGCCTCGTACTTCTCAGAGGGAGCCTCCCAGGTCTCGAAGAAGAAGCTGCAGGCGTACTCCATGAAGTAGTGGATGGGGTTGTAACGCTTGGGCATCTTGAGCGCAATATCCAAGAATGCAATGTTTTGACGACCAGTCGCATAGGTAGAGAACTCGTTGGCCGACTTCTCCTTGAGGCTCTTCTCCGGGTTGGCTAGCTCCACAGTGACGGCCTCACCATCGGTAGTGCGCGCGACACCATCGAATCCGACAACGGCGAACTCCTTCTGGAGAAGAGGAACATGAGCATTGGCCCACTCCCTCGCCTTGCGACGGTTCTTGCGCGTTCCCCAGACGTGGAAGAGAACCATGACCAGGATGAAGGGCATGATCATAGCCTCCTGCATGAAGTCGCGAGGGGAGGTGCGCTCCCAGACGCGGTACCATGCCGTGAAGGGGGCGGTACCGGTGCTCGACGCCTGGATGGTGGTCGAGTCGGCGACGAGGGACGCAGGCGAAGGGTTCGGGGCCTCGACGAAATCAGCAAAGTCTAGAGAACAGTGTCAGACCATCGCGCACGGGTGCAATTGGGGCGCAAGGGTATCATACCATCGTCAGGGTTGGCAGGCCTGGAGCCTGAGCCGAACATGTTCTTGAGCATGCCCGCCATGGTGTTGATGGAGATAGGAGGGTGGGTGGAAGGGAAAGGAGGTTGAGAGAATCGGTGCGGAGCTAAGCTGCTTCTAGCGCCCCACGGGACTTCTCCAGTTTTTTGCCTCCCGGACATTTACATGACAGCACAGTGCACAGTGCACAGAGATGTAGAGATAGAGAGAAAAAAATGATACCAATTCCTGTTCCTGTCCTATATTCCAAATCCAACCCCGAGTCCAAAATAGTACACAAAATGCTCGAGTGAGTGTGGTATCTAGCGAAAAAGAACAGAAAGACGCCAACCTGCAAATCCAAAAACCCAGTTTTGTACAATCCCGCTTCCAAAAAGATAAATAAAAAGTCGTAAGGGTCATTAAAAATCGAGTCAAGCCCGAGGAAAGAAAAACCACAAAGGAAATTGAGGTGGGAGGTCGCAATACTAGTGACCGTAGGCCGGGGGAGGAGTGTCATCCTGGGCACGCGACCAGAAGTTGCTGCAAGCATTGCCGGTCATCATCTTCTCCTCGCGTATGCGACGGGCGATTTCACCGGCCAATCGCTCGACCAAGAGGCTGTTGACGGGTTCTTCAGCCGTGTCGTCCTTGTTGAATGGAAGAACGGTGGCGGGTAGTGGTGGCCGGGAAGGTCCAGCTTCGGCCTTCTCATTGGGGTAACTACCGCGCAAGGTCGCACGAGGAGTGGCTTCAACATCCTCAGCTCTGGAAGCACGAATGGTCTCGATAGAGTATGAGAGGTCTCCAACATCATTGGCTCCCTGGCGCTGTTTCGGTCGAGAGAGGCTCGCCCGGTGGCGCTCGGGAATTGAAGGCAGGAGAGAGTCCACCTCGGCAGTCAGTGGGGGAGTAACCGGATCATCCGCTTGTTCGCTGACAATGGGCAGAGGAGCGGAGTAGATAGAAGGAGGGCTGCTAGATTCCCTCATTGAGCTGTCGTCGCTCACACTCATGGCATCATCGGTTGTCTTGGGGCGACGCATGTCCACCACACGTCTCTTACGCCTCCGAGAATGAGCTTTCGAGTGACGGCCGGCACCCAGAGTCAAGCCGTAACTGTTGAAAGATTGGGCTCCCACGGAAGGACGGCTGTGCAGAGACGCGTTGCTGGCGGTTTCGTGGAGCGATGACATGCTCCCGACTTGAGAATGTGTTCGGGAAAGGGCGGGGCTCAGAGGAGAGACGACGCTAGAGGGGAATTCGTTGGGGTCGGAAGGAGACGTCCAAGCCCGGTAGACGACCTCATTGATGGAAGGTGTGAAGAGCGATAGCGTCCGTTGCGAATCGGTCAGAGCGGCAAGGCGAAGAAGATTCTTCTGGGAGAAGAGCGAATGTGTCTCGACGGAGGAGTCTAGCGAAAGAGAAGCGATTTCTGTCTCGTTCAGAGCATTTCCAAGAGAATCCACAGGATCCTGTGGGGGACTAGCCAAAGGATCTTGGCCAGGACCCTCGCTTGATACCGCTTCCGTGTTGTCGGTCTCGTTCTGCGCCTCGTCGCCTGAGCGGTATTCCGGAACCCACAGACGGAGCGACAAGCGATGGATGATAGCAGGCAACTCATCCATGAACAATATCCGTAGTTGGGCCTCGATTTCTTTCTGGAGGAAGTCGCGCACGAATGGGATCGAATCGAATGTCGACGAAACCTTGAGGGACTCGAGTGGATCATTACGGAAGACGACGGTAATGCCTTTTTGTTTGGAGAAGACGAGAATCACGAAGCCGGACAGCTTGAAATCGGACAGTGTAATTTGTAGAGGGATAGTGAGCGGGGTACTAGAGGCGTGAGGTTAGCAAAGGCGAGAAAATAGACGTACAAGCACGCGAGCGCAACAGAGAGAACATACGCAGCAGCGAGAGGTTGAGGCGATGCGAAAGCAGGCCTTGTCAGAAGGTAGGTATTCAGAGGATTTGCCTGGACTCGGGTCTTGAGAGTCAAGAAGGCGTCGCCGGAATAAGACATCTTGAAGATTCCACGGAAGCGATCCTCGGCAAGGTCGCCGATCTCGAGAATCTCCAGGTCTGGGGGCATAGAGCCCAGGTTGAGTTCGGTGACGATAATATCATCGACGATGATTGGGGGTTTGGGTGATTTATTGAGCGCAGCAGTCAGTAGTTCTTGGGCGCGCGAGTAAAAACTCGCGTCGGCCATCAAAGGCGACCAGTTGAAGTTGAACGCCATGCCCGCGCATTGGGATCGAGAAGGAAGGAGGGTAGAGAGGGTGAGACGAAGGCGAGGATGGCGAGGTCAGGAGGAACGTGAAAATGGAAAAACCCGAAAGCGAGCCTTCCCGAAGTCGCGTGCCCGGACCACCCACTTTGGCTTTTTGCTTTCTTATTGTTTTTCCCTTCCCCTTTCTTTCGTCTCTTCTGTTGATTCACTTGGAATTATTCTGATTTTCTGTGAAGCCGTTTATTCTACGGAATATCCCCATTCTCACTGACGTGTTGTTCATGGATAACGTCATTCCAGGAACTTGCATTGTGACCCGACCCGCTCCGACTACTATTCCCACTTCGTCATTTCTGGGCCATTCACATTCCCCTCCGCGCCCGTGGCCGCATAAGTCCAAGCGCTACGCCCTGCTAAGCACCCACACGCCCGGGGAAAGGGGGTCTCGACGCGACGAAACAAAAGAAGTGCCGGGTGCCCACTACGCGGTCGACCGCGGGCCAGAAACGGCCTCCTCTTCGTAGATCCAAGTCTACTCCCAAGTCTAGCCCACGTTCTGTCTCATCTAGTCCAAGGGCGTATGGGTTTTGATTGCTCAATTAATGGAGTAAGGGGGAACTTTCCCGCCCATGCATGTCTGACGTTCACGTTTCACACTTCGTCATAGGTTGTAGCGAGACCCCACGAAAATGGTAATCAACAATACGACGTCGCACAGAATTTTTTCTTTCTTCTTGTGGAACCCTATAAACGGGACGACTATGGTAGACCTAGATTCTTATCTGATCTTCCACATCGAGTGACAATATTATGCATTGTCGGTCACCCGATTCTACTTTCTATATTCGAACAAATGGGTGTGTATAGGCTTGAAGTCCCGAGGTTTCAGTTTCACGGCTACGCCCAGGATGTCCACAAAGCTCACACTTGGGCGGGGTCTTTTACTCTTCTTTATTAATTGGATTCTCAGGTGTTAGGTTTATATGGTTTTAATCTACAAGGTATATGAATCATGTTAAATTGCGCCCGAGCAGTCGCCTCTATAGCTGTGGGGGTTCCTTGACCTGACTGGCAGACGAACGTCTGCCATTTCCCGGTAGAGCTCGAAATCATGCCAAGATAAGGAAGGATAGTGATCTATGGTTTTCAATGAGCTTCCCAGACGCGACTCTTCAAAATCGGTAGACAAAGGAAGAGAGGAGCAGCATAGGAAGCAAAGGGAGTATAGCTACGGCCTGTGATTGGCCGATAGTAAAAGAATGGCTCACCAGAGCAACCACCCGCTAAACCCTTTTGGGCTAAACGTCAATACTGTTTCGCATCCAGCATCGTCGCTTCCCTCTATCGCTTGTCGATTGCCATTCACCTGTTCCCACCTGCACAGACTCATTGCGGATAGTCATACAAAGAGAGAGCCCCACCATATCAAAGGGACCATGTCCTCTCGCTCATATTCCCCGTTCGAGGGTCACGCGACACCAATGCAATCGCAAAAAACCTCTACCAAGGCTGTCGCCCAGCGAAGGGTCTACGGCAAGCGAAGGAAAAATGCTGCCAGAGCCATTTTCGTGGAGAGGAGTCCCGTTAAGGAGACCTCTCCACCACGCACGAAATCAGATGATACCGTCGACGCCTTACAATTAAAGCTGGCCGAAGTGACCATCCAGGAGGAACAGGTATCTTCATCGGATGAAATCGACAGCGCAGCGGAAGTCAGTCAGACAGAAGAGAAAGATGATACTCTCGAGCCGTCAAGCTCCGTCGCCTCCCAACAAGCCGACTCCATCCCGCAGACCTCGCCCGCAAAGTCCCCCGAAGAAGTCCTCGAGAAGCCGAAGCCCTACGAAACCATGGTGGAGGTCAGAATCAGCACCAGAACCCAACAAGCAACACCATCCCAACCCCAAGAGAAATCAAGCATTGCTTCAACAGAACGAAGAGCTCCGCGACAAAAGATCCCCATCGGTCGGCGCTCGTCCGGTGTCGTCCACGACAACAAAGCCAACACCTATGTTCGCCCAATCCTCAATGAAGCATTATCCTCCCTAGCATCGCAAACTATCCAGAAGTTCAGCACATGGGCATCTCGATCCGTGACCATGTTCCACGTCGCGAAACTAGCAGAGGGTTCTTATGGCGAGGTATACAAGCTGCACTTGCGCGAGGAAAACAGTCGGCCCGCAGTCTCCAAGTCTAGATTAGCCAAATTGCAAGCCTACGGTGACGGTGTATTCAAAGTTGTCCCACTACGAGCGCAAACTGGTCCGGGTTCGAAGAAATTCACCACTATCGACGAGATCGTGTCCGAGGTCAAGATGCTCAAATACCTGGATCCAATACCTGGATTCGCGCGGTTCAGAGAGATCCATGTGGTACAAGGTCGGTTTCCGGAGACTTTCCAGAGTGCCTGGGACCACTACAAGAAGACCAAGGATGACTGCATGAACCCCAATCCGTCGAGCAAGAAAGCATATCCTGATACCCAGCTGTGGGCTATCGTGGAGATGGATGATGCGGGATGTGAGCTTGAAAAGTTTAAATGGGCATCAACCTTCCAAATTTATGATATCTTCTGGGGTGTGGCTATGGCGTTGGCACGTGCTGAGGAGTATGCTCTGTTCGAGGTGAGTTCTGCTAAGCTTCGGGGTTTGATAATGTGATTGACTAACAACTGGCAGCATCGTGATCTTCACTTGGGCAATGTCTGCATTCGATCCACACGACCGGACGGTTCGATGGAACCTCCTACTGAATTAGAGGTCGCACGCCTGCAATCGTCTAGTGGCTTCGGCTTTAGCTCCCTTGAGACAACCATCATCGACTATTCGCTATCGCGCGCTGATCTCCGACTTGCCGATCTGCCCGATGACCCTGAAGGGTTGGTTGAGATTGCGTCGTCAGATCTGGACAGGAAGCAAATCTTTGATGCCATTGGTCACGATGAGGATGAGATCTTGTTGCGAAACACTTATAGGTAGTAAGTTAACCCACCGGCCCGTTTCACAGATGACAGGGTTTTGACAAGATCCCATAGTATGCGTGCCACAGTTTATACCGGAAATCCCGCCGAAGCCGAGAAAATACCTGACATCAAAGGCATCTGGGCAGAATACGCCCCGCGAACGAACCTAGTCTGGCTACTCTTCATATTGAAGAACCTTCTCAAGAATAAGAAGTCTGAAGCACCACAGCCTGTTGTGCCAGCGCAGAGAAAGGCACTTGCACCCTGCTCTCCGAACAGGAAAATGACGGAAGGCGGGTCTGTTAAGAGCAAGTCAATCAAAGAGCACGATGCCGCAGGATCTTTAGTGAAAGAGCGCCAAGCAAAAGACTTCTCTGCACGAGTCTCAAAACTCAAGCAGACGCTGGAAGATAGACTCTACTCTGTCCTTGAGCTTCTGGATATCGAGCACGGTCATGAAGATATGTGCTGTGCGGCTGATTTGGTTGCTTATGCGATGGATTCACAGTGGCTGGCTCAGCAAGACTTCTTCTGATTTCGCTATTTGCATTTCACTCGATACCAGGCTGCCGCTTTTAGCATGTATAGGAAGGTGCATATTCGAGTTGGAAACATTATCACATATTTTGATAACGGTTTACGTGGCGTTATTTTTGAGATGCATTTATTGGTCGAGACATGGGTATAGCGGGTTTGCACATAGACAATACATCGGTACACATTATGTTTGAATTGCATATTCTTTCACGAATACTTTCAAGATTCTTAGAATAGTGAAGCTACAGACTGAGGCAGGCGCCGACTTTGAAGTGATTAGTCATCAACCTAACGGAGTCCGCAGGAGCACGTCGATTCAAGCTCAACATCTTGATACACACGCTAAACGCCTTTGAATACATAGATAATACCCTAGGTTGGAGGAATACACCATACCCTTCAATGAAGAATTCGAACTAACCACCCAATAGATTGCAAAGCTCAGCGCCGAGTCAAAGCACATCCTAGCCAGCATTTTTAAAAAAGCCATTGGACCGCACTAAGCCTGTGCCAGATCTCTAGTCCACCAATTTGCATGATTGAAATAGTGCAATTCATTCGTTCAAGGCACTTTGAAC
The DNA here is from genome assembly GCF_028827265.1 of Penicillium atrosanguineum. Lineage (NCBI taxonomy): Eukaryota > Fungi > Ascomycota > Eurotiomycetes > Eurotiales > Aspergillaceae > Penicillium > Penicillium atrosanguineum. Next base: position 2,447,260 of record NW_026623139.1, on the reverse strand, counting down.
TCTCACTTCACTCCAGAGTCCTCTCCACCAGGCTTGAGTCCCATCTGAACACCCACTCAGCTCAAATCCCAACATCAACCCTGCTACAGCAGGTCAACCGCCCACAATGCCAATCACCGGGTACATTCCCCAAACTCAATGCTCACCTGAGAGCCCAAAATAGCTAACAAATGAAAAAGAATATATTTCATCCCCTCCCACCCAAACACCACAACAGTCCTCCCGGCCCTAACAGAGCGCCTTCGCACCGCATACCCAGAACAAGACCTCGTCCCTATCGGCCGCTGGGCCCTAGAACACAAGCTCATGCGCGATACGCCAGGTCTCCTGCCTCAATCTGGAAAATCTTCTAAACCCCGCTACATGCAGTTCCTCTCTTTGAGTCACTATCCTACTCACGGCTTCATTTACACTTCTGAGCCCGAGGCTCCTCATCCGGCTACTACACATACTCCCGCTCAAGCTGCAACGCCTCAGGGTGGTAGTGGTGGTAATGCGGGCGATTCACCAATGGTAATGACGACCATGCCCCCGGCCTCTTACTCAACGCTATTCCAACACTTCGTCTACGCCGCACAACCGTTCTGGGCGCACCGTTTAACGATGTCAGTGCCCGGAGGCGTGGTTTATGAAGTCGGTGACTTTCTCGTACGGATGGGCGATGTACGACAGACGTATCCCACTGCTAGGGTGCGCGGGACGGTTGTTGAGATTGAGTGGCGTGGGCCATCTGTTGTTGAGGGGTTGGCTGGGGATGGGGATGATGAATTTCGGTTTGCAGTTGAGGAGGCGGATGTTGATGCTGAGTATGTGGCTACGGCAGAGTTGATTAGGGGGTTTTGGAATCGGTTGAGGTTTGAAGGGGCGAGGGAGGCGATTCTTGTCAATGGGGTTGGGAGAGAGGTTAAGGAGAAGTTGAGGAGGGGGTCCGGGAGGAGAGAGAAGGTGACGGGGGGTGAGGGTGGGGATGGGGTGAAGGTTGGGGGTGAAGAGGAGGATATTGATCCGTCGGCTGGGGTGGATGTTGCGAGGCAGTATATGGAGGTTTTGCGGTTTAATCGCTAGATTGGTTGATACCCAGAGATATCTGTCCTAGTGGTGATCTACACACTTCTACGTGTCTCGAGGTTTCAGGTCAATTGGGCACTCATAAGAGTCCTTAGCTTATGCTCCTAGGCACGAACAGCCCAAGGAACCAATCATTTCACTAGAATGTGGGAACCGCATTTCAAAGAGCAGAGCACGCTTGATCATGAAGACATCCAAGTACGAAACATCGTTTACAGAGACAGTTGAAACTGAGATGGACATCGAAGGGTGGTAGAAAACATCCTCATTGGAAAGAAAACCGCGACTTCAACTAAGAGAGAAACATGGCGTGAAGATTATTTTTGCATCATGAGCTGGACGAACTCGTTGTCTGTAAAGTTTAGTATTAGCAATCTGCGATCGTCGTTCCCTGTCTCGTGTATGACGTACAGTCGATCCGGCCATCGCCATCCTGGTCCGCCTCGCGGATCATCTCGTCCACCTCGTCATCGGTCAGCTTCTCGCCGATGGAGGTCATAACGTGGCGCAGCTCAGCAGCCGAGATGAAGCCGTTGTTGTCGCGGTCGAAAACCTTGAATGCCTCGCGGATCTCCTCCTCAGAGTCGGTGTCCTTCATCTTACGAGCCATCATGGTAAGGAACTCTGCGGGCGGAGATTAGTCCCCGTGGGCCCGATCGACATATAAAACGGAGTAAATCATACCGGGGAAGTCAATGGTGCCGTTGTTGTCGGCGTCAACCTCGTTGATCATGTCCTGCAGCTCAGACTCGGAAGGGTTCTGGCCCAGAGAGCGCATGACAGTGCCCAGCTCCTTGGTGGTAATCTGGCCTATTGATCATACGTCTCAGTATATCTCTTTCTGTGGATTGTGTACTGCCGATCGCCAGTAGTACCCGCGACGAGCTGTCAGGATTGATCGCACTCACCATCGCCATCCTTGTCCTATTGTGACAAAATGTCTTGTCAGTCATGTTTTCTCGGCATCGTCTTCAATTGCGGTCACTCACAAAAAGGGAGAAGGCCTCCTTGTACTCGGAGACTTGCTCTTCGGTCAGAGAATCGGCCTAGAGGGGAGCGATGGCGCGGTCAGCACGTGTTTCGAATCGTCTGGTCGGACTGCCCCATTTTGCGGGCAGTTTTTTCTCCAGACTGACGAGTTCAGGGACGATGTAGGGAAATCATCGTAGCGGAGCATACCATGGTGAATGAATTTGGTGGTGGAGGGAGGATGTAGAGGGGTTGAAGAGGGGTGGGGAGAAGTGAAGTTAAGGGGAAGCCTTACGAGGGCCGGGTACATCACGCCGTACACAAAAATAGCGTACCTGGCAAGTACCCAACCACGCTGCCCCGCCCTGAAGGCGGTCAGCGGACTTACCCACAGGGACAGGGCTGAGTTTTGTTGCCAGTGCCAACTGAACTCTCGACTGACAGCTGCAGGTCGGTCAAGTGGGCGGTTGCTATTTACAGTATTACATCTTGCCTTACTCTGGGGCTAAGTGGGCTGTCTATACTGGTTGTCTTAATGTTGTTAAACCTGGTGAGGACTCCGGGCCGCTCTAAAAGCTTGGTTTGGGCCCTTGGGGCTGTCCCGCTCCATTCTTGCAACAACTAGCCGAACTAGCAGCCCTACAGCCAAGCCCGAAATTCATGTCAGATTAAGCTAAATGCTACCATTGGATACAGATAAAGCGGGGAAAGCCTCGATACCTGGGTTTGAAGCCCAAGATACTTGTAAGGCAGCATTTAGTCAGTGTTTGCGCCGATCGAAGAGCCGCTTAGTCTGCAGCACTTCCCCCGCACTTATATGTGGTAGGTGTCAGATGAGCACTTGAGGCAAGCTTATTGTATGACACTATTCTAATCTGATCCTAGGTTGCAAGTAGGCTGTATTACTAGGCCGTCTAGTGGCAAATAGTCCCATGATTCGCTCATCCTCTAAGCTGTACCCCTCATCTTCGCCCCAGCTACACCTGTGCCCTGGCACATGGGGCATTAAATGAACATTCCTTATTCTTATGATGTTCGATTCCAGGGATACCAGTGCGAACACGTTACAACTCGAATCTCAAGAATCAAGTTCTCAAGAATCAAGTCTACTGAGACCCTGGGATAGAGATTTAGAAATGACTAGGTAGACATTCAAACTATTTACGTGTATCTGCATCTGAACAGAATGAGCAAGGTGAGGTTCTTCCGCAATTCTAACTCGCGAAGCAGTCCGATGTTTACGACACCAACAAAATAATGAACCAAATTGCACGCCGCAACTAATGAGCTTTTCCCCCATCCATTCAGGCGCCCGATACCCTTGTTCCTATCGGTAACGAACCTTATTTATCTAATTATAACAGCAGAATTAAGTATCGGCGTGAACTTGTGGAAGCGCTAGGAACACTGAAGGCGAACCTGGATGGTACCTTTACAGGTCATGGAAAAGGCAATGAATCTGTATAATAGACCATCCACTCTGAACTGTAATTCAATTCTTCATTGTATCAAACTTTGGATGCCTAGTTTCAACAAACAGCGTCATGTTTTGAGTTCTTGCTTTTCCGAGGAAGCATCAACCAAGCCCTTCATTTGGGGGGTTTTCAACTTAGGGTTTATCATAAGGCCTATTTCTCTTTCGAGATGATGGTGAGCTTGAAAAAAAGAGCGTCAAGATCCGCTCTTGAGGGTCCAGAACTCGCTGAAATCCTTTGAAAAGGCATGAAGTGAGATAATCAGGGCAGTTTGAGAGAAACAATGCCACCAGCAGTGCGTCATAATAATGTGACCTTCGGGTCAATAACAGGTAGAAAGAGTGCTTCGTATTTCATTTGAAACCAAGATGAACGTGTGATCCAATTGAAGCCAAAGTCAGATTATTATCATTTCAGGGTTTGGATAGGCACTGTAATGAAATGAAATAGGAGCTGTTGAAAGTGGGAGAGTGTCGCATTCAAGTCTTCTAGTATATTGAACAATCTGCAGGGTATGAGGAACCGGGTTCTCATCCGCTTGCCCAAGAAGTTGGTCAGATCCGACTGAACCTAAAAGCAGACCGTGCACCAACTTAAAACGACGAATAAGGATTGCCAGCTTTATGGACCTGCTTGCAGGCTCCAGGTGACGCTTTGCCCTTATGCTATGTAAGTGATTCTACTCCAGAACCATCCTCTTTGAAGGCGTCTGAACTCTACCCAAGCCATACATAACCCTACCGCTTAGCTTTTTTCCCCAATCAGAACGCTCGAATTATATTTGAGACACGCAGAGCTTCTCGCTCGATTTATCAAGGTGGTCGGACAAATTGCAGGGCCTGCCGCACTGTTCGACAGACGGCAATTGCAGTCAACAGTCCCACTAGACGCAATCCTAATTTAATTGGTGATCTATTTTGTGGGGATATTGCCATCGTTCCGTTCATAGCTGCCACCGCTTCTTCCCGGTCAAGAAGCTTTTAATTTGACGTAATTCATTCGATGCTCAAATCCGGAATTGGCGATGGGAGAATGTTGTTCCGTGTAGTCTGACAACTAACATTTGAACCTCGGAATCCTCCGCGCCCAGTACCCTCTACTATCCCCTTATGGCTGCCTATCGTATTTGAGCGCTATCGAAGACTTGGGCTATAGGCCCTTTGACATCTGCATCATATCAAGAAGGGGCTTCGCCGAAAGAGGTGTTGGTAGGGTCAATATGGCTGTCACTTTCAGTGCAAATGTCGGCGCACAGGACCTCGCTGATATACTGCCGACCGGCATTGCGGTCCTCAATCATGAAGACGAGTCAATCTTTGTGAACCGACGTTTCCGGGAATTGATGACTTGTCAACGCGCCGAGTCATTTAAATGTTGGTCGCAATCGATTCATTCGGAGGACTACGACAGAGTGGCAGATGCTTATCTTAAAGCCTTAAAGGCTAAGCACGCCCTACGCATCGAGTACCGAACACGCAGTCAGAGCTCTCTATGGCGTGCGTTGATGTTGTCCCCGCTGGATGAAACGGATGTGCGACGGTTTAAATTAGGTGATGAAGGGGGATTCATTTGCACTATCGCAGATATCACTTTGGAAAAGACAGCGGAGCTTGTCCAGGAAAGTCTTGCGCGAGAGGCACAAGAGCGAAAGCAGCAGCAGGAACGGTTCATTGATATGATCAGCCACGAAGTCCGAAATCCTCTTTCTGCTATTCTTCTTTGCACAGAGGACATACTTCAAGCAGTGAAAGACCATGGGACTAGTGGAATGCCCCTAGCAGAAATTGCACAGGCAGCGGAAACCATAAGTTTATGCGTTTCGCACCAAAAGAGAATAGTCGACGATGTTCTCATATTCTCAAAGCTGGACGCATCAATGTTATCCCTGTCCCCACGAAGAGTTCAACCAAAACGACAGCTGGCGAAGCCACTCTCTATATTTCGGCCTGAGCTTCGAAAGCAAGATATCAAGTTCGAATACAAGATTGACAATTCTTATAGCGATTGTGGGATTGAATGGGTATTGGCAGATCTCAACCGAATGGGCCAGGTCCTCATCAATCTGGTTTCTAACGCAATCAAATTCACCGCTACGGCTCAACAAAAGAGGGAAATTAGAGTCTCCATGGGTGCCTCTCATGAGCGACCGCCATCGTATCCTCCAAACGTCGTGTTCTTTGATTCTGGAGAAAAGGCGCTTCGCCTGGATGCTACCACTAAACCGGAGTGGGGAGATGGCCAAGTGGCGTATGTTCTGGTGGCGGTGAAGGATACAGGAATCGGCATTAGCGACGAGGCTCAAAAACAACTCTTTAAAAGATTCAATCAAGCAACACCAAAAACGGAGAGCATGTACGGGGGTTCTGGTCTGGGCCTTAATGTGAGCAGAAAGCTCTGTCACTTGCACGGTGGAGAGATTGGCGTGAGTTCTATGGAAGGACAAGGGAGTACCTTCGGTTTCTTTTTCAGGGTTCGGCAAGATTCTGAGCCTCCTGGTAATGAGTCCCCCGAGGTTGACGACTTCTGGATAGAGAGTTTGACCAGTGGCGTCAAAGCACTGAGCAATGAAGTTACTGGAATTAATGAACAGACAAGGCCTCCAGAAATTTCAGGAAATCCGACTATCACTCACATTCAAGAGATAGCGCCCGGTGCTGCGAGCGACGAAAAGTACCTTCATACCTCAGAAATTGCCCGCCAGGTTGGACCTGATGCGTCTACTGCGAATGACGAACAAAGCCTGCGTTCTGAGAGCGAGAAATCCCAACCAGCTAATGACCAAATGGCGTTCACCGTTTCTGGTTTGAGCTCTGAGACCAATAAACATCTGCACATTCTTGTGGTGGAAGACAATTCCATCAATCTGCGCATCGTTTCCCGGAAGCTGCGATCTCTGGGATTTCATGTATCTGAGGCAAAGAACGGCCAAGAAGCCGTAGCTGCTGTCCGACATGATAAGTTCGACTGTATACTTATGGACCAGGAAATGCCTGTGATGGATGGCAAATCCGCGACCATAGCAATTCGGAAGCTTGAGCAAGAAGGTATCGCGCGAACACCTATCCTTGGAGTGACTGCGAATGTCAGAGCCGATCAGCAAGCAGATATGCTGAAAGCTGGTATGGATGATATAATCCATAAGCCATATCGATCAAACGACCTGTTCGAAAAGATAAATCAATTAGTGGTACTCAGGCAAAGGGAATGAAGTGCTCGTTAACGAAGGAACGAAATGTACATTTGAGATATCGTTTGATGAACTACGCTTTCATGTACGCAAAATGCATACGGCAACCGACTTGCTAAATCAATCATTCACGTATCGTTCATCGAGCCAATGCAGGCTTTTTGGCAGGGTTTGACTGTGAATTCATCTGATCGGCAATTGTCTGAGCTATTCCCTTAATAACATTAGTGCTCTTATCTACCATCCCCGAACAGACAATCCCCACTGCACGAACGTTCATAATCTTGAAAAAGAGCCAGCGTGAGGGACACGGACTGATGCGTTGAGTGGATATTACACACACAAATACACGTACAACCAAATGCACGTATCAGAAATCCAGTTTCAAACACATGAATATTTTGTCGTAGGCTGAACCTGTAGCCAGGACCACACAGTCTGTCGCAACTGTGCTTCCGCATGGTAATGTTGGACCTCGGTGAGCCTAATTACTTTTAGTACCGTGGTCCGAGATGAAGATTGATTTTAACGTACACTTTTGCCTTCCAGGCTTTGAGAGGATAATCAGCCTCAGCCAACCTCCAATCAAGCTTGGTCTTGGCCTCTGGCTCGTCAGTCGGGTCGTGATAAGGCGCCAGGTAAGGAAAAGTGAGGGTTTCCGATGCCGTCGCTCGTTTGTGGGGGTCGAAGACAATCATCTTCGTAAGGATATCGATAGCTGCTGCGGTTGGCACAAATTTTGTTCTGTGGCGCTCAATAGCATACCTAATGGATCAACGTCTGGCAGAACGGAAGACAGTGCTTTGCCTTCACTTCTTGGAAGTAATAGTATGAAATTTGGAATCTGCCATGAGAAATTTTAGAAGAAGCCCCTTGAATGTCATTTTCTTCGGGTGTGCCATTGAGAAGTGGCCATTGCCGCTATCAAGAACTTTGCACCAACATTTTTAGTTATTTCTTTGATTAACATATGATCTGGTGGCGAGCCAAGCAATTTGGTAATAGCATGAAGTTGATGGATGGTGTTATCACCTGGGAAAAGAGGTGTTCCCATAAGTAGTTCGGCGAAGATACACCCTGCGCTCCAGATATCAGTCTGCCCATGGTAGCTCTGCCTTGAGATTAGGACTTCGGGCGCCTTGTAGTGCAGGATCGAGCCATATGCCATTGGGGACAATTTCTGAACATGTGCTATCCCAAAATTGCATATCTTGAGATCACAATTCCGATTTACCAATATTTGACTTGGTTTCAAATCATGATGAAACACCCCTGCTGAATGTGCATATTTCAAACCGCGCTAAAAGCCTCGTCAGTCAACTGGTACAGTGTCATTGGAAATAGATGTGCGGCCAGACCATCATTTGATAAAGAAAATACTGAACATATTCCTTTTCAATGCCCCTGGTTCTCAATAGTGTCTGAAGATCGGTTTCCATCAGCTCTGATATTAGATAACTATGTCTGTTGTTAGAACAGGGATTCCATATGTTGGAGGGAGGACAGCAAACATGTCTTCTGAAGGTGACATGAATATATCGACCAAATTGACGATCTGACTTCGTCAGTGCTATGGCGCGATTAGATACTCTAGGGCAATTGCGCACATTTTCATGTTTCAAATGTTTCAACGTGATTATTTCCCCAAACATACGCTTCGCAATACTCTCAGTTGCAAATGGCTCGGCGAACTTCTTTAACATGACGTTTTGTTGAAGAATCTGGTCCCTGGCGAAACTTCAATCAAGAATGTGTCAGTTTTAATCTGACCAGGACAAGGATTCCTTCGGATGGCAAATGAGAGAGTGACCTACTACACAAACCCAGAAGTATCGATCCTCAGGGGTTTCAGTCCAGCGTATCTGAGATAATATGTGATTTAGAACGTCACCAGGTGAAATTAAATGCTGATTTCATACCTTGCTGTTACCTCGACTAGCTCGTTCGACACGTTATGCGGCACAAAATACGCCATGACGTTAGCGGGGAGGGTGGGAGACGAAGGAGGTGTCGCGGTTCTGGTAAAATGCAAGCCTCGGTCCACCTGGGCAAACCAGTGTTTAATTGCCGGCTACAGACTGAATCTTGGAAATTTCTCAAACAGTCACGTGTACGGAGATGGAACTTGAATTTCTGCACTAGTAGTGGAATGCATATACAGATTGAGATTGATTGGCTGATTGGACATCCGAGGAGGGCACCTTATTCGGGGAAAACTTCTCCGTCCAGCGCAAGAACCATCGCCCCACTACAAAACTTGTATCGCACCCCATGTGGAAAAAACTAAATAATGAAACTGTATCTTACTATGATTGTTTCCAAACACGCGAAAGGGATTATAATAGTGGATAAATAGTCAACCAGATCGGTATAGGTGGATTAGACTGTTAGCCACTCTCGGTGGCCAGATATATTCTACCAGCACAGGGCTATATTTGAGGGACATGTATTGCTGTGTCTTTGACGTCCTCTTCACTCGCATTGCCTCCCTGCCACCTTGGCTTGTCTCGTTCCTCTTTATCCTCCTTTAAGCTAGGTACATTTTCACTGCAACTTCTGGCGGACAAGATCCTCCGCTATATAAACATTATTCCTCCTTTATTCACTCTGTCCTTCTAAGCATTCAAATCTCCTTTGTATTTTCTCTCTGCATGAGATGTTTGCACTTTTTCTCCGTATCACTTGCCTTGTTACAGGTTCGGTATTTCAAGATCTTTGGGAGCCTGATGGGCGTTTGTTTGGAGATCGAACCTGAAATAATCTCGACTTTTTATGAGCTGGGGGCTTACAATGGAGCGATTCATTCGAGTACTTCGGGCTTTTTTTATATCTCGATGACTTACCGAGAGCCGCTGTGGTGTCAGATAGTTCTAGGGAAGGCCGAAGCTAGAAAATGCATTCCGCTAAATCGCTGTGAAAGCATGAATCCGAAGAGACCCAAGATGGCGGTAAATCAAAGTAGCACGAGACCCTGATGGGAACATCTCCCCTTCCAACCCCAGTTTACCTTCACAACTACAGATAATCTGTCTTCATCGGAGCGGTCTCCTCTTTACAAAGCCTATCATGATAATCATCACCATGCATGATATTTAGGTTGATTAAGCCAGTCATAACTACCCTCAAGCTGACATAAGGACTGAAGATGGGCTCATGTCTTTCCCCTTCCACTTTCCTTGGACGCCTACTTAGAAAGAAACCAAGCCGTTTACCTTGTTTGGAGAGAGCAATGAGAGCTCCAAATATTTTTTTTGGTCAGATGAAAGATCTTGGAATGCGAACATGAGATTTAATAGCGGAGTGACACTTTTGATAGCGTATGCTACAATAGGCCTAAACAAACTTGTAGACATCAACGCGAGATCCCGATGGAAAATCGATATTGTTTCCTTGTGTGCTAAACCGGAGCCTGATCCCCATCATGCTTGAAGCTGGCGCAGAAATGGAATCAAAAGAAAATATGGTTGGAACACTGCTGTTCGCAGTTCACTTGCACGATCCTGGCTCTGTGAAGACGCTGTTGCGATATGGTGCTCTTGCCAACACGCAAGATAGCTCAGAGCAAACAGGAGCCTTCCAGCTTGATTGATTCAAAGATCAATTCTTTGCACACACATGGCGTCGATACCAATCACCAGGACTCCTTGGGTCGCACGGAATTCATGGCTGCAGCGGCACCCGAAGAGCCACAAAGTAAAAGTATCTTTCGGGTCTTGCTATCCAAGCATCCAGAATCTTGCTTTGAAAATCAAAATAAAGACACAGCGCACTCTTTGGCCGTAGCTTCTCAATCGACAGGGAAAGTTGATCTTCTCTTGAAACACGGCGTCACTGTGACTGACAAGGTGGAAGTGAATGAGCCGCAGCCATTTCTTAACGCGATATTCAATAACGGTGTTGCTACTGTGAGATGTTTCTTTGATCGTGGGTCTCTTGTGGATTTGAGCAATAACTTCGGTCAAAGAGCGCTCGTAATGGCCCAAGACTCGCCGAAGGTGATTCAGCTCTTGTGGAAGCGCGCTGAGCCATCCCGGTCATCGTCAGGGGTCGTGATACTCGGTAGGAAGAGAAGATTAGGCATCGGGAATCCTCATATAGACCGGGTCGATGAATAGGACAGATGTCCTCCTGTTAGTTTATCCCAATTTACATCCATGCAAGAGCCTCCAAAACAAGACATTGAGATTTCAAAAGTCTAGCATATCATACAACCAAAGGATTTATTTTACATAGTAGTATTCAAACACCCTTCTTAATAGCCCAGAAATAATTCCCCCAATCTTCAGATCCAGGAACGATCTTCCACCCAAGCCCAGGGACATAAACAGTCCCAACACACTTCCACTGCATGCCCTCAAGATCCGCCGGCCCCCCACGCTTAACCCCTGTATCAGCAGCCCGCATCAACCCTTCCTGGGCCCAAGCCTTCAGCTCCGGCGGGTTGACAAACTTGCTCCACTCGTGCGTACCGCGAGGAACAACACCGATCGGCCACGGCGCCTCAGCAATAACTTGGTTCAAGATCCAAGATGGGAACGTGCGTGCAATTGTAGATCCAATCAGCCAGCCACCTGGTTTCAGGGCCCGAAGACAATTCGCCAGGAACGCTTGTGGTGTTGTGTTTGTAGGATCGATGTGTTCAATGACTTCAAAGAGCGTGACGACATCGAATTGCGCGGGCTTCTCTGGCGTCGAGCTGGAGAGAACGTCTTCCAGCGTTGTGTTTAGGTATCGGAACTTGCCAGTGCGCAGGTGCGAGTCGACTGTTGGATCCATGCGTCCGTGTTCACGGGCGATTTGGACAAGTGCTGTCGAGGGTTCGACAGCTGTCATTGAGGCTGCGCGCGTGGGTGTCGGGGATGGCGCAGAGGGGTCGAGGGGGATTGTTCGCGCAAGCGATTCGGCAAAGATGCCGCCACCGCAGCCAATATCGAGGTAGTGGAGGTTTGCGGTGTTGGACGTTGGGTCTTGGATTGCTGGGGGCGGGCTGTCTGCAAGGCAGGTTGCGATGAATTCGTGGCGGAGAGGGTTGAACAGGTGGAGGATTCGAGACGGGCCCATTGGGTCCCACCATGAGCTGGCGAGAGCAGAAAAGTGGGAGAGTTCATCGGGGGAGACCGAAGATGTTGAGTGCCAGCGTGACGTTGAGGGTTTGCATGGCTTGGTTGAGGGCAGAGGGGGGATCTGGCGGAGGCATGATGATGGCCGTGTCGCGGTTCTTGTTGCGCGGAGGGCACGGAGAGGCAGGGAGCAGGTGCGGAGAGATGCCATGGTGATATATGACGGAGAGATTCACCTCAGAATAGGTGGTATGGGGTATGAAGGCCCCCGGGTATGTTTTGGATCGCTCAGATGAGCTATGCGAAGGTGAGTTGACCTACGAATTTAATTACAGTCAGTATAGTTCTTCCTTTCTTCAAAAGACGGCGCAAATAGATGAGACCTACAGAAAGTATCAGCGCATCTCCAATTGCCGTTGATGTCTATTGGAGTTAGAAGGAAGAAAGTTGAAGCTATCCACATCGACGAATCTCCGAGCCGAGACAAACACGCCAAGGCCGTTTGACGGGCCGATCACATCCGCGTCACTATGTTCAGTCCAAAATACAGGATGTTACACAAGCCATCCCAAATTTCAATGTTGATAGATTTGAGTGGAGTATTGGCAGCGCCGCGTTGCAGTTTTCTACACTAATCAGGTATCTTGCAGCGCAGGTCCTGTCGCAGATTATGTACATTGCGACAGAAAAAGTGATCTATATAAACTCAAACGCCAATGGTATCATGGTCAAGTCAAAACAGGTCGTGCAAATACAAAGAATCATGGTGGCAAATCAGAAAAGCTCAAGGCAAAAGACGTTCTTGAAAATCGAGTTCTCCTTGAGACACTGCAGTCAGGTGAGACAAGGAGTCAGGATGTTCCCCATCCATCTCACCCATTTGGTGACCATTTCGACCGGAAGCTGGCATGTCCCAGCCTTGCTCACCAGCCCATGAAGTGAACTGGTCAGACATTGGCGCACCGAGTGTTGGAAGGAAATTGCCCATAGTGATGGTGCAGTCAAGTCCTAGTACCGTCTTGCAACGTTCCAAGAGTGATGGAAAGAGGTATGAAGGTGAGCCCCGAATCAGCGAGAGTGTGTGCAAAATACCCCAAAGAAGCTCCCTGGGATCAACAGATGACTGGGTCAGACGGTGCATAGATTTAGAGCCTAAGGAACGCGTCACGTCGGCGACCGAGGAACCCATGTCGAATAACTTTTGCTCCTAAGATTCTTTATTAGCAGGTTGATGGTGCAACTGTTGAAGAAGGCATACCATGCCGATGCCATGCGCATCAACCGCCCCTTGAGATGCACTTCCGATTACGCTCATAACAGCTTTGCCAACAAGTACTGGCAGATGGAACGGCAACACCCCATCATCTCGTGCGCCAGGCTGTGTGGCATGGCTTATGGATAACTTCCACATCATTGCCTGTAACCACTGCTGCGTGATTAGGATATCCACTTGTTGAATTTCAAGGACCCCATCCAGCGTAATCGGCTTGGAGAGGCTTGATTGGATCGCCGACGTGGGTGGTTTCTCCAAGAGCCCGTCACCACCTCCGGCAGATAACCAGTCATACAGATTGGAAGTGAGTTTCTCGAAGATATTGATCAAGTTGATAAATCCGTAGGCTAAAATTGGGTCTTCAGAGCAGAGAACTTGCGGTTTGTGGATGGTACTGCGGAGCACGACTGGCTTGGATTGCTGCAGCGCATACCCTCTGTAGAATGAATCAGCATCGATAATAAAGAGATGACAGGGATACCCACCTTTCCGTGATGAAAAGCAACCAGAACACGCGCCGCCTCTCCTCGGCATCCTCCACATCACTACCCGCATATGTTGACTCCCGTTGAAGACCCAATGTGAACGCCATGGAGGTAGCCTGACAGAGGTAAAACCAAGCATGACTCTGCTTATCCATGTTTCCATATGAAGCAAACAGGAAGAAAGAGGTCAAGAGTGTCTCAATGCTTATATCCTCCACAATATCACACTCCTGTCGCGCTCGCACGGCTTCGGCTAACAGCTTTTCGCCAGAGACCAAAGAGTGACCATCACCTAGGCTTTGAAGACGAACATGCTCCGGTACCGGAGTAGCACCATCTAACTTGAGTTGAATATGTGTTGCTGCGCATAAAGAGGCCAAAAATGCGTATCTTTGCGGAGAGAGTCGTTCAGGCTGCTGACTGTCCAATCGTAGTTCATCTCCGCGCACAACAGGCATAATCGGAAATAAATACTTCAAGTAGACGTTGACATGCGCCAACAGTATTTGCGGCGACAGACGGCGAGCATGAGGAAATATCCGACCATTTGCCGATTCCACCGTAGATTCTGTCGAGTCCGGCGAAGATACTAGTTCCGGTGGCAGGAGTTGAGAGAGGGTATCCGATAAATCATGCGACGCATAGAGTGCATCGTTGACCGTAAATGCCGGCGACGTAGGTGAACTGAACCCATAGTTAGACTCGGTATAGCTTTGTTTTCGTGCATTTTCGTTTCGGTTTGACAGTGGGTGAACAGGCGCCAGTGGGTAAAGCGTTCGAAATTTGGGGCCTTTACGCCGGAGCACGTCGCTATACGAGCAGGACAGCAACAAGCGTTGGCATTTGTCGCAAGGCAGTTCACGCGAACATTTGATCTTGCGTCGGCGACAGTTGTCACATGCCTGTTTCAAGGACGGATTGGACGGCGGTGCAAGGTCCATGGTGGGTGAGTGTCAAGGTGAAGTAACGTAGTGCATGATAGGGGTAATTTTCTTGAGTTGATGTAAAAACGATAGAAATTTAAAACAGAAAATAAAGAGTATCTGGGGAAGCGCGGGGCCGGTTGAGACCCCGCAAAAGGCCCCTGCACACGATGAGATGAGGCCCTGATACTGGGGGCTTCTATAGCTCCTCTACGGTTCCGGTGAGATCCATGGGATTCGTGCCTAACGACTACGTATGCCATGGGTAAATTTCCTGCATATTTCATGTTACAGGAGCTAAACTATTGTATTTGAGCCAATTATAGGAGCGTGCCAAGTGGGCTTTTCCAAATGTCCAATCATTTCTAAATATAATGCGCTGTGGGTAGCTTAGCCACTCTACCAAATCGCCCATCTGGCATCGGGCCCCTGTCTATCAACCAGGGGGACAAGGGGTCAACGCCAGAGCAAAGCACTCGGCTACACTGACATCGGCAAGACTCGAGGCCGACAAAAGGCGCGGGGAGCGGGGCATTGCGCGATTTTTTCTGGATTACCGATTAATCCTGGCCATGCTAGCGCCCACCTAACTACGCTAGACCTCGAGCCGTCTCCGCAGTTTTCAACGGGGTCTCTCTTTTCGGAGGTTGGCATCCAATCAGGACACCAACCCGGCCGCTGAAGGCGTCCAGGTTGACACCCATCAGGCTTGGAATAAGATGCCGAGATTGCTTACCCTCGGGAAGCCGAGGATGCCAGAATCACCCCATCCGCCATCCTCAGCGACAAAGAAATCAGGCCTTCTTCACCCGGTGGGACCGTCGGAGTCTGCCACTCCTTGCTTCAGACCCAAGAATAGAACTCCCAAGAAACTGCCGAGGTTTCTGCGAGCGGGTTCCCCGGTATTCCCCAGAGGCCGGTTTTGCGTCCCCGGATTGCCTCATAGGAGTCCGAGTACCTTGACATTGCATCACTTACATTACTTTCCCTCAGTGGTATCAGCTAGAGAGAAAACACTCACCGGTGAAGCCACTTCCGGGAGCCTTGCAAACCTTAGGCCACCCCCGCTTTCCCCGGGTTAATGTTTGCATAACCCTTAGTGCTAGACATCTAGGGAGGGTTCACGATTTCCCCTACCCTCGCACAATCATTCAGAGATACCGCTGTTGCCTGTAAAATCGTTTAATCTTGATCATCACTACCCGACCGTGTCTTATATGAAGACTGGCTCCACTGTTCACTCGGCATGCAAAAAATGTGCAGTGAAGGGGCTCGGGCATTTATCGGGCGATCGGCCAATCGCCGCCCTAGATTCCTCCTTCTTCATAACACTCACCGCGCGAGGTGGATGAACTCTCATCCTCTGCTGGAGCTGCACTCACTGGGTCGAGCTTCTTTTCTTGGCTGAGAGAAACTCGTCTTAGCCAGTCTCGGTGTAGCACAGACTGAAAGTGGCAGGGACCTTGGCGATCGCCCCCCGCAATCCCAGACTCATCGAGGCTCACCCACCCCGCAAGAATTATTCAGCCACTTAGTATCCGAGGAATGTGACGCTGTCTCCAGCGCGTCTCCGCCGAACACGGGGATTCAGCGGATATTCTGAAGCGCGTTGTCCATCGGGATACCATCGGTGGTCTATCTTCGGGAAAACTGTTCTGCAGTGCTACGACTGCATCGGCTTGTTTTTCAAGACTATAAGAACGGTGGACGGGACTCGATGCTCTAGTCGTATCTTCCGCACATTTGATCACCATGGTTGGCTTTGTGGATCTCTTGGTCGGCGCCTGCCTTCTCCCGGCAGTCTATGGCGCAAGTTCGACGCCTTCGCCAAGCGCCACCACTAGCTCCGCTTATCACCAATTCAGTCTCCCTGCCTCTGCTGACACGGGAGCGAACTTGATCGCTAACATCGATGACCCCGAGGCTATCAATGCTCAATCCGCCTGTCCTGGATATAAGGCGTCTAATGTGCAAAATACAACTAGCGGGGTCACGGCGACCTTGCAGCTGGCTGGTCAGGCTTGCAATGCCTATGGAACGGATATCGAGTCTCTGGACCTGACGGTCGAGTACCTTGCAAAAGATCGCTTGAACATTTTGATAACCCCCAGTCATGTTGATGATTCTAACGTCTCTTGGTACCACCTCGACGAGCATGTTGTGCCTCGTCCCTTGGCAGACAAGAGGGGTGCCTCGGACGTCAACAACGATCTCGAATTCACATGGTCTAATGACCCTTCTTTCAGTTTCACGGTGAGCCGCAAAGACACTGGCGATGTGCTCTTTGACACCGTTGGCTCTGTCTTGGTGTACCAAAACCAGTTTATTGAATTTGTCACTGCTCTTCCCGATAACTATAACCTGTATGGTCTCGGAGAGCATATTCAGCAGCTGCGCCTTCTGCCAAATGCCTCGCTGACCGTCTATAACGCCGATGCTGCGGACCCAATCAATAGGTAAGTCTTTGAGCTATCGATAGACTCCGCGCTAGCGTTGAAACTGACATTTATCACTCTAGTAACATATATGGAACTCATCCATTCTACCTGGATACACGTTACTACGAGACCGATGATCAAGGAAACATGACTCCCGTTTCGAGTGATGATGCGGATCCCACCAAGGACTATGTCTCCTACTCGCACGGTGTTTTCCTGCGCAATGCCCATGGCCAGGAAATTCTCACTGGAGCTCAGAACCTCACCTGGCGCACACTAGGTGGTAGCATTGACCTGACCTTCTATGCTGGTCCAACCCAGCCTGAGGTAACGATGAACTACCAGAAAAGTACCATTGGTCTGCCTGCTATGCAGCAGTATTTCACCTTTGGCTACCACCAGTGTCGCTGGGGTTACTCCAACTGGTCCATGGTCGAGGATGTCGTAGCAAACTTTGAAAAGTTCGAAATTCCTCTCGAGAATATTTGGTAAGTCTGGAAAAAAAATTCCTGTCTCAACCCCCTGTGGAACGAAACTGATGAGCCGATAGGAACGACATTGATTACATGAAGACTTGGCGTGACTTCGACAATGATCCCATTCGTTTCTCTTACGGCGAGGGACGAGAATTCCTGGAGAAGCTGCACAAGAGTGGCCGTCACTATATCCCTATCGTCGACTCTGCTCTGTATATTCCTAACCCGCACAATGCGTCTGATGCGTGAGTCCTCCTCATGCCGCCTCTAAGGCAATCTGCTGACCCAATTTTAGCTATGATACCTATACCCGTGGTGCGAAGGACGACGTCTTCATCAAGAACCCCGATGGAAGCACTTACATCGGTGCTGTCTGGCCTGGATACACCGTATTTCCTGACTGGCACAACCCGAAAACTGGCGCCTTTTGGGCGAACGAGATTGTCACTTGGCACGACAAGATTCCCTTTGATGGTATCTGGATTGATATGAGCGAAGTGTCATCCTTCTGTGTCGGAAGCTGCGGGTCTCACAACCTTAGTCTCAACCCCATCATGGGCACCACTCTTCCTGGAACTCCTGGAAATTTGGTTTTTGAATACCCGGAAGGGTTCGAGATTACCAACGCAACCGAGGCGGCTTCTGCTTCAGCGGCATCGTCAAGCCAAGCTGCTGCTACTGCTGCCAGCTCGTCATCCTCTCAGGATTATCTGCGCACGACTCCTACTCCTGGTGTGCGTGATATCAACCACCCTCCGTATGTCATCAACCACGTCCAGACTGGCCATGACCTCGCTGTGCACGCCGTGTCTCCGAATGCAACACATTCGGATGGGGTTCAAGAATACGATGTGCACAACCTCTTTGGCACCCAGATCCTCAACGCCACTTATCATGGTCTGCTTGCTGTCACCCCTGAGAAGCGGCCATTCATAATTGGACGCTCGACTTTTGCTGGCTCTGGAAAATGGGCAGGCCACTGGGGCGGCGATAACTACTCCAAGTGGGCGTACATGTTCTTCTCCATCCCCCAGGCTCTGTCTTTCTCCCTGTTTGGTGTACCTATGTTCGGTGTCGACACTTGTGGCTTCAACGACAACACCGACGAGGAACTCTGCAACCGTTGGATGCAGCTGTCTGCATTCTTCCCCTTCTACCGAAACCACAACACCCTCGGCGCCATCTCTCAAGAGCCGTACCAGTGGGAGTCTGTCATCGATTCCTCAAAGACCGCTATGAAGATCCGTTACGCTATTCTGCCGTACATATACACTCTCTTCCACCTGGCACACACCACCGGATCGACTGTCATGCGCGCACTGGCTTGGGAATTCCCGCAAGATCCCTCACTCGCCGCAGTCGACACCCAGTTCCTCCTCGGTCCCTCGATTATGGTGGTTCCAGTCCTCGAGCCCCAGGTTGATACTGTCAAGGGCGTCTTCCCAGGCGTGAAGCAGGGTGAAGTCTGGTATGATTGGTACACCCAGACTGCCGTCGATGCCGAGCCCGGCGTGAATACCACCATCCCCGCTCCTTTGGGCCATATCCCCGTCTTTGTTCGTGGTGGAAGTGTCCTACCTATGCAAGAACCTGCTCTCACCACCCGAGACGCCCGGAACACCCCGTGGTCCCTTCTTACCTCGCTCAGCGGCAAGGGTACTGCTTCTGGCCAGCTCTACCTCGACGACGGCGTGAGCGTCTCGCCTGACACTACTCTCGATGTCGAGTTCCACGCAACCAACTCCAGCCTTAGTGCGATGGCTTCTGGTAACTGGAAGGAGACCAATCCGCTTTCGAAGGTTACTGTCTTGGGTGTGTCTCAGAAGCCTCACAGCGTGACTTTCAACGGCAAGGCTATCCCCGCGTCGGCCGTGCAGTACAATTCTACTTCGCACGTCTTGTCGGTGGGCGATCTACAGAATGCTACTTCTGAGGGAGCATTTAGTAAAAACTGGGTTCTAAAGTGGTAACTAAGATTACGAAGAGAAAGTGACGAGTGATATGTAGGGCACCAAATAATTTGACTACCAATGACAAAGATTCCTTCCAAGGCAAGAGACAGCATAGATTACACATGTAGATAGATAGCATGCAAGCTGAGAGGCATCATCCAAGTTCAAACCAAATCCAGAACTTCCCCCTCAATCTCCACTTCCATTACGTTCCTGCCTCACCACGGATTTCGATCCTGAGCAAACCAGCCCGAGGCCGAATGAAGACCTTGGAATCTTCGGGAGTCGGAACCTAACCTCAGACCGTTACGCCCGACGGTTCATTATGTGCTGGTTTTAAGATATGTGACGCGGTCCTTGAAACGAGACTAGAAATTAGAAAGTAGCTAGTGCTTACCACGTAAACCCGATTCCCGAACATTCCTTAATTTCTTCAACTATCAAAACAATATCCACAACTTACCTCAATAAACTTGAAGAGTAAGCAGAAACTTGATTTTGTTTCTTTCGATGGCCCATGCCACTGTTAAGAAAAAATCCAGCGAAACATACCAGGAAACTGATCATTCTCAGCCCCCAAACCTACACCAGTCATACCAGCCCCTGAACCTGTTGCAACCCCGTAGCCACCCTGACAATCTAAAGTCCACTTCATCGCAAATTGTGATTTGTCTGTGGTATTTCCGATGGAATACTATTACAAGTGTTTGGTGGTACCCACCGTCTCATCGGAATGGCGAACCGGATGGCGATAGTGATCCACGCGAATCACGGCATCCTCTCACGAGTTTTTATATGTAGTCGACTTTCCTTTTTTTTTCTATAAAGTAGACCGATTTTGAAGAGCGGATATCTTCATCTGAATTTGATTTAAACTTTCTCCCTTACCTTGACCGTGACTTAGCACGAGCATTCACTGGAGATTCGCGTCAATCTTTACTGTCATTCATTTACCTGGTTCGTTCACTTTAATTATGCTCCGAACGTCTCAAGTTCTGTATTGATTGCTTTGTACAGCCTGTCTCTTGAGTCCAGTCTGGATATAATCACGAACTGCCATCCTCGTACGTTCGTGTCATTCTTTTGAGAATCTTTTCTTTCGATAAAGCACGATGTTTTTCTCACGTCTTGCGCTGCTAGCTGGTCTAATTAGATCGGCCGTTGCTGCTACCCCGGCGGAATGGCGGTCGCAGTCAATTTATTTCATGCTTACGGATCGATTTGCGAGGACGGATGGGTCGATTAGTGCTGAGTGTAATACTGGGGATAGGGTAGGAACCTCGTTGATGGACCATGGACAAAGTGAAAGGCTAATATGGCTTCAAGTTGTACTGTGGTGGTACCTGGAAAGGTATTGAGAAGAAGGTAATTTCAATCCGCTGATTTTGGCGAGAGATCTGCATGCTGATGGGTTTACAGCTTGATTACATCCAAGGAATGGGATTCACTGCCGTCTGGATTACCCCTGTCACCGGCCAGATCCCAGGCGACACCGGCTACGGCCATGCCTATCACGGGTATTGGCAGCAAGATATGTGAGTGACGCCCAGGTTTATTGATACAACAGGACTGATCAGATTGCAGTTACTCTCTGAACTCACACTACGGTACAGCCGATGACCTCAAGTCGCTAGCTTCCGCTTTGCACAAGCGTGGCATGTACCTTATGGTCGATGTAGTGGCCAACCATATGGTGTGTCTTCAACGTCTGAGAGGATATCAATGGCACTAATTGTAACCAGGGCTTCAACGGTGCCGGCACCGACATTAACTACAAGGACTTTCACCCTTTCAATTCGATTGCAGACTTCCACTCTTACTGCGAGGTCAATGACTACGCAAATCAGACAAACGTTGAAAAATGTTGGCTTGGCGACACAACTGTCGCACTGGCTGATCTCAACACGGAGTCCAAAAGCGTGCAGAAGATCTGGTACAGCTGGATTCACAATCTTGTCAAGGACTACTCCAGTATGACTTTCACTCGATCTCTTAAAATTTATATCTAACCCAGTAAATAGTCGACGGTCTTCGTGTCGATACTGTTAGACACGTTCAAAAGAGCTTTTGGCCAGCCTACAACAAGGCCGCTGGAGTTTACTGCGTCGGCGAGGTATTCGAAAATGATGTGGACTATACTTGCGGCTACCAGGATGTCATGGATGGTATTCTCAATTACCCGATGTGAGTTTCCGACCACATGCCAATTGTACACAATATTTAACGGCTTGTAGGTACTATCCCCTCCTTGCAGCCTTCAAGTCCACAAGTGGAAGTATGAGTGATCTCTACAATATGATCAACACTGTGAAATCCACCTGCAAGGACTCGACTCTTATGGGATCCTTCATCGAGAATCACGACAATGCTCGGTTTGCTTCGTATACCAAGGACATATCTCTCGCCAAGAATGCAGCCGCATTCACGATCATGGCGGACGGTATCCCGATCATCTACGCCGGCCAAGAGCAGCATTACAGCGGTGGTAGCGATCCCTCTAATCGTGAGGCAACTTGGCTTTCTGGCTACAACGAAAACAGCGAGCTGTACAAGCTCATTGCCAAGGCAAATGCCGTGCGTTCGTGGGCCATTTTCAAGGACCTTAACTATATTACTTACAAGGTGAGTCTTCGGCCTTTCCATTTTCCAAGCCCTTGATTTATGGATTTTTCAATAGAATTACCCAATCTACAAAGACGAAAATACTCTTGCCATGCGCAAGGGCTACAACGGGAACCAGACCATTACTGTTCTCTCTAATTTGGGTGAGAACGGAAGCGAGTACACACTATCGCTGCCAAATACCGGATACTCGGCTGGTATGAAGTTGACGGAGATCTTCACTTGCAAGAATATCACTGTTGATAAGAGTGGCAATGTGCCTGTTCCCATGGCTTTTGGACGGCCGAGGATTTTATATCCAACTTCGTTGCTAAAGGGGTCGATGGTTGGATGCTAGATTGTCTAATCTTCTGGCTGAACATTTGGTAATTGCACTTGGAGATGAAACTTTAATGTTGGCTTCTAGTCCGGTATTAAGTATTACTTGATTCCACTTTACATAAGTTTCACGTGTTGTGGTGGATATTCTGCCTCTTGTTACTGTTTCTCATTTTGAAATAATATGCATTTAAAATTTGGCAAAGAATCAAAAGGACACCTCCCAGGACAACTAGTAACTGATTATCATTTTTCAATGTTGACAAGAAAGTAACAATGAGTTTTCTGGGGCAACCCATCGACTCGGTTTTCAGCTAGTGAAAAGAGCACATTTCGACGGCAAAATGTGCCAGGTTCATGAAAGCAGAAAACCCACGGAACGGTAGACACGAAAAATTCGATTGGGTTCAGCGATCCAAGCTATTGGTAAAGTGGGATCCTCTCTCCAGCTGGCTGAACAGCCTATACCGTTGTTTGGAGCACCCACATATATTTGGACACACGTGTGGGACTGACTAGTGGCGGTCCACAGACTGATCTAGATGCGGTATTCGATCTTCTCGCAATTGCCGAGCATCGGCAAAGTTCAAGCTGAACTTAATTCTAGATCTGTGGCACAGCAGGAAATCCTTTAAGAGACTGATACTAGCTTGCAGATCTCATTGTTTTTGCCGCGGTTCAGCTGAAGTGGGTACAGATGGGTAGCTTGAGAAAAGTTGATGTATTCGGCCTCAGTTACAGTTGCCGAGGCTCAAGGCCTACTGGCACTTGCTTCAGATGAGCCTATGGCGGAATAGTCCTCATTTAAACTAAGGGCGGCGGGAGCATGGACTTTGCATTCACTTCAACTTGATCTCACGAAGAAACGGTCAGCGTGGCAGGAGATGATTTAGAATCTCGGCCCGGTCCGATAACTCAGAATGGAGCCTGGAAAACAAGGCATAAGTTTCTGAGAACCTTTCTTTACCTAGACAATCAAGTGAAATCGGCATAGAATCCCTTACTTAGGTCTCCCAAATGCGACCTGCTTGATAATAAAATTTGCGGTGGTAATGAAGCGGCCGTATCACGACCCGTCGGCCAGCCGAGCTAGATAGCGCAATTTCTTCAACGAACAAAGCTCATATGGTTTCATCGAAACTGATATCCTTGCTTTTGTGCATTGCATATCTCAATTCTCAGATTTTGCGGAAGATCCGCAACTTCTTCCCCGATCAAGTGCCTAGATCACAAGGTAACATAACGACATCATAACTTAGAGTGGCAACCGTATCGCCAGCATTGCAATCAAGGCGCACAGTAGATGCCACAGCGCAAGACCTGTGCATCCAGAGTTTGATTTTACTTTTCCGTAGAATATCAAGGTGATTAAATCGATGCATCTCAAAATAAAACCGAAGAACTCATTATCCAAATCTTTCATTACCCGTTCGCCGTAAACCGTATCCGATATCCCCCATTTCTCAACAGCAAACTTGAAGCTCCCTCCTCAAAAGTCATGAATCATCCTTGGTACCAAGGCCACAGGCATTGACCCACCAGTAGGGTGCGTAGGTGGCTGGAACATAGTCTGAGCTTGGTAGGTCGGCTGCGGTGGCACATACCCAGCCGGGATAAGGTGATCAAAGCACGCATATCCATCAAGGCTCTCCATAGAACCCGCAGGCATCAGTGTCGACAAATCGATATTCTCCGTGCGTGGCGCCGCGAAGAGATTACTCTTCATGACATCTGCACCAGGGGAAGCCGGGTCCGAAGCTTCTCCATAGCGGCGCTGGACTTCGTTGACGATGTAGGCGATCCGATATGCAATGTGATCGCTGTTCGGAGCGAGGTGCAGAAGGAATGAGCGCACTTGATCAATCAATGGGTCGGAGGGGTTGTAGTCGCATAGTGTCAAAGCAGCATAGCCGAGGATGTAGTACACATTATCTGTTAGACCCGGTGCGGCTGAGAAGCGGGTTTGGAGGGATCGGGAGATGATCAGACGCGCGTTGCTGCATATTTCGGGCGCTAGGCGGTCGGATTCTGGTCGGAGGCGGGTTGCTGTGCGGTGCAGGAGAAGTTGGCTGAACCAGAGGCTTAGTTCGAGTGTTGATGAGCCTTCATTGCCTGTTTTTTTTTGGTTAGAAAGCTGCAAAGAGAGGGGTCCGCGAGGGGCCTTACTAAGAAGATGGGCCCATTCGATCTTCCAACGCTCGATTTCCTCGTATTCGGGCTCGGCGAAACGGAGCCGTTGAGGATCATTTTGGAGCTTCAATGCAATGCGGTAGAGTTGAATCTCTGCAAGGATTCTTCCATCTTCGGAAGTGGCTCTGGGATGATCTAAAATGCGGGTGCAAAGGTCGAGATAATGCGGCTGCACGTTGACCGAACGGCCATAGCCGAGAGCAGAACTGGTTTCCGGTTAACAGAGCCCGTAATCAGCTTGGGGTAGACATACTGTAAATGTGTAAGACAGAATGTGTTCCAGATACGCAGCTGAGAAAGTATCTCATCGCTCAAAATGCTTTTATTAGATGGTTGGTTGAGGAAAGTGAATGAAAGTAAGGCGTGGTTAACTGAGATCCCGCTCAGCAACCAGCCATCCATAAACCCTTCCTTGTGACTGGATGTAGGATATAGGCAAAGAAGGGCTAACGCCTGAAGGCAGTCATTTGACAAGGGTGTTTTTCGCCATAAAGCTTTGGTTACAGCATGTTGCACTTGAAGGGAGATCTCATGGACGGTATTTGAAGGCATGCCTGGCAAATACCGAGAAGCTAACAAGCAGGCAGTGTTGAAAAGAAGTGTATCTGTCCGTTGTATGCCAGATGAAAGATCTATTGAGACCCAAGGGCCAAAATATTCCGCGAAGCTGCTTGCACCATTAGTCAAAATAATTGGCCCAAGGTTGAGTGGATGCGTACAGTTCAATAAGCTTCAAGGAAAGTTTAGCATCTATGATTCCCTGGGAAACGATGTCGCCCAGGAGATCGACATCAGTAGTATAGTTATCTCGCCCATTAAAGCACTCGATCTGCAAATCTCTTATGAGTTGGACCGGCTTGAGTGAAAAAGAGGGCACCTGGCCATGCTCGCTCGGCGAATCATCCAAACTCCTGGCTGCATGCGAGTTAGGGCTACCCGAAGCGTTAGATGACTGATTAGCCATCTGCCGCATCAAGTTTATCATCTCGCCCATGCCGCGTTCCAACGAGACCAGTCGTTCCTCGATCGAGGGAATGGCAGCGTTAGCCTCGGACCATGTCGACACATTGTCCTGAAAGAAACGATCTTGGGTTTCCGGCAATTCACACTCGAGTCTTCCAAAGAGGTTAGCGTCATGTACAGCCGGTTGAGGGGCCTAGCCGTATGGTTCCCATTCTTGGGGTCATCGGCGCCTCCCGGATACAATGAAAAGTGGGAGTTCTTGACATCCTGACTCTCCCCGGGACAAATATTGAAGGTAGTACTAACCTGAGTGAAAGGCAGCGACGACAAGCATGGCCGCGTGGATCCAGGTCGCACCGGGTCTTCAGCTTGCGACATGTATTGCAGGCAGTCATAGACCGGCGGATTCGTCCTCTAGGCCGGGCATCCTGGCCGACCGAATCAATCCGGTTGCCATCATCGATGGCACCAATACTCTTTGTCTCCCAGGACATGTTGCTATGGGTGGGCTCGGTGCGCGTCATGACGATCGGGTGAGAATGGGATTATGTTCTAGGCAATCATTCATTCGGAGAACCCGAAAAGTGAATAGGGGAAGGCTGAAGAGTAAGTAGGAAGAAGCAGGAAGGAGAGATCAACGGATGGACCCTTTCTAGCCAAGTTTCAAATCCACGGAGATCATTGAGGGCCAGGTGGAGAGGGCAAGGCTTATAACAGATAGGAGAGCAAGACCTAATAGCCAATTGCGACAAGCCGCTGCTTAGTGACGATATCGTTCTCCGCCAGCGTGCGCAGGTACGTGATCCACTTGTAGCGGACCTGGGGTAATCGTAAGGCATCCACCAATCCCACCGTGGTCCAACAGGCTTCTAGAAAGGTAGCGATGACCGTGCCTTGCTGCAGACTTCCTGGAGAAGAGAGGGGTTGATAGTGGCGTATTGGTTACTTTCGCTGACCCCCTGTAGTTAAGCCGATGTGAGCCGTCTAGAAACGTTCCGGGAGGGGTTGGGAAGTGGCACCATTCTGCATCGGTCCTTCGCTAAAATGCTATATTTCCTTATCGTTGGTCTCTCCGTGTCCCTCTTATCTACACTCCATTCACACATCTTTTGTGTAAGAGAAGAGCGGAGACGGGAATCTCCGAACCGCTCTACACAGTTAGCGCTACCGCCTAGGCAATTGGCCAATTCCCTAACCCCTAAAAGCGTGCCACCAGCCCGAAATAATGCGAAGTGGGGTCGATATCATATCATTAGGTGGGTCGTGGATAGGAGCGGAAGTGGAGAGCAAACAAAAGAACAAGAAGGCTCGGGGATATAGGATAGCATGTGCAATTGGCCGGCAGCAATCTGGTCGGCTGAATGGCCTTCTCAGGCTAATCCATGATTGGTGCCAGGGGGTTGAAAGCAATGCGACATTGTAACTTTCTAGACCCGGCTAACACCGGATCTCTACCCGGTTAATTATTGCATGGGCCCCTGTTGGCCTTATCCGTTTAGCGACCAAATTCAATATCGAATCGAGGCGTGCTGCCATCACTAGCACCTATTGACGATTGACGAACTTCAGGGAGAGCACGGTCCAGACACGTTGCCCGAGGGTCTCTTGGCAAGCCCTGGGGAACAGCGTCCCGCCGTCGCCGCCTGGAAATTGCGGATGTTCCTGCACCTCGGGATAAAAGTGATCGACTAAAATTAACACTTTTCGCCCCCGGGTCAATCCAGACTCAATCGTGGTGGATCTAAACCGTCTCGCTACTTAGCTCGAAACGCAAAGCAACGGCCATCATAAAGTCTTTTTTAATCGCGCGGTGCTGAGTGGTTCTGAGTTGAGCTTGCGAGACAAAATAGAATATTCGTCCGAGGTTCGCCTTCTTGGGTTCTCCACAGCTTGGCTCCACTTAATTCCCAGAGACAATATAACCTGGGCTCCAGATGGTTTAGTGCCTGCCCGTTCAAGAGTAGCGCAATGTTGGCTTTCCACCACGGGACCTCGATCGAAGAAGCGGTCAGAATTTCGTGGATGCGGGCGTGGCTTATCAAGACCTTGGTCCTCCTAGATGGCAAATTCCGGGGTAATTCTCCGTCGAACTGAGGTGTAGTGGGCATGAATCGGTGGACACAATGACAGGTTCGCGAGGCAGATCTAGTCTGTGCGCGTTTCCCAAATCTGGCAAGCTAACCTCCATGCACGATTTCATCGACATGATCAACGGGATCAACGGGATCAACGGGGTCTTCTACGTCTAACATAAGGGTATACGATCGAAATACGATCGACAGAACGTGGCTTCTGCCAAGTTTGACCCTGAGGTCTTGTGTTGAACTCAAGCAATGCCTAGTGAGAAGTGACCCGAGACTTGCGCCCGTGTTCTCTTCGTGCTTCGTATCCCAACACCCTTCAAATCTGCAATCCCGAGCTAAGGCCCACTAAAATTTGTGGATACGAGGCGGAGATCTAACCCAGTGCAGAGTGCTCTTTCTCTCTCTCCTGTCAAAGTACGATGGCCGCAAAGAACGGCTGGGACGTTTGAGGAAGGCTACAGCTGGGCGCCGAGTGCGCTTATGCAGGCCATCACTTCCGACAGAAGGTCAATGTGACAGTCCAAGCTCTAGGCATGTCGATCGAGCCAATTATCGTTGAACAACACAGGCACCGTTCCAATCATAGAATGACGTGAAAAGGCGTAGCTCCGTGGTTGGATGAGGCTATATTCCCTGTCTACTTGTTATTGGCGGATAAGATATTTCCCTTTTCGATTTCTGCTTCCACGAGAGTCCGTCAAGCCATCTACTCCGTGGCTGCAGAGGTGCTCACGTTTAAGATGATGAAATGACGACGCATCGCAATCGGCTTCGCAGACCTGTTCCTGTTTAGCCACTGATGGGGCTTTGGATGCAGATAAGAAATGCCGTGCCTAGGCAATGACAAGCGGGCTAACCCGTCCGCCATGGGTGATGTATGTCTCAAAGATAAGAATCTCGGCTTTCGAACAAGATTTAGAGCTTTTATTAAAAATGCCTCATGTTTTCGGGCTTCAATTAGCTGTTAGTGGGGTGGTAGGAGCTTTCACATGTGATAGAAGCCCGA
The DNA here is from genome assembly GCF_028827265.1 of Penicillium atrosanguineum. Lineage (NCBI taxonomy): Eukaryota > Fungi > Ascomycota > Eurotiomycetes > Eurotiales > Aspergillaceae > Penicillium > Penicillium atrosanguineum. Next base: position 2,418,771 of record NW_026623139.1, on the reverse strand, counting down.
AGGTCTGCTCCAAATCTCCCTTAACGGACAAATATGTTCCGGTGAAGATAAAGATCACAGCTAAGCGCCCGGGAGCTCAACGTGAGAGAAAATCGAAAGAACAAAATAAACCGCCCTCCCACGTCATTGATCATGAGGTTGCCTGATTTCTAAGACTGAGTCGTGTAATTTCTTTGTGACTGAGGTATGATCGATCATACAATCATGCCCGTGTGGAGGCCCTGTGCCCCAAGAACCCTCTAGCGGTCAAGTTCAACTTGCTGAAGCTAAGCATTACAATCTTTCCTCGGCGATACTCACGATTTAGAAAAACAGCAGCCTTGCACTATTAACTCACGCTACCGAGGACCCTTTTCTTGGCTGGCCCACTCATGCCCACCTTAGCAGATTTCGGGCAAGCTTCACTTAAAAATGAAACCGACCACAAAGTCAAACAAATGCAGGGTGTAAACCATAATCCCCACGCAGGTGCCTTTCGTGAGAGCCTACGGGGTTTGAAACATACCCCGTGGATTTCATGGCTATTACTTGGGAATTCAGATGTTTGACGCTGGTGAAAATGTCAGCCCGTGGCCAACTCTATTGAGACCACCCGCCAAAATGGGATTAGATCCGCACCTTGCTTTTTCGGACAAGGCTACCGAACAAGGCTACCGTAATTCTTCGTGCTGAGTTGAGGAAAACGGTCTCGAGTCATGCATGGAAACGACATTTTTAGGCTTAAATAGCTGCTTTCGCGACTACTCGTGCCATTGATCCACAATTTATTGCTTTTCATTTAAGACAGTGGACGTTTTCCGTAGATAGGAAGGCGTGAGGCACAAGCCAAGTTGAACAAATTACGCATCCTGGGATTTATTACAATACGGGCTCTTCTATCATATTCCTTGGCCATATTACTATAGGTCAACCTCGCCTGCCCTCTATCATTCTTCAAAGATCCATTGTAAATTAATCGATTTTAAGAAAGTGCATCCATCCCAGTAAATTACCTTGACTAATATTTTTCCGATCAAGATTCTCTAGTTGCTCATGATATATAATGGCTCCCTCAATTACCGAATCATCCGCAGTTCTGCCGGCGGTATCCAGGGCCCTCTGCAAACGTCAAGTATCACCAAAAATATTTATTTTACATATTTCATGCCCGGAGTTACTTAATTTGCGAGAGTATTGAGTCGGAACTCTAAGTGTATGCAATTAAGATCTACCGACGTCTCTATCCAAGAGAGCACAATTTTCTGTCATGTCCATACCGAAGCATTTGCATTCGTCTGTATCAAATGAACACTACGTAAAACGCAAAGCCTAGAACTAGGCGCTCAAGGGTATTCAGCAAATGAAACCCTTACTCATACAAATGAAGATCTGTTCTTGCTAGAACTTAAAGAAGAGAAGGGATTGAGTTGGGAAGGAAATTTGCAAGCGTTTTCCAACGCGAAAGTACGATCCTTGCAGGCACATTATGCGCATCGACTCGAAGCGAAAGACATTAAGAAGCAGGTGACAGCAAGACTTCGGCAAAGTTTCAGTCGTGGGGTATATATTCTTGATTGGGACATGCGATATCCGATCCGTGCGAAAGAGCGCTCACTGATGGACAATCTAGTACTTATGTTCTTAGATAAAATTTGGTTTATTGGAGGTTGACTTGACAGGCAGACATTATATCTTATAGTTGTATAAATTTCAACGCAAGCATTCGCCAAAGGCATCACTTCTCGACGGATGAGCTGCCGTAATGCCCTGAGCAGTCACAGTTCAACATTTAATCGTAAGTCTACCACCCGTACTCATAAGTCCTACCTAGGGTTTTATGGGAGCACAGCGCATCCCTCCACTTCTTAAACTTCAGTGTGCCGACCTGGTTCGAGTTCATGGTGTGAGGGGTTGCTCCATTTGACTCGTAAGTACAAGTATCCCCGAACGCGGAGATATCTGTCATCTCGGATGGTATACCATTCGACGCCCCTAATTTCGTCTAATCTGACGAGCTGAACCCAGGGCATACATCCATAGACGGTGTGAGCGGATAGAACTCATATCCGTGGTAATCTCGCATATTCTTGTCGTCGTTCTGGTAGTAAACGATGGCCACGCAGCCTTCAGCGCCGCCAGATGGGAGGGGGGCTAGGCTGGTGGGGTTGGCTGTCGCGGCGGTCGTCGTTGTTACGGGGACAGCGGTGCCTACGCCGACAGTCAGGGGAACAGGAGCGCCTTAGATAGCACAGTCATCATAACGGAGAAATTCCAGAGTTCAACGGGCACGAGAGGACATCCAGATGTATCTGGGCTCAAGGAAACTGGTTCCGGTGAGTGTAGTGTGGCATGAGGGGTGCCCCGCGACAGGAAGATGATAGTCGAGGCCCGCCCTGACAGAGGCACTGGACTGCTGGAATTCCGACCTATTAGAAAGCGAATCAAGGTGGTTCGCAGCAGATTCATACTTGGTTTCTGGGCTCGTATTGCGTTTCTGATATGGGATTGGCCCAGCCAGATGCGACGTGTAAGCTTTCTATCTAGTTCGGGTCACCATTCCACACTTGTTCGAAATACCAAGGCCCTTAACTATGTAAGCCGTGGTACGTTTTTTGTGAAAGAAAGCGGTGCACTCACCGACCCCGTTGAATTGGTTGGAAAAGATAATGCGTGGCTGGTGATCCAATAAATTATCTAAAGCTCCTTGCTCAATTCCGACAGGAACTGTTGAGAGGTCTTCTTCCCATTGGGATTTGCCGGGATCAATATCCTAGGCCGAGCCGTCCGCTCAGAGGAAACCAGCTTGTGGAATATAGAGACAGATCGGGGCCTCTGGCAATACACAAGAGGCATCATGCTCGCCATGATCGATCTGTGCCAATTTCGACAAAATCATGCAACTCTGCAAGACATGCTCATGGATTTCATGGAGCTGCACAGCGGAGTACCCTATCCGACAGGCTGGAGCTTGGGTTTCCTGGCATTGATGGTCTGTTCCGCCTTACTGCATATTGGTCATACCCTGTACGCTCGGTGGACACAAAGGCTCGAAGCGCCGCTCGATAACAAGCGGGCGAGTAGAATTTCTTGCCAGGGTCTTGTGTCTTAGATCCAGGTGTTCTTTAATGTACTGAGTCTATTGGGATTTGAGTGCAGGCACGGGCTCCCACGGACAGATGCCTTGCCGGAGCGACGGAAGTCCGGATGTTGGACACCATTGGCGTATTTGATAAAGTGACCCAGCTCATCACACACCGGAATATGGAAGTCCTCATCCTTTTTATCTTGCACTGCTGCCTCATTACACACATTTTCGATGGTCTCAAGAAATATTTGGCGCCATTTATCCGTCACCAGCATTGGCGGAATAATCCCATCCATATGCTCATGAAATATGGTCTTCAGGTCCTCTAATCGCGAGACATTCTCCGTCTCGCGAGCTCGCAGAACAGGGCCTCTGGGAGCGTCATAATTCCAGTCACTCAAGCCCGTAACTCCTAATTCATACCAGTAGGGACGCATAAGACTAAATTTTCCGTCTTCGGTCAACAGACGCATAGCTTCGATCTCATCGACGCAATCCTGGATGAAACACCTATTTGATGATTCCATTCTGGTGCGAAATCGCTCCACGGCCAGACGCATGGTCTCACCAGGGTTAGTGTCTGATTGTGCGCCGCTAGACATGACAAGTGTTGAAGGATGAATTCCAGCGAGAAGAGCAACAAGGAAATGAGGATTTAGCGAGGGCAATTTACACAAGCACAGCCTTCAGACTCAGCGGAGAGCAATGTTGTGTGGCGAGCTTGGGTAATGGTGACCGTTCTGGTTCTCTCCCAGGTAAATTATACTATTCAACACTATCGCTCATTCTTAGTATTTTATTTGATCCCAAGCCCTTCTGTATAAATTGCCAATCTCATCAAACACACACCCAAAACCAAGTTATTAACATCTAGACACGGGGGAGTTTCTGGCTCAGCCAGTGTTTGCTGCGCAAGAGAAACTAGAACCACTCTTCTGATCATGGATAGCTTTTCCGGACACCCACAGGCCCATTCCGCATAGGCAGCCACCAATACCGACAATCAAAAGGTTTAGAATGGTAAGAAATATTTTTCGCGGGGAACTCACGTATCGTCCCCGGTTCAAAAACAGCCAGAAGATGCCACTAAGACCATCTAATATTCAAGTTAGACTTTTTCCGACCTATGAACGGGTATGCGAGTTGACTTACAGGTGAACCAACTTGCAAAGAGGGCAGTCTAGATGATTCTATTAATATGTGTTTCCAAGCTTCGCTGGTCATAAGGGGGCGACTCACGATCAAGCTGAGCAAGTTGTTAAAAACGGGGATGGCCTCGGCAATAATCCAGGCGACGATCCACAGCACCAGGGTGATTCCAACCCAGGATCCAACCGACACAAAACTCCGTTTGTGCATTCGGTCACTACCCCGGAACAACCGCACATAGATGTATTTTGCTGCGACATGGCCATTGATAACACCAGCAATCACAATCTACCAGGTAAAATCAGCTTTACTCGAGAAGACAGGAATTATGTTGGGGGAAATACCGTTGGAATTGCGATTCCATAAGCCACCTTCGCTGTGATAGGGCTAGTGGAACTCAGAGCTGGCGATTTCACTAGGATGCCGATTGCGTCAATATCCATGTAGTCCATTGGCACAATGACATGAGGGCTTACCATCATTGCCTCCATAATAGTAAATGACCACGGCGGCTATGATATACAAACTGGTGTCTGTCGCCTGAAGCATATACAAGGTCTTAGGATAATCAGTAGGCTTTTGCATCTCCGAAATAAAGCCGAAGAAAGCAACATGACCCGCTGTGTGGTGTTAGTATGAGGTCGGATGTATCGTTCCTGTTTCACAGTGGCATAAGAACTCACCATAGGCAAACACAATATTTGTCACAGCCAGAAAACCAGTGGCAGCACTTATCTTCGTGGTCGCGTCCACGTGGCCATCACCGGGGCGTTGTATCGCAATTGCAATCATCGTGATCAACAGGGCACTAGCAGACATATCAGCAAGTTCGGAAGGCCAAGGCGTTTAACCACGACTTACGAAAGGATGCTAATGAAGGCTGTCCCAAGACAATGTCAGCTCGTTCCTTTCTTATCCTTTGCCGCGAACTTACAGGCGAACGAAAACCACGAAACTTTTCGCAGTGTCCGTGGCAATGCGAAGATAAAGGATATAATCAAGCCAACGACACCAAAAACAATAGAGCAAGTGCCATGGTCGGTCAAGGTGTTCATCATCACCGTGAAAGTGAGAATGTGGCTGCCCATGATGAAAACCAGGAAGAGGAGTTGAGCCGTGCCCAGAAATTCACGTCCAAATCGTCCCCAGCCAAATGTTCCAAACATTATCTCTCCAGCATCTCCCATAGAATGGACATGGGGGTACCGAAGCTTGAATTGCCCTATCACGTATCCGGTATATGTGGCCAAGAGTCCCAGTCCCGCTATCAGGATTACCGCTCTAAAAGAATCTCAGTTTCGCATTCACAAGCTTTTTATCGACCGAGGGGAGGTCCAGCTTACGCGACCAGTCCAAGAGTCGCTACGGCCGAGGGTAGTGACAGAATTCCCAAAGAGATTGTCTCCGCAATCATAACTAGTGTGCAAGTATGCGTTAAATTCATCGGATTCTTGAGCGGGGAATTTCGAGGTCAGACACAGGGCCACATACTCATGCCACATTGCCTGCATTGATGCAATTAGCAGGAAGCTCGGTGCATATCCAGGAGCTAAGGTCTTACCACCAGTACAATGTCCGATATTTCACCTCGGCAAACTCTTCGTCCCCGAAAGGGTCCTCATATTCATGACTGACGCCATGGTTCTCTGAGGCACCCAGCGCACGTTCTCGTTTGCTATCTGCTGAGGTGTCGAAGTTTGGACTCTGGTAAGACTGCGCCATTGTGGGCGATGATGTGAGACGATGCGGGGGCGACAGGGCCAGTAGGTCAGACTACCACGGTCGCGTACGTGAGAGCTATAGGTGACACAGTCAAAGAACGAAGGGACACTTGAAGTGATTAACGGATCGGGAAGAAGCAAAAGCAAAAGTGTGTGACGAGTGCGGCTGAGGATTTATTTATTGTGTGAATCACGAGCATTGGGTTTCTTATGCGCACGTTCATCATAGGCAAACCGAAGGAGACCCTTGTCTGCACGCCAGTACCAGTCCGATCACAATGTCACATTCGCTTGCTCATTGCGGGGAGGCCACCCTAATAGGCGGGCCTGACCCATCAACCTTGGAAATAATATCTCGTGGCAAGAGCGAACCATGTGTTATTACCCCGGACTGCGGTCGCATTAGCCAGGGTTGGAGATTACAGCCGACATAAGAGCTATTTGCTAATCAAGCGCTTCAGACAGCCGGTTTGAAAGATGGGCGTACCGATCATGAAAGTTCCAAGAAGACATGGCTTGCGCTAGAGAGCTCCTTTCCCCCTAATGGCGTTTTCAAGCTTGCGCCATACGCCATCCGGAATCCCGAAAATTATAGTGGCCCCAGATTTCCACGAGAGGGATTGATTGTCGAGGACTGTGCTCAGCTGGACCTGTGGCCCCCAAGTGTGAAACTCGTGTCAGCAGGAGCCTTGGCCGTGAGTGGCTGGCATTCGAACCGTAATAGGCTTCCGGCTATTGGCGGGTGTTGCCATAAAGATCTGGGGAAGGTGGAGGTCCGATGTATTCAATTGGTTGCCCAGATGAACGAATATTGTGGCTTTCAATCCTAAGCGCCCTCAACTAGCAACAATTAACATTCAATAGAACCACAAAATATGGATGATGAGATCAGTGTTGGGCGAAGATCGCAAGCCCCTGATGTGACGCAATGCGACTCAACTCGAACGGCCGAGTTAGGGGCGAGTGTACTGGGACCATTCATTATCTGGTGGCTGGTCCAAAATGACCGCCCGACGGACTGCTGAAGAGCAAAGTGCCGAATTAGACGAACTTATCTTCATGCCCTCTCCGGCTTTGAGTCGTACTGTTTACGTGTCTCTACACAGACATCTTCAAAAGCTCCAGGTCTTTCTTTTCGCCCTTGGTGTTGCTGACTTCTGCCACTCGATTTTCATCTGTGTGAGGGGCAGCCAGCCTATCCTATCCGGAAATCAACCTCCTCCCCGCCATTATCATGTCAAATGATCGCTCCTCGAACCCCTTTTTCATCTCTGCCTCCTATGCACGTATCTGCCATGGCTCCATCGGCAACTTCTTCACCAAGCTGACCAATCTGTCGGGCAACTAGCATCGTCGGCTGTCCGTCACCACCATTGAAATATCTGGCTCTCTCACGTAGACCTCCTCTAGATTGATAATCGGGGGCTCTGTCGCGGCGGCTTATCCAGCTCGTTGGCATCCCACGCCTCTAATAAGGATACGGTAGCGCATTACACTGAAGGGTCGCCGTGGAGCCACAGAAGGCCGACCGCATCAGTCGACTGACTCTTGGCGCGTATTTAGGGGACGTAGGAAATAGTCACTAGGCACTCTCCTAGAAAGTCTATCTAGTCTATTCTAAATACAAGAACATTATTATCATCAGGTGTAACAATTACAGATGGCCAATATTTATTCCGGCTTGGAAATCACCCTTGGAGCAATAATTCTACTATCCAATCATCATAACATCTCTTTTTAGAATTCATCACGCTTATTACTTAATAGTTTGAGAAGTTACTGCTTTATAGAATATCCTAGCCAACGGATTTCATATGCTGGGAACTAAAACTCCTTAGGTTCCTTCGCTAAGGGTTCATAGTCGATGCTCGAATGCCATGTCCTTCTCGTAAAATGGGTTGCGACGAAAAATCTTCTTAGCCCGGAATTTCTTCTCTATCGATTGCGCGGTAACCCTTGGTCGCCATGGTATGATCTAGCACCCAGTGTATATTATAATCCCCGTATATAGTTTCCAAAAGGCTGCCAATCTTAAAGCTCTCATCTCTCGATTCTTTCAAACTTCAAATCATGTTCACATGCCAAAGAAGATGGTTGATATTTTTTTCGCAAGGGTGATACCTGACACACTCAGGTGGGATTTACGGTGGGGATGAGAACCCATCTTTTGGGCTTCTAGTATGTGCATTGATATCGGCCATGATGTCGATGACAACAAAGTCACTACTTAGGGGTCAATTAGTACGATGTCAAAAACCAGCGAGCAAGGAGCGTTCTGACGTCGTGGGCGTTCATTCCATAACATCGCAGTATAGAGTCGATCAACCCCCCTTTCCGGAAAAGAAGGGTTCGTAGCAAAACTCAATGACGTCACAATTGATCTGGCTACCCTCAGGATTTTAGAACTATTCCGTCGGATGATGACACGGCATCACTTAATGAATAAGATAGTTGAGGCTAGATTGGGAATGTGGTTGCCTGTGTTGATAAGCATGTATCTCATATTATAGGCCACCATTTCGGGATTCAGAGTCGGCTTGTCACAAGCGTTAGGCCTTGCCGCAACCCACCCATCGGGACCCGGCGTGAATTCGATCCCGAGATTAGTTGGCAAGTCCCCGTATAGGAATTGTGTTCCAAACAGGTATGCCGTCAGCATTAAGCCGGCATAGCAATCATTGAGGTCGATAGATGCAGGATGTTCGCGGCGAATGCGATGATCTACCCAACAAACCTCGATCGGTACGTTAAATGTGGCGGCAATACCCTGTAGCTCGATCGTCATCGCTTGTGGTATGATGGCGACCATCTGGCCTATAGTTTTCCCGTCATGGCGATTTCCATGCTCTAGTTATGTGGTCTACATAGTAGCAATGCAAGCTAGAGATGGAACCCGGGTAAATCATTGCTATCGGAAAGTTTGCCAGATGCCGCGGTCCTAGTCGTTGTGCATTACGTCAATCATATGCCCATCGGTTATAACTTGACCTTGTCTCATTGTATATTTATATATATTGCGTTTAATACGACAAATATTTCAATCCCAACAGTTTTGAGTTGCCTTGGAGTCTTGAGACTTTCTTTCACAATGGTTTACAATATCACCGAAAAAGAGACCCAGGCTAAGACCTGGAACCACATCAATGGCACAGAGGCGGACAAGTTCGACCGCTTCTGCGTCTCGGAACTATGCAAAGGCTGGCCGGTCTATCGCGATGCTTCTGAATGGAACCATTATCGCGATCTGTTCGTGAAAGAGGGGGCATTTGTTTTCACAAGTAAGTGCTATTCTGAAGCTTGATCCATGTTATAACTAAGCTAACATAGTACGATAACACAGCGTGGAGTGGTGGGCTCACTATCGACGATTTCATTACTGCTTCGGTCAAGGGACGCGCCAATGGCGACTTTATCATGCACCGAGAGAATGGAACACTCGTCGATCTCAACCCAGCTACCGGTCGAGCTGTCGGTAAAATGAAGGCAACCATCACGCAGCGGTTCAACTGGGACGGAGTAGAGTTTGATGTGGAGTGCGACTGCCGCTTCATTAACTTTTGCGTCAAGGAAGGGGGCGACTGGAAGGTGGTCTATATCAAATTGTTCTACGAGAAAGACCGCCTTGTCCCAGTTGATGGCAAAAGTGTGCCCAAATTTGATCCCGCGGAATTGGAGAAATATACCCCGGGATACCAATATCTCTCGGTCGCACAGGCACACCTAGGTCATCCGATCCTCAACGATTTACCAACGATGAACAACGCAGCGTTCTATCAGTTGTATGAGGCAATGGATGCCTGGCTGGAAGCGCGACCAGCGGGTGATTTGTTGGAGATTCCGAAGAATGCGTCGCCACGGTACTGAGATGGTTCCTGGTCCTATAATCAAATGGATGAAATACGCCTTCAACTGGGTTTTCAGTCCACCCTTGGATTCTGAAACCGCAAATCTATCATAGTCGCTAGCTTCCTGCTCGGATTAAAGATTGGATTTTTGTATTCTTTACCGCGTCCAGCACTGCTTATATTGGGCGCTCTTGTTTGACCATGGCTTCCAGAGACATTCAGTGACAAAAAGTGCCCAGAGGAAAGACCGTGAAGCCACCCATCGGAAATGTGTACATGTGATAATCAATATTGAAGAAGGTTTTGAATTGGCTCTCGAAGAAAAAGACGACGAGATAGACCACGACGAGAAAATGCTTTGGTTGAGAGTCAGAAACTTCGAAGATAAATCTGTCAACTACAGCAGCAAGTAGATTCCACGAATGCCACTTTTATAGCTGCCTCTAGTTACAAGAGAATTGGAAACTCCACGATATTAACCATATAAGCGTATAAAATAGATACAGCTATAATTCAAAATACTGGTCTGACTATCTAGTCAGCTTGAAATAGTGATGCGGATTCGTTTATTAAACTTAAATACACTCAAGTAGAGGTGGATGGACCTTGCCCAGCTATCTGCAATCCAGGGGAAAAATTGGCAGTTAAGTATCTTAAATTAAAATCGAATATAATCTTGGGGGCTGTAGGATAGGCCTTGATCGGGCGATAATAAAGATTAGATCGGGCAAAGAGTTGATCATTTGCGCAGTCCTATTCGTGCAGAACATTAGTGGAATGTGCAAGCGGAGCTTATAATCCAGTCAAAAGTGGTCAAATATACTCATTAGACTGGGTCTCATGCATAAGCCCCTACATCCATAGTTGTCCAAGGGGCCCCTTTTCAATGCACCTTCTTCTCGTCATCCCCTAAAGAATAGGCTTTTCTCCTTAAGGGCGATTTGGCGTTGCTTTTACATTCCGTTTCAAAGAGCAAGGAAGCACGGAACAATGTCAATGTTCAAATTCCACGCGTCGTTCTCGTTCTCGGACTCTTTTAATTCCTGACTCAGGTCCTGTCGTTCGTGGCTTTTCGTTTTTATGTTTGTCAGTGACCTAACCCTTACGCTGGATTCTTCTAGATCCTGAGCCAACCACAATATTTCAGCCTCCAAATATGCCCCTTGCCCGTATGTAAATTCCCAAATTCCGGAAAAGACAGTAACGAGAGACTACCTTTTACCCATTCAGGGAATGGCAGGGTCCGAGCCCCTTACAACAATCAAATAACACGAGGAGGTCGATCCCCTCAGGTATAAATGCTCCTGTTCTTGCTTTGGATATCAACCAGCCATTACTGTTCCAAGTTCTACGAAACAGTCCTTCGATTTAATTTGCCAAAGGCTCTACATAATCACACAATGAAGGTCACCAATATTGTCCTGACAGGTGCGATACTTGCTATTGCCCAGGCTGGCCCTATTGCCACCCGTGCAGCTATCACCGACGGTATGGTTTCCCCACAAACTTAATGGCTAGATTGACTTACGTTCTCAACCATTCAGCCGATATTCTCAACTACGCTTTGACGCTCGAGCACCTCGAGGCCACCTTCTATGAGGAGGGCCTCAAGAACTACACCAGGGAAGATTTCGTGAAGGCTGGCTTCAAAGATCCGTTCTACGCCAACCTGCAGGAAATCGCTTTCGACGAGAAGACACACGTATCCTTCCTCACGCAGGCTCTCACAGGTAAGTATCAAATGAGATATGTCATGTGCGAGACCTAATAATTTATTCTAGCTGCCGGCGTTTCTCCCGTGAAACGTTGCACCTACTCTTTCCCCTCTACCAATGTGAAGTCATTCCTAGCCCTTGCTAGCGTCCTCGAGGGTACTGTTATCCATAATCATAAGACGATATCTACTAACGACTAGTACTAGGTGTTGGTGTCAGTGCCTATCTCGGTGCTGCCGCGTCGATTGCCAACAAAGATTACCTTACTGCCGCTGGTAGCATTCTGACCGTTGAGGCCCGTCATAGCGCTTACCTACGCGCCGTAATGGGCGAAGTTCCCTTCCCTCAGCCTTTCGACGACCCTCTCGACTTCGACGAGGTCTACACCGTTGCGTCACCTTTCATTACATCATGCCCTTCTAGCAATGGAAAGCTCCCAGTGAAGGCATTCCCTTCGCTGACAGTGACCTCGACCCAAACTGTTGTCAGTGGCTCCAAGGTTCACTTAGTGGCTGGTAGCGGCTTCAATGATTCTGACCTGGGCAACCTATACGCTGCTTTCATTACTGTTACTGGACCTGTTTGGGCTCACATCAGATTCACGGGCACTAACTCGTTCGTTGTTACTGTCCCTGAGGGTATTGCGGGTCAGAGTTACGTTGTCATTACCAAGGGCAAGAAGAAGGTAACCGACGATAACATCGTTGCTGGCCCCGCCATTATCGAGGTAAGGCGCACCTCTTAGGCTATTTTACCTTCATGTTCTCGGAAGACTGACATTGCTTTATTGGTAGATTTCCACTAAGTAGGGCGCTCGGTGAGCCTGGCGAGAATTGTTCGGCTAGCAAGGGTGATATGAACAATTGGTTCGTCTTGCCGTAGGCCAGACCCATGGGTCATCTCCAGTCTACGGTGAGGCTGTTGTCAAAATGACTGAGAGTATCACTGTTGCCAATGCCTGCTTGCTTTCTGTGGTTGCGTCTGGCCAACTATGCTATTCTGATGCGCAAGGCCGGACTTTAATTCAGGTTTCGGTGGTGATCATGTTATATAAGAGCTTTAATGTTTCTTTTCTCTAATCCTTTTGCTACTCAAATACTACTGAGTCTTTTTTTAACCACAAGTCCTGCCCGCTCCAGCTCAGGAGCAGGTATCAAAGGCCGGATGTTAGTAATATGCCATCATTGGAGGACTTGTATGTCTGACCAAAGTGGCCACTATTTCCGTTCATTTTTAACATACAGCTCATGATATTTCCAAGAAACGGAGTTGGGGTTGACCATACCGTTTGTCGCGGATATACACGAAGAGTGAGGCCTCATATCTTTTAGGATCCGTTGAACGCAAGGAGGCCCTTTTCTCCACTTCGTCGTATTGTGCCTGTTACAGCACCTAGCGTCAAGGAATAACCCGGGTAATAGACAGAATATTTGCGTCGATAGCCTTAGTCTCAGTCATTAGAGTACGGGCCTCCTGAGATAAATAAGCTTTCCATGATCATCGAACAACACTCCCTTTCTGGGGCCGAGCACATTCTTGTCACATTGATCAAGAGTTTGCCGATTCAGTATCAAGAATCGATCTTCAAGGAGAGTCTCGGCGACGGTGTGCCAGATGGAGATATCGAAAGTCTTCTGACTGAAATTATCTCCGGGTGTAACACCTTATTTCGGTCTCATTCTGCTCTGGTATCATGCTGGTTTGTATATAACCACTAAAAGATCCCCCAGCTTGTCATTCCCACCAACATATCCCGAACCACCATATTATGCGCCTTTTTGATTTTTTTGCGTGCCAAAGTCCATCGATCAGCTCAAAATACGCGCAAAATGTGAGGGCCTTTATTCCAGTAAATTTTATTCTTATATATTTGCACCACACAAGAGTTGCGACTGCAATACCCAGCCAGTCCCCAGCAACACTCTACAAACGTGTCACTGGTACGAATGCTCGGGATGACGATGGAAACGAAGAAAAATCTACAGAGAACTTGGATATAGCGAGTTGGCTCCTCAAGCCGGTAATGTTTGAGATTCGGTGTTGGGGAATTTTACGGAAGAAAAGCATCGTGATCGAGATCCCCGTATATGTTGGAGAACAATTGGAACGTGGCGTACTTTTTGCTTTCCTTTACCTACAATTCCCTGATCTCATTCTAGAATGTATATGAATGAACCTGATCGTTACAAACAAAGATTCAATGAACATAAGCAGGCTCTTTCGGGACGACTCTCGCTCATCCTCGTTCTCATCCGTTCTTTCTCGTTCCCGCTCTCGTTTCCGCTCTCGTTTCCACCCCTTTCCGACTGGTCCAATCCCTTTCATAAGCCGATCCACTTGCGCTTCGGTATGAAAAGGAGAAATAAGTTATTTCCAGAGCAGAAGAAAAACTCCGAGGATTTCTCCCATGCGAGTTATCGCGAGAGGACCTCGCTATATTCTATCCATAGCTTGACATTTTGAGTTCTATCCAAAAGGCGTCCGCTTATTCATACGAGGGAGAAGCGTTCATTGTTTTAGTGAAATTGATTCTAGTAGCACCTAGCATTCTTGTCGATTTCGCCTACAGTATCGCTCAATGGTCTTCTAATCATTTTTTTGCCGCTGCTGTTTTAGGATGACGAGAATCACCCCTCGAACTTGTCTTTATCCTCTTGCGGGCAGTCTTCTGCTCACCTTCGGTCTCTCAATCGGTCTGACATTTCGATCAGATCATCATTGTTATGCTGGCACCTGCGGCGAATGGCTTTTCCCTCTCCAGGCACGATTACATGTGGTGGTCTGGTATTCCTGGATATTGATATCTGTGGCGTTCTTCGCCGTCCGCGCCTTTCAACCCAGATTGCGTCGTTATATTCAGCGACGGTTGTTTAATTTCAAGCTTCCCCTGATGGGTGAACAGTTGGCTCTCAGCGCGTTACTTGGATCTATCTGGATCATCACCTTATACGGTATCATCGTAGGTGTCTGGTGGATTCGCCTACGAGACTATTTCGTGGATAGGGGCCAGGAGCGTGGAGTTCAGGATGGAAACTACCGTCTCGCTGCGATTGCATTGACTGGTCACTTATGCGATGTCACCATGGGGATGGTTCTTATCCCTGTCTCCCGGCACAGCGCGCTTGCGTCCTTCTTCAAATTATCCGTCTCAACAACGCTTACCTTTCATATGCTGATAGCTTATACTCTCTTCACACTGGTTATTATCCACGGATTAATCTATGTGTCCTGGGTGCCAGCTTTCAACTCTCTCTCAGAGAGGCTTCGGGAAGTATTTCCTGTCTTAAACCCAACTTACTTATACCACGAGACTTGGCCGGGTAACCCGTCGGCTTTGGGTGTGTGGCGAGCCTCTCTTATATTCACTGGCATCGTCTCTACCACGATCATGGGCCTCATATTCGTCACTACGTTGCCGAAGATTCGAGTGAAATATTTCAATGTCTTTTATTTTACCCACCTTCTGAGTATCGTGGCAGTCATCGTCATCTGTCTGCACGCGAGTACTATTTTCTACTGTGTGTCTCCAGGGCTAGCCATGTGGGTGCTCGACTGGGGTATGCGACTGTACGAGCTAAGAGAATGTGTGCATGGCAAGGTGATCCATCTAGGAAATGGATGGTATTGGTACTTTGAATCTTCCATAGCTTCAAGCTGACCACGCTAATATAACTGATATTTAGCATCGAGCTACTACTTCCTCGACACCGACTCGACGGGTGTGCCTGCCAGTCACCGCTAGCGCATTTCTATATTCGCCACGCGAATTCCTCCGCCTGGGAGCTCCATCCTTTCACCACTATTACTCCTCTTGCATCCGAAAGCAAAAATACCGCATCCGAAGAAGATATTCCGATCCAATTCATTTTTCGTAAGCGTGGTGGGTCCGGCAACGTTCCCCACCCCCAGGCTAGGAAAATAGTATTGTCGACATGGTTCAACTTCTTTCGCAACCCCACAAAGCCAACTATCCAGTGGACAGACAAGCTGGCTAGTATCGCCGATAAAAGCAAGCCCTTGTTGGGATCCGGAGATAACAGCGAATTCAATCAGTTAACTGGCACGCCATCTTTTGAGCTTACCAGCGAGGTTGAATCATCCACTTCTTACCCACAAAGCGTGGACGTTTCGTTAAGACTCGAAGGCCCATATTTCACAGTGGCAGATCCTTCACGGTACAAGACTGTCATATGCATGGTCGCTGGTACAGGAGTAAGTGGGGCTATAGCAATAGCCCGCGCCTTTCTTGAGCAGAAGAGACAGCAAATGGCAGTTCTTGAAATTGGCAGTGAATGGAGTGCCAATAGCAGACCAGCAAATACGTCTATCTGTGAGAGATGTGTGATTATCTGGTGCGTAAGGACGGAGGCCTATATTGATCTACCATATATACAAGGTAAGCAACCAGTTGCCATGGCTCGTCGTATTGAGTTACACTGATACTACTCTGTTTAGCGGACCCGACTACGTCACTTGAAATTCAAGTGCATTTGACCGGCAAGGGAAGACCTCGACTGGATATTCAGGAAAGGCTGGGTTCCATTCGTGATCAGTCGCCTGCAGGGCCCATTTGGGTCTATTTGTCTGGCCCAAGTACATTTATTAATGCTGGAGAACACGCATGTAAAACAACATCAGGTGTCGAGTGGTATAGCGCCAAAGAAATTTGATGTCCTTGGCCCTGGCTTAGTACCTTGCTCTCTGTGCCGCTTGCGCTGTACTCTCCATCTCGAGGCGCATCCATTGTCAAATACGACATGGCCACAAGCTCCACAATCCTAAGGTCTTCGTTCACGAGGTGATGAAATGCACTATTATAGTTTCTGAAGAAATAAAGTGTCCAGTAAGAACGAAGAGACCTTATTCTGCATGGTGGAGCCATGGAGCTCGCAGCCATCACCTTTCAAAAATATGCCGCAGCCATCTCCGAGACGATGGCCGCCTGTACAGCGAGCTCCAGAATCCGCGGGCCTTTGATTGTCGATCTTTAGAATATCAACTAGTTAGAAGAGAGATTAGTCGAACCCGTCTATATCATCTCTACGCAGATAGCTTGTCGCAACGTCACGAAAAAAGGGAAATTTGCGCCAGTAAAAAGACCGCACATCCTTTGCATGAGAGATCAAACTCACTGGGACTAAAAGAAACAGTCGTTGATGAGGCTGTTGATGATATGGGTTCGCGTTATAGACTATGCAGGTCATGCCGCAGTCTAGGTGTGACCCTTTGCGCTCAAATGATTCATTTTTGCCCATACGACCATTGGCAACAACAGACATTTGTCGTCATACTCTAAATAACGCCGTCAGCCCATAATGAGGACTTATTGCTGTATTGGATATGTCTGACTGCGGATTTTTCACCTTCGCAGGAACCAGATGATCAAGATCGATGATTACCTTCGGGTTTAAGCTATTGCAGATCATGGACCTGGGCGTTGTGCTATTTTGAAAGCGAATTCGACTTTCGATTGCGTCTTACAAACGATAGTTGACATTGTATAGTTGACGGGTTTCAGCAAGTAGCCAATCTTGGAGCTTCACCAGACCTTCGGCCAAATATTGTCATGACCACGAGCATTCCTAAATCCGCAAACTTTGCCACCTTGAACATTATTCTCCATCAAAAGTGTGGGCGAATTTAATGGTGAGATGGTTGTTGATGATGCGAGCCCTGGTGATGAGGGTGATGATATTACATGATCAGAGGGCTTCCAGTCTACGCATTCAGGTAGGTTAAAAGTGGCCGTGGTCTCAAGAGAATGATATTGCAAAATTGATATGAGCTCATTCTTCTCAGATACTCATTAACTGTCTACTGTGTTGATGATTTGAATGATTGTTGAACAAATCTGGGTACTAGAGGTTTCCTTAAATCTAGACGTAAAACTTTGATTTATGTTTATGCGCGGACGAAGTAGTGTTCAACAACGCAGGTTTGGAGACCACATTTGTACAACCTGGCACTAATCATCTCGAATTCCATATTCCGGCTCTTTACTAATATTAATCTCTGGCGCTGATTAATTCTCATCGTCTAGTCTAGACTAATTCTCCTACCTCAACTTCCCCCAGCACGATCACTTATTTCATCGACATGAACCCTCCACCTGATGACAAATAAGGCCTTGCCTTCTCTTATGGAACCCTTTCATTTCTATGACGACCTTATATGAGGATGGCCAAAGAAAAGCCGTCTGAGCTTGAGGGGCCAGGCCACGCTAAAGACCGCGATGCTGGCGGCATTGACCGAGGGAGAAGACGCCACGTATATCAGTGACTCGGATAATTTTGACCGAATGTCGAGCTGCCTTTTGCGAGATTTCGTTTGGACTTTTGGACTCCAGATGCCCGAGTAAACCCTTGATCTGCTCGATGTTGGCGTGACCGTCCTCCGTCAGCGGTGCCAGGAGGGTACTGCTCGCCATGAGAATTTTCTACTGCTCTTTTTTGTTCAAGCGCTCTTCAAATTACTTTCATCATGGGATGGTCGACGGTCTCTAGACAATATGGATTTCAACAGAAATGATAACTTCAAGGCTTTGGTCTTCAGAGAACTCGTAAGCCACTCCCTTTAGTTCAGAACCACTCTTTCCTTCGCGTTTGTATCTCGGAAGTCACAAGTGGAACGGGCAATCGGAAGCCCTGAGCTTGGTAACTTCTCAATTGCAGCAAAATCATCTGGGCAAATTAGCATTGACATTGACAGAGGTTTCGCGTGACTGTGCTACAAAAGAGGGCGACTTACTAGACTATAAGGCTGATGTGTACTGATAAGTGAATACAAGAGCAATGCCGCCATGTCCTAGGCGGAAACCTCCGTCGAACTTACTCTTGAACCATTCGAGATCAGCGCGATGCGCTTTTGGATAGCTTGAACCGATTCAATAGCATTATGGCTGAGCCTACTAGGCCCATCTTCCCCGGTGACATATAGTAGTGCTCAATCAGGCAATTGAGACGCCGGGTTACCTTCGTCGATTTCAATGTTGCCTTGCCGAAGTGACCATGTCCATCAAGATCACCTCATCACCTATCGAACGCTTAATTCGGAAACACTTTAACCTCTCTCAATTCCTGACATATCATTCTTAAAATTCCCGGGCGTCGCAGCCTTGCCACCTGTCTAGATTGGGACACCTCCGTGCTGGATCCCCGCCTCGGAGCCGACAGAAAGTAAGACTTGATTGATTTGAATTGATCCCAAAGTCAAAACTTAGACGACTTCGGTCAGACGTTCCAGAAGAATGAAAAAGCTTAAGCAAATCGCCATGGCGCCCCAGCATTGGCCAGACTAGAGTGAACTATTGAACGAGCTACTCTAGAATGGTGGGTCGTAGTCGATCCTCCCAAAATCCCGAAAACCCCTAGACCACCCCCACCTCAAAATCAATAGTCTGCAATTCAAAACCTGACAGAAATGTTGCCCGCATACGCAGTAACACAGTAGCATCCAAAAAGTGACGCCTCAAAAATAGATACCAAAACAAACCTAAACCAAGACGAGAAAAGAAAGATCCAAAACTCTCTACGTTACTCTCCCAAAAAGGAATAGCCGCCCAGCACCGAAGGACGCGCGAACCCCTCGACACGTCAAATAACTAAATTCCCTTACTCCGAACAAATCATATGCAGGCCGCTAATGCACGCTAATTGGCTAGGTAGATCTCACCGACGAACACCTCGCGAACTTGATCTGCAGCCTGATCGTCATAGCCCGATCCTGACATGAGATAGCTCACATTCTTAACAAGTGACAGCTCGCATGCCGGTCTGAGCCTGTCTCGCTCGAACTGTGGGAACCGACATCGTGCACTAGACGTCAGGTAGGAATGAGTGGCATTTCACCGCTATATGATGGATCCCTACTGCATGGCTGCTGCATTTGCAGGGGTAAGGGTGTGCTTCCGGTGGCTGTGGTTCGTCTGCGCGTCGAGATACTTGTTCCTAGCTGCGTTCCCGGACGGGGAGGGATGTGGGTTGCATAATCGTGTCCCCATGCGTGCATGTGGTATTTTTGTTTAGTTCCCTTAGTGGGCAGCTGTGCTTCTATTGTTTGAAGTGTTACATTGCATGGCATGTTTGCTGCTCAAGGATTCGAGTTCCATGGTTGCTTTAACTAGGCAACACTTCAGGCTTGGACTTCCAAGTTGGGGATGGAACGGCAATGGTTTCGGTACTGCATGTGTCCCCTAATGATCCTCCTCGGCAGTAAAGCGGAACGCCCGTGATATCCCGGCGACAGTTTCTTTTTTCTTTTTCTCTCTCTCTCGTTTTTCCCAGATTTGCTTTTTCTGGCATAACGGAAATAGCCCGAAACTGGGGCACTGTAGAAACTTTGGTAAACGCCAAAGGCGCCAAAGACAAAAAGCCTGATTATTATAGACCAGCCACAATTCCACAGCTCGGGGCAAATAAGTGTCTCAGAGACGTCTGAAATATAGGCACGAGTTTAAGTCTTGGGATTCTCTGGTTCGGCGTATCATAGCTTTCACCCATGCCAAGTCAATGTCCACATTGTCCCTGGTTTCGCACGAGATCGACAAAGCTCCCGAGGATTCTCCGTGTGGATGCAGAGGATGTTCTGAGGAAATTGCTCCGCGGAGGATTCACGTGGCCGGCAGCCGACCCTGGACCGGGGCGCAATTACGGAGCAGAGACACGAAGCCCGCCTGAACCTTATCCCAGTGCCCCGTTTTAGATGTCAAACGGAAACCTACACACTTCCCTTCATGACTCCGGCCATAAAGAAATGAGGGAGAACCACAGGAAACGAAGAGCGAAAGAAAGATCTGACAGTCCCAGAGCCATGGTAGTCGGCCTACGGGAAGAATCTCATCGCATTTCGGTAGATGAGGTTAACCGCGCGGACGAACCAAACTTTAAGCGCTGTCCAAAGGGGGTAGACACCCCGAGTAGGCTTCGGAGTAGGACCCGGGAGCCGACGTCATGGGGAGTGGGGAGAAAAGGACCAGCAAATAGAGCTGATCTCGATCGCGATTTGAATTTTCCCAGCGGTGGGTCTGGCAGGTGGGAGATGTGGAAATCACTGGGACGGTAATCCATGGTATGCCAAATTTGGGATGAACCAATATTTGCGATTCGGCAACTGTCACGGAAGAGGAGCTTCCCAGCGCTTACTAGTGGTTCAGATCGGCGTGCAAGTGTTTTCCGACCACCCCTGTGTCAGGTCCAGATTCAGGTTTGAACCATGCCGTTCATGGGTCCGGGTCAGCTTTTCACACTCTTAAAATGAGGAACTTCAGCTGAAAAGCATCGCCCGAGTCAGACTAGGGGTTAAATATCGACGGGATTGGCTTAGAATTGTGGTCCCCCGTGCCGCCTTTGTAAGGCATGATCCACGTTTCCCGTCATGCGTGCAATAATTTACGGGGTCGTCGTTTCTTTGGTGGGGAGTGATGTGCATCTCTAACCTGGTTCCATATTTCTCATTTCCTACAGAGAGGGGTATTGTACCCGGCTGTTCCGAAGCATGTGTCTAGTATATTGAATTTGTGCTTTTCATTGAAGGCCGAGCTGAACGCCAGTGTAAATGCAGGTCGAGAAGGCGGCATGCTACTCCTCGACATAAGTGACAGAAAAAGAAAAAGAAAGAAGTAAACCAGAAAATGCCATCCATGAAGGTTGCAATGCAATAAATAATTTCCCAAAGATCCGCCTGTTTCCCGGCACAGCCCGCTTGGTAATATCCAATGTGTAAAGGGTATCAAAAATGATATCTCGCGGCACTTGACTCTGTCGAGTGCCTGTAAATCAAAATCCAGCAATCTCAAAACGTCAAGAAGAAGAAGACAAAGAAGAAATGGAAAATAAGAAGACAAATAAGCCAAATGCCAGTCTATCCACCTTGTCCAGATACCCAAACCCGTGAACTCGTAAAAATATAATAAATAAAACAAGGGAGAAGACTCCCAGTCGTAAACCGAATGAACGCTGTCGATGCCGTGGACCGTTTGAAACGGAAAGAAAATTAAAGGCCGTGATTGTGAATGAAGAAAGCTGAAACCGATGCCCAGCTCCACTGCCGTCAAGGCAGGCCCGGTGTTTGAGCCGGGCGTCGCAAGGGAAAAGAAAAATAAAAGGAAAACCTCAGGACATGTCTAATGGTGAGGCGAGGGAATTTCCGATCCCTGATCGACATCGCTGAATGGAGAATGGCGTGATGAGTCCCCGTCGCCACCAGTGCGCATTTGGTTGCGCAAGGCTGGCAGCTGTCGCCGCCTCGCATTAATGAACCAATTACTGATCTATGTAGGATATTAGCTCGCATTTCTAAACACCGGACGCTTCATTTTCTTACCTGGCTGATCGACAGACCTGTTCGTGTCATGAACATCTGCTTGTCTTCTTCGCTGGGATATGGGTGGTCCAGGTGCTCGTGGAACCAGGCGCGCAGGATGTCGGTAACCGGTTTTGGCAGGTTGCCTCGGCGGCGTTTTGTCTTGGGGTCGATTGTTTCGCCCATAATTCCAAAATTGGCTTGCGGGTGGGCCATCATATTAGGTGACACTTGTTCGGGATCGCCTGGATAGGCCATGGACGGGTGCACGTAGGGTGCAGATGGTTGACTGTGCATCATAGGTGGGTAATCTGCATTCCTTGGATCCGTCATGGGTCGTGGGCCGGGTTGTCCGCGGTAATCGTGTGCGAATGGGTCGGACCTGGGTGCCATTCGGCTGTCTGGATATCCTTTTCGTTCGGGCATCGAATGTAGGTCTCGGATGGGTGGAAGAATAGGACTAGGTCCCCGCATAGACACAGGCTCACCCATCGGACGTTCTGTGCGGGTGGTGTATTCGCGGTGGTGGTCGTAGGGTATCTTGGATCGGGCGTTTGTTGGGTAGCCTGGGATGGATCGGGGATCGGCCATCTCATGCCCGGACGAAGGGCGATCTTGTGATTGGCGCGGGGTGTGATATGAAGAGGAATCGATTTCATCGTGCAGGTGAGGAGGAAGAAGCTAGATTCCTTATTAGTTATGTACTAGGAAATGTTCCTTTAAGTGGTGGTTGTCTTACCTCGCGGAATGATGGAAGAGTTGGCGGGTGACCGGCCGGCGCCCTGCTTGCATAGGAAATGGCCATGTCGGTATCTTCGTCCGTCTCCCGGGACTGGGACATATGACGAGATTTATATGGGAAGATCGAAAAGTGTGGAAGATTCAAAGTGTGACAGATCTCAACTATACAGGTCGTGTTAGACAATCGCGGGTGGATGCAGATAGATCTAAAGGGATCTCCGATCGATAACCAGCCCACCCGAAAGCTAGATGGGAAATCGAAAAGAGGGGAAATGAAGGGAAAGAAGTGAAGTAAGAGGCAGAGAGGAAGAAAGGAACCGACCTGGGAAACGGGGCTGAATTTACGTTGACATCGCCGGCCAAGATTATGCAAGGTTGGGGAATGAGGGTTCTTTTGGGTCTCCAAATAATGCGCAGGGCTACTGTACATTTAAAAAAAAATAAAAATAAAAAGAAAAAAAGAAAAAGACGACGCACCCAGCTGTTACATGTCCATGGTAAAGTAAGAACAGGGGGGGGGGTCCCAGAAAAATGACGATCGTGGGCGCAAGTGGGTACAAGGGAGCCACAAACTACGGAGCACCAGCACTCCGTGTCCTCAAGGCATGCAGAGCGGGGATGCAAATGAAGAACCCTATGGAGCATCCTTAAGGTTGGCCTTGACAGATAGCGCCAAGGATCCCTCTCTGGTTCCTGTCAACCTGGCATAGTCCGTCGTGCTAGCGCCAGGATCTATCAGGTGGCGGGGCCTTCAGGAACTTGATATCCCCCCCGGGCCCGCGCTATTTGAATTAATTTTTTAGGATTTTGCTTTTTGATTTGCTTTTCGGACCAGAGGCTTTCCCTACTTGATTATAAATTAATTATTATTATTTTTTTGAATTTTTAAGATTCTGGATTTTAATTTGATTATTCCCTTTTTTGGTGTTTCCATTTTGCTTTCTCCAAATGCGGGAACCA
Organism: Penicillium atrosanguineum; assembly: GCF_028827265.1. Taxonomy (NCBI): domain Eukaryota; kingdom Fungi; phylum Ascomycota; class Eurotiomycetes; order Eurotiales; family Aspergillaceae; genus Penicillium; species Penicillium atrosanguineum. The sequence continues at coordinate 2,395,277 of NW_026623139.1, read as the reverse complement.
AGGATCACATTGTCGGTGCCCTGAAGTTGACTTCAGCCGCAGTCATATTCTGATTTCAGAAACGAGTACCCGGTTACATAGGAAGGATCTGATCTAGGAAAATGGGCGCGGTCCAGAATTCGTTTGTAATACGTGTAATGAAAAAGAATGAGAAGAAGGCAAAGATGATTCGATGTCGCCGCATACCGACAAAGATGGGGAAGAGGGTAGGGTAGGGTATGCTGGCAGCAACAGCCACGGACATGAAGGGGGAGGGGGAAGTGGAGAGTGGGCGGCATTCTGCCATTCACCATGTGCCTGAGTCAGGCTGAAGTTAATTAAATCATACACTGGGTTTTTTTTTTCTGTCCGAGTGGGGAAAAGGACTCGGGGGGAGTGTCAAATTTGAAGAACATCCCGGGAAAACCAAAAAAGAAAGAAAAAAGAAGACACACAAAATGTGGTGTGGATCGACCAGAAAAAGAGGTCATTTAGATTTGAGAGGGAAAGATCTTCGAGGTTGGGCCAAAAGTATCCACATCGCAGCTTGTGTCAGAAGCGTCTGGAGGAGTGTGACTGGCTACCAGGCAGATCGCGGTCCCGAGGAGCTTATCCCGGACTATGGACTAGCACCTCGGGCTCGATCCTGATCGGTGGAGATCGATCAGGATCAGGGAGAGAGAGAGACCTCGGAGGGGCTGGTGGTATCCATGGTATTGGACTTGGCGGTGCCACAGGGATAGGTCAGGAAGATCGTCTAGGGGTTCATTCATTTCTCTACTTTCTTCCAGATGGACTGTCCCACCAGTACTCTTCTCCGAGGAATCTCCTAGTTCCTCTGAGCTGAGATCAGGGAGGGGAGGGGGGGGGGGAACACTTTGCATATGAGATCTCATATCATGTTCAAGGGGGAAGGGAAAATGTGGGAGGGGAGGCTGGGGTGGAGTGCAATGGACTGACGTGGTTGAGGGAGGCCCGGGATTTGATTACCCCTCGATGTGACATACGAGTCGTTCCCAGCTGTCGACTAACTCTCTAGCGTTGCTCTGCCTCGATCGCTTCGATCTGCCATGCGGCGTGCGGCTCGCGTATCGCGTACGTCTACTCCGTATTCAATCATGTAGATTCACCGGGTCAGCTCGCTAGGCTGGTGTTTAGGCTAGCCTCCTAGGCTCCGAGCTGAGCTGACTAGGTGGACCAAACGAATTCGGGGAATCAATCGCGAGACTGTCATCGGAGATCCTCCCAGTGGACCCCGAGTCAGGCCATGATGACTCCTCCAATCAACTCGTGCAGCAACAATAGGAATACCCACTTGCCCGGCCTGGCATAGGACTGCGAGCCGCCCTGTTCCTGCGAGAATAAGAATACTTGATTTTCACGGTAGATAGATGAAGTCGGGTCCTCGCCTGTCAAACCCCTAATGTGACACCCATCATGTACCGGTGCCGTGACATCTCGGATGGGTTCCGCCCTACCTACATAAGTCGACGCCATCCGACCCAGATTCTCCAGAATCCAGAGTTTGTTACCCAATCCCAGGCCAAAGAGGGTAGTCAACACCGGGGCCTCTTGTTTGACGCCACAAGACTCCCGATTCAACTTCTAAATGATCCACATGGGAACCGGACGTGCCATGGAATTCGTATCGTACAGTATCCTCGTGGAGAGTTGGATCTGGATCTGGATCTGGATCTACCCGGACCGTCACGTCATTGAAGGGCGATCGGGGTTTGAAGTAGCCGTAGCCCTTGCGGAAAGATCTGACTGGACTTCTATGTCCATTCGGAATTTGTCACGTTCATGTTTGCTTTTTTTTTTTTTTTTTTTTTTTTTTTTTCGGATGATCGAGGCCGCCCGGCTGCGCAAGCGACGTAGAGAAGAAAGCACGGGACGAGCTCCACCGGGGAACCCCCCTGCCACCCCCAGGCACGAGAATTGGACTGACGGGATCGCCCATACCACATAAGATCCAAGATCGTGCATGAAATGGAGTAAGGATGCAGATCATAGGATCTTACAGGGATTCTCTGATCGGGGGTCACTCGTCAGGGCCCGAGGAATGGAGGATCGGCTCGGAATTACTCCCACGCATACTGCATGCAGGAATTTGTCACTGTGTAACCCAGCTATCCCGGTACTTGGGACTAGGGATGAGATCTGGTTTAATTCAGTTATTCCATCCTCTGCTAAGCCACAGGTGGATGTGGTTTGGGCACCTGCGAACCCGGCTAAGAACCTTATTATTCGGCGACTTGCATGACTTCTCCTCGCAGGAGGTCTAAGCGCCTACGGTCTGGTACAAAATACATGGTAAATGGTAAATGGTAATTGCTAAATGGGAAATGGGAAATGGGAAATGGTAAAATTTCAAAAAGAATAATGAGTTAGTGCCAACAACACTATCGATAGTGCCCTTCTCATTTTCCAGGTTCTCGGGTCATCTCGATTTTCGGCCGGATTTCGAATCTCAACTGCATCGGTTACTTCGTGAATATCAGTCCAGAATGTGAGGAGTGGCGTTCAATGCAAGGATAACTTTAGGCGCCTGCCATCTGCCGCCTGTCATCCCAACCCCCTGGTCTCGGGCTTCTAACATTCTCTTTCTACATATTGTTTCCCTGGCTACTCCGTACTCCGTTTTCCTTTCTCCATCCCCATGTGGCCCGGTCCCGATCTCTTCTTTGGGTCTACATCGGCTTCAATAGCGCCGACCACGGGTGTCATACCCTGCTTCCATAATCCCTGTCTCTTAATCTCGGGTCATTGGTTGATCGCTGTTCGATTTGCCGTATGCTCTCGTGGCCATTCATAGCGCGGGATCGTGTGGCTTTGTCCGCCAAGCGAAATGATAGGTCACCCACACAGGGTCGGTGTGAGGGGAATGGTTCATGCACGATGCCGGGTCCTTATTTCGTTCTCAGGACGATGCTACATGCCCTTGCTATTTGACCGCGTTTGTTCACTGTCACAGACCTCCTTTGACACCGCTTCCTCGTCGATCGCGAGTGCGATCAACATGCGGACGCGCCACCCTCGAGGCATGGACTCGGCGTTGGTGATATCATCTTGGCATGCACAACCTATATTCCGGGTTCTTGCCACGTTTGGCAATATCGTATCGAATAAAGGAAACTATGGATATTGATCTAGACTACCGGTAGCCGATGCTACGGGCCTGTCGTCGAAGCAAATCTTACCATGAGAATGAATCATGACTCTGTGGGTTTTGACCGGTTCTGACGGGACAGAATTCCAGACACACAATGCAGCTAGAGCAAACAGTGGCGAGGTCCGTGTATGGCGATACTGACGTTGTGATGCACTGCATGAGAGCCGAAGTCTTCCGTCCGAATCTACAGGCATCCTCAACCTGAACCTTCCGATCAATCAACTTTATCAGATGTCAATAAAGCATTCGCAGCGGATTACCACTCTGGGATTTCTATACAGGTAAACACCGGATCCTGTTACCGATCCGCTTCCTACTCGCCCTTGACTCTACATAGGCATATTCAAGAACTAAACACTTTCTACCCGGGGGACTTCCAATGCTATCCAGATAACCCGGTATCCCCGCCCTTCGATTGAACCAGTTCGTGGATCACAACCGACCCCGGACTGTTCAGCAGTACGCTTTTATGTTCTATACCGGAAGCAGCAGTGCAAGCCTTGGAAAGAGTGGAGCATCAGGTCTGAGCTGTCCGGATCCCTTGTCGTATTCACTTCCGCTGGTCATCGACAAACGGAACTTGCATGTCATTGTAATGAAGGCTCAGTTCGAACACCAATGCCTAGTCCAATACCTAGGTGAATGGCTTTCTATGGACTTACAGAGACCTCCCGTGGTCTTTTGTCTGTGCAACTATTCCAAGGTTGCTCATGTGCGGGACTCGTGGACTGCAATGGTATTTCAATTATTGAATGGCGTTCTTCATTTTAGTCTATACTCATCGTAAAGTTCCATCGCAACACAGATCAATGCAAAATTCTCCATCAAGGATCACCCTCAAGCCTTTTTGCCCAGCTCAGCAGCCCGCTCAGTCGCCGCCGTTACAGCCTTATCAACAATCTCCTTAAAGCCCTCCTTCTCAAAAGTCTGCAGCGCCGCATACGTAGTACCATTGGGACTAGTCACATTCTTGCGCAGCTGACTTGGCTCATCCTCAGACTCAACAAGCATCTTACCCGCACCAAGACAAGTCTGTGTAGCCAAACGCGTAGCCTGCTCCTTCGAAAGACCAAGGGCAGTAGCGCTAGAGACAAGATGCTCAACCATAGCGAAGAAGTAAGCGGGACCGGATCCTAAATCACAATTAGCATCCCTCATACATCCCATCGCGTCAATAAATATAATAAGGCAAACTCACCAGACAACCCAGTAACAACATCCAACAGCTCCTCCCGGTCAACCCACTCCAAAGCCTTACTAACACTGGCCAAAAGGGCCCCAACAAGCTCCTTCTCCTCGTCCGTGACACCCTCCCCGGCAAAAGCTCCACTGGCCCCCTCCCCAACAAGCGCCGGCGTGTTTGGCATAACACGAACAACATGTGGCGTGCGCCCATCCACAGTCTTCGACCACCCCTGCAGCGAATCCAGCGTAATACCAGCCGCAATGCTCACCACAACAGGCAGATCCTTCCTAGAACCCCAGCTCTTCCCGAGCTCCTCGCACACGCTTTGTGCAACCTGCGGCTTGACAGCGATGATAACGATATCCGCATCGGCACCCGCAGTCGCGTTGTCGGTTGTTGTCTGGACGCCGGTTGCCGCGAGCTTTTCGCGGTTCACGTCCCAGGGCTCGGAGACGATGATGTTGGTCTTTGAGACGCCCTTGGCTGTCAAGCCGCCGATAATGGCGGAGGCCATGTTGCCTCCGCCGATGAAGGAGATCTTGCTCTCTTGAAGAGTGGGCATTGTTGGTTGTGTGGTGTGATGTGGTTTGGTTTTTGTTGGACGCTTTCAGAATTCCCCCACCTTTTGATGGTCTTATCGATGTGGGGCACGGAAGTGCTGTGAGGACCGATGTCGGCTTGGGGTAGGAATTGGGTTGTTTTGGGTATTTGGGTGAGTTATTAAAGGTAATTGATTGGATTGAATGGTTAAGAACTGGACAGAGGCCTTTGATGGTTGCTATTTGGCTCTTTTTATTCATCGCCGTGGATATCACGTGATATGCCACTATCGCGCACACCGGCCCGGTTAACCGGCCTCCGCGGTCATAGAAATTGAATTCCGGGGAAAGTGGTTGAGGGGGATGAGTCACGGGGAAAAGAGGATGCAGATCATTGGGGGAGAGACGCTTTAGCTTCTGTGTTGCACTACGCTGGTATATAATATGCCTTGGCAGAGGATAATTCTGGGAGATGACTCCAAGGTAGTAAATCAGAAGAGGTGTCAGATTGAGGATCGATTTTGAATCTAAGTAAAGATGGACATAGAACCTCCCATAACTGAATCAGACAAGCAAACAACAAAGGTCGAAAGGATCCTGATTTTGGTGAAATTGAACCATGAGGGATGATGATGAAGTCCCGAACTGAAAAGATAGATAAAGAACCGCCCCGCTAAAATACAAGAACCAAAAAAAGCCTGGTAGATTGGGACCAGCTGGGCGTAATGTTGCGTGCCCTGAAGACTGGTCCTTCTCAAGCTCAATGCAGAATGAAAGATGTGAATCATGACGATGCAGATGGTGGAAAGATGGTATGTACAGATCGACGATACTGGCGTGGTCAAGAGCCTGATCGAGATATCATGGGTGTGAGGCAAAGATGCTTGGCTTGAGAATCGTATTGCCCGTGATCAATTACCAAGTTTCAGCAATGTACTGACCAGCCTCCTTCTTGCGTGTCCAGAACAGCTCAGCTTCCTGAGAGTTCAAGTTACCCTTTGCCATCGCAACCTCGACAAGAGCAGCCTCAACACCCTCACCCATGCCCTTGCCACTACCGCAGACAAAGACACGGCCATCAAGGGCGTTGATCACATACCAGACCAGATCAGCCTGGTGGCGGACCTCCTCCTGGACATAGCGACTCTCGCCACGACGGCTCTGCACGACAGTGCGAACCTTGTCCTCGTGGACACCCCATTCACCACTATACAGCTCATCAAGCAGGGAGTCACGCACACCCTGGAGCACCCACACCTTGTTGGCGCAGTTGGCGGACTGCAGACGCCGCTGGACGAATCCACGGAAGGGAGCGATACCGACACCGGCGCCGATCAGGAGCATGGGTCCATCAGAGGCAAATCGTGTGGCGAGAGGGTTGGCCATCAGACCGCGGAACATGGGAATGTGGATGTCGTGCTTCTCTCCAGCTGCCTCGGCGGCAATTGCGCGCCGAGCGAGTTGCTCAAGGTAGCCGGAGCTCACACCGGTGCGCATGCCGCCCTTCCAATCGTCGGAGTCGGCGACTGTCACGGCGACTTCGACTAGCCGGCGGCATTCGGTGCCCTTGAATTGGCAGGAGATCTGGGGATCCTGAGAAAGAGAATAGAAGCGGGGCATAAGAGTGTTGAGCACGGAGAGAAGGTGGTCCAAAGGAGGCTGAGATGAGGGGAAGGCATGGAGCAGCTGGGACAAGCTGATGTGAGAGTTGGTGCGAAGTTCACAGAAAGCGCCCTGGCCCTGGGCGGACGAGAGGAACTCCAGAATCTTCTTCTCGTTCTCCTCGCTGGTGTACTCTGCCAGGAGTCTGAACAGCTGCTTAGATGGGGCGTAACTCTGGATATCTGAGCACCAGCTCAGGACCTCGCGTCTTGTGGTAACCAGCTCGCGGGGCTTGTCGTCGCCCCAGATGGTGGGCCAGCGGCCCTTGGTTGTGCGCATGAGAACCTTCTTGTCTCGCAGCGACTTGGGCACACACAACTTATTCAATACATCCTCAACCTCCTCAGGCTTGTTCATGGGGCATACGCCAATCGCGCCGCCAACGACGAAATCCACCATACCGCTCTCGGCAGGGTAATCGGTGACATCGATATCAAAGTGATAGGTGCGCTTCTCTGCACCACTCTTAGTCAATTCACGAGCATGGTGAAGAGGAGCCCGATAAACGTCATAAGGAGGATGGGGCTGCACGAATGAGGGGGGTGCTCTGGCGGGCCAAGTTCGACCTCGGCAGTATATGCGGGGGCGGATTTGAATGACACCGTTTTCTCCGGGAGGGTGGCAATGTTGGAGAGGTCACTATCCAGCGTGAGGAGATTCAAGGTCAACCCCAAGCTAGCAAATGCCTTGTTATCGGGAGGAGTGATCGAATTGAAGCCCGAAATCGGACCATCCACCGGCCGCAATTTCTGTCCTCGGCAGCAACCGCCACCACAGCATGAAGACTGGATCTTCTGAGTACCACCTGTGCCGACATTCTCCAGCACTCTTCTCATATCCTCCGAGTTCTGGGAGATCAGAATGGTCGAGGCTCGACGGCGACGGCCATTGGTCTCCTCAAGCTCTTTTTCGCTCAGAGAATCGGGTGGTGTGATTGGAGTGGCGGGGGTGGCGGGGGAGTTCGAGCCGGTTGTATCGGAGCTTCCTTGGGACGAGACATTGAAGTTCATGTCTGTCACGGACAACGATCTGACTCCGCGTGGTTCTTCAGGAATCGGATTATCGGGGTGGGAGGTGGACGAGACGGGGATCTCTTGGAAGGTACCCTTGCGGGGGCGAGGCCCCGTAGAGGCGATGGTTGCCGACGGCATGACTGGTTCGATTGCGTGAACTGTGTAGTTGAAGAGTGTGAGTTTTGCAATACCAGTCCGGGAGTAAAGCTTTGGACATACCCACGGGGTGTAGATATGAGCCGAGGGCCAGTGGAGGAGCTCTCGGGAATGGCCGCCGGAGGAGATGGGGGAGACGGGCGCGGAAAGAGATGGTGAATAGTCAGAGCCTCGGGGGCATGGGAGTACTTTAAAATAGATCGGAAATTGGTATCTGAGGGGATGTGATCGGTTTCACGTAGACGGGACAGGGTCTAAAAGAGAACCGCAAGATGAAAGGCGAAAATTGCGGGTGTCGGCTGTGGAGCGGAAACGCACGCCAGATTTGGGCAGGGAATTATCTGATTTTGCCACATTCTTCGTCGGGTAAACTTTCACTCTCCGTTTGGGGAAGACTTTCTAACTAGGGGAATTATATCCATTTCCCCCCCAGATCGACGGTGCATTTGGGCTCCATTTGATTTCCATTAGGTACCTTCTTACTTGTCGGCTTTTTTCTTCTTATCAGATCGTGGCTTTTCACCACACCTTAGCTACAGGTGTTATCTCGGTGAAGCCGGAGTAACTGCCGAGCCTATCTAGTATACGGAATCAGCGTAATAGAGATTACGAGGAATTCTTGCAGGGGCCTCCTGGTGTTCCAAGTGAGAAAAGGAATCGGAAATCAAAAAGGAGGTTCCGGAGTGGGCCGACACCGGATCAAACTTATCAATCAATCAGATAGCGCGTGTCACACCACACGGGAACATACAGTCTCCCTTATTCGTCCCCATCACCCCCTAAGAAAGGGGGTCAAAAGGGATGGATCTCACCGGTCCACTTTCCGACCAGCCGGTTATTAGACCTTTCTCGATTTAGACTCGGTACCTGCTACTCGGGTCTGCCATTTCCAACCGTTGGGGTCCTGGTGGATAGGCCGTTACCAACGGTGGGTCGCTCTAGAAACACCGTGGATGTTGCTAGCTTGAAAGTTCTAGAAGAAAAACCCCTGGGTGCGGTCTGGCCTGGCCAGTATCGTCAGATCTCAGCTACAGAGCTGGGGGCTCGGCGGGGCTCGGCATCCTTCCTGAGACTTGAGACCTCGGGTCACGGCTCGAACCGGTTGACCAGTGGGACAAAACTTGAATCAGCCTGTGAAACCTTCCCGCCTCAGGCAATTCTCGGCGGTTTGGAACGGTCCCATCAGATCACTTAATCCCGGACTAGTGTAGGGCCTTTCTGTGACGCTCGCGACACCATCGATTTGAGTAACAGCCCCCGTGAGCAAGGATTGTCATGTCATGCGACAAGGGGTATGGAGAGATCTAATTCGCACGATTCCGGAAGTACTTGATCCGATATTCATGTCCGTTCACCGACCACGTTTTTCCCGTACGGAGTATATTATTAACGTCACATTCATCCAACTAAATACAAGCGGAGCACTCCAAGTCAAATTATAGTCATAAGAAATCCGAATCCTTGCACAACCGAGGTCAACCTAAAATGCCTCCCCGACCTCCCGCTTGACTAAGGCCACAGGCGGAATGAAATGATGCCGCCCCCTAGCCCAATAATAGATCGTTGCCGATCCTATGACGCCAACGTACATGGCCACACTCCAGTTCATCGTCTCACGTGTCACGGGCGTTGATAGGGGAAAGAAAGCAAAAACGAAAAGAGGGAGTAGGAAACAGAGCGCTCCGACATTCACCGCCAGGCCGAACCGGCCCAGTGACCAACGGTGAGGTGGGAGTGGTTCTCCGCGGAGTCGCTTCAGGAGCACACAGCCAATCGATACGATGTACGCTGACATCAAGGAAGTGATCGTCAGAGATATGATGGCATTCAAAGCTGCCTGGGATCCGATGTTGATCATCGACAGGAGAACGGTCACTGCTAACGACACCATCACGGAGTTGAGTGGGATGTTCCATCCCGGTGTTACCTGTTGTTTCGGTCAGCCGGTCTCTTCGTAAAGCGTCGAGAAACATACGTAGGCGAAGAAAGACGAGAATGGGACACCTTCATCCCGAGCAAAAGACCATAGCTGTCGTGATGCGGTCGCGACTTCGGTGATGGTGCTGGCCGTTAGGGTTACTATCAGCACGGCTGTCATGGCGTTGGTGGCTGCTAAGCTGCCCGTCGTATTGTAGAAGATTTGAATAAATGGGAATCCAGTCGCGCTTTCTAGCACAGTCTCGACCTCGCCAAGGGTAAAACATAGCGTCACTAGCATAATGAATCCCAATACTCCGTTGACCGCCACTGAAGACATCATGGCCTTGGGTAGCGTCTCCGAAGCATCTTTGATCTCCTCCGCTGAATGAATTAGCATAACAACAAATAGTCTGCGAAGGGTTATTTGACCTACACATGTGGACGGAGCAGTCATAGCCCAGCATGGACGTGATGGTTGTGGAGAGGCCGACCATCGTTGCCGTCCCAGCATTATCCCAACCACCACCATTGTTAAAGTTAGTGAAAACAGCATGGACATTATTCCTCGGCGCCAGCACCCACAAAGGAATAATAATCGCAAATAGTCCAACGACATGAACGATCAAAATCAGCCCTTCCACAAACGGCAGGTTCTTTGCCAAGAAAGTGTTGAAAATGATGGAAAAGGTCGAAATGGCAATGACTAACATAGTTCCATGCCAGCGCTGGAAGTCATAGTCTGGCCGGTTTAACACGATTAGACCCTGTATGATTGTCCCGGCCAGGTAAGCAATGGAGACGATGGCACATTGCCAACCCATTGCAGAGAGCCATCCTAATAGAGGTCAACAGAACTGATCGACACATTGTCAAGAGCGTCTTACCTGTGATGTAGCTGAGGAATTTCTGTCCTTTTTTCGGAGCAAACTCTGACACCCAATGGTACTGTCCACCAGCTGTGGGAGCCCTGTCCTCATCATCAACACTGCGAAAGTGAAACGCCATGTACGAACAACTTACATCGACGCCATTTCGGCTATACTGGCATAAACTAGAGTGAACCCCAACGAGACTCCGACAAATCCCCAAACTAACCCCGCCGTCCCACCGTCAGTTAATCCAGCTGATAGCAATCTATTTGCGATTAGCATTCGTCCTCAGGAGACCCACAACGTCGTATAAGAGGATCAACGTACGTCAAAATAACCTCCCAAGTACAAATCAATGTGCATCCAAACCCAACAATCGAGATAAATCGAAAATTCCTCTTCGCGACATCAGCTCCAGTCCCAAAGAGCGAATCCCAGATCAGGAACACTCACTCGCAGAACCTGGACTCTCCCCAACGCATTCATATCCTTTTTATCCGCAATCGTCCCCATATACCTCGGCGCAACAAGCCCCTTTTGAGGATAATCCTCTTCATCATGGTCATGATCATCAACAGTTGCAGTCATTTGAGAATCATTCCCAGACCTGAACCGAGACATCTTGCGCGATTAATGTCGAGATTAAGGTCGAGATCAAGATCGTCACCAGGAAAAATCTCCGACCGGCTCAAAATCAAAGCTGGAATGCGCAATCGAACCACAATCGGTATCGTTCCGGGGGGACACAGCATGCAGTCCGCAACGCAATTCTCTCGATTATGAGAAAGAAGAAGAAAACCGGCAACGACAACTCCAACCAAGGCAAATTCAAGTCTAAATTCGAAACAGGATTAGAATTCGACTTCCCCTGATCAGTCCCGAAGAAGCAGGTCCCTGGAGAAGAGTTTAGCATCTAGAATCTATCGAAGTCCATGCCAGGCACAGTAGCATTGAGCGTGGTAAAGGGCGTGGGAGCAAGGCATGGTCAGGGGAATTTAGGCGCCATGTGGAATCCGAATCGATTGACACATCGCTTGTTTGATGTTGGACAAGGGCTTTGGTACTGAGCTTGGACCGCATGATTCATGGTGTTTTATCCCTTGGTGAATCGAGGGTTGAAGAATGGGCGATGAAGCTATCGGCGCCTTGCATGCCAGGGGGGTACGTGCAGGGGCTTTGGAAGGCAAACTTTTGCTTCTACTGCCCCGCGGGCGCTATTATTGTTGAGCCTTAGTATTTGACGAAGAGGACTATTGCTGTCAGGTTATTTGTTGGCTCAATTATCGCGAATAATCGTCTCTGATTGCCCCGGTTGTTGGGGGGTTGGCGACCCAACGAAGTATAAGCCCTGCGCATATTCAATTCCACCTCGGAAACCCCAAACACTTGAACAGGTCGGACCTATCACTCCCGAATCCCTGCGCGGATCATCCGTTAGTCCCCTGCCCCAGTCCACGCCACAATCCCTCCTCGCATTACCACCTGAAAGCATACACCACATGGCCTATCGGAACCCAGCCTCGAATCCACGAACGCATCGCTCCATCGCCCCAATGCAAGAATGGCAGCGGCCCGCTTGGCACCATTACTCGGATGATCGGAGTCAGACGTGAGGGTGAAAACGCTAGCTATTCTGGAAACTGTGATATCAGACCTGCATTGACCACATGTTCCTACATAATATTGAGCCGGCGTCATTCTCACTGGGAGCCTGGGAAGGGATGGACGCAAACCCGCCACGGAAAGTGACCGGCGTTGGCCCTGCACCCATGGGCGGCTACCAGCACATGGGCTACACTAGTCAATCGACATTTTGATTTGGTTTTCTTTCCTTTATCTTTTGGGCTACATGGTCGCCGGGGCGGCTTTATTGTATATAGGCTGCTCGGGTGGAGCTCCCGGACCTTCCTAGGTTCCTCGAGGCCGGCTGTGCATGTGGCCTCCATTCATGGCCCTTTCATAAACTACTTCATCCATTCAATCAGTGGCTATATCCCATGATCCTCTGTGCACTGGCTTGAGTTTTGGGTGTTCCTGTCATGGGCCCGTATGTGCCCCCGGGCCAGTCACCTCCTTTCGAGGTAGTGGATGAATACCATCATGGCGCGTGGATAATCATCACCGCTGCGCTGGGGCTCGTCGTCTCACTGGCCTGCTTCCTGATCAGGCTCTATGTGCGACTCATGCTGATTCCGCCCTTCGCGAGGGATGATTTCGTGTTATTGGGAGCTACGGTATGCTCGGCGGATTTGAATCAAGCTGAGAACTGTACTTAGACTGACCGAAACAATAACAGATTATGGCGATCGTACAGTCCTCACTAATATTCTACGCATGCTCGCGCGGTTTTGGTACATCCATTACTTTGCTAGACGATAGCCGCCTTAACCAGATCCAGGCAGTAAGTCGACAACCCAGCGATGACTTGCGGAAACTAAACAGTTAGTTAATTGCAACAAGCGATATCTTCGCCCTGATCATTATCTACCTTTCAAAATGCTGCGTTCTCGCTATCTACCTCCGTCTTACACCCCAGAAGCCACATAACAGAGCCTCGTGGGCAACGTTAGCGCTTTGCACGGCGTGGTTAATTCCGGCTGTTTTCATCTTGTTGGTCAATTGTGAGCTGAACAAACCGTGGCGGTCACAGGGTGGACAGTGTTTGAATCTGGTAAGTATATCGTGGGCGTTGGGCTTCGGCTAACAAATCATCGATATATTCTCAAGCACACGTCTCGAGCGGAACCGGTCACGAGGCTAACACAAAATCTTAGTTCAAACGCTGGCAATTCATCGCAGCAGTCAACGTGATAACCGAACTTTTAATATTCCTTCTGGCGGTCATCCTCCTAAAAGGCCTTTTCATGTCGATGAAACGCAAACTAGCCATCGGCTTCGCATTTATATTTCGATTCCCGTAAGCCAACCATCCAACTTCCTACCCAAATCCATGCAAAACCAAACATTGAGATTACTCACATCGCCTTCTGCAGTCTGATAATATTCACCCTCCTCCACATCTCGACTCTCCACTCTGCTCTTGCCGAGACTGACGTAACCCTCGCCGCCGTCGAACCCACCCTCTGGCTCCAAGTCGAAGTACACTACGCTCTGGTCGCGTGCAGCGTCTTCTGTCTCCGTCCGTTCATGGCAGCAGTGAGTACAAATTATGGAACAGCCGGGGATTCGAATTTGGAAAGTAGTGTATCTGCGTCGCGGAGTAAGTCGAAATCTGGGTCGGGATCGGGATCTGGATCTGGGAGTCGCAGTAGGAGTTTATGTCGGGTTCAGAGGAAGAGGGCTGGGACGGAACGGGATACTAGGGGTTTGAAGTCGGCTTCGAAGGAGAAGTTGTGTGAAGGGATTGTGAAGAGTGATCAGGGGAATGGGGGGAAGATGAGGGAGAAGGGAGTGCCGATGCGGAGTTCTATGTTTCCGATTGGGGAGCCCGGGAAGAGCTTTACGCGCTTGGATAAGGCGAAGGGTGGGCGTGGACTGGGGTCAGGCTCGCGAGAGGACATAGATGCGATTGAGCTTATGCCTCAGACGAAAAGGCATAGTCGGATGGTGAGTGACGGGATAGAGGAGGATGCAGACGCAATGGTCATCAGGAAGGAGGTCCAGTATTCAGTTCAGTTTGAGTACGACGAGGCGAGAAGGAGGGGCCAGGGGCCTTCGAAGAGGGTATCGAATGATGCCATGGCTTATGTGTAGCTGAGCTTTGTTCTGTGTATAATCAAGGAATGGAATATATTGAAATATTGGGTGTTGCCATGTTTTTGTAGATGGTAGAAAAATGAATATATACAGATCCAAATGAAAGTGATCATGATTCCGAAACGCCGACCTTGGAGTCACTCCTGGTGATACTTGAACGCTAATCCAATCAAAAAAGTAATTCTAATCAAATGTACCCAGAGGGCCGCTTGAAGGGATGTGCCTCGGTACTCCTGTGATGCATTAGCGCCTCCACGTAACAAGTAAAGATGAATGCAACTTACAAGACATACTCATCCAAGCTGATGAGATCAGGCTCGGAAAATATAAGATAAAGATACTTGAGAGTCTCAGCAAGCCAGAAGCTTTCCATCTTATCGCTATGCTCCGACACAGACGTGCGCACGTCCTGGATAGCAGAGTGGCCGTACTTGGTGCGCGTCGCCTTGTCGATATTCTGGAACATACGCCAAGCTGCATCCTGGAGGGACTTGTCGCCTGTGATTCGGTACATGATGAAAACAGATTCGAGGGCTTCGGGTCTGCTCCATTGTCAGTAAAAGCCCAGAAATATTGCGCTAAAGAATCCAAGACGAACCTGAGCTTATATGTAGGATCACGGAGGCTGAGGATACCCGGGGGGATACCTTCAAGCTCGACGACCTCTTGAGCCTTCTCGCGCTCCGCAGGTGTGTTGACTGGCTTCGCCATAACTTCCCTATACCACCGATTCTCGTCCCAGGGACAATCGTCGATGTCTTCGCAGGCGGATACCTTCATGATCTCAGGCATGATACCAGAAGGCATCTGATCGTAGGCCCAGATACAGCCATCTGTAAGTCCACGGGCGATAGCCATATCTTCCTCGCGGTCAAACACCTTGGCACCGATACCAACCATTCCACCGAGGAAACATTTCAAGTGATCCTGAACGTACTGAACACTATGCATGCCACCGCCTTTGGAAGACCAAACATCTGCAGTGAACAGGACCTTCTGGCTCTCGTCCTTGGTCATAATCCTGAAGAGCATATTGTCCTTGATCGCGTCCATGGCATTGTTGTACATATCACGATACTGGTCTGTTTGGGCGCCGAGAAGGATGTGTTCCTTGGGAAGATACTCGTAAGCCGAGTCGGCGCACCCGCCGAGCGAGAA
Source organism: Penicillium atrosanguineum (assembly GCF_028827265.1). Classification (NCBI taxonomy): domain Eukaryota; kingdom Fungi; phylum Ascomycota; class Eurotiomycetes; order Eurotiales; family Aspergillaceae; genus Penicillium; species Penicillium atrosanguineum. Next base: position 2,379,906 of record NW_026623139.1, on the reverse strand, counting down.
ATCACTCGAGTCGAACTTGAGTCGGTCTGCGTTGACCCATACAGGCCATAGACCAGGGATGCGAGTGGCATTCTGGCTCGATTCAAGCTCGTTTGTGATTCTTTGAACGGCGTCGAAGTATTTCGGATCGCCAGTGATTTGGGTTAGGCGGGTGAATTCCACGCTGAATGAGCCTAGCTCGGCTAGAGCCATCCTTTCTGATGGTTGGATTTCTTCGCCTTCGGCAGATCTATAGCTTGTTAAAATTTGTGCCCTTAGTACGATAGTAATGTGACTTACCTGGACCATTCCCAGCGCATTTGAGGCATGCGGTTGTGCGTATCAAAGCAATTGAAGATCATCTCACCCAACTCCACGGCTTTCTTAAGAAGAATAGGATACTTGCCCTCGGTCAAATCATGAGCAGCAAGGAGCCCACCCATATATCGGATAATGATTTCAAACACATTAACATCACGACTAAACGTGGTTGTGAAATCAATATGTTCTAAAGCTTCCAGGGCAATGTGGAGTTCCTTGTCGAGCCCCATAATAACAAGAGCATCTAGGGAATCAACAAGTGTAGCGCCCCACCCGCTGAACGAGTCTACGTATCTCCCACTGTTGGGCGATACCTCATCGCGCATCCAAGCATGCGATTTATATCCGTTCCACGAGTGCATAAAAGCCTCCTTGACGGCCTTCTGCCTCTTGACTCGTTGTTTGCGTTCACGTTTTGACTCAGGCGGGAAGTCATATTGAATGCGGGGAATTGGTGATGGTTGTGTTGGTAAAGGAGTATATGAGGTAACGGGGAACCTCTCGGATGAGAGGTTCAAATGAATGGCATTGGGCGATGAGAGGTGGCTGTTGAGGATGGGCGTGGGCCTTGGATGGTATAATTGATATTTGTGGAGGCGGCTGAGGGGAAGCCAGATCAAGAAGATATAAGCGACAGCGAGAAGGATGATGGAAGATGTGAGAGAACGGCTTTTGCGGTTGGCAAGCATAATGAGGGTGGGGTTTGTCGCGCTAGGATGCTAGCAAATCGAGTTCATGAAGGAATTGAAGGAATGGCGGCCATCAGATGCAAAGAGTGGACAAACTGAATAGCTTAGAAAACGAAAATCAAGAGAAGGAGAAAGAATGGCTGTGAGTGATCATGCTCGGAAGCATTTGCCAGAGAAGCCAGGGATGAAAGAAGGAATTGCGGAGTGTCGTGTGGGAAGCACGTCAGGCAGAAGCGGGATGGGGAAGGATCGGAGGGCAATTACTCCATTGATCGTCAGAGAGGTTTGATACCCTTGACACGCGTCCCCGGAAACATAGCCAACAGCATTGGCATGCAAAGGGGGCCATATGCACTCCACTCTGGGAAAACGGTACATGCGGTAAGGAGCTGGCGATGCAGGGTCCAGTGTTGTTCTTGGTGCTAGCGGTCTAGAACATGACAATGTACCAGGTACATTAAAAGTGGGCGAGACCAGGGCAAAGTCTCGGGTACCCTTTACTCTTTCTGTTTTGTTAGCTGTCAAGCCCAGCTCCACCTGTCCCCTGAAAATGATCCGATCGGGTTAGTAGCGTCTACCTCGATCGATTCGGCTGTGTTGATTTGTCGTCGAGGACCCATTTGGTGGCTGAGCTCGGAGCCGTGCGGGTCTCGATTGTTTCTTGCTTTCTGGCTGGCCAAGCTTTGTGTGAACCTTGGCATGGGCGACACGCGATCTGCTTTCCGTTTCGTTGTTTTGGCTAAGCTTTGGCACTCTATTCCACTAAGAAAATAGTTGCCTCCAGTCTTGCGGATACCATTTCCTACATTGATGTACACAAACACGGTGGAATAGAGTCTGCATTAGATCGTGGGATCGTTGGAGAGATATGAGAGACATCGAGAAAGGGATAACAAAATGGAAACGTCCATGGCTCAAGGCGCCCGAACAAGCTTTTGCAAAGCCGTACAAATGCAAGAAGTAGCTAACCCGCAAAATGCGCCCCAGTAATCATTAGCCCAAGTCCCAAAGACACCTAGTCGTTGCCACCAATGGCAGCAGCATACCAACAACCCTTCGAGACATAAGCATCAAATATGGAGTAGATTACAATGTCAGAACAAGTCCTGCACCATAACTTAGGCTAAGGGATTGAACTCCATCGAACCGGCGCGGTTGAGCTGCACCATCAGAGGAGGTCGCTTCCAGAGCGAAAAAGACTTTTGAGTGGACCACCCCATGGACTCGGGTTCGAGCTTCAGGTCGAAGTTGAAAAGGATTTTGGTAAGAATTAAGCGCATTTCAGCATTGGCGAGACTGTTCAGAAGTCTGATGTTAGTACCCTTGAACAGACAGGGCAGATAAAGTGCATTGCTTACTGCTGCCCAAGACAGTTTCGAGGGCCATAAGAAAACGGCTGGAATGCCTCCTTCTTATCAGACATGAACCGACCAGATTCGGGGCTATCAAGCCAGCGCTCAGGGAAGAAGGCATTTGGGAGCAGGAAGTTGTCTGCGGAGTGGAAGGCCGAGTACAACGAAATCGAGACAGATACCTATCAACGGTCAGTTTCCAAGGACAGTTAAACTAGAACTGGAGGGTGCTGCAGAGCCTCATCACTGGCTTGGCACTTACTCCTTCAGGCACGTATTCGCCGTCGATGAAGGCACCCCCCTCAGGGACAATTCGGGGTAGCATGGCCGGGATCGGGGGATAGATACGCATCGTCTCCGCCAGAACTGCATTTAGATAAGGCATCTTCGCAATGACTGACAAGTTGATGTCAGACGCCTGACCAAAGACACCACGGACCTCACGGATTAGTCGAAGGTACTTGTCTCGATGACGAAGGAGATAGTACACGCAACCAGACAGCAGGGCAGCAGTTGTCTCACTGCCCGCCAGCACGAACACAGCAGCATTGGCATCAACCTCTGAGGGAGTCAAACCCTTTCCGTCCTTACTATGCCTAAGAATGTACGAGGTGAAATCAGGGCGAGTAGTCCCGGACTTGAGACGACGACGGACCTTCTCAACGCTCAGATTGAAGCTATCCGTCCGTTTCTGCATCAGGTGGCGCGGGATCAAGAATACGACTAGCGGCAGAAGAATAGGATAGAACCAGAAGACTTTGAGGTATGAGCTGGCCTTGACCGCGTCCAGGATGATCACAACCCACCAGTGGTACCGGCTCTCGGCGAGACAACCAAACGGCTCGCCGAAAGCAAGATCACCGATCAGATCAAAGGTTGCGTAGTTGAACCAGCGCGTCATGTCGACAACAAGAGACTGCTCTTGGCCCAGTAGGCCTTTGAGCTTCTCGATGAGCATATTGGCGTAAGTGTGCAAGATGCCTTCCTGCTCGCCGAGGGCCTTACTGGAGAACGCATGGGTCAACAGACGACGCATGCGATTGTGCTGCTTGTCATTGGCAGTGATGATGGCATTCACTCCGTTGGGGGTAGGTGTGTACAGAGCGGGATCTTTGCGGAAAGTCAAATGGCCCTTCTTGCGATGACCGTAAATGTCTCTCCAAGCAGGCGCAGCGCGGTAGACAAGTGAATTGGGGGCAATACGAACGATATCACCGTACTTGTCATGAAGTATCTTGATGGTTGAGTGTTGTTTACCCTGCACGTCCCAAAGCAAATGGACCAGCGGAGTGATAGCAGCCAGCTTGGGACCGGGATAATTACAGAGCGGGTGAAAGTACAAAGTGTAAATGGTCCAGACAGTGAAATAGACACCCAGCTGGATTTCGCGATTGCTGTTAGTTCCAGTTTTACCAGTGGATCTTGAGATCACTCACCAAAATTTGTGCGCCGATAGCCACAATCCAGGAATACGAAGCCTCCGACGAGACTGGGCTTCCAGAAGCAATGTTCAAAAACATTTTGAGACTTTAGGTAAATCACAAAGGCCCAATTCCAAACGCTTGGAACCCCAACGCACAAGATTGAGGAAGGAAAGGAGTCTCCGGTGTATGAATTTCGTGGAGTGAGACCTTGCAAAGAATCCGCAGTGATAGAGAGGAGAGGATGCTTCTCACGATGAGGATCAAGCGAAGTTGCATGGGATGTAACCAGCTCTAGCCTGGAGTGAGAAGGCAGCAACTTATATTGTAGCTGACACTCGAAATGATCGAACCTTGACCGCTGTATACAGAACTCGAACTTTGCGGATATTCCCAGTCTTCACTTTAAATCTCATCTATCCTTTCATCCAAGATATCTCACCGGCTAGATTGGATTAATGACATTCGATTCAGGCTCAATTGAATTCAGTGGACTAGTTCTTAGACACTCTTTGACAAAGAAGCGTTGAGAACCCTCTATATGTTCGAATTGACGCTCTGCCCCACTAAATACCTACACGGACTGGGTCAACTACTCTAGCCTAAAAATTGCTCTAGATCGGACGGAGTCTCTTATCGTATCAATTCCAGGCTCCGATGCATCGACAACACAAGTGTGAGTTGGCATAGTGTTCTTGCGGGTCTGGTGCATGTTTTTCTTTGTTCACCCAAGAGGCTTATGCAGCTCTTGTGCCATTCATGCAGATGCACATGCAGGCGACTCGATCTAGAAGCTCGGGTCCTAAGCTGGACCATATATAGTTTGATTTTCAGGATTAATCTACAGCTGATACGGCTGAAATCTCCGGGTGATCGAAGGGAAAGATAATAGCCTGGAAATTTATTTCCAACGGTTTCCATGAATATGTGTATGCCAGATCTCAGATCACCGACGATGGTCATCCAATCGTAAATCATAATTGTTGTCTATTTATTGGTCGAGGTGATATATATATATGTAGGTAGGTATTGCTCATGCTCAGAAGAATCATCTGGCGACAAGGAAACTCAACAGACTGCCTGCGGTCAATCCACCCACAAGCATCATACCCATGAATCCACCCGCGGCCTCTCTCTCATCCTCCGAAACCCGATGGCTAGCGCCCATCATGCAGCTAGACGCTAAGTATCCATTGGTTGCGCCAAAGAACAACTGCACGATGAATAGGTAGAAGAGGTCACTTTGCACCACAGCTCCGAGGCCGTTGATATTGCAGAGTAGATAGAGAGGAACGAATGCGAAACGCGCAATGGCGAATCCAGACGCTATTAACGGGCGGTGGGCGAGGGAGAAGCGTGGAATAACCACGAGCATTCTACCGCCAAGATCTCCAATATTCCAGAGGAGGAATCCAAGCGGGATGAATACAGACGGGTCGTACATCCGGGACTTGGCCGGGTCATTGACAGACATAATCTCTGTGGTGTAGACCGGGAAGAACATCATCGTAGCTGTGAAGCACATGAAGATCGAAAAAGCCAGATGCCGCAACTTCTTGAACAACGTCCACAAGCTGACCGACTTCTGGTCTATCTGGTCATCTTCTCCATCCTCATCCTCATCCGAGGCCTTCAACTGCACGCCAGGACGGCGTCTGAGAAGATGAAGGAAAACCAGCAGTGTGAGTATAGACACGACTGTAGCAGTCAGGAAGTAACTAAAAGCCGATTTGGAAGACGACTGCGGCGGCCCGTCCTGGCCTGCCTTTCTCGGCACAGCCAGAACCGAAATAATCTGCGCAAGACATGGCAGAACACCAGCCACACCCTGTCCACTCATAATCGCCTGCATGTACTCTTCTCTGTCGAAGCCTGCCACGTACGCAAAGACGCCATTTTGGTTGAGACCGGTTGCAAAGCTTGCGCCAAACACCATGATCATCAAGAATGCAAAATAGCTGCCCACCGAGATGTCTTTCATAACCACCGTTGAAAAGGCCAAAAGTGTAAAAACGGCGCAATTTATAAGCAGTGACAGCGTAATGCGCCACGGGTAGGACACATTCTTCTGCATTCGGGCGAGGATATATACAGTTCCAAGGTTTGTGACTGTTGAAACAGAGAGAATGGAGGACTGGTAATGTGTGGCGACCCATTCGTTTGATTCGAACCGGTCGTGAAAGTAGGGTGCTGCAGCTAGGAACATGTTCCTGAAGTGTCGAGTTAGCTTTCAGAGCTCCGCATACATTCCTGAGACCGTCTTTGGGAGTATATCGCCGGAAGACTTACCAGGCCCATAGCATGGCCATTCCGAGGAGGAAGAAAATGCTGTATTCCAGTCTGGAGAACTGGGGTGGCCGTCGGGGATCATCGTGATCACCGTCCTCCACGGAACCTTCCAGTGGCTCGTAGGCCGGCGACTCGCTGATGAGTCTGCGTACGCGATCCATGGTTGTTAAATATGTATTCCTTCAGATCGAAAAAGATCCGAAGTTGAGAAGATCTCCTGAGACCTTGGGGGAGCTGACGAGGTCCAGGGTCCAAGCTGGGAGTTGCAGCTGCGATGATTCAGCGGGGACGGGCGGATCCGCGTGACCAATTGCGGATTTGCAGATTGCGGAGAATGCGAACTACATGCGAACACCTTCAAATGTTTTGAAGTCCATTAATTACTAAACAATAGTGTAGTGTTTTCAGTCCATTATATTGGTTGTTTTGTACATAGTTGTCAAAAAAGAAAGAAAAAATTCTATCGCCAGGCGAATCAAATATGCTAAAGGAATATGAGAAGAGAGGATCCAGTGAGTGGATGCAAAGTGTATCCCAGCTTTAATTTTGGGACGTCATTTGGGGGGGGGGGGGGGTAAAAAAAAAAGCCGTCTATTCCTTTTTCTCCGGCTTGGACTCTTCGAGTTCTTCTTCTTCGACTTCGAGGTCCTGCTCCATTTCCTTATGGAGCTCGTAGAGTTGGTCCGGCTGCACAGAACGGGCCTGCGGAGAGCTAACAGTGTCGCCACCACTCATCTGCCATTCCATGAGCTTAGTGAAAGCACCATCCGGACGGGCGCTGAGCTCTTCGTAGCTGCCTTGTTCAGCGACCGTGCCGTCGTTGCCGAGGACGATAATGGTGTCGGATCGCTTGATAGTGGAAAGGCGATGAGCGATGCTAATGGTCGTGTTGTTGCCACGCAGGAGAGCGGCCAACGCGCTGTTGACAAGAGTCTCAGACTCAGCATCGAGGGCCGATGTGGCTTCGTCGAGAATCAAAATGTCGGGGTTCTTGATCAGAGCGCGTGCGATGGCAATTCGCTGCTTCTGTCCACCAGACAACTGCGCACCGCGGGCGCCGACGTGAGTGTCGAGTCCGTCGGGCTAGAGAAAATGTTAGTGAACAATATAAAGTAAAACAAGTCGATTTGAACTTACGAAATCGCTGATGAACTGGCAGTTAGCTTTGCGAGCTGCGGAGACAATCTCGGAGCGAGTAGCGCGGGGAAGGCCATAAGAAATGTTATCGGCGATGCTTCCAGAGAAAAGAACAGGCTCCTGTGAAACCACGCCGATCTTGCGGCGAAGAGACTTGGCGTTGAAGCCGTTGATGTCTTTTCCATTGATCAAGACTTTACCCGTGTTAGGGCTGTAGAAACGAAGCAAGATAGACGCAATAGTCGATTTGCCACCCCCGGAGGGACCGACGATCGCAACGTTAGTTCCCTGGGGAATCTCAAAGTTCAAGTCCTTGAAAATGGTAACGGCAGGTCGGGTCGGGTAACTGAAGGTTACGTTCTCAAAGCGGATAGGTCCACGCGCGGATTCCACCTTGAGACCCTTGGTCGGATGGATGGTCGGCTGGCGGTCTTGCAGCTCGAAGAGTCGACTAGCAGCACCAACACCCTTCATAAGCTCTGAGTAGAAGCTTGAAAGACCGAACATGCTGGACCCAGCATATGCAGTGTACATCAAGAATGAGGTCAACTCTCCGATGCTGATGGCACCAGATTGAACCATACCACCTCCAACGTAGAGAAGACTCAAGATCGTCATGTTACCCATCAATCCAGTCTAGCAACAGTCAGTAAATAGTTCCGGAAAGTGGTGGGGTTTAAGAGAAGTACTAACCGTGCTGAAGAAGGTCGCGCTAATCAAAGATTCCTTCTTTCCGAGGTCGAAGATCTTACGCACTTGCTTGTTGTATCGGTTGACTTCAAGAATCTCACCCGCGAAAGACTGACTTGTCTTCACGTTACCCAGGCGTTCTTCGGCAATCTTGGTGAGCGAGCCCAGGTTCTTCTGGATCTTGCGACTAAGATTTCGAATAGCTCGTCCATAAAAGAGAGCACCCAGGCCAATCGGCGGAAGCAACAAAAGTAAGATACTGGATAGTTTCAAACTGGTGTAGGCCATGAGACCAAAACCAGCAGCGCCACTAACGCCGGCACGAAGTCCATCAGACAGGTTCTGTGTGATACTCTTGCCCACAATGATAGTGTCAGAGCTGAGACGGGAAATGAGATCTCCGACCCGGTTGGCATCAAAGAACTCAGCGTCCTGCACGAAGGTCTGGCGGAATAGCTTGGAGCGCAATCTTGCGACAATGCGCTCACCCACGATACGGAGAATGATGATACGACCGTAGTTGGCACCCGCTCCGAGGAGAAGGACTCCACCCAGAGCGCTGTAGAACATGGGAAGGCTCAAGCCGAACAGCTGGTTGCCACCTTCCTCGGCGCTCTTCGTCGCCGTATCCATGATCTTACCAATCGAAAAGGGAATCGACATGGTGATAGACGAGGAGATCAGCAAGAAGAAAAATGCGAATCCGAGCCATTTGGCTTCAGGTCGCGCAACCTTGAACAGGCGCCATATCTCGTCGAAGCCAGACTTCTTGCCACTAGCGCCATCCTTAGCCAATTTGGCTCGCAGATCGACCTGTGCAGCCTGCGCGGCTCGCTCAGACAGTTCAAACCCTTTGTCTTCCTCCTCCTTTTCCGGCTCGGAGCGGTTGGTAGGTTCGGGGCTATTCGGAGAAGAGGTAGACGGCTTCGCTTGGAGTAGGTGTGGCGTTGAACATAAAAGGCGTACTTGAGAAACAATCTGAGACGTGTATGGGCTGTATTGAGGGCTCTTCTGGCGAAGCAGGAGAGGAGCCTCGGCTGAGCGGAACGAGACGGTGTGGTTGCGAAGAGTCCCGGAAGCGGTTGAGTATAGTCGACCGGTACCGATGGAGTCGCCAGCGCTGTAGAAGGACCGGGTTGCCTGCGGGAACAAGTCGCGCAGGATGGCGCTCTGTGTTCTTAAAATCGGCCGAGGACTGATGCCCGGAGCCCAGGCCGCCAGTCGGAGACTGCGCATCTTCGGAGATGGATCAGGCTCTCAACGTTGGTACGCTTTCAATGGTAGTGCGCAAGATTGTCAAGGTCAAGTTTCGTGGAGGGCCATTATATAAACAAGAAAGTAGGTGCTCACTCTAATGACAGTACTCGGAGCATGTGGAGATGAGAGATCGCAGCCAAGTTCGGCAATTCGATCTCCGATTCTGCCATTGCCTACCGCCCATGGAAGCTGGTCGAGAGCTTTCGATGCTTGTTTTTACATGTTGTTATTTCCCTGAGTGTTTTTATCTTGGTTGGGACCATTTGACTCTATCACTCGATCTATTCCAGAGTCCCAAGGTTCTCTTGTGCTTTCACTGCAACAACCTCCCACATTGCTTGCATCACGCCCATACCCCACCCCACTTAAACTTCTCGCGATATTCGCGATATAGCCAATATGGTTCTCGACTACAGCAAGTGGGACCAGCTGGAGCTGTCCGATGATTCTGATGTTGAAGTTCATCCTAATGTTGACAAGAAGTCTTTCATCCGTGCCAAGCAATCTCAAATCCATCAGCAACGAGAGCAGCGCCGCCGCGATATCAAGACCTTGAAGTATGAGCGCATCATCAACGATGGCCTGCTTACTCGCATCGACAAGCTTCTTGAGTCTCTCAAGAAGCACGAGGATTCTTCCGCATCACCCGAGCAATTCATCTTCCAGACCATCATGGAGTTCGCAAGTGACCCCGCAGAGGACCAAGCTCCCACACCCCCGGAGGGCATCTACCAGAACGAGCCCGAACAACCCAAATACTCGCAAATGATGAGTTCGCTGGTGGACCAGGTCAAGAAGGAATTTGAAGACTCGAAGCCCGACCACCTTTTCAAGGCGTACATTCAAGGCGTGCAGGGACACCAGGACAAGGTCCAGGGGCTGCAGACGCAATTGTTTGAGAGACTTGCCCAACTTGAGAAGGAAGAGGGTAGCAAGATCACCAGTGACCAGCTGCATGAAGGCTTCAGCCAATCTCACATTGCCAAGGCCAAGGCCGCTGAGCAGGCTAAGGCTACGTCGTCCAAATCGACGGAGGTTGAACTGCTGAACCCCGGTGCCGGCAGCTCTGCTAGCAATGCCGAGAATGACGAGGATGATGATGACCCCGCAAATGTGGAAATCAGCCCACTGGCAAAGAAGTTTGCACAATTGAGACCCAATGACTACAGCGCCTATCTGCAGTTCATCTCCGAGAACCCGGAAATTGTGGCCGAAAAAGAGACTGATGGTCTCTTGGTCGAAGCCTTCAACAGCCAGATCAAGGGCCAGGAAGACTACGCTCGTCAATGCGTTCACCAGGGCCTGCTTTTGCAATATTGCCGTTCTCTTGGCCCTGATGGCATCAAGCTCTTTTTCACCCGGTATGTTCCCATCAATTGCCTGATCCTCGAAATCTAGCTAACATTTATCCTGCAGCATTACAAACAAGGAGCATCGCGCATTCACACTGTTCAACAATGACGTGCGAGACACCTACAACCGCATCAAGACCCGCTCGGCCGAGCTCAGCAAAGAAACCGGCAACGACCCTGCCGGCGTCGAGCAAATCCAGCTACATGCAGTTGACCCCAACACCAAGATCACCATCAACATTCCCGCGGCAGGAAGCCAAGACCTCGTCGAAATCGAGGCTCGTAAGGTCTTCGAGAACTTCTCCCCAGACCTGCAGAAGGCCCTTGCAACAGAGTCTCTGGACGAGGTGAACAAGGTGCTTGGCAACATGTCTGTTGAGGAAGCTGAGGTTGTCGTTGAGCAGCTTGGTGAGGGCGGTATGCTCAGTCTGGAAGAGGGCATTATCGATGGTACCACGGAAGAAGGCCGCAAGAAGCTCGCTGAGATCGAGGCGGAAAGCAAGCTTGAGGAGATTCAGGAGGTTGGAGAGCCTGGTGGCGACGTGACTGAATTGGATTGAAAATAGTTATGGATGAAAAATATAAGTTGCCGATGTCATGAATAAACGCATTGATGTTTCACTTGATGAGTTGTCCTCAGGTTTCAATGTGACATAGCACAGAGCAGTGGGGCAGGAGAAGTCGAGGGGAATATTCTTGCTTCTTGATTTCATCTAGATCCCGTACTACTGTCAGATTGTACATGTATCGCTAATAGTGAACTCTGCGGCTCAAGTTCGGCATGAAAGGGGCCCATCATTTGCCTAGTATAGAATTACTTTCGACTGCATTCATGAATATTCCTTAGTATTAACGATGCCACCAGTCTGAAATACTTAAATTACACAAACCCCCTTGAAGACCTCGCTGCATGGAGTGGAAAATAAAAAAAGGAGAAACAAGGCGAAAGACCTCTAAGCTGGGCGACTGAAGCATGATGTTTGAAAGCTAAAGAGCATGATCACTGGAGCCAGTCATCTCACAATCGCCTAGGTATTGAATATGACCATGGCAGTAAAGTAGAGCAACCTAGATCCCGCTAGCACCCGGAGCTTCCTGGTCCTTCCGCAAGTCGATCAACATCTCGCGGAAGCGCTCCTTGCCCGAGCCGCTGCCACCACCGATAGCGCCCTTGCCCGAGACATCAACCAGCTTCGCAATGCGCTCCCAGCTGGTGCCACCGGCAGAGGTGTCCTCGCGGCTGGCCAGGAATTGTTCGGCCTCGGTCTTGGTCTGGGCACGGTGCTTGTCTGACTTGTTGTTGTAGGACACGTAGAAGTCGTCAATGTCCTCGCGGGCCTTCTTAACGGTTGCCTCCTTCTTCTCGTTGGAAACCTCTGCGCGGCGCGCAATCTCGGCGTCTCGCTTCTCGCGCCATTCCCTAGATTAGTGGAAAATAAATGTTAGCCAGATGACGTGGGCTGCAGGGACGGCCCAAAGCGTGGGGCAGACGGCATGCGCCTGTTCGCCTGGGAATCATTGAATCTCCTTACCGAACAGCCTCTGACTCTGCCTCGGTTTCCAGGGGGTTCACGTATCCGGAAGATGGGAAGGGAGAGCCAGAGCCGGTGATTGTACCGCCGGGGGCAACACGCTGTGGAAACACTCAAGTCAGCATGACACGCACTCGAAATAATGGCCCACGGTCAATCCATACCTCGTTTTGTGTGTGTGTCTCAACTGATGGGAAAGAAGACTCGAATTGACCGAGCTCCTCCGCGGGAACCTCGTCGCCGCCCAATAGGTCGTCGCCCCCCTCTAGGCCCTCAGCCACATTGTCTTGAGGGGTTGCGAATTGGTCTGCATCTTCGCCGAGAGCGGCGCGCTCACGGGCGAGGAAGTCATCGTCGCCACCGGCATTGTTCTCGGCGACTTCGGTCTGGCCTAAAGTAACGTTGTTAGTGTTGACTGCGCGGACGGGCTCGGGGCTTCTGCAAGCGGGTGGATCTTACCCTCAGAGAAGTCCTCCAGGGAGGGGAATCGGTCGGCCATTATGTGATTTTTTGTATGCGCGTATTAGGGATAGAATACGGTCAAGATAAAGAAACCCTGGTAATTCAAAGGATGAAAAGTGAGGTGAGGAGAGCTTAGAGTAGCAAGTAGTTGACAGTTGTTGCCGGCGAGACGCTCGGAGCCCCGTATACTGCCACAAAGGGCGGTGAGTAGCTCATGGTTTCAGTGAGTGACAGCTTCAACTTGGTACTCCGTTACTGCTACGCATCTGGTCTGATTTACCATTTGCTTTGAGTGGCCTGACTTCACTTGGTTTATTCCACTCATTATCACTGCCATAACTTCGGGCTTCAATTGCTCGACTCTTCTACTTACTACTTCTCCCCCAATCCCGATTGTCGCGTCTCGGCTTCTCACTTTCTACGCTCTCCACAAGCTGGCATCGGTTCCTTCCGATCATTCAACCGACAATGGCGTACAGCGACGATCTCGTTAATTCTAAGCTGTCCACTCTGCAGGATACTGCCGACAGTGTCCCTCACGTCGGTGCTTGGCTCTATTTCCATCGGTATACTCTTTCCCGTTCCTCGGCCGCATTAGAAACACGCTGACTTGGAAGATTGATTTGCACAGACGCTTCGCCGAAAACAGTGTGCGCCTCATTCACCAGAGGCTTCCTGACTCCCCACCTGCCAAACGAATCGCTCTGATAAGCCTTCTAAACGGTGCGAAAATGGAATATCCTTGGCCTGGTTTCGCTTCATTAACTAACAATGCCATAGAGCTTGCTCAACAATCGAAGGCGCGAGGTAAAAAGGAGTTTGTGGTTGCTATCTCGCCGGTTAGTTATGCGCTGCTGCCCCGACACGCTCCGGCGCAACCTAACAAGAAACCAGATCATCGAAGAAGCCACCGTCATCACATGGAAAGGAGCGCCGCATTATGTTCAGACGAAGTTGAGGAAGACCTTCGACGCCTGGCTCGACCGTAAGGTCTTTGATATGCCGGTCATGGAAGCTATAATGGCTCGCATACCCGGTCAGTTAGCTGCTACTTGGTCCTTTGGCTGCGTTGTCGTAACTAATAGTATTCCAGAATTCAAACCCAAGAAGGAAGACGAACAAACTACCCAGAAACAACCTCTCGGTGGCTCTTTATTCGGGTCCACGCCCTCTGAGCTCCAGTCACTGGTCCCTCTCCAAGTTGCTCTCACGAAAGCTGCCATGGTCTCCAATACTTCGACCGACACTGCGTCTACAGAGTACAAAAGAATGAACGACCCCCAATCTGAGCAGCCCCCGCTTCCGCGTCAGGCAGCGCAACTTAACCAATTGTTGAGGACTTTGACCAGCGCCGAAAGCTCCGTCTCAGAGGTAATTAAGTCACGGCGTGCGCTAATCGACGGACTCGAGAAGCTCCTTACCACCAACCGCTCCGAGTTGGCCAAGGAAGAGACCGTCTCTTCCGAGCTCGCAGAGAAAAAGGCTCAAACGGATGCCAAGAAGCGCGAAGTTGAAGATGCCATCGTGCGCGGCTTCGACGACACGCAAGACCCCGATCGACCCACAGTCGAAGCATTGACTCCCCCTCCAGTTGAGGCCATCACGCCTGTAGGATCGCCAAAGGCCAGGCCATCGCAAGCTTCCCACGGTCCCTTCATGGACGAGCCGGAAGAGCCTCTCCCCGAGGAATTCTCTCTGTCCTATAGTGGCCAGCCTGACGATGGCTCTGCGTTTCCTGAGCTAGGCAACCTTTCTCCTGGTGGCAGCAATGACTTCGATCTCGGTGCAAATGGGTCAGGCGCAAAGCGGCGCAAGACGACCCATGGCGAGGATGATTATTCGCAATTTGCAGGTGGAGATCTGGATGAAGATGTGTCGGCTTTGCTAGCCTCGCAAGGGAATTAGTGGAAGCTGCTTTGTATTTCCTCGATTTTTTTTCTCAACCTTTAACCTTGTCTGTAAATTGAGGCATCCAATCTGGCAGTTGGTGAGATTTGTGCCCCGAGTTTGCTTTTTCGAATGCGTATACCATCAAGTGACACACTAGCAAGTTAATGATTTAATGGAACACAATGGACTGTTACTGGAACATGCTATTGTTAGAGTCTTGGATGTTGCCCAGGTAGGATGATTGTAAGACGAATAATGTTATAGCATGTATTCTCCAGCAAGAAAAGGGTATTTACTACTTGGTTGCGATCTAACTACATATGAGAAGTACGTTGGTACGTACGTATGAAAGGAAAGGCGTAAACCTTGACATGAAAAATGTCTTCCATCATTCGTATTAACTATGTTTCGAGGGTATGAGCGCGTGAAAAGAGATCATCGAAGTATATCCGGGTCCATCCACCGGTCCCTCGCAAACCGACTGGGCAAGCTACGTCTCCTTTCCCGATCCACTGAAGCCAATAGAGATCGAATATTGTTCGAAGACTCTTCGGCAGGGGGTGCTGGAGCACTAGAATGTTTGGGTTTCACGACCAAGACAATAATGAGTCCAACAACCACCAGCGCTAAAAGGATCATCACTTTGCGCTTAGTGGTGCGTTTTTGGTAATTCGTAGCCTGGTGGATGTTAGTAACCAACAAAAAATTCAAGTATATGGTTGTGAACGTACCACTTTGAGTTCCTTGTCCGCAGCTTTGACCTCGGTCCCCATTCTTTCCACGTTGTAATCAATGCGGTCTAGCATGGTTCCTTGGTCGATGATCATCGATTGTAGTTCCCGGAATATGTCTGATAGCTCGATAATTCCCTTTGCAATATCATTGATTTCGCGCTCTCGCTGCGCAATGGCGGCGTCGTTCTGGCCCGTGTGTCGTTGGGATGTCTGCTGCAACATGGTTTGCGAGAATGACTTGTCGGCGTCGGATTCCATCAGCGAGGGATCTGTATACGGGTTCTGGACTGGAGTTGGGGCGCGGTCAAATGGCGTCGAGAAGCCCTCGAGGTCTCGTAATTCTGCTCGGTACGTCATTGATTAGCCTAGGTCTTCATGCGCTTGCATGAGACAGCTTGATAAAGGACGAGTCTTACTCCTCAAGTAAGTGCTTTGTTTCTTTCGGAACCGAGCACTTGACTCCTGGACTCTCGCCGCTAAGGAGATTTGGATATTCTTCGCCATCGTCTCTTCGCCGTTACTCACTCCACCCTGTTCCTTCGAGTCGCGCACCATTGTCTCGATCCGCTTGATAGCCTTCTGGCAGTCATGGAAGCTGCGAGTAATCTCCTGCGTCAGACGCTCAATTATGCCCTCGTCCTGTCTCCGGAGATCTTCATCGCCGAACCCGGGAAGCAGATGCTTCTGGTGCAGCTTATCCAGTTGTGAAGACTTTTGCGCAATATCGGCTAGGTGCTCGGAGACTTCTTCTTGAATATCGACCCAGCGCGGTGGGAGCAAGTCCATCTCAATCACCATATCACCATCATCGTCGAAGCCGCCTGTCTCGGAGATCAGGCGCCGGCTTTCCTCCGGCTGCGCGGAGGTCTCGAAGCCATTGGACGGGCCGAGAAATCGGGGCTTCTTGGAGGGGTGGTGTGCAAAGGACTGTCGGTAGGATATGTAGCTGTTGCAGGCGACTTTGGTTAAAATCCACGAGGGTCGAGATAGCAACTGGGGATACGTACAGGTTGGTGCGATCCCGCCACATCGTGTCCAGGGTGAGGGGATATGCGCGAGAGGTTTATTGTAAGAAGATCGAGGTAGATACGGATGTCATGATCAGCTGACGGGGGCGAGTCAGGGAGTCGTGGGGGTGTGTCTGTCTGGGGGGTCGGAGTCGGAGTTGGAGGATGAAGCCGAGAGTTGACGGAGCTCTCCCGCAGGGGTCAAAGGTACCGTTTCCGCCCGGTACGGATGGGTCTGCCCCACGCATCTGGCCCGTATTTTTCTGTGTGACGTATGTACGACTATGTCAGGCACTCCAAAGGCGCATAGCATACCAAGAGATTTGGTTTGAAAACTACATGGCTGTCTCTTTTTCGCCGGTAATTTCTTCTTGACTTTTAAGAAATGGGGCAAATCGCAGGTCGCGAAAACACCAAAGCTTTCCACGCCCTATAGCACGCCGTATAGATGAATATTACCCTACAGGTGTCGAGGTGAGCTATGATTTTGCTCTACTTGTCTTTCAGCTTGTCTTGTTATCACCTCTGCTGTATCAGCTGGATTTGTGGCAAGTATAATTAGTAAAGGATCGTATCAAGTTTTTGTACAAAATCTCCGGTGCTTGATTTTGAGACGCCCTCAAATCTGGATGGACTGAGCTAGGCAGCTTCACATCCTTCACCTCCGTTAATTTCTAATGCTATATGTCATACATACCACAGGGGAAGTTAATATGTACTCTACTTGGTGTGCAGAATGACCGAAATCCCATCGTCTAACTAATAAGTCAGCGCAACCTTCCGAGGTCGTAGAAAGTCCATTCTAAGCTCGTGTTCAACGGTGACCGCGCCCTTTCGTGAAAAAGAAAGACCATGTGGCTTTCTTGAGTTGGCGATAGTGAACTACGGAAAGTGCTTGTCTGGAGGTAGGTAAATTGATTACACGGTTCCCTCGCCAATTGATTTACTGTGGACCTAAGTCTATAACTAAAGCATAACAATTAGGACCTAAAAAGGGCCTGCTCGACTTTAATCTTGGTAAATAATTCCCAAGTTTATTCTAGTCATTCAGTCATAATAAAAAGATACTTATACATCACAAGAAGAGTCACAAGACATCCCAAAGACCCTACTTCCTCCCCTTTCCCTTATTCTTCTTCTTCTTGACTTCAGGCTCAGGAACACTAACAGTGCCTTGTACAATCTCATCACTCTGCCCCTGCAGGCGCTGACTCCCACTAATAAAGAAAGTAAGATCCCGATTCTGCTCTTCGAGATCCGTCTTCTCAGTCCTAAGTGTGCCGTTCTCACTGGTAAGAAGTTCAAGTCGTTCCATAAGACTCTGGTTCATGGTCTTTTCTTCCCGATAATCCTTTTCCATAGCACGGGCCATGCTCTCAAATTTATCGGCGCGCTTCTCTAGCCGAGCGCGATCGCGCTCAAGACTGGGTATCGTCTCCGAAGAAAAAGTTTCAAATTTTGTCTGCATCTCGATGAGACGAGCGGATGTCGCCCTCGCTGCTTCTTCGGCTGCTGCGGCTGCTGCACTAGCCTGTGACGCCTTGTCAGCTGCACGCTCGACAACTTCTTCAAAGTACGCGCGCTGGCTTTCGAGTTGGCTAGTGAGTAGATGTGTGTACTCGACGCTCATATTCTCGAGCTTCTCACGTGGCACAGCATCGCCCCAGTCGGGTGGATCGAGTGCGCTGTGGTCTGCCGCCGGAAGCTCAACTAGCTTGCCGTCGGATTTGCTCTGGATGATGCGGTGCACGTAGGCGTCACCGACATAGTCCCATACACGCTGAGAGTTCAAGTCAATGGAAAAGGCGTGCGCGGTTTCTTTCCAGTGGTCAAATGCGTGTGCGCCATCATATCGGCCACAGCCGACGGTACCGCAGATCAGACAAGCCCAGAGATTATCTTCAGTGCGACAAACCGAGCACTCAGCTGGTTCTTGATCGCTGTCGGTTGCCATCCCGCTTTTGCGGAAGTCGTCTTGCGTATAGCGGCACACAGGACAGCCGCTGCCTTTCCATTTCTGGAGACACGTGCAATGAAAGACATGCTGGCAAATGATTGTTAAGAGGCCAGTCGTCTCGTCCATTCGCTCGAGACAGACAGGGCATGTGGGCAGCTCAATCAGCGCCGGTGTTGGTGGCGCTAAGGGTTTACCAGTAAGCTTTGATTGCCCAGCAGATGATTCGTTAGGAGAAAAGGCAGATGGTGAGCCGGGCTCGACGACCTGGATCTCAACCGACTTGACAAAAACAACGTGACATGTCTCAGGCTGTATACGGTCACGTTAGCCTGACTCCCTTCTCCCCAATGTCAAAAACAGAAGATGGAAACATACCTCCATGCTGTTGAAAACCTTCCCATTCCACTCCTTCTGCCACTCCTTCGCTTTCCTCCCACTGCGGAACTTGAGCAAAACCATATACCGATTCGCCCTTGACGTCCTAATCATCCGGAAATGGCTAACGGAGTCCCTCGTTTTCTCACCCACGAACCCCAGGAAGTCCGATGGCGACAAATACGACGGAACCGCTAGAATGCACAACGTGGTGCAGTCCTCTTCCTCAACCGACGCCGAAGCTGTGACAGGGAATGGATAGGAAGCTTCCATACCCCGACCGCGAACCTGCCCCGAGCTGGCTCCACTCATCGACGACTGTAAACCAGCCTGCTGTTCACCAGGATGTCGCGCAGCAGCGGCGGAGCCCTTGAGGTAGGTCGGATAGTCATCATCATTACCGGCGAGGTAAGGAGTTTCTTGCGCATCGCGGTATAGGTGGACGATACCGAAGACGCTATCAGCAACTTTCTGGTCGAGTGGTATGTATCGACCCTTGGTGCGCAAACCGCCTAGGATGTCGGTCCCAATACCTGCTGTGACAAGGTTATCGTCGGCGGTGGGGAGGCTACCGCGCTTGGAGGCGCGTTTCGCGGGGCCATCTTCTGGCGCCACCATGTCGATGCACTCGATGACGATGGCGCCGGAGCGGATGTCGTTTTGGATGTCTTTTGTGGTTCGGGTAGGATTAGAGGAGATTGTAGAGGGGCCGAATGGGTGCGGTTGTTTTGGTCTTCTTTCAAGTGTGAGGTCTTTAATCGAGGATTGATTGCTGCTTAGTGAATCGCTTGTTGCGCCCGATAGTGGGCTGGAGCTCGACGGCCCGGATCGCTTCTGGAATGGTAGGAAAGCTTCCCATGCGGATTCCAGGGCCAGCGGTGAGGTTTCAGAGGATTTTGAGCTAGGTAGGACTTCGAGACTAAGGTGGTAGAAGTAAGAGGGCATCCCGGGCGATGGCTCACATGCTTGAGCGCGAAGCTCTGATGCTGTCCAAGTTGATTCCGCGATAAGACGCGATTAGTCAGCACCCCCAGATTACCTGGGATGGTATCGCCCTGTCGCGCCTTAAGGCAGGCTTCATGGACGGCAGCTCCCACTCGGAGAAAATGGTATTTAGAAGTCTGGAAAAATATTTTGAAATATATGTAGAGGCACTTATAGACACTCTGTCGAATAATTTCTAGCAAGATGCTAGTGAGCATTACTAGATTGATATTTAGAAAAATTACGAATGGCGAACCCAACGGAATTAAACTAAGACAACTTCAAGATTTCCAAGATTGTTGATTTTTGGCCTAAGAAGCTCTCGCAGTCCTTTCATTTCCATTATTAGAGTCTAATCTTTCCCGTGCACTTGACGGGCTAACTTTCTGATCTACTAGGTAACATTGCAATCTGTCAGTACTATCCCATAGATGGCTCATATTAGTACATCGATGAAGCAGGCCAAAGATATTAACTCAAATAGCGATTCCTACCAAAGCAATTCTGGAAAATGTCCCGTTCTGAATAAGTTCCAAGCATGCCTTTTAGATATCAGTCATGAACCCAAGGACTCGTTCCCATTCGATCTGAAACGAGGCCCATTAGATCCAGCCGTAACATTTGCCAGTACACTCGTCTGATCATTGCTTCTGGTAGACCCCTGCCGAGGAAATGATCCTTCAAACGCTCGAGAGCGTACGATCCATTGATCCGTACATTGAAATCAACAATGAGAGAGCCTCCATCTTTGTCGATCATAAGATCAACCCCAGCAGGAGGGTAATAACCCCTCTTATGTAAGAACTTCACTATCTGGCCCATCATAATTGAGAACTGCCTCTCTAGCTCGGGTTGATTGGACGGGTTGACAGCTTGTAACATCTTACGGAGCTCTGCTTGGAGGAGCTTCGAAGCTGCTTCACGTTGAGATGAATGTTCCCAAGCAGCCGATAGCCTGTGGGGCTTTAATAATAAAAAGAATCTCTTTTTAACGCATAGGCCGTATCATGCTCTGAACCTCATCCTCGATCTCACTTGGTGACAGTTCGCTTCGAGGAATGCAGTCAATAATGGTGGTCTCGGGACTGGGTAGCCCAGAGTAAACAAGTCCCTTCTTCGAGAGTGAAATCATAGTAAACATCCGGGTTGACAGCGTGAGTGAGATGGGATACACAGTTCAAGGTACATAGGACTACCACCTGTTTATCAGATGACTTCAGATGAATATGCTGGTCCGCCATTAGGCATAGCACCATTTCAAGTTTCCAAATTCTATCGTGATCAATGACATCGAATATTTCTGTATACGCCTATGATAGCATTGCTTCCTCTCGAGTGTTCCGAGGAGAGGAAGGTAAAGGGCCAAGAAGCACGGGGTGTAAGATATACTTTCCCTAGATGAGCTATTCATAGAGAAAGCCTACTCACACTAGCATTTCACAAACATCATTACCGTCACCCTCCTCAACTGCCAGAGGCGTTTTCTCCTAGCCCCACTATCCAGCGAACTATCATCTGGTCAGACAACTAAGGCGACGTGACGGTGTTCTAACATATGATGATACCCAAATTGGCTACCCTACAATTCGAGCTCATTCATTCTTGGTCATTCGTTATGTCCCGAATGACTGAAGTTACTAGTAGCAACAAGCGTTCTACAATTGCGATCCGGTCCAACTTGGAAACAAAGATAGACTAAAGAAACCTGGTACCTACTAAGCTCCTGGATCGTCACTTAGGTGCGATACAGAAATATTAGTATTCCGGGACTATCCCCAATATAAACTAGTGGATACCGGTATTATTAATAGTTATACCTTTGGGATGTTTTTCTTTTTGCGGGTCTAAACGTCGTATCCCCGGGTAACCAAAAAAAGCAGTGTTGTTTATTGAGACTAGCCTATTAAAATCTGTATCTATTTTTACTCCTATACAAGTCAGACTGAAACCCTCCAGGCAGACTGATCATACAAGGCAGCACTGTTATTTCTCCACATTTTGTGCTTGGCAAGGCCCCCTCTTCCACAGGTCAGACTGAATACTTCCAGGCAGACTGATTATGCAAGGCAGCAGTGTTATTTCCCCTCATTTTGTGCTTGGCAGGGCCCCGGAGCCGTCAAACCAGTTGCTTAATGAATCAACATCCTGACATCCGGATCACCGCAAACCTCATATTTAGTTCTTATGCTGTACAGCTAAGGAAAGAACCATCAAAGTGAAAATGTGCCAAAGAATGTATTCCTCTAACAAACACCCGCTCTCTAGAGCTCGCAAGACCCAGATCCTTCTCTCATTGATTTCGTGGCCATGCGCTCTTGCTGCCGTTTTTACGACTCGTCATAGCCCTCAAGCATGGGTTCAGCTCATAGCGGCATGTCTGTCTCTCCTGAAATGATAAAAAATGATCTAACAATTTGAAGATCACACTTTCCAGCACCACGCCTATATTCATGCTCTCCAGATATCGCAAGTCCGGAAGTCAATCTTATTCGCCGCTTGAAATCGCTATTGATATCTCGATGTGCTTGCTCTTGCTCGGAGTATACATTTCCGGAATCTTCATCCTTGCTTCCCGAGAGATTGGCGAATGGGCAGATATCTACAACTACAAGCTTGCCCGTGGTATTCCACAGGTTTACTCCAACCTCTCATGTATCCTCCTCAGGTAAGTCGGTCCAGGAAGGAAATACAAACTGGTCTTCCGGATGAACTAATTCTTCTAGTCTGTTATACTTGCGCTCATTTGCTCAGGGGTTCTTCCACAAATGTATCAAGCCTATGTTCGAGGCCCGTCGTGTTAACTACACCCTTTGTCCAGCCTGCGACCGGTCTGTGGACGCTCCTATGACCCAGAGTCAGGATGTGACTGTGGCGGGACAGGAAAGACCCTCTATCTCGACTGATAATCTGCAGGGTTTGTATACTGATGATGTTGAGTCCCAGCCGTTGTTACCTCAGAGCTCTCTGGGTGTGGAAGATAAGCAGACTACTGGTATCGTGACCAATAACTGAAGCTTTCGGATGCCAAGACCCTCCAGGAGGTCTGATATAGATACAAGCATTGGTTTGTACGACCTTGCAAATGCGGGGGAAGTTAAGAGCCTGGTCCTTTGACCTTGAAATTGAGCGAATTGAGGAAGTTGATCGTGGGGATACTTTGAGATTGCAGGGTGTGAAGGGGGACAGTGTGATACTTATTGGTCTGCCTGAACCTTGACTGGTTTATCATCTACATGTGGTGTACTTGGTTCCTTGTTGGGCTGTTGAACATAAGATAAGCATCATCTAGAGCTGTGAAATTTGAATGAAGAATGTGACCACGGAGTGCAAGGGTCTCGACCCAAAATGGGTTATGCGAAAATCTATGCAACACATATCTTGGAGCCATGGGATGTAAAAGGGAAAGAACCAGGATTCTTTAACACCACCAATAAACCAACAGTGGTTCCAATATCTTAGCTGATCGACAATCTATTAATACAGGCGATGACGCATCACACTTGATGTGATGAACTAGATGCATCTCGGAAGCATCGACGAATGCTAGCTAATTCCTCGCGGTAACTTTTGTTTTAGTGTCAGCGTTTATTGTCTGGTTGGCAATGATATGTATTTCCGGCATGCGACGCCAGTAGCGCTATTTGTGGAAAGAGAAAAGCAGTAGGCAGTACCTAGGGATCTATATGACTATGTAGCCGTCATATAAGAATACCATTATTGCTACCATCGGCAATCAGAGATTAAAAGTCAAAAATTATATAACAAACACGCCTGATGTAACCCACGATGCACAGGAGACCCTCAAAGCGCCAAGGTTGAAATGGAGGGCCCACGCCGGCTCCTCGTGTTGACTTATTTGCGTCCATATAGAAAGTTCCAGCTATAATGGCTACTATATACAGTAATTATACGAGAATTAAGGTATTCTTGAGAGTAAAATACTATTAGGGTAACCTTACAGAAATATTAATATTCCAGTCTATCCCTAACATGGTGTAAGATATCTTAGCATTAGCGTTCAAGAAACGATCAAAGAGCGTAGGTGGTGACACCAGTTTCGGGAAGTACTGTAACTTCAAATGCACACGTTACAATAAGTAAAATAAGAAGCTATACAAGGATAAACTGGCCTCTTGGAACAGACCAGCGTGGAAAAGAGGATATCAAATCCATAGCCCACAAGTAATAAAGCCCATACCCAAAAACCCCAAGGGCAAAGTCTACAGTATTCCACTCCTTCTGCTTTTGCCTCTTTTTGATCAGTCCATCTCCAAGTCCTTCGATTCTCAATTAATTGCGTGGATGTAGGGGATCAGTAATTAGTATGTATCCAAGTCTTTCTCAGAGACCCAGTCTTTCTATAGTCGGCTTGAATGCGCATCGTCTTCACAACCTACTCGCACCCTTGCCTTCTTGAATCTATAATATATTCGTAGTGCGAAGTCTGATGTTTAAGCGTAGCTGGTCTAGGCAGCACAGACGACAATGGTGCTTCGAACGATACGCATCATCAACTACGAAGGTGCATGTGGCACCAAAGCAACTACACTTGAAAACGACGATTACAAAGAAAATGAAGTAGCTAGAACGGCAGTAATGCCACGTTCAATTCATAGATAGAAACTATGACGGCTCTAGGGCCAGAAAGGAAAGAGTGCCCTGAAACCAGAGAATAAAAAGGAAAGAAGCCATAGCTTCAAAACCGACCAAACGCCATGCAGGTCAGAGACCCATCTCGAAGTCGTTAAAAAGAATCCTCAGCAAAAGCCCCGGTTCCGATTTACTGTCCGCCACGAAGGCGAAGCACCAGATGGAGAGTAGACTCCTTCTGGATGTTGTAGTCGGACAGAGTACGGCCATCCTCAAGCTGCTTACCAGCGAAGATAAGACGCTGCTGGTCCGGGGGAATACCCTCCTTATCCTGGATCTTAGATTTGACGTTGTCGATGGTATCAGAGGACTCGACTTCAAGCGTGATGGTCTTGCCAGTCAAGGTCTTGACGAAGATCTGCATACCACCACGCAGACGGAGGACGAGGTGCAGGGTGGATTCTTTCTGGATGTTGTAGTCTGAGAGGGTGCGGCCGTCTTCGAGTTGCTTGCCGGCGAAAATAAGACGCTGCTGGTCCGGAGGAATGCCCTCCTTGTCTTGAATCTTGGACTTCACGTTGTCGATTGTGTCTGAGGACTCAACTTCCAGGGTAATGGTCTTGCCAGTGAGGGTCTTGACGAAGATCTGCATACCACCACGGAGGCGGAGAACGAGGTGGAGGGTGGACTCCTTCTGGATGTTATAGTCGGAAAGGGTGCGACCATCCTCGAGCTGCTTGCCGGCGAAGATCAGACGCTGCTGGTCAGGGGGAATGCCCTCCTTGTCCTGGATCTTGGACTTGACGTTGTCGATGGTGTCGCTGGACTCGACCTCAAGGGTGATGGTCTTGCCAGTCAAGGTCTTGACGACTATGGTGGGATTAGGACGATGATGGTAGAGTGGCGGTGAAAGTGAAACTTACAGATCTGCATACCACCGCGCAGGCGCAGGACCAGGTGGAGGGTGGACTCCTTCTGGATGTTGTAGTCGGACAGAGTACGGCCATCCTCGAGCTGCTTACCAGCGAAGATAAGACGCTGCTGGTCCGGAGGAATACCCTCCTTGTCCTGAATCTTGGACTTGACGTTGTCGATGGTGTCGCTGGACTCGACCTCAAGGGTGATGGTCTTGCCAGTAACTAAGAAGAGAGTCAGGAACGAGTCGGGTGGCGATGAACGCAGTCCGCGTCGCGGAGGCAACGGTGACGGGGAACGATGAACTTACGGGTCTTCACGAAGATCTGCATGGTGACAGCGGTGATTCAGAGAGGTAGATTGTTAAGGACAGGTATCAAAAACGGGGGATGCGCAAAGGAACGCGAAAGGTTGGGAAAAGGGGAAGGAGGAAGTCGGGAGGGACAGGTTTATGTAGGAGAGGGGGCGAAGACTCTTAGTCAGGAAGCCTATATTTGGGAAACGACTGGAACCTTAGAGATGCCGCGTGCCGGATGAGTCAAGTAGAAAGGCACTGGCCAGTCATTGACGCCACCACCTGTTTTGTCGCGGTTCCTGCCTTATACGCTTATCCTTTCGGATTTTTTACAGTTTTGCCTCCCTAGCCTTCATTCCTTTGCCACGGAGCACTCCGGGCTATACCAAGCGGCCCGAATCCAAGACGGCTTGCTTGATGACGTGTGCCGTCTTATCGCGAAAAGAGGGGGTGGAACCCGAAATTGGTCTCTAGCGCTATCGAGGTACTCGGGAAACGGGGCTGAGACCGGTAAATCAGGTGGAACTCGCCCCGTTACGATAGTACCATAGCACGATAGCGGCTAACTAAGATAGTCATGTGACTCATCACGTGGGAGGCACCGGGTCAGGTGATGCCGGATCCGGTCTCGGAGAGCAGCCACCACCCCCAATCTGGCTGTTTACGACCACATATACATTCAAGGGAAAATGTTCTTTCAACTAGTATGCATAAAAGCTATATAGACACGGTCCCGCGGTTCGCAAAAACGGAGAATCCCACCCTTGTCGAACGCCGTTTTCCTCGGCACTCCGAAATAAAAAACATTGCGAGCGATCAAAGATAGAATGCGACACGGTTGCTTTTACCCAGCCCAGGCGAGGCACGGGTACTGTCGCAGGAAAAGAAGAAGAAAGAAGCAAAATTCAACAACACACTCGGCCGTACACAGGTCATAAAATTCGTGATCCTCGTCCATCGCTGGAAAGCTATGCGAGAAAGGTATACCACAAAGACAAATGGCTAGGAAATAAAAGACAGTATTGGCTTGGGAAAAGAAAAAAAAGAAAAAGAAAACAAAAACGAAAAGAAAACAGTTGGTTACCTGGAACCAGTGCAAAAAGAGTAAAAAGAAACAAGAAAAAGACACAATTCACTTAACAGGCATCTCGCCGGGAGAGTTAATCATAAAGAGCGGTAAAGACGCGCTCGCGCATCGTCACGACGGAGGTCGGCGTAAATTCTTTTCATCCAGGGCAGGGGCATTGGGTAATTGTCACGGGAAAGCAAAAAAAGCGCTGGATTGGGAAAACTCGCTGCGGAAAACACAGGTCGTGAATAAACATCATCGTCGTCATGCGCATGCGCATGATCTGGTCGTCTCTAGTTGGCGCGAATCACAAGTCGGGAGACAAATTTGTTGGAGAGGCAGTCGAAGTCGCTGCGGTTGAATTTGGAACTTGAGCGGCTGCGGAGGTAGGTCTCTTTGGGGGCATTAGTGTTTGTACAATAGAATTGGGGGACAAGTCATATTCTTACCGTGCTGTTCAACGTGCTGCCGAACCTCGGTCATGGTGTTGCACACGTCGGGGTTGGAGTAAAGCAGCTGGTGATGTTTCTGCGTGTCCCACTCGGTGAAGGGGGGCAGCTTCTGTGAGATGGCCTGGAACAGACCGACAATGACACCGACGGGAGTGGTCTCCATGTCGGTGCAGAACTTATCGACGGCAGCCTGGTCCGGAGTGCGGTAGGCGGAGTCGAACTGCATCTCCTCCCAGACAGCCAACAAGATGGAAGCCAGGATGAAGATGGTCGGCCAGTTCTTGAGCTTATCACCACTGTACACACTGGAGTACAAGGCAGAAAGCTCCTCCAGAACATCCTTCTGAAGCTCACGCCACATGCTCGCCATAGCACACTTGATCTGGAAGTTGATCATCACGGGGGCCATGACCTTGCCACGGAACTTCGAGCCCGGCTCTCGAATCTGACCAAGCAATCCTTCCTCGCCACCCAGTCCTTCGACCATGGTAACGTGCAGGGTCAGGTTATAAGCAATAATCAACTTCAGTGCCTTCCGGATAACCGGTAGCTTGGTGCGGTAGTAATAGCGGAATGCAGTCTTGAGCATCTGCGTCAAGAACGGCGTGCCCTCAAAGTAGTCGTCGACAAACTTCTCAAAAGTTCCGTTGCCGTCAATGTGACGGTCCAGGTAGTCAGACAACATAGCGTGCGAGATGCCCTCCATGCCAGCGGAGAGTTTGGCAGTCTCGACTTCGTACTCCGTGGGCTCGCGGTGCATAGACTCGACCCAGTCGACGGTGAAGCACTGCTCGTCGCGGACGTAGACCTCACGAGCATTGATAGGCAGAATCTGACCATAACCGTGCGTAATGAATAGCGTGCGCTCCTGGTCCGAGAAGCCCTTGATGTTGCCAACGGAGAATCCCATGGAGATATGGCGCTCGTAGTCGGCCTTCCAGTCCTTCATGAAATACCCAATCTCCTTGATGTCAATACGAGTGCAAGGCACCTGCCACAACCTAGCATGAGACGGCTGGCAGCCTGCACAGGGCTCGCCCTTGTCGCAGGTCTTCTTGAGGAACTTGCATCGCAAGCATGCACGGAGCTTCCGGATCTCGCTGGCCTGCTTACGCTGATCGGGCTTAAGAGGACCCTTTCGCTTGCCGACTCGCTTCTCAGTCTCGGGCTTGCCGTTCTGAGATTGCTTGCGGACCTTGGTCTCGGCAGTCTTGGCGGCGATTGGGCTCTTGCGGGACGGTTTCCTGCTAGGGGGAGAAGCAGAAGACTGAGATCCGGCTGACCGCGTGGGAGAAGTTGACTTCTTAATAGGAACTGGAATTGGGCGAACCATGGCACTTGGGCTGACCGCAGACGGAGAGCGGGAGCCGTGCGAGGAATGCTCATCATTGGCGCGGGGAATGATAGAGCTGATTATGGGAGATGTACCTGACAGGCTCAATGAGTGGCTGTGGCTGTGACTGTGGGAGTGGCTATGATGGTGGTGATGATGGGGGTTATAAGGCAATTCCATATTTGTTTCCGAGCTGGGAGAACTGATGGGATTGGCAAGATCAACAAAGCTGCCGTAGGAAGTCGAATATGAAGACTCGGAGAGACTGCGGTCATGGAGAGTCTGGGTGGGGTTGACAAAGACACCCTGCTCGGGGAAACCGAAGTCGAGGGAACGGCGGTGGTCGACCGTGCTCCAGCCATTGTCGCTACTGGAAAGGGAACGGACCTCGAGATAGGTGTCTGTAGGCGAGCTGCTCTCCAGAACAGGGTGCGGGGCCGAGTGGTAGACATCATGAAGTCCATTTGGGAAAGTCATCAGGTCGGTTTGGAAGTCATGATAGGTGAAGGGCACCATATTTCCGACGGGGCCCGATAAGGGCAGATAGGGACCATCAAGCAGACCGGCGCTCATTTGACCCTGGGGGTCAGACATGAGATCCACTGGAGACGACTGAATGGCCATGGCATAGCTCGAGGTAAACTGGGGCGCGGATGACGGGTCCTCGGGCGAATAGGGCAGCGGCTGGTGCTGATGTGGGCTGTGGTGTAGTTGTTGAAATTGCCAGTCGACCATCAGGTTGTGATCATGGGCCACCGACTGTTCCAGGGTGTGACCGCTGGTTTGAAGGCGTGAGAGATCGTGGGCTTCGTCAGACCGGGAGGGGTTCTGATCTACCGGCACGGGCCATGTATGCTGGAGATAGCCTCTAGAATCGTAGTCGACGCCGAGGAGGCCATCGCTAGGTAAATCGACATTCGACATGGCGTCTTGGAGGTCCAAAACGTGGTGGTTTAGGTGAGGGAGAAGGGTAGGGGAAGGGCCAGCCTGGATGAAAAGGCCTTCTTCAGAGAGTCACACAGCCATGGGGCAGACTGCGAGTGAGGCGGTGGGGGGGGACAAAGCAGCGGTGAGCAAGTGATGCGCTAGGGGAGAATCGTGTGGAGAGTGGGGAGGCTGGCTGGGATGTGTGCATCACAATTGGAGAACACACCCTACTGCCACGCCGTACCATTACCTGGCCTAGTTAGTCTGCTACTGTAGTCGGTTTAGTTCTAGTCTCTCAACACTATTGGATATTCTGGGTAGGCCGGATCGCAAGTCCCGGGGTCCCATGATCTCTCGCATGGAATGCGGACTGGGTAGCCTTTCGATGAGATTCTTATTCTTATTCTTATAGCTCTAAGGACGCCTAGGTATGCTCTCAGGAGGAGTGCTGACGCTATACTCACCTAGAGGTATGTGGTTGTTTACCCTTCCTATTTCCGGTACTGGTGAGGTGAGGACCGTGGGAATCATCGGCGAGACACACGGGAAGCCAGCGGAAAGGGAGATCAGTGGATCCACGCAGAGACACGAAAAACGGGAAAAGGGAAAAAGAACATTAAAAAATTTAGACGAGAACGCGTGGCAATAAGCGCAGGCCCGTGCTGCGAATCGATCTGACATCGGGATCTTGAATGATAGTCAAGTCCTTCCTAATCTGCTCCAATCACCGTGCCCAGTGATGAGCAGCACGCCCGTGATTCGCGCGCAGTCCAGGGTCTACCTTGAAAATAGGACACCATCCCTCATGGGGAAGGAAGCATGGTGGGGGCTGACCATGCAGTCGTAGGAAGGGTTATTCCTGTTGGGGGGATCACGCCGATCCAGTATGAAACCGAGTCGTTCTTGTACTCCGTAAACCTTGAATCCTTCACTCCCTCGGGAGAGGCGTTGGGGGAAAGATCTCAGAAGTGACAGGTCATGGCCTCGGGGCTCGTTCTATTTCTCGCACGGAGGCTTGGGCCATATGCAGCAAGCAAGGGAGAATAACAAGCCACTGGGGGAAAGCCTTGAGAGTATGAGGAGCATTGGGGGCGCATTGGGAACATAGATTAAAACGGCACCAGCCACCGTCGCGTGCAGGAGCCTAAAACTTGGATATATCACATCGCAGGGCGTGTCATCATTGGTTATGAGTTCACTGTTCGCCTCTGACATGCGGAGGTTTCAATAGCTGCTGCACGCTGTCATGGCATGATGCATACAGTCCGCT
Source organism: Penicillium atrosanguineum (assembly GCF_028827265.1). Taxonomy (NCBI): domain Eukaryota; kingdom Fungi; phylum Ascomycota; class Eurotiomycetes; order Eurotiales; family Aspergillaceae; genus Penicillium; species Penicillium atrosanguineum. The sequence goes on along the minus strand of NW_026623139.1, from coordinate 2,349,627 downwards.
ATCCCTCATCGGGGTTGAGCGTTGTGAATTTGCAGTAGAGAGATGTACAACATGTCCGTAGGAGAGAGAGAGGGGTTGGCGGGCGGAAAAGCGAAAAAAGAAAAAGAAAAAAAAACTAGGAAAGTGGGGAGAACAATACCAACGTCAAATCTTCCACAATAGCGACAGTTACGTCCCCCCCATCCATTTAGATTGTGGGAGTCCGGTCCCGATGTGCTCTTTGTTCCTTTGATTCCATCCATCTAATAAAAAGGGTCCAAAGTCCATGCCATTTACGGTCCCGGGGAAAAACCGACGAGTTCGATTCCCCTCTCAATCCGCACCGATAGCGCGCGAACAGAAGCGCCCAGGGAAGCGCCCCGCGAGCTCACATCCGGCCGGGAAAATGGCCAGCCAAGAGGTACCCAGGCCGGGGATCCCAGCCCTGTTCACGCAGCCGCCGCCCATCCGCGACCCGCTCGTGACCGAGTCTATCGATCTGCAGGACGCGACCCTTGAGAAGTGTCTCCCTTTTCTCAAGGGCATCCATAGTAATCAAAAGGGCCCCTTCAATGCATGTGGAGTTCCTGCACTCCAACGTGACGATCATGTAGCCTATCTCTATGATGCCCTGGAAGATTACCCCGCCGGGTTCGTCGCCATGGACGCCAGTCGGCCGTGGATGGTCTACTGGGCCCTGGCGGGGCTGTCCTTGTTGGGTGAAGATATTACTCGAGTTCGTCAACGGTCAGTCTCATTATTTATTTCGTGATTGACGCCATCAGCCTCTTTTTTTTTTTTTTTTTTTTTTCTTCTTTGGTTTAATATGCTCTTGCCTGCTTGGTGCTAGCCCGTGCAGCTCTGGGGAATTCCTCGGCAGCTTGGGCATCACTGGCATGGCATATCATCAATATGAGCAGGAAAATAGTCGAAGCTAATGCGATTACAGCGTCATCGAAACACTACGGCCTATGCAGAACCCCACCGGCGGCTTTGGTGGCGGCCATGGTCAAACATCGCATGTTGCTGGAGCTTACGCCGCCGTTTTATCGCTGGCCATGGTTGGGGGAGAAGAAGCCTTTGCAGTGGTGGATCGGCAGTCAATGTGAGTTGTCTTTCCAGAATTTAGCGCGTGCGTCTGACCCGTTCCTAGGTGGCGATGGCTCGGCCGATTGAAGCAGGCGGACGGAGGCTTTCGCGTTTGTGAAGGCGGGGAAGAGGACGTACGGTAAGCAAGCTCATGTCTGTGATGCACGATCTAGGCTCTGACTCGCCGTGGCAGCGGTGCATATTGCGCCATGACTATCATCTCGCTTCTCGACTTGCCCCTGGCTCTGCCGCCCCATGCGGTAGCTCGATCTGCAGGAATGGAAAAATTTACGGACGAGCTTCCTAACTACCTGGCAAGATGTAAGGCATGTCATTGTTGGTGGTACGGACTTCGGTGTTGACGGGCTTTGTGCATCCAGGTCAAACCTTCGAGGGAGGCATCTCCGGTAGCCCCGGTGTAGAAGCGCATGGAGCATATGCTTTCTGCGCGTTGGCTTGTTTGTCGATTATAGGTCCTCCGGAGGAAACAATTGGCAGGTACGATATCTCCGGCGATTACTGTGACCATTTATTCATGTGATGCTGACTACCTTGAAGATGCATGGATCTGCCCCTCCTTCTATCATGGCTATCTGCGCGGCAGAATGCTCCGGAGGGAGGATTCTCCGGAAGAACAAATAAGTTGGTAGATGGATGTTACAGCCACTGGGTCGGCGGATGCTGGCCACTGCTACAGTCCGCAATGGATGGAAAGCCGCAATCTGACGGCCCTCCCCCGCAAACCGTGGGCAGTCTATTTAGCCGTGAAGGATTAGACCGATATATTCTCTGCTGCTGCCAGTCTCCGCATGGCGGGCTTCGTGATAAACCGGGCAAGTACGTGACCAGTCCATCCCTAATTTGTTTGCAGAGGAGTTGACCGTGATACCAGGAGTCCGGATTGCTACCACACCTGCTACGTGTTGACGGGCTTGAGCGCAACACAGCACCGTCACTACCGCACAGACTCGAGTGCTTCGTCCAGCGAGACGTTTGCATCCGCCTTTTCCTGGAAGTCCAGGCCGATCCGCGAGGATAATGTATTTGAAAGAGGCGACCGACTTACTGCCTTCCACCCGCTGTTTGTCATCCCACACCAAGCCGCTGAAAGAATGCGGCTCTGGTATGAATCCGAAGCCTTCTGAGGCCAAGCGGTCGGTATGTGCACCACATATTCATATAAGATGAGCCACGTCAAGCCATGGTTGAATATTTGTGAGCTATGAGACACAAATGGGTGAAGGATGGAATCGAGGACTGAGAGCCCTCGGCTATCAGAGCAATAAGCGACGGGTAGTAAAGGAATGACCGGCAGAGCCCTAGACAGTTAGGGTTCCCCGTGGGAGCCACGCGGGTGAATTGTCAGGACGCAAGGGATCAATTTGGCCTGGGCGGCTGAAAGAGTGCAACGTCGGACTCGGAGCATGTATTGTCATTTTCAATTTTCACTTCCAACTTTACCCCTAGTAACTCCTATGATCTTGAGTGATCGTAGATCACGGTTTGCCTTCGGACAGACCAAGGAGCTGCAAGAAGCCCAAGAGGGCAAAAGTCCTAGTCATCACGGGCGCAGATAAATCAACGCCCATCCCCCACCGCAGTGCCAACTCATCACTGCGTCCGACATGCCTGTCGAGTAACTTTGTCTGTTCAAATCGTCCCGAGGGGGTGCGTGCATCAAGTCCACAAGTCAGACGCGTTCTGCACAACATGAGGGGCCTTGGCGCCAATCGCCGCTCAGGCCGTGGACTGTGGATTTCCTGCGCGTTTGAGATGAAGATCCATGGATTAAGCGGTTATGTCTCAAGATTTCTCGGCGTCTAGTGCGGGGCAGATCAGTTACCCGAGCTGAGCACAACTTGACATTGACACGGAGATGTTCTGAGTATTCACAACCAAGACTCAGGCTGCAGACCTCGATTCTTTGTTTTGATCGGCGAATTGCAGGGGGTCAACAAGCCAGGCCCAGGAAGGGCCGGGAAGAGACCTCAATTCGGCTCCATTTGACTGGCAAGCAGCCATGCCAGCGCATCAGTACCTTAAAACCCGCCGAAAGATGGGGACACATCCAATTGCCTCGCAGAGAGTAACAGGAAGACAATTGCGGGCTTTTACCTTTTAGCCCCGGTCCAATCTCTTCCCTGCGTTCCGCATTCATGACATCGAGCCCACCGATACCCTAATACGACCCAGTTTACATTCTGGCAGTGTATACCTAGGTATCCTAGGTATTCTTAGGTCCCCGGACCCATGTCCAGGGCCGAGAGTTAGTATGTATCGGGATTTTGTGTTCCTCTGTTCTGTTTTCTGTTTTCTGGTTTCTGCTCGAATTGAGGGCAATTGGAGGGGGAAAGTGTGCTTTCCTTCAGCTATCTTTCTCCTGATTAGGACTAAGTTAGTCGCTCAGTTACTGACGCGTCGGATCTTCATCGAGCTAAAAGATTTTCGTCTCGATTGCAACCGTTGCCTCTTTCGTTGTGTACTCCGTACACGGGACAACTCACGGTATGGCTCTTTGTATCAAATGCCCCACTTCTTTCCATAGAAGTAATTAAGTATAGCTTGAAAGCAATCTCCCTGAATTTTTCATTACTTGCCTTTTTTCTTTTCCTAGTACCGTGTGTTTTGTACTTGTTGTGTGGCTTCCAATGTCTTTTTCGATTTACTAAAGTCCCTCTCTCATCCTCTTCTCACCTTTCGCACATTCCGGCATCCAAAGGTTGGCGTCTCACCAAACGTCCCGGGCGTGCTCCCTGTATAGCCTCACGGCAAACAACCCCCCAAAGGTACTATTGTCGAACATTGGGCATCACCTTCCGCATACCTTGTAGCTGCACCGACAGCCTCGGCCTCAGCCCTACCCGCTTCCCGTCGCTGGTCAGCCAATCCATTCAATGCTGTCGGGGTAACCGCCTCTCGCGAAGTCGTCAGTGGGCACCGCATCCGCTCTTCCCTCCTCGACTGGTCCAGATTCACCCGAGATGTACTATATCCTCTACCTGGCGAGTAAGTAGCTTGTCCCGCATTGCGTCTCCACCCTAGAAGCCTAGCTGCACTAGGGAATGACATCAAACGGCCCTATCAATCCCGATCTCACCAGCAAAGAAGAAACAAACCCAATTAACAAAATTAACAGGCCTCTGCCGCCGCCGCCGCTGGCCAGAACCAACCTACGAAGCTTACACCACAACTGGCGGGTACACATGCGTGGCGCGGGTCAACAACCGCGAATACCAAACAGACAGCATCCACGAATCCGAGACCCTAGCGCGCGAAAACGCAGCCATGCGCGCGTACCTGATCTGCCGCAACTTTTCCGTCAATGACGGCATGTACCCGAGTGGCCACAAGCACGGCGGCGCTGTGCAGGGGATACCCGTTGCCATTGGCACGGGACGCAAGGCCAGCCGCGATGATGATACTGATACCTCTGTCAGTAGTGGGGGGAGCTGGAGCGGGGAGAGCAGTCCCGAGCGGATGATGAGGTTGGATGCAGAGGGGCAGGTTGTAGTTCCTGCGAGTGTGGCAGGGAGAGTGCTTGATTATGCACGGGAGTAAGGTAGTGGAGGTTTGATTTGGTGGTTTGTTGGGGGGCGAAGATGGTGTGTTTCAAGAATAGGGAAAGTGGGGGTGACGACTTTACGGCTTATGATGATGCTTTTTTTGCGGCTTCATTTGAGATTATTGTGAGCTTTCATAGATGAAAACGTGTATCTGTTGAATAATGCTTTGATCGTGCGGGCTCGAGCCATGGCTGTGCTTGGACTAATGGTGCATAGATGGTGGATTGGTATCGAGCTTCAAGATTGTGCCCTTTGAAAATTTGCATCATTTGGAGGTCAGCGGTCAATCATTTTATGCGACTGTGTGGATCTCTCAAGTGCTGTTGAAATGACCTGGAATGATTTTCATCTTCATTTAGCGTGGCTTGTTGATTGATGGATATTCCGATGACGATGTTATGAACTTTCCTAAAGTTGTTCCAGAGCTTGACTATTAGTCAAATACATTCATTTATTCTCTCATGGTCGACTAAATGGAAATGGCTCACTTTTTAGCTCAAAACTTAGCAAGACGTGAATAAATTAGAGCGAGGAAACATTTGTACGTTTCACGATTAACATCGTCATTCAAGACCCAGACTTGATGAGTTCATAGCAACTAGTCAAGCACAACAACGCTAGGCCAACATTTGAGCAGGCCCCATCCGGCGACATCGAGCTTGCACATCAGCGCGTCAAATCCTCATAACATCCTTTTGTACAGCCAATTGTTTTTAACTCAGCCTTGGGTCCCCACAGGAAGTCAAGCTAGGCAAAATCTTAGAAGAAGCATAGATGACGCCGCTGTTGTAAATGTGAAGACTGATCTCATATCTTAGTTCCTGACTGAGCCAGACCTCAAAATACTACAGGTCCCGCTAACTTGACCTTCAGATTAAAGCTGCCTATGTCTCGTTTTCGTTTACCTGTTGTGACCCCACGGTAAATTTGGCGTTCTGTAAGTGAAACGCCATGTACACCACTTTCAGCAAGGTGAAAATCCTCGCAATGTTTGTCTTCCAGTCATGCCTACACAAAGATTCTACATTCAGCCCCGACAGCGCGCTTGAGTCGCAGGATGTCTGGCTTAGCTTCCTTTCTCTACAATCCCAAGTATCAGCCTAAACGTCTAAGATACGGCGAATATTCATATTTGACAGAGACATGAGTAAATATATCTGTTGGGAATTCACTTGCAATTTTGTAGGCTTCGAATCGTTCATTTGTTGATACACACTACGCAAGTGGGTTGCCGGCGGCAAGTGCATGCGTATCTTGTTCCAAAAATCCCGTGCAAATATGATGAAGATAAGTAAGGAGATTAAATTGACGAGGGTGTTGCTTCAGCCTTTACGCGTAACCAAACGATGAGGAATATTTGGCAGCGGTGTGAGACACGAAAAAAATATACAGATGACCTCTCATGTATAATGTGGGACAGACGAGCAAGATGTTGGAGGTAAGGGTGCCTGTCGAGTACATAGAAGCAACCCCTGCAAGGCGATAAAATAAATCACATAGTTTCATCTAAAACAGCAAATATTAATCCGTGAATAAATATAACTACCACATAGCCATAGCAAGATAAGCTTTCACCAGCCCCAGACACCGCCACGATAGCACAAAGTCCGCCACTCGTCTGACATGACGTCATGTCGCCGATCCAGCCAAGGCAGCACAAGATGACATCGGAAGTTGTTGCTGTGCCTGGACCTAGACTTGGATTTGGCCTAGCGGTGTTGACCGCGCACACCCGAGCTTCTCCACATTTTATTGAAACGCCTCTGCGTCATGAAGTGATCGCGCATCACTTTCCCTCCCCCTTCCTTCCTCGAACTATCCATGGATGTCCTCTACCCGCAATAGCAACAATACCGAGTGAAAGACATACCAATAAACCAATTTCACGATGCGTCACGCGACGCGAAACTGCGGGGCCCTTGTGTCGACGGCAAGACACCAGACGCGCCGTGTTGGAGTACACTCGTTAGTTGGCAGATCGGGGACAATGACTTTCGGAGGGTGTCGCCAATTACACCTGCTCTCAAATGGTGCATTCGAGCAGAATACCCCCCTTGGGTGGCGGTTATCGACCTCAACGACATTATTCAGACCCAATGTTGGAGCTCTTGGGCAGCTTGGACAGACTCAAACTCGCTTCTTCAAAAAAGCGAACTACATCGAGAGAATTGGCGATAATGAAAGGACCGAAGACGTCCTTGAGGCACTCGAGGTCAGGGATGATGAGCCGGACACAAGACCTTCACCGAAAGTACTAGGCGCCAATGGAGAGAAGCCATCTACTGAGCACCAGGATGCCAAATGGTCCGAAGACATGACCAAGGGTAAGCAGCACTTCATGGCAGCGCAATATTCACCAGCTAACCGTAACAGGGAAAATGCTAACGACCCCATCCCGACTTTTCAAAATGATCATCCCTTTAACCACCGTCAGTACACGCGGCGACAAAGGTAAAACCTGCCCTCGCGCATCTATACCGCAATACCAAGCTAATCAAACCCAGGAATTGAACCAATCGCCATACTCATCCATCCGCATCAACCACTCTCTTACCTCGAGCGCCTCATTCAATCCGAAATCCCCCCAATCGAAGGTGAAAGAGAAAAACTCCGCCCACCGGCCATCTCATTCATCGCCTTACAACACGAAGATAACGCAATCAAGCCTCGCAAGCGCATTGAAGATGATCTGAGCGATACAAAAGGCGAGAATTCAGACGGAAACAACAAGAAGCCCATCAAACGCCGCCGGTCCCGTGATGAAGATGCAGAGACCTACAGCTACCCCCGCAAGACTGACTCCAGCCTCGACTCTCTAAACGGGCAACCCGAGCGATTCGTCAGATGGTCTCAGGCTACCGAAGTGGGTGATTTCATCCGCGACGCTTCCCGCGCACGAGAGTTCATCGTTACAATCGAGGGCGCGCCTGAGGGACTAGGTCAGATCCGGGTAACTGTACCCTCATTCCACGAACGGACGTATTTCCTGCGTCTCCGACTGCGGAAACTATCTCGCCGAATCCAAGGGATCGCAGATATAAAGCATACGTGTGACGAGCTCGCGCACCGCGGGGCGCAGCGCGTCGCGATGGGTGGATTCGGTATTCTCGCTGTTTGGTGGTATAGTGTATACAAGTTGACCTTTGAGACGGATCTGGGGTGGGATACCATGGAGCCCGTTACATACTTGGTCAGTTTGTCCACGCTGATGGGAGGCTATTTGTGGTTTTTGTACCACAATCGGGAGATCTCCTATAAGTCTGCATTGGACTTTACTGTCAGTGCGAGGCAGAAGAAGCTGTATCAGTTGCATAATGTGGACTTGCAGCTTTGGGAAAATTTGATTGACGAGGGCAAGTCTCTTAGGAGGGAGATTAAGAGTATTGCGGCGGAGTATGATGCTGAGTGGAATGAGAGGGCGGATGAGCAGGATGAGAGAGTCACGGAGGCGTTGAGATCCAGGAAGGAGGAGAAGGAGGACAAGAAGAAGGACAAGAAGGATAAGGATGATGAAGATGAAGATGATTGATTCATTGATTGAGTGGAGGTAACGGGTTGAGATGTCATTCTGGTTTAGATCTGGTTTCTCTCTTTCTACATCGAGTTCATAGCGCTTTCGGATTTCTTTGTAACTATTACTAGCATCTCACTTCAAATATTCCTAGAACAACCCGATACTTTTCTTCTCAAATGCCAATAAACAATTAGAACCAAGTCACACCTAACAACCATTACAACGTTCCATTCCGCACAGGGTCATAGTACCCTTTCTTCGGCGGAGTCGTTTCCTCGGCCTGTTTTTTCCCTATTCCCAGAACCCCCATTAGCTCCATCCATCAACCAACATATATCTCAATAAAACAAGACGTACCATCAGTAACAGCGCCACTCTCCCCCTTCCTCCGATTACGATTATTGCGCACATCCCTCGACCGAAACACACTATACAGCAACCAACCAGCAACCCAGTTTGGCCCGTACTCGCCATTAGTACCGCCTAGATCGAATAGTCGTCGCGTGAGAGTACTGGCATTACGCCAGATCTCCATGATTGCGTACCGCTGGTGGTCGGGGCGGATGTGGTGCCAGAAGAATGGGGGCCGGGTGTTTGGGTCGGCGCGGACGCTGTCGAGGAGATGGGAGGTGTCTTGGTTCATGCGGTTGTATACCACGATTGCTTCGTCCTGGGGAAGTTAGTTTGGTTTGAGGTCTGAGGAAGTGTATCTAAGGTACTGAGAAGATACTTACTCGCATGGCGCGGTAGAATTGCTCGTCTTGTGGATTGTGCGCACTAAGATTCAGCGCGTGCATGAATTCCTCTTTTGAGACTCGTGGGCCGACGGGCGCCATGGTAATTGTGATGGTGCGAGATGTAGTATACGTTATGATCTCAAATGCTTGCACAAGCCTGCTGCTGTGCTAGGGAGACCGGGATGCCGTGTACACTGGATCAAGAGTATAACTTGAAGGACCGCTTATTAAACTTAGAGATATGAATAAGAAAGTGTTTGTGTGGAATGAAATCTTTTTGCCCTCCAAGATCCACACCCTTTATATCGTGGTCTACCCCCGGTTCATAAGCCCAACGACGATCTCATTCAACGGTCGCTAGTGCCGTGACTTGCACACGGCCGTTGGGAAAGTCAAGGGTGCAATGCAATCAGATCGTCCAGCGGGACGAAGCATGACGAACGGACAAAAATCAATCGAGCGAGTGGGTAAGTCGAGGCGAAGGACAATGCAGACGAGCGCTGTTCGTCATGGGTAACAAGGAGACACTCGGGATTTACCAGGTAGATGATTAGCCTCGGGAAGGAAATTGCATAACCCCAGGCTAGAAAATTGAAAAGTAAAAAAATCAAATTAGATCTAGGTCGACTGGAAAGGGTGTGGCAGAATTAAGCTCACCCTGTCTCTTGCTGTATTCGGGCATTTGAACTATCTAGGATTTGCATCGATGCGTCTACAAGTTCTGTGGCTTCTCTTTGGCTGTGCAGGTTGTACAATGTGCCCGTTCGTCCATCGTACACCCGATGGCTTCCAACCCCAGCCTATTTACATCGGACTGGGGTTTTTGTAAGAGTTGGAGGGGTAGTTTCTGGCTTCATGCTGCTTAGTGGTAAGTATAGGAGGGCTATATCATAACGTGTCACTATGACCGTATGTTCCCATGACCATAGAAAAGGAAGGAGTATGAAAACTGGCAAACGGAACTCTACCGAGGACATAAGCTCGATCTGGGGGTAGTACACCCTTTCGCCAAGGTGGACTCGGAATCGATACAAACATTGCATCATTAGACATAGCTTCGGGTCGAGGGCTGAATGCTGTGGATAGGCGAATGCGGGAGGCTTTCAAGGGAGACTTCCCGAGAGCCAGTCTACTATCCGAGACAGACAGACGGGAGGTTTATGTAGACTTGGATGCAGGGGGGTCTTCGAGCCAAGTATACCTCTAGGTATAATCAAATTTGTAATCCAATAAGTCAATAATCTTACAAAGCTGCACCCGGGGGCTGTATGCTTCTATCCGTAGCATCAGAAGAAGTAACCCATCGGGGCCACATCAGAATAAGCACCATCCTCGAGTTAACCTATCTGATTAACGCGCGCTAATTACTGCATGGCAATGTTCTATATTTAGGATAGCTGAAACAACCATTAATCTCCCCTTCATCTCCAGTAACTAGAGATGATCCCAAAAGGGCAGGAACCAGTATCGGTCTGCGGCCCAGGAGCCATGTCGTGTGACGCACCAAGCCGCGCTCAGACAAAGATCGAATTGAAATCCGACACTTAACAAAGCGACCAGTCGTACATCTGTATCGGAAATGATGCCTCCACAAAAACCGTGCTGTACGGCCAAAGCATGCATGAAATGTGAGGGAACTGACAACGTCCTATCCCAAGACACCGTGACTCAATCTCGGCCTCGTTCGTAGACCCATTTAACCAGTCCCAAAAAGGCAGGACACAGAGCCCCCCGTCTAACACGACCACATGCGGTAAGGGCGCAAGACAAAAGAGCCGAAACCACAACGTAGATAAATCTATCTCTCCCGATCTAATAGTTACAGACCACATTCCTGCAACCAGAGGATCATTCATTCCCCGTCCTGGTACGAAGCACAAGAGCCATATGTCTCCAGTCAGTCTCGAGGGGGGGGGGGGGGGGGACCCGGCATAGAGAAAGAAAAAAAGTGACAATAGCCACTAGGGAGACAGAGGGGTAAACGGGGTGACACAGGCTCACAGTCCCTTTCGGAGTTTTTTTAGTTTTACTTTTGGAGAAAGGCATAATACTCAATCGCCCGTCGAACAGATTGCGGATGTCACCATGGTAAACACGAGGCTGCGACACATCGTCCGCAGCCCCGTGGTTGCGATGCGTGTTGCCGAGAGTGACGCTATGCCAGAGTATCTTCACTTGATCGTTCGAGAAAGTTACCGGTAATCTCACTCGGATAATCTGAAATGCCTATTTTGAGGAATTATAGAGGTGTGAGCTGTGAATTGCCGCCCGAACTTCCGTCCTCGACTGGCTAGGATGCAGGTCTCCTGGTCTCCGTTTTCAAATCGCCCCCCAGGCCATACATAGCTTGAGGTGTGGGTCTGGGCTCGGATGGAGATGCAGCTTTCCTCGGGGAAGCTGGGAGCCCTTCGGTACCCCGGTTTTTCCAGGTCATTCGTTTGATAGAGGCTCTAGCGTAGATCCACACTCAGGTCGGGCATCGACGTTGATGGAACGCGTCTGTGGTTGTATGGCGAGCTGCTGGGATGTTGAGTGGTGCATTGGGTCTAGATCGAGATAAGATTGAAAAGGTGGAGTCAGATAGAGACCTCAATATATATATTAAAAAAAAGGATATATCCACAAAGAATGTAACATGAAACGGCTGAGACTAACCTTGATACAACCGATTGATCTCCACGACCATCTGCGCCACTGCGGCTCTGTGGGAGTCGATTCAAGCTTACCGAACGACTCTTGGACCCGCGGTGGCTTGAGGAAGCTTTCTGAGGCACCAATCGTCGCACTGGCTGCATGATGTCAGTGGATCAGGGCCTGGTCTACGTGATCTATGCACGTCTTCGCGCTTAATTTCTGCTTCCCGATGACTCCCCTCCCGAATTTGTGAGAGTTACGATAAAGCTGAATCTCTCGAAAAAAGGTAAAATGCAGGATGTGGAGGAGATAGCCAGGTAGTAGCACTCGGATGCCGTTCAATACTCTTCAAATCCCTCTGGAAAAGTGCACTGTCGCGAGTTCCCCGCATTTCTCAGGCTGACCGTACCTGAGGGTAGCCACAAACAGTCGAGCCGAGGCGGGTTTGTATGTACGTCAAGAAAGCAGAAATTGGAACAAAACAAAGGTCCTTGCAATGCTCCATCCGTCGCTAAAAAAGGGAAGCAAACTGCGAGCCGCTTATTTCTTCGTGGGCTCTTCCTTTTTTTCCTTCTCGTCCTTGGGCTTGGACTCTTCCTTCTTAGGCTCCTCCTTCTTGGGTGCCTCCTTGGATTCTTCCTTCTTGGGTTCTTCCTTCTTGGGTTCTTCCTTCTTGGGCTCCTCCTCCTTGACCTCCTCGCCGTAGTACCTGCGCAGGAACTTCTCGACCTTGGCGTACTCAACCTTGACTTCCTTCAAGGTAGTGGCGATCTTCTTGAAAGAAACCGTCTCATCGGGCTCGTCTGTGGAGCCGGACTCATCCTTGCCGGCGCCGTAATGCTGGATCTTCTCGCAAGCGTCCTTAACGTTGGTCAAGCCCAGTGTGGCCGAAGAGCCCTTCAGGAAGTGACCGAGCTGTGAGAGCTCCTCGAGCTTTTTATCCTTCCTGATGGATGTTAGAGTGGACCTGTGTTGACAGGCCAGGGAAACATACAGTGCGTTCTCCATTTTTTCAAATGTGTTGTGCGCCTGGTCGAAGAAGCCGTAGACGATGCCCTTGCTGAAATCACGGTCGTCGTCATCATCCATTTCCAGGATCTGCTCGAAAGTGCTCTCATCGATAAGTTCCTTGACATCAGAGAGCTTCGGAGGAGTGCTCTTGGGCTGGTCATCTGGTCAACATATAATAAGCGCGAAGAGAAAGGTGGTGCATACCGCCTCGGCCCTGGGTTCAGTGGGAGCCATGTCTTTAATGTGGGGGAGTAGATAGTGTGAGGGAAGGATCAACTAGTGCACAGCACGGATCGTCGCGGTCGTGGAAATCGAACTCCGGTTGCCCGATCTGACACTGAGTCCAAATCGAGGAGCTCGACAGATCTGTGTAAGTTTAGTCAGCCACAGTTAACTCCAGTTGAAAGACACATCTTGAGAGGTGCATAGTGAGGTGTCAGATCGGCTTGGAATGTGATCCCGGGCTGGGATTACGCCCCCGCTTCATTTCCGATAGAGAACCGTCGAACCGTCGAATATGTCCCTTATTAAAGCGAAGGGTGTTCTACAGATCGAACGTGAGGTGGTGAAAGGTCACAAGGGCGGCAGGTATGATGCTGATCCGGGCCAACGCACAGGTCAGGGGGATAATGGGACAAGCCACCGAGGGACAGGCCGGGTCTTGGGGATTCTTTGAAGCGGGCCAGTCCAACCGGAAGGAGGGGCGAGAGGGGACCGGCTTACTGTGGGAGACCGCAAGCCGAGGGAACAGGGTTGAGGGAGATGAAGAGGGAAAAGGGGAGTAGAATGAGGAAGTGTACAAGCCCTGATAAATCAAGGCTTGGCCCATACTCACGCGCCTATACTCTCGCCCGTCACGGCGGGGCTTCAAGCTGCGAGGAAGAGACCAGGGATCCCACACGGAGGGGAAAATGAGAACGCGCGAGCATGAAAAAGGAAATAAGAAACGGGTCGAAGATAGGACCCCAATTCAAACAAAACGAGGGCCCTTTAATCGGGTATCGCGTGTAGAGGGAATTTTATGTCCGGGCTAAAATGGGCAAGGAGGGGCAGAATGTCAAACGCAGATTGGAGTTCATCCCACCTTTCGTGTTCGGATCTGTTCAGGAAGCTCAAAGCTTCTCACGGCAACCTGGGTATCTTTTTATGGTGGTTCTAGGAGCAGGGAGGAGGTTCAACCACGCCGGGAGAGGACACGCGAAGGGAGGAAGGGAAAATGGGGTTAGCGAGGAAAGGGGAGGGCGGAGAACGTTTAGGTGGGTAATTATCGCGGCCCTTCACAAACCGAACGAGCGGAGGACAATGAATCCTGTTCCCCCGCCCTCCTTCCTTCATCTCCTTGCTATTTTAGCTGATTGAAATTTCTTGCTTACTCGTGACCACTAATCTAGAGGGAAAAAACCCTCCATAGAACAAGTTCGTGGCTTTTCCACTGGCGGAATATCTGACGAGGCCTTCTGTATACTTGGGAACTGTGCGCTAACGCGCATCTGGAATCATGTCTTGTACCCGGAATTTCTAAATTTTTTTCTTAATCTTTTTGGCTTTTTGGGAAATGGGTAAGCCTGGATCATGCAGGGTGTCCGAACAACTGTATCCCTTCAAAGGTTGCCGATTCCCGGTGACCCCCCCCCTCCTCCCTCAACGGCATGTTTAGACCGTAACCCTCTTTTTCTTCCAGGACGCTGGACCCTGCCCGCCAGGGAACGTGAAACCTGAATTTTAAATTCTGAAGTCAAGGCTGCCAGTGATCACGACCATCCGGATAGCGTCCACCACTAGCAGCAGTCAGTGGAGCGAAAACGACAAAACCCGGGCCTTCGCTCCACCGGGAACCAAGTGAGCTCTGAGATCATTTCCCCCCCAGGCCCCTGCTGTATGGGTATATTTGGGTACATGGATAGTGGGGAAGAAGCAAAAAAACCAGGCTACCAAGTAGGAATCGCCGACGAAGCGACAGTCTAAACCAACTGGGGCCAGAGATCTGGCAGCGGGCAGGGGGTGTAGCCGCAAAACGACATCATCGGGGCGCCGATCCCAGCCCAGGCACGTCATTCGCTTCTCCAGTCTGTGACGTTTGGTTGCCATATCCCGAACCGCACGTGGAACCAACAACAGCACAAGGCTAACAGCAAACACAGACCATCTCCACTTGAGTCTTAAGTCGTTAGATAAGAAGAAGAAAACGGTCATACAGGCCATTCTAGGTAGAAGAGTGGGATCGGTGTTAGTATTTTTTTTTGGTTTCGGTTTTTCTCTCTTTTTTCTTTTTTTCTTTGTCTCTTTTTTTAGTAGTAGTCGCAGCCTCAGAGGGCAAGTGTGGGAGGCAAATGAGCCGCTCCCAAACAAGATCAGTGTTAAAATGGATTAGACCGCAAACCGCGAGAACCTGACCCAGTTCAGTGGATGGTCTGGGCCCTCGTCATCCAAGGCCAGCAAACCGGAAGGGCGTTTCCCTTCCCACCTGAACCGTGTCAGGTTGCATAGTTGCATGATCTCTGAAGTGGTCAGTGTGGGTACGGCATGTTTTTCTCCCTACGAGCTGGGGGCTGGTCGGATCGGGTTCGCGCCAAAGGGGTGCTGGACCTAACACACGAGCCATTGTGCTGTCACCGATGACGATACTGGGTGGAAATGAACGTTTTGGCGGGATCGCATCCCGAGAGTATGAATTGTCGACATTGACTTCTATTGAACGATTTGATGACTTCTGGGACCCAAATCGTCCAGAAAGGAAAGCATTCGTCCACATGCGAACTCACGCCGACTCTTTTTGTTTATATAGCAATGGGGGCTTCATGCTCATCGTGGCCTTCTCCTGGTTTTTCGCGTGAGGTGGTTCGCCCCGAGTTCCAGAAACCAATCATAAGGCCCCAAAGCAGCCATGACATCACTGCGGAGCGGCCCACCGATGTACGCAGCCTCTGATGTCATTTGTGTCATTCGTGTAATCTGTGTAATGGAAATATACGAAAATATGCATCCGAAATTACGCCTTGACTACTCCGGGGTCATGTTGTTCCTGCCCGTCTACTTCCCTGCCCTTTCCGAAATGCACGCCGACATCATGATTCTAACTACGTTTATAATTGTGATTATGATCATGATGATGATGATGATGTCGGGCTGCAGATGACCGTACGACCTAGGGACCTTAGTACATTGTACTAAGAGGGGCGCACCCGGGATGTGCGACGGACCTCAATCCTCGGTCGTACACAGTTACGGCCCTGGTGGAGTCGGCAAATATTGTAAAGGGACGTAATTGCTGTGCTATCGGCAATAGCAGCAGCCACACCCGCAACGGCCACAATGGCTTCAACATTCCGATCCTTGATTAGCACTTGGGCACCCTCCAACGAATGCCTTCCTCAACGGGGCCACCGAGCTACCACTTCACAACCTGGGACCAAACAACATGATCAAGACGCAGATCTAGCAATTTGGCCCCGCCGATGTTTGCTATTCATCCCAATACGAGGCGACAGGGTGGTGTCGGCCCCTAGTGAAAATGGGGACTAGATCGTGCAGGGGTGGGTAAAACACTACACACCTGGGATATTGTCCGCGCAGTGTAGAGGGGAAGTCTTCCGGTTGGTTCCCTCGGCCAAGTAGCCCATACTGTAACTAATAGATAGTCGTGGAGGCCAGCAGAGACTAGCAGATGCCAACAGTGGCCAGCAGAACTAGGTAAAATCCGCAAATAGGAACACGAGGTCGGCCCTGAACCACGCCCCCGGCAGAAGGTAGGTTTGAACTACTGTACTCAACCCAAATGCGAATAGCATGACACCTCTAGGGGCTCCGCAAAGCCAATGACTAGGCCCAGTTAAAATGAAGGCAATCTGTAACTTGGAGCTCGCCCTCCCCCACAAGTTCTCAGCGGCTTCTGGAATGCTTATGTAAGGACCCGAGGTCCCTTCCCATTCAACAAAGTTGAAGCTTAGTGAATTCCCAACAGACTCTCCTCGACCCTACTGGGCTTCAATTGACCTAGACTCGACGTCGCAATCAATCCATAATCACACAAATCCGTCTGTCTACTCGTCGACAACCAAGATGTCCTCCTCTGCGCCCACGGGGCTCACAAGAGCCTACCTCTTCACCTACAACACCCTGAACCTCCTCACCTGGGGCAGCTGCGTAGTCTATGTCGCCAGCCTTCTCCCCCGCAGCCATCACGAACAATAAGACCCCTTCAATCTTCAATGAAACGTTCAACCCTCTCCTACTTACCCAATCCCTCGCCATCCTCGAAGTCGTCCACAGCCTAATCCGCCTCGTGCGCGCGCCCTTTGTCACAACCGCAATGCAAGTCGCCAGTCGCCTGCTGTTAGTCTGGGGAATCATGGCACCCTTTGGCGGCGAGATCGTCGGCAGCAGCAGCACCCAGCTCGGCGACTACGCGTACCTGGGCTGTGTCGCGGCTTGGGGAATTACGGAGATTATTCGCTATGGATTCTTTGCGATTACGCTTTCTGGGAACAGTGTGCCGAGCTGGTGGACTTGGTTGCGGTATAACACTTTCTATGTGCTGTATCCGATTGGTATCTCGAGCGAGTGTACGCTTATTTTCAAGGCTCTGGGACCGGCCGCGGAGATTGATCCGTTATTCCGGTGGGCTTTGATTGCTATTCTGGCTATTTATGTGCCTGGTATGTTTTCTTTTTCTTTTTAATTCCCTTAGGAGTGCTCTGTGATAGGGTTCATGTTTTGCTGACTTTTTTCTCACTTGTTTCTAGGCTCCTATGTGCTTTATACCCACATGATTGCGCAGCGCCGAAAGGTTCTTCGCGGAAAAAAGCGTACAGATTAGATCTGAGGCGGTAGGTTCCCTGAAGCGCTGTGCTATTTGCTGGAGAAAATGAGGAAAGGGGTGCTCCTATGGATATTGACCTCGGTGCAGGGGTCATTGTATTGAATATCTGACTGTATAGAATATTCCAGGTTCATCACATAGTAGGACTGTGTGTGATATCTTTAATGAAGTCCAAGCTGATTACGAGGCTACTGGGTCACTTGGAACCTCCAGACCGTAACTCTATGATTACCGGGGCTCTTGATATTGAGCTGTAGAGCTCTGGAAGCTCGAATATCAGAGAGAAAACCAGAAAATCGAACATCTAATTGTGTCCATCATAATTGCAGCCAAGATGGACCTTTATAACCAGCTACCCAACCCCGTTAGCAAATGAGACTTTTCTCATAAATCCCGCATAATATCTTGTACAGCCTTCGCAGCAAATCTCTTCCTCTGAGCCTCCGGCATATCAGCGCTCATATCTAGAATACGATCAGCACAGCCCAGTCCCAAGTTACACAACCAACATACCTCGTATCGACTGCATGCGCAGCATCAGCGCCTCGATGGACTCAACCTGATCCTCCTCCTCCTCCCCCTCATTCTCACCCTCGCTATCGTCATGTCCATCCCCACCACGCTCAATAGCCATCCGCAGGCCAAACATTTCACGCTCCAACTCATTGACTTCATCCCCGAAACCTCGCGAGTGTGATTTATCACCACTCATAAATTCATCAAAGTCATCATCCATATCAAGCTCGTCGACGTCGAATGAATCCCCGGAAGCTGTCCAGTCGTGTGTTTCGAGAACTTCTTTGATACGGGGCATGCCCTCGTACTCTATACACCATTAGCGCCTCTCAAGAAAATTCCTCTTCGAAAAAAAAAGAAATAAAGAAAAAAGCAAAAAGAAGGAAATAAATACCTCCAAACTTATTCCTCGTAACTTCACCACCCTGCTCTGCAGGATCCCACTCAATAACCTCCCACCCAAACAACCCCATATCAAACATCTGGTCCTCCCACCAGCCAACCGACAACGGTGCCGCATCTTCCCCAAGCTCATCATCCCCAACACCTAATCCCAACTCATCCTCGGCCATAGCCGTAGCCGTAGCCGTAGCCGCAGCTTTGGCCGTACCTGACGCACTCTTCTTGCCTCCAACAAGAACAAGAAGACCAGGAACATCCCCCATCCCACCCCTCTCCTCATCAATAACAGACTTCACAGCCCCAACATCACGCATCAACTCGCGCACAGCACGCACATCCTCCCGATCCGCAATATCCGTATCTCTATCAGTAGGATTCGAGCTCAGTTCCGGCGCATGCACGCAAACAACCAATGCGCCGACTGCTTCGCGCACAATCTCGGCTTCACCGCTTAGGAACTCTGTGCGCCATTGCGTTGAGCTTTCTGTTTTCTCGAGGAGCGGGATCTCGTCGACCCATAGAGGGACTTCGGCAGTGTAGTATTTTGTTGAGAGGCGGAGGGGGCTGTGAGTCGTGTAGCCTGCGAAGGAGGTTGTTTGTGTAGTAGGTGCTTCTTTGGATTCGGGTTCTTTTTCTTGCTGCGGAGGGTTGGTAATAGGGACGCCGGTTAAGGAGTGTAGGAGGGGTGGGATTGTTGTTAGGGATTGGGTTGTTGGTGTTAGGATCAGGAGACGGCGGGGGTTCGTGATGATTTTGACTTTTGGTTTGTCCGCGGGTGCAGAGGTCAAGGGTGTTGTCATTGTGGGATATTTGTTTGATCTCGATGTCGTGGGAAGGATAGTGGTCGTCCTGAGGGATGGCTGGTGGGGTGTAAAGAAGGAAGCTCCCCGCATGAGCGAAAAATGCTGCGGAGATGCGACGAGTCCGACAGGTTATCAGTATGACCTTGCTATTACCACAGCGTACTATATTTAGGTGTTTTCTATACGAAAGCATTCTCAGGTTTTCCTGATCTAAGGGATTTTATTACAATCTTGATGTATATTCGTGTGGCTCTGGGCACAATGGCTCTCCCGCTACCAAGGCAAGAAAGCCCTCCTCCTCAAGCTTGAGGCACGCTCGATGCAACGATGCCACAATCTTCCCATAATCATACTCATACGTCTGGGAGAGCTTCAACCGCCATGGAAGTAAAGACATCCGTCGATTCGGGTATTCATTCATGAATGGGAAGATACAGTCCTCGCGGACAAATGCCCAGCGCAGCACGGAAGCCCTCGAAATTTCCTTTGATCCTTTGAAAACGCAAAAAGTATAAACGCCAACCACTAGAAGCTGCTCTTGAAACTGCGCTCTCTAAGTTCATTCAACCTCTCCGTGTCTGGCCCCGCGCGCGCTGCACAGTAGCCTTACCACGGGCCAAGCCGACACCGCGTCCGCGCACGCCTCGTGAGCGGAACATGGGAGCGTTCCTGTGAGAAGAAAGAAAACAAGTCAGTTCCACTGATTGGGTTATGGGGACGGACACAACTGAAGCCACAAGCAATTCAATTGACCGGCTGTCCACGTACCTCAGCATGTCCGGCACGATGAAGAATCGCACATGGCTACCGCGGATGTAGACCTGGTCGAGATGCGAAACGCGGCCGTCGCGTGCTGTGACGGTGATATCCTTCAGCTGGACGTTCATGTTGTCTTCGGCTGTGAGAGGATGACAAGTTAGCGAGATTCAACTGGCGCGGGTTGAACAAGTTGAATAGTCGATGAAAGACCAATCGCCCTCTTCAACATCAGAATGTATCAAGCGTCTCACGCACCTTCCAAAAGTTTCCCCCGGTAGACGACACCGGATGTGATCTCGAGCGTCACGACGTGGCCCTGCAAGGTGAAGTTAGCGGTCTGCGCACGCGATCCAGACAATCCCCCTTCAACCAAGAATTGTATCCATTCCACTAGAAGCAGAAAGCACAATAGTCCAGCAGAGAGCAAGAACACACCTGCGCTTCGTTCAGGAGCTTGATCGGGATACCGATCGTGCTGGTGAGCTTGCCCATTTCAACGGCGGAATGTGCGACACGAAAAGGAGGATTCGCTTCGAAAAGGCGAGTACAATATTGCCGCGACGATCGAAGCTGTCTGATCGCGATCGAGGAGAGGGAGACGAGGGGACGTGGCGGGTGGTGGGACGACGATGGAGTTGGAGGATCGAAAGGCGAGTTTTGCGGCCGAGCTCCCTCCTTTCCGCTTTGGGCGTCAGACCCATTCTACAATCTTTACTTCACCAGAACTATAACCTTCACTCTACCCATCCCAGTCGTGGTCTAGGGTTCAAACCAAATAGAGAGAAAATGGCAGGCTCACCAAACTCGAACCTAGCAGCCTTCAACCTGGCCGTGCAAACCCTGCTCAAACAACCAGCCCAGTTCCTCCCACATCTCACCATCCCGACCATCACGCATCTCCCCGAAGAACTCGGTCCACACCTGATCACCAAAGGCACAGAAAAGCCTCCACGCACACCTAAAATCCGCGCCCTGGTCTTAGACAAAGATAACACCCTCTGTGCGCCCAAAACAACAACCCTCCGTCCGCAAATCCTAGCAAAACTCCAAGCCCTCCGTACATCCCCAACATCCCCCTTCCACCAAACTAGCAACCCACACTCAATCCTTATCGTCTCGAACCGTGCAGGAAGTCACCCTTCCTTCGAGAAAGAGGTGCACGAGCTTGAATCGCAGCTCGCGCATCTGCAGATCCCGGTGTTCAGGCTGCCGGAGGGGACAGGGAAGAAGCCGTTTTGTGGAGATGAGGTTGTGAAGTGGTTTAAGAAGAGAGATGTTGTCAAGTCGCCGGATGAGATTGCTGTTGTGGGGGATCGGCTAGGGACAGATGTGCTTATGGCTGGTTTGATGGGGTCATGGAGTGTTTGGACTAAAGAGGGCGCTTTTGAGGTTGGGGAGGAAGGAAAGCCCGATAGGAATATGTTGGAGAAGATGGAGGTTTGGATTGAGAGGTATCTGAGGGAGAGGAAGGGGTTGAGGGCGCCGACGCCAAGAGGATGGGAGTCGTAGGGTCAGGGTGATTGTATAATATTTGCATTGTGGACTACTTGTACGATAGGATAAGGTCCATAGATCAGTTGGCTAGTTGCATGTGTACTTATAGGGCGGATACGATACCACTACAGGCCCATGAATGAAGGACAAAAAAAACTGTTCAATTCGGAGCCTAGCGTCAATCTCCCTCGTGTACCGCCAGAGCAGCGCCAACTGTAGATGCCCCAAGATATTTCAACCCAGGGGACAGTCGAAGTAACGCCGTCATCGGACCCAAACAGGTGCCGACATGACAATGGAAGCGAAAAGGCCGACTCCAAACCCATGATAATCCACGGGGAATGCAATCCACACTGGAAAACATCTTGAAAGTCAAAAGTCACAAATCACACAAAAAGGAAAAGGGGAGAAAGATCATTTGATCAGGGAGTCGCCGTCCAAGTCGGTCTGTAGGGCATAACCACATAAAAGAAGATCCTGGCCAGTAAATCAAATATTCAAAAATATAGAGGAGTGGCCAGGATGAAAAAAAAAAAAAGTAAGAAAGAAGAAAAAGCGAAGAAAGAAGCAGGAATCGACCGGAACATCCGGAATTCCATGAAATTTAAAAGCAGAAAATCGCTGCAGGACCGGCCCCAGAAAAGAAAGGGTATTAATACAACGCACAAGACAGAAGGGATATATGTCACGCAATGAACAGAAATAGCAACCATTCCATCGGATTTGCTTTCCCAGTCATCGCCAGCGAGACGCGAGCTGTCCGAAGACGGAGTCAACAACCAGACCGAGATGGGGTGTTCTTTCCACTCAGTGCTAGTCACGGTCGACGAATCCATCCAGGGACAACAAGGAAGTCTCCGAGGTGGAACCAAGAACCAAAAAAAAAAAAAAAAAGCGCCACAAGCACTCCCAAGGCCGTGAAACATAAAAGATATCAGGAAAAAAAGAGCCTCAAATTTGAGTCCCGGGAGGTCATCTTGACCCTGTGGGCAGGCCCTGCGAGTTAATCTCGTCCAGGTTAACCATCCCGTGGGTGTAATCCAGCGCAGGAGACGCATGACCAGGCATGCCGTGCATCGGTAGCTCGAAAGAAGGAGCATCGTGCGAGACCGTGTAGTTGAAGTTATGCTTGGGGTACATATCATTCATGGAGAGGCCGTCCTCAGCAAAAGCAGACTTTTGATCGTGCCCAAATCCATACATGTCAGACGAGTGAGACATGTTGGAGAGCGGGGGAGAGTGGTTGGCGATCATAGGGTCGGCAGGACTCACGCCGGAGTAGGGTGATGGTGCGTGTGACCCGACGGTTGAAGAGTCTGGTGGTCCTTGCCCGTAGGGAACATTGAATTGAGGCGCCATGCTGGCGACGGGAGTCGAATCCCCATTAGCAGCACTGCTGAACATGGATGGACTGGCGAAGTCGGACGGCGACGCAGTGGTGGTTGCAGACATAGGGTTCGGGCGGAAGTCAAGACCGTATCCATCAGTGTCAATGCGCAGGTCGGTGGGCAGAGCGTGTGCTGACTGCGGGACTGGTGCATAGATGTGCGACTCGGTGTGGTTGAACGGAGCCGGTGTCTGCGGCATATGGAATGAGCTCATCGGACCCTGCAATACAGAGATGTCCACAGCTGCTGGCACCGAGCGGCTTCGCTGGCGCTTGTGTCCACGAGCAGCCGGCATGTTGAAGCCTAGGTGGTTGTGGTCCTGGTAAATATTCAAGTAGGCGGCGGGCTGGAAGTGGTTGGGTTGGGAGGCTGGGCGCTGGATGAAGGGTGGAGACATGGCACCAGGCACGGAGAAGTTGTTACCGTTGTTGCTGTTGTTATACGCAAGACGGTTCTGGAAAGATTCCAGGGAAACGAGCTTCGCGAGCTGAACGCTCAGAACTTTGGGGTGGCCTCCCAGGTGATGAACCATAATTTGACTGGCTTGCTGCTCCTCGGTGAAATCACCGCATTGATAGAAGCCACCAGAGTTGGACGAATCCATGTAGAACAGCGGAGGGCGGTTCAATTCTACCACCAGGCCACCAGGCCGGGGCGGTGCGCCATTGGGCCCAGGGTTTGGGTCTCCAGTCTCCAAGGTAATGTTTTTGATATGCGCGAAGGGGTATTCGATCTTGTAACCGGCAGAATCATTGTTGATATAGTAGGTCATGCAGGCCTTGTCGGGAGAATAGAAGACCACCAGATCCATAGCGTTCTGCCCAATGCGGCGCCAACTTCCAATAGTCAAAGACCGGCAGGTGAAATGAGAAATAACAACTTTGCCATTTGGGTTAGACTCATTGGCATACATGCTTGGTGTGCCGTACCCTACTGAGCGCCCGAACGGATCTTGGGTTCCCGGTTTAGTGGGATCGAATTGCATTGCAAGGTAGTGGCGCATCGAATCGGGAATCGAGTCGCAGCCCTCACCAGTCTCAATGCTCTTCTTCGCGAGCATCTTAATTTTGGCGCGTCGATTTTGGAACCAGATCTGAACCGATCGCTCGGTCATATTGATGTCCGATGCGATACGTTCCCGGGTGGCCGCAGTGGGGGTAGGGTTCTTGTTAAACTCGACCTCCAGGGTGACTAGCTGATCCTGCGTGGCGCGTTGGCGTTTGTTGTTCTTCTGCTGTTGAGTCAGAGTGCTCTTGCGCGGCGGACGGCGTGAGGCAGAGCCCGAGGCAACAGTCGTAGCAATCGAGGTGGACGGGGAAGGGGTGGAGTTTGGGGGCGACGATGAAGCCGTGGTGCCCGCGCCCGAGGGGTCGGGAGTTTCTGACAACGAAGACATATTGCGACACAATCCAGCAAGATATCGGCTGGAAAAATCAAGGTAATGAGAATAAAAGAATTTCGAAGAGTGGGTTTTGTTTGCGTATAGCGTAAACGTTTCTTTCAAAGAAGAGGTTCAATGTGTTGACGATCCGGCCGACGAGTGGAGATGCGGTGCAGAAAATGACGGATGGTCTTCCAAATCTTAGTCTCTCGAAGCAGCGTCAAGCGCGAGAGGTATAGACGAAAAGAGAAATGAACGAAATCGCTCTGGCGTAAGGAGATCGAATCGCGGTCGCGTTCACGTCAGAAACGGGGGGGGTTGGGTGGTAAGGGTCACGTCGCAGAGGCGTCCCAGTAAAGGAAGGAATAGAAAAAAAGGCTGGCCTATGCAGCTCTAGTATAAGGGCAATTGATCCTCAAGGATCGACCGTAAATCTTGACGAAGGTCGGACTTAGGGGAATCGCAATACCCGGGTTGAATCGATCAACTGGGGGGTCGGTTCGAGAACAGGTTCGGGAAACCGAAGAAATGAAGTGAGAGACGGGTAGAAAGAGCGGTCTAGGTCGTCGTTGAAAGAGTGAAACGAACGACCTGGCAAAAAGAAAAGAATGGGATGGCAAAGGGAAAGGGAAGACACACAAGTGTGAAGAGAAAGAGGGAGATCAGGAGATGCTGAGTCAGTATGGAGATGGGAGAACCGCCCGCGACTATTGGCACCTCGTGGGGCCGTTCAGTCGCTTTGGTCCGCCTCAAAACCACAAGGGCCTACTACATTCGTGTCTGTGCCTGCATCGGCGTCTGCGCCTTGTGGCTGTCTTTCCCCTCTCGGTTTCTACATTGCCCCTGCATCGCTCTGCATACAAACTTGCAGTCTGACTTTTCTTTCCCTGTTTTCGGCACTCCTTGCTCAACTTGGATCGTACAGATTACGTCTGTACTACGGTCTTTTTTTTTACTGTGCCAGTGTATGGCAACATGGAAGGATGGAAAGGAGTCCGCCCACGGACCTAGGTCATAGACATGTCCACCACCAGCTGCCGTGGGCATGGTGGCGTCCCCCTCAGTACCAAAGAAACCAGACAGACCACAGACACACTCAACCCTCTACCATCCATACACAATCGATCGTCGCCAAATGCCGCCGACCAGTAATCACCACGTGAGATCCGCGGGGATCTGAAACACCGGACCTATTTGTGACGGTTGACGCGTCGATTTAACTCTGTGCCAATGCCTCGGGCTGTGTGCCGTACATTTTCCTTATCACGAACGTAGCATCTACAAAAGCCCTTATGAAAAAAAGGAGTCCCAGGTCCCTGAAAAACACCTTCCCCCTGATTCGAGAATACAACAGCCACGACTCCAGTCCCCACCGTTGGAAGCCCGCGGTTCCAGGGGCTGATCCATCAGGGCACCGCCAATGAACGTGGAGCCTTGTCTGTGGCCCACGGAGCCCCGAGTCTTTCGACGGAGAAGGGGAACACCATTCAGGTACCCGCCCCGGGTTCACTGTTCATTGGCCTGGCGCATCATGACAGGTCATTCCAGACCTTCGTGTTGGAACACTGTCCGGGACACAGTCCGGGACCAGGGTGCTACCTGACCTAGGCCAGTCCCCGGTATCTCGACCCCCCCAGCTTGGTCTCGAAAATGTTCCGTGCGCTTCCTTGCGCGGCCCCATTGGCCCGATCGGTCCGAGGTGAGCAGGGATGAAGCTGCGAGTTCTCTGCCTGCAGCGCACGTCGCGAATACGACTCCGTGCGCGCCATCCGCAGCATCCGATGTTTCGAACTTTTAAACGGCAATAGAAGTGAGTGCCGAGACATCATTTAGGCTGTTCACATTTTCTAGGCTGGCTGTCAGACTTTAACCGGACAATTTCTGTCGCAACGAACCAGACCCGGGTAACGGAGTTGTACCACCTCAGTGTGTGGTACACCCAAAGAAGGTCTTAGTTCAAGAAAAGAACAAGAGAATTGTGGGCGAACCCACTTTCCCCGATGGGGTGTGGCAGCGCCGCGAATCCTTGCATGTGTATGCCCAATATGGACTAGCGTGCGCCTCCTCGTTGTCAACCACCACAGTACTCGTGCGGAAATAATTATTTCGCGCTACCTGGACACTATTGAGCGCGGACTGGCTAGTATGATTTCATGGGCTACGTCAGGCACAAACTTATATCCAAAGTTTCTCCCTTCTTGCCACTGCAAACTCGGTGGACACCCGTCGGAACTTTGCCACCCGCGATATATTTAGAAACAGGCCTGTCAAAAAATGAATAGACAACTTTGCTGGTCCATAGCCCTAATCGTCTCGTCTCCATTCGATACCGCAGTGACTGGCTGCAACCCGATAGAATTTGTAACATGTGCCTCATCGATGATATCCCACACTCGCTGGGTTAGATGCATTGCCAGATTCCTCTGCTGCTCACGATAGTAGTCCGTCATTGACTCATGCTTCTGCCGTACCCACGCGCGATCCTCGAGAGTAACAGCTTCCCGAGCAGCAAGATAGAACGGCTGCGGCAGAGACGAATCCGGTCCACACCCAGTAGACAATTGATCCATGAGCCGGAAGCACGTGTGCATCAGATGTTGTACCCGGGGACTGCGGGTCGAATCGCGAAATACGCGACGTGCCAGTAACAGATGTGCAGTCCAGTAAAAACACTCGGTGAGAATATCTAATGGCGGGCGCACGAAACCATCTGGAATAGTCCCTGTACCTGTAAACTCAGAGCCCCAAGACCGAAGGTCACTTTCGAGCTGATAAGCCTGTGCAAGGATGTCGCTAAAGGACACAGCCTGCTCCAGCCGCTCTTCCACATCGCACGCCAGATGCGAGATGCGCGCAAGGAAGCACAAAAGCGGTTGGGGACAGCCGGTCATTTTGCGGAATGAGGGCGTCGAGTTGTCCCATCGCTCCGGATCTGGCTGGTGGAGTACAAAGTTGCGCGGGGCGTAGGGTCGTCGTTGCCGGGAAATGGCTAGCATCACGTCTACCATGCCGAATCGTTGCACTGCCATGCGTGCAAGCGTGCTGTATGGGACCTGGCAGAAGTGATCCAGGGTTTGCATGAGGAATGATGCGCATTTGACGTGTGGTTCTAGGACCCCGTCGGCCGATTGGGCCACCACAACCCCTTGTAGGACGACTGCCGTGAGAAGTGCCTCGTGATCGATATTGCTTGCTGCAGGGCCTGTTTCATGGAGCCCGGCTGCATCTATACCGTGGAGGCTCTCTCCAATGGTTCTGAGCATTCGTTGCTGGCGCTGTGCTGCGGTTGACACGTTTCCGAGACCAAAGTTGAGCATATGCTCTGTCGCGATGCAGACAATAGTCTCGAGTAGAATTGGCGAGGTCAACGCCGTGAATGATAGCTGCCGGTATGGATTATCAGGGCCATCCAGCGCCGGTACATTCGAGGATACCAGCCTCACATCTAGAAGACTCGATCAGTACCGTAAACACGGGACATTGAAAGGACACGTACAATATTCCCAGGCATGTCTATCCTCCTCAGAATGAAACATAGCATCTGGAAAAACAGCTGGAGATCTCTCCAACATCCCCAGTTCATCCATTGGCCGAGGTCCTCTGCGAGACCGATGTCTCGACGACACCGGCTGCGTCTGACAAACCCATTTTAGCCCGGATGGATACTGACAATCTAGATCCCGCAGAGAACAAAAAGAACAAGCAGGTTGGTTCTCGTCGCATTTATGATGTTTCCTGCGACATTGTAGACATCCTGCAGCCCCATATTAGCGCCTGTCCGATACTCCTCAAGGATGCTTAATTACCGGTCTTTGATCGTTGGAATCGATCTCCACGGGTCATCCCGCCGGCAGGACTAGTCTGTGCACAGATGATCGGTTATTCAGATATCCATGAAGATGCTTCTCCATGTCTTGACTCCCCCGCTTATCACGACAAGCCGATCACATGATGGTGGTGCGGCCAATCAACGAATGGCAGCGTCGTATTTCCCCTTCGGGTTAGGGATATATGGTGGGCTACGTTGCCTGAAGTATGAATATGATTATTCACATCTGCTTGATGTCTATATACTTGATACCTAGGTGTCATGACAGCAGTGATTCCAATGGTTCCGTAAATCTCGGGGCGCCTCAAGGTGACGACTTGTGCATGTGAAACAAGGATTTGCCGGCGGCGCAAAATTGAGGCGCATCGGATACGCCACATTAATCTAAGGGCCGGAAATCAATTGAATTTCCGACGCTCTACTGAAGCGCAAAAGTACTTTGCAGGATGATGAGTGAGATTGGTGAATAGGTAGAACGAGGAACGTATAATTCAATAAGCTAGTTGGGCATCCGTTCGTCATTCTCAAGAGGAACAAAATGTATTCATGGATTTCAAAATGACATAATGGAAAACCATTGTTACACTCAAGTAAATGAAAATATATAGATCAGCCCAACACCTCCTTAATGACACGAGATGTACGTTCAACAATCATTTCAATCTCAGAACGAGTGGTATTGTATGGCGGCGCCAAGCAAATGTGATCACCATTGATGCCATCAGCACCACCGTTACCGGGCATCAGAGAGATAGCATACTCTGGCTTGAGACCAGTAACATGAATAGTCCATGCAAGCTTCTTAGCTGGGGGATATGGCTCCTTCGTTTCCTTATCCTGGACAAATTCAAGCTGCACACAGTTAGTGAAATTCCAAAACACAGCAGAACTTCTTCACTTACAGCCCAGAAGAGTCCTCTGCCACGAACATCTCCAACATGAGGATGTCCATCGAACTTCTCATGGAGAAGTTGACCAAGATAGTCACCCATCGCGCGAACGTTAGGCAACAAATTATCTTCCTGAATAATTTGTTGCACTCTGACTGCAGCAGCACAGGATACTGGGTGGCCTTGATAAGTCTGACTGTGAGAGAATGCGCCGGTGCCTTTTGTCAGAGTATCGACAACATGCTTGTTCAAGAGCAGGCCGGCAATGGGGGCATATCCGGCCCCGAGACCCTTGGCCATGGTCTGCAAATCTGGAACAACATCTTCCTGCTCCCACGCATGAAGCGTTCCTGTGCGTCCCATGCCAGACATGACCTCATCCAAAATGAACAAGGCTCCATGCCGCCCGCAAACCTCTTTCATTGCTTTCAGGTACCCGGGTAGAGGGGGAACGCACCCCAGCGTCTAGGTTCTTAGATTAGTAGATCTCTCTCAGGACCGAGCTTCAGAGCTTACCGCGCCAGCCATGGTCTCCGCTACAAATGCACAGACAGTATCTGGTCCCAACCTCTGGAACTCATCCTCCAATTCTTGCGCAAGCCTGGCAACATAGCTTTCAACACTCTCACCAGACTGCATGCCACGGTATGGGTAGCAAGGAGCAACATGTCCAGTATTCTTCGCAAGCACCTTCTCATAAAGTGCTCTACGGCCAACGTGGTGCCCGACCGAAAGTGATCCAAGCGTGTTGCCGTGGTATGACTGTTTACGAGAGATGAAGTTGGCCCGCTGGGGCTGAGGGGTAGGCAGCTCCATAAAGTATTGAACGGCCATCTTAAGAGCAGCCTCTACAGCCTCCGTGCCTGAGACAAAGTCAGCGACTGAAAATTGTCGGATAAAGATCATGGTCAAGCATACCCGAGCTTACAATAAAAGCCCTTGTCATCTTCCCTCCAGTTGAATCCACCAGGATCTTAGAGAGGCTCTCGGCAGCAGTGTTGGTAAAGAACATCGAGTAGCAGTAGGGAATCTTCTGCAGTTGCTCCATTATGGCTTCTTGCACGCGCTTGTCACTGTGGCCGAGGCAGGACACCGCAGCGCCGCAGGTAGCATCCAAAATCTCCAATCCATCTTCGGTAATGAGGTAGCTTCCCCGGCCGCCGGCAATATTGAGAGGCTTTTGACGAATCTGGTGGTATAGGACACTGCTTTGGTCTTGGGAAATGCCAGTCTCAGGCTTGCCGGGAGTGGCGGGACCCACCACGTCGGTTGTCTCTGGCTGGTAGTCACCCATGATGATATATGATGTAAATAAAAGGCTTAAGAAAGATTAGTTCGAGAAGGGAGGTATGAGAGAAACAAGTATGAATCTGTCTGCCCCGGGACATCTTCAGCATATAAATAATGACAGGTCTTGGCGACAAGCAACCACAACCCTATATGCCCAGCTCAATGCAACCGAGTATTATCTAAAGGAAACCACCATGATTGGCGCACAACACCCGATCCAGAAGTAAACGTGAACCCAACGCAGCTTATCAGTCGCGAGACTAAGCCCGAAAGGGAAATCTTTGTCGGACCCACATCATCGGACTGGGATGTTGATCATCGAATCGGAGGTGCGATAAGGTGAACAATGTCGTGTATTGCCCCGAATCGCCGGTTTATAAGGGTATTTGAGACTCAAGTTGGTAGGTGATAACGTCGGATCCGTTTTTCATTACGTGAGATTGGCTGAAATCTCCGATTGCTCGATAGGGTTGGAGCTGATTTGGGTAAAACAATATGATGGTTACTATAGTGGGATCGTCATTTCTTGAATTAAGTTCTCATATGCAGACTTCCAGGTCTTGCAGGGAATGTAGTAGGCATTGAATAGGGCTCAGCCACTGCCCTTGACCTTGCCTTGACTAATATGCCACTCAATCGTCTTTCGCAACCCCTCCCTCAACTGAACCGTCGGCGCCCAGTGTAGCACACTCTCAGCCAGCGATGTCTGTGGCCGACGCAAAGTGGGATCATCTGCAACCTTTGCATGATAGGTAATTCGCACCTGAGCCTGCCCCGTGATCTCCGAAACAAGCTCGTTAACAATCTCAGCCAGTTGCTGAATCGTGAATTCCCCCTCATTCCCAATATTCACCGGGCCCTCGGCGTAATCACTGTTCATCAAGGAGTAAAGTCCGGCGAGGCAATCAGTGACAAATTGAAATGACCGAGTAGCGGAGCCGTCTCCATTGATTTTCAAGTCTTCGCCTGCCAACGCTGCAGCAATAAAGTTTGATACCACCCGTCCGTCGCTGCTGCTCATGCGGGGCCCGTATGTATTGAAAATGCGTGCAATGCGAATATCAACTCCATGTTGCTCGCGATAAGCAAAACACAGGGCTTCTGCGACTCGTTTCCCTTCATCGTAGCATGAGCGTGGACCGAAGGGGTTGACATTTCCCCAGTATTCCTCTGGTTGAGGGTGGACAAGAGGGTCTCCATAAACCTCTGATTTGGGTAGGCTAAAGTTAGTTAGGATTTCAAAGTGTGAGAGGTATCACGAACCAGAGGTACTAGTGTGTAGAATGCGAATATTCCTCGACTCTGCGAGCTTTAAGAGGTTCTCGGTACCAACAAAACACGTTCGCAAAGTTGAGACCTGGTCTTTTTGATATTGGATCGGACTTGCGGGACAGGCTAGATTGTATACTTGATCAATTTGCCCTATATCATCTAGCGAATTCTGGATGTCGTGTCTAGTTTCGAGCAGTTTCTGTGATTAGTATTCTCTTTACTTTAGAATGCCGAATGCGGTGTAGGGTCTCTACTTCATCAGAGTGAATTTAGGATGATTCTCGAGATGGCTTAGATTTTTTGGAGAACCTGTCTCAAAAGTGTCGAGTCCGATGACTTCATGGCCCTTTTCTAGCAGCAAGTCAATCAAATTGGACCCGAGAAACCCGGCGCCCTAGACTTTTGATTAGCACAGATTAATCGGGCAGAGAATGAACTGTCTGGCCTCACTGACTCCGGTGACAAGTATCCTTAAATTATTCTTTGTGCTGTTCATGTTGATTCTTATTTGAAGAGAGAAACTAGATGAGGTGCTTTCTTACTCTGACATGAGAGGAGAAGGTGAATACAAAGCTTTTTTGAGCAAAATTTGAGTGGATTTTCTCAGCTGAAAGGAACCCTAAAGCATGCGACCATTGCCCTTTTTCATGCAAGCGATCACCAATTATCGAAATGTTCAAGCCGTCTTGATCTGTTATTGGTGACTCAGATCTCTGTGACCTCATAGTGCTGTATTTGAGAACCTCATCACATGCAGGACGATGGGGGCGCTTGTCCAAGAAGTGTAATGAAATTCGGCGATCTCAAGGCATATTCACCGCCCCGCTAACTAGACGGTTGATGTATCTACAACGGACAAGGGACAATCAGGGCTTATCACGAGCCCTAAACAGTGACCCAATTACCATGCGGTCAAGTATGATTCGTTTGAACTCCTTGATTTGCAAAGTTCCTGGCTAGGTAGTGAGAGTTGTGTTAACTATACATCCCAACATGTCTTGGGTTGAGTCGAAGTGTCATACCTTCAAGAGAAAATTAATCCACAGCAATCCGGAATCTCAGCAGGTCTTTCTCCAGAATTTCATCGAATCGTTCCTCGAGCTTGGAAACATCCCATTTGCAGGAGAGGAAGCGACCGTTTAGGGCCTTTCGTTGTCTCTCAGAGGAGCCGGGTGTCGACAACCAGACGCAGAATGCCCCAACCAGATCAGGGCTATCATTTAACACTGATGGGTCGCGAAAATCAGCTTAGTCCGTGGAACTAATTTCACAAGAAGTAAAAAGGCCTGGCACTTACTGTTCCTGATATTTTCAGGCACGTCATGCTGGATGAAACCACTATTCATGCCCCCTGGGTGCACGCTGGCGCAAAAGAGTCCACGATTCGAATATTGCTCATTGATCATCTCAATTAATCTCGCTTGAGCCGCCTTGCTCACGCAATAATGAGCGTGACCACCCATCCCACCAACAGTAGGCGTAGCCATAGAGCTGATCGCGATAAAAGACATGGCGGGCGACTGGGTTGCATCAAGCAAAGGGAGCAAATGATGCGCCGCATAGAAGAGGCCAATCGCATGGACATCGAACGCAGTCCGGTAGTCCTCCGGTGACTCTTTAGTGATATCAAGTATCATCGGGCCCGAGTAGCCCGAGTTTACCACTACAACATCAAGGCGCCCGTCAAATTCGGTCATAACAGTCTGTGCGACCAAAGCGAGGTCTTTCTCGACGGTAATGTCGCATTCTGAGATGACTACTTTGGTCTTAGAGCCGATTGAGCGTACTTCGTTGGCTGTTTCTTCGAGACCCGAACGTGTGCGAGCAGCAAGGATGATACCCGATGCGCCGGCCTGGGCGTATGCTCGAGCTAGTCCGCCACCTGCTGCGCCCCGTCCGCCGATTATGCAAACAACGAAAGGGGAAGGCAATTTCACACTTGATGGATCTATTTCTGGATAGGGCGTGGTATGAAGCTTAGGAATGAAGTTGCGGCAGTGCTGTGCATTGAGCTGGCTTGGCGTAGGCGTCATCTTGATGATAGACCAACAGCACAATCTTGCTTTAGATATGAGATGGTCCAAATGTTCTTCGAAATGGTGAATGATTTCCATGAATTCTTATGTTGAATACTGCCCGGACTTAGCCGGACTTAACCCGGAGATTCGCTAGCAACGGTTTGACATAGAAATTCTACAGGTAGCTGGTAGCTGAATGCCATTCAATAAGTCTAAAGGTACTTTCAAAGTTACAGTATTTAATTTGATTCAGAGAATTTGAGCACAATCCGAGTCGCAAAGAATTACCGGCCGCTTCTGCTAAGCAGAAGAAGGTCTTCGTCTCTTTCGAATCCTTTACCACCGAGTATTACTTAGTCTCAAGGTCACTTTCTTCGCGTAATTAATTTGGGGATATGGTACTTGGGAATAAGGCATCCAGGCTTCAACGGAGGAAGAAAAAAAAAGAAAAACGACAGCAGTGCGGTTCGAACGCACGCCTCCGAAGAGAATAGATAACTCGATAAGATTTAGTCTCGTTCAAGTCTATCGCCTTAGACCACTCGGCCATGCTGCCACGTTTAGAGGAAGTGCGAAAGTAAGTCCTGATGGACAATGACCTCGATATCCCAAAAAGTGGCTTACAGTTACCTAGGCCGGAGGTTGAATAACAATGCCCGGGGGGTAGGGAAGGATAATAGTAGAAAGCTACGGGTATAAAGGCGGCCGTTTTTGGCCTTGATAGTGGTCATCTTCGACGTTGTCTCAGAAGCCCTCAGGCTTTATTTCTCAGAGGTTACAACTAGTATAAGTTTAAATGCTTGAGGGCTTATCCAGACTTAATCCTGGAACTTACTAGTGAGGGTTTGACTTATAAAACGTACAGCGATAGATTACAGGATGGATCGAAATCAGTTTCACCACTTCTTCACAGAGATTCTTTCTCGAACCCTCTTTCGAAACACACTATACCTATTACGGCTACTCTGCCCCTGAACCCCTTTCTTGGCGGTATTCCGATACAATCGTAAATAACAGCTTAAAATAGCTTCTGTATTTGACTCGTATGGTCTCCAGGGATTCTAGAACGTTGACCTAGCAAACAAGCCAAACCAACGAATGCCTGCTGCTCATTTGGAGACGTGGCAGGAATAAGAATCCCCATTCTGCCAACCACTTGCCCTCTAGAGTGACCACTGCGAACGAGCGAGTTGTATAGAGACAG
The DNA here is from genome assembly GCF_028827265.1 of Penicillium atrosanguineum. NCBI lineage: Eukaryota > Fungi > Ascomycota > Eurotiomycetes > Eurotiales > Aspergillaceae > Penicillium > Penicillium atrosanguineum. The sequence continues at coordinate 2,315,035 of NW_026623139.1, read as the reverse complement.
TACTAGTGGGTAATATTTTTTTACTTCTTGTAACAGGCTTGGCCTTCTGATTGGGGACTAGCATCTCCTGAACTGACTGGTCGTGATTATGCTGATGTTGGATCTGCTAGAGCCTTGAAACGAGCACGATGACTGCTTATTCGTGTCCTAATGACCATGATTCTCAGCCGCATGACCTCGAACTTAGGGATCAAGATTCGCAATATGCCCCCACTCCAGGATTCTACGATCGCACGCCTGCGTTAAGTTATGGGCGTAGCCCTTCCCTCGAATATCACTTCAAAAACGATCCGGATGTCCTGTCACAACAGCAACCACAACCTCCTCGACTACTTCAGCTATCCGAATGGTACAGTATGAGGGAATGTCAAGTAACGAATTGACGGCAAATTGCATCCAATATACGATAGAGTGGAAAGTCACCGTGAATAAGAAAGTGCTCTTGCGGGATACTGAAGAGGACGTCGCCCTGACTCCGAGTGCCTACTGGCCGACGACCCTGAAGGGTAAGTTGGAAAAGTTGTTAGATGGAAAGACCCCCGGTAAAGGAAGGGTAAAGTCGGACGACACCTCGATCGTCGTGCCGGTGAATGATCGCTCCCAACGCGACCTGACGAAACGATTTGACCATCTCGACATCGATTGGACTGCCGTGGAAAAGCAACTGCTCAGGTGGGGCGAACTGTGCCGTCGAGGCAAGAAACTGAGGTTAAGTATTACCTTTAAATATGTTGAGGACGACCGTCTCTTCAAAACTGCCTCAGGTAGGGTCGAAAAAAAGAGGAAGGTCATCGGTCACTAAACAGATGCTCAACGAACTAGACGTTCAAGTGGATGCCGAAGAGAATTCATCTGGGCAAGAATCCGTTTGGCGAGCTGTGTACAACCTGATGCGTTGTCCATCTTCATCATGCCATCTTGGCCCACATTGCTGGCAAGACCCACACGGGAAAAGCACTATGCGCTGAGGAGCCACCATTTAAAACGTTTAATTGCCTTCGTGGAAAATGGCAACACCCTGCAGTCTCATGAAGACGTCCCGGAAATTTGCTGGAAGCAGTGCCCTCTTCAAGCGATGAGGGCCAGATATTTATCTGGAAAATGCTGGCTGGTTACGTGCACAGTAACAGGGTTCTCATTCGATCTGACTTTTGGAATCGGGTAGACCCGTTCCTGGGAACGTCATTACCCGCCCCCACATAGAAGTAAAATTGACACAAAACCATTCAGAAAGCGGTGTGTGCGAGCTGAAAGGTGCAATTAATCTTCCTAGCTGATCGCGCTAGAGTCACATGATGATGAGGCTAAGGAAGTTCCCCCTCTTTCAGTTCGTCGGAGTCCCACTGAGATTCTCGTAATAAGCCACATTAGAACTTTCTGAAAAGAGCTACTTCTTAGGGTCTCCTGCTGGAAGAGAAAGTGCTTGATTAACACAGCGCGTGGTTAGTCGAGCTGTTCTTCATCCATTATGGCTGAGAATTCCCAATCTCAGCCAGAGCAATCAGTGTCAGGACAAAACAAAACTAGTCCTGACACACCACCATGCCGAAAGCGACTCCAACACGATACCTATACTATCGGATGGTTGTGCGCCCTTCCAAAAGAACAAACAGCAGCCAGAGCCATGCTAGATGAAGAGCACGAACCTCTCCCAACCCCTCGGAATGATCATAACGCATATACTTGTGGCTCAATACGCGGCCACAACGTCGTCATAGCCTGCCTACCTAACATGGGAACCAATTCTGCCGCAACCGTCGCGACCTCAATGATCAACACGTTCCAATCAATCAGGTTCGGGCTTATGGTAGGGATAGGCGGCGGAATTCCGTCAAAGGTCAGTCTGGGTGATGTGGTCGTCAGTCAACCTGTTGCTGACTATCACGGGGTGATACAATGGGATATGGGGAAGCTGGAACGGGATGGGCAGTTTGTCCACAAGGGCTCACTGAACCGACCTCCGAACGCGCTACTCAACGCCTCGAACCACCTGAAAAGTAACCATGCGATGTACGGATCAAAGATGAATGACTACCTGGACGAAATGGAAAGGAAATTCCCGCGGCTAGTGCCAAAATATACGCGGTGTGAGGCCTTGCAAGACCCATTATTGGTATCCGAGCGGTTCCGGACTCCGAGGGAAGTCTATTTCCTGTCTTGGTTGTGGCAGGCGATCATCGCAATTATCGCATATCTTCTTGGTTCATGGGCCATTGATCCGGTAAATGAGGAGAATGTGCGGGTATCAGAGAAGGCAGAGGGCGCAAGGGCCCCAAGAGAAGCCAGGGTACACTATGGCCTGATCGCATCCGGGAATAAAGTGATTAAGGATGCCCAATCCCGAGACCTCCTTGACAAAAAATACGGCGGGCACTTACTATGCGTGGAGATGGAGGCAGCTGGGCTCATGAATGACTTCCCATGTATTGTTATCCGAGGCATTTGTGACTATGCGGACTCGGGAAAAGAGAAAACCTGGCAAGAATATGCTGCAGCCGTGGCCGCTGCGTACGCAAAGGAACTTTTGGGATGTGTGCAGCCCAGGGTTGTTGATGCCGAGGATCCAGCAAAGGTTATATTGGAAAAGGGTTAGTATATACCTACCTGAATAGATCATATGCAGGTGTTTAAAGTACCAGCAAATACCCGAGACGAATGACATTTGAACTTGGGAAATATATTCTGACTACGAGTAGTGCAACAACAGATCGATAGGGTACAGCAGATAACTGCAGCAACAAGAGCTACTGCAGATTCTATCAGATCTGACCTTCATACCGATGAGATCAAGCGCTGGCTTTGTCCCCCGGATCCATCTTCAAACGCCAGCCATGCTAGGACGCTCCGCCATGAGGGGACTGGCGCGTGGCTGCTCGAATCCCCTGTCTTCCAAGAGTGGCACTCGGGGTCACGTCGACAGTTATGGCTGCAAGGGCTCGCGGGGTGTGGAAAGTCGGTTCTTAGTACCACTGTGCTTGATCATCTCGCCAACGGAAACGACGATCTTATCCTTAGCTTCTTCTTTGACTTTAACGACGTCGCAAAACAGACATTGGAAGGCATGCTGCGCTCGCTTGCTTTCCAACTTTACCGCCGTGGGGTGGACTCCGCAAATCATCTCGATGCTTTGTTCCAGGCGCACCGAAATGGCAGCGACCAACCTACGACAAAGGTGCTTTGGAGTGTTATTTTCAAGATGCTCGTAGCCCAGAGGAAGGTCTCTATTGTCCTGGACGCATTGGATGAATCGAAAACAAGGGACACTGTGCTCGGGTGGATCAAGGATATGGTGTCTAGGCCAGAGTTGGTCCATGTCCAGCTGCTTCTTACCGGTCGACCTGAATCCGAGTTTCTGCGCGACATTCCCCCCTTAATAGGAAAGCAAAACTGCCTGGCACTTGATAAGCAAGCCATCAACTCCGATATTCGATCGTGGGTCATAGCACAACTTTCTCAACGGCGTGATTTTACAGAGAAGCCCTTGTCCCAGAACCTTCTGGAAGAGATCCGGAAAAAAGTTGGCGACGGCGCCGACGGGATGTGAGTAATCACTGCTTTAATCAATATAGGATAGCTTACTGACGCCTTGATCAGGTTTAGGTGGGCATTCTGTCAGTTAGACAGCCTGGCTCGATGTCGTCACGAGGCAGCTATGGAGGAGGCTCTTGAATCTTTGCCGCTGAACCTCAATGAGACATACGAGCGTATATTTGAAAGCATACCGACGGAGTTGAAAATTGACGCGATACGGCTTCTCCAATTCCTAGTGCATTCCAAGCGACCTCTAACGCTGGCTGAGGTTAAAGAGGTAATAGCGACGCAGATTGAAAACGAGTCACGAGGGTTTGACATGAAGCGTCGATTGTTTTGCGAGACTGATATCTTGGCTTACTGTCCCAGCTTAGTGACAGTCATCCATGCCAATGATAAAGAGTTGCATCTTGCCCATTTTTCTGTGAAAGAGTACCTTCTCAGACATAACCAATTCCAGATAACGACTGCCAGCATTTCCATCACGAGGACGTGCTTAACATATCTGACGGACATCGACGGTAGCGAAAGAGAGATAAAGCGGTATTTCCCGATGGCAAGATATGCGGCCGAACATTGGACATACCATGCTGCGTTGACTCGGGCTGACGAAGAGATTATGGGAATAACAGTCAGGTTTCTAGAAAAGGAAGAAACGTTCCAACGATGGGCTCGGTTGTATCAGGCTGATAGGAGTTGGGACGATAGCCCTGGTCCTCCAAGAGGCTCCAGACTTTACTATGCTTCCTTCAGTGGGCTCATGGCACCTGCACGTGATTTTATTGACAAGGGAGCGGATATCAACGCGCAGGGCGGCGAGTATGGCAACGCTCTCCAGGCTGCCTCAGCGGAAGGCCATCAAGAGATTGTCAAGCTACTTTTAGATAAGGGAGCAGATATCAACGCGCAGGGCGGCGAGTATGGCAACGCTCTCCAGGCTGCCTCAGCGGAAGGCCATCAAGAGATTGTCAAGCTACTTTTAGACAAGGGAGCAGATATCAACGCGCAGGGCGGCCGGTATGGCAACGCTCTCTATGGTGCCTCAGCGGAAGGCCATCAAGAGATTGTCAAGCTACTTTTAGATAAGGGAGCAGATATCGACGCGCAGGGCGGCCGGTATGGCAACGCTCTCCAGGCTGCCTCAGCGGAAGGCCATCAAGAGATTGTCAAGCTACTTTTAGACAAGGGAGCAGATATCGACGCGCAGGGCGGCCGGTATGGCAACGCTCTCCAGGCTGCCTCAGCGGAAGGCTATCAAGAGATTGTCAAGCTACTTTTAGACAAGGGAGCATATATCGACGCGCAGGGCGGCCGGTATGGCAACGCTCTCCAGGTTGCCTCACTAAGAGGCGATCGAGAGATTGTCAAGCTACTTTTAGACAAGGGAGCAGATATCAACGCGCAGGGCGGCCGGTATGGCAACGCTCTCCAGGCTGCCTCAGCGGAAGGCCATCAAGAGATTGTCAAGCTACTTTTAGACAAGGGAGCAGATATCAACGCGCAGGGCGGCCGGTATGGCAACGCTCTCCAGGTTGCCTCACTAAGAGGCGATCGAGAGATTGTCAAGCTACTTTTAGACAAGGGAGCAGATGTCAATGCGCAGGGCGGCCGGTATGGCAACGCTCTCCAGGCTGCCTCAGCGGAAGGCCATCAAGAGATTGTCAAGCTACTTTTAGACAAGGGAGCAGATATCGACGCGCAGGGCGGCCGGTATGGCAACGCTCTCCAGGCTGCCTCAGCGGAAGGCCATCAAGAGATTGTCAAGCTACTTTTAGACAAGGGAGCATATATCCACGCGCAGGGCGGCGAGTATGGCAACGCTCTCCAGGCTGCCTCAGCGGAAGGCCATCAAGAGATTGTCAAGCTACTTTTAGATAAGGGAGCAGATATCGACGCGCAGGGCGGCGAGTATGGCAACGCTCTCCAGGCTGCCTCAGCGGAAGGCCATCAAGAGATTGTCAAGCTACTTTTAGACAAGGGAGCATATATCAACGCGCAGGGCGGCGAGTATGGCAACGCTCTCCAGGCTGCCTCAGCGGAAGGCCATCAAGAGATTGTCAAGCTACTTTTAGATAAGGGAGCAGATATCGACGCGCAGGGCGGCGAGTATGGCAACGCTCTCCAGGCTGCCTCAGCGGAAGGCCATCAAGAGATTGTCAAGCTACTTTTAGATAAGGGAGCAGATATCGACGCGCAGGGCGGCCGGTATGGCAACGCTCTCCAGGCTGCCTCACTAAGAGGCGATCGAGAGATTGTCAAGCTACTTTTAGACAAGGGAGCAGATGTCAATGCGCAGGGCGGCCGGTATGGCAACGCTCTCCAGGCTGCCTCAGCGGAAGGCCATCAAGAGATTGTCAAGCTACTCTTAGACAAGGGAGCAGATATCAACGCGCAGGGCGGCCGGTATGGTAACGCTCTCCAGGCTGCCTCAGCGAAAGGCCATCAAGAGATTGTCCGCCTTCTTCAAAGAAGAGGCGCTGTTACATCGTCTTCACAGTAGTCTTACTCTATTACTGTCAGAAACCTGGTGGAGAAATTTGGTCTCAAGGATTCCGGACTTTCTGATGAAACTTTGTAATTTCTTCAGTCACTTCCACCGTAGTGTTCAGCTATAGCTTGGCTTTAAGCCTTATCACCCCTATCACCTCGCAGGTTATAGGTCTGCCTATTCAGATAATAACAATCCCCGAATACCGCTCTTTCCGGGCAATATTCCCGATTCGTCCCAGAATAGATTATATCACCATTCCTTATGTCAAATAAAGGACAATCCGCTAGCATCTACAAACAAGCTAGAGCTTTCTATTGCCCTCTTATCTTGACGATCATCAAACACTGTCGGGGAGACCCTTAATCTACCCAAGGAAATCTTAGGTAAAACCAATTTGATCAAAGGTAATGTCTTCAAGAAATTCGACGTCCATGAATTCGAACCAGGGCCGGTGGAAAGACACTGAGAAGCTCCGGACATGGGCGATTGAATTCGAAAGACAGAACTCAACCAGAACTATCCGCTTTCACATAGTATCTTCTGGGCATAATGCTATAGCCATTGATGTTCTTCGAAATGTTTGTCTAGGCAGAGAGAAAGACTCAAATTACATTATCCGCATACTCTAATTGTCCACTTCTCGAACATTCCTGGTGTGGGAAACGGAGAGGCTCAAATCATTTTTTAGATGAGTTATATAACCGTATATTTCAACTTTCAAGACCAATTTCTGCCTTGAGTTCGAACTTCGAGGAGGTATTATTCTGTTGCTGATCACCTTACTGCACATTGAGCGAGATTATTGACTAGGTCACTCGAAACTGTCCTTACTAAATATAGGGATGAACGTAGTTGACGCAATAGTGGAGAGGGTTCCATAAGGGCCAGACTTCGCGGGGCCAAGTGTACGCGTGTTTCACGTAATTTTGAAAACCGAGATAAGTATAATCCCAAATTTCAATACAATTCGGCATTTGAAACAACGCTAGGCTAGATTCAGATTAGTGTGTTTAGAAGGAGGGTTCGAGAAAGAGTCTCTGTGCGCAAATGGTGAAACTGATTTCGATCCTCCCTGTATTTGACACTTTCAAAGAGCAAGTTAAAATTGAAGGTACAGAAGCACTTTAGAAAACAAATCATATAAACCGGCTCAGTTCTGGGGTGCCATTTCTGATTTCGCAGAATATAATCGTGACGGCTTTTACCCTTGAGGATATACATTTGAAAGATAGAGATAGCTACTGATCTGCCGTCGTAATTGGCGAGCCGCAATAAGAGCAAGTCATCCTGACTCACTCCAGTCTTCTTTCAGGGTGGAAAGCTATCATAGGGTGTTTCAATGTGATAGCATCTCAAGTCAATTCTCAGGATTGGAACACACGCACAGACACACAATTGTCGGACATAAGAGGGTGCCCATTGCACGCAAGGATCACGCTATAGCACCATCTGCCACCTCACCTTCTTTCCTTTGATCATGTCCAGCACGCCCATAGGCAAAAACTGCTTGTCCACCAGATTCAGCCCACCAAATTTGGTCAAAAGGTCCTCTGCATACAGGTACAGATTCCACTCCATTTCCGCCCCCGGGTTCCCGATATCGAACATGTTCCGAGCCATTCTCACCGCATCCCCCACTGCGCGTGTTCTCGCTGGGTAACTCGAGCTAGGAACATCCATGAAATGACCATACAGTTCGCTCAATTTGAAGCTTTTGGCTTCACGGAACTTGCTCCACTCGTCAAAAGACAAGAATCTGCCTTTCTCACCTGGTGAGAAAGCTTCCTTGAGCTCATCAGGCTCACTGTTGCTTTCTATGTCCTGCCAGATTCGACGTTGCTGAGTCGCGGTCTTCTTGTCGAAGAATTCCTTTTCAACTCCATATGATTCACGTTCGCTCTTCATGAACTCTGCCATTAGCTCTCGTGGCGATTTTGTCAAAGTGTCGCGCAGCATGAAGATCGAGACGAAGGGGTTTCGCAGGCCAAGACCACCAAGCTTCTCAGGAAGGAAGAAAAATGCGTCTGGAACATCGAAAACGTTGAACTCAGATTCAATTCTTCTCCTCAGATAGTCTGTGACAGTATGCCCGGGCTGGGTATTCTCTGTACCAAAAACTATATCATACATCTTCTTGTACGTGTCAAGAATGGCATCGATATGGGGACGTCCAAAACAGTACGCCGGCTCACCAAATGTGTTCTTGAAGAACCGCCCAATGCAGCTGTTCCAGGTACGAACCCATGAGATGACACTATCGCAGTTTTCAAGCTGATTTTTCAGCTGCCGGACATGTGTATCGACTTGAGAATGATCAATAACCCATTCTCCTGTTGACGGGTCCAGCATCAAGAAGCCAATTTTGACTGAGCCCTGAGGCATGCGGGACTTGACTTGGTCGCTGACAGCGTCACCGAGACAAACCGACCCAGATTTGCTTTTGTTGAACTGGAGGCCGGTGATGCCAGCGAAAGTTTGCATGACTTCCCAAGCCTGAGCACATTTTTCAGGATCACCGGTCAGCCAAATATCATCGTGGAGACGATACAGAAGCAGACCGGTCTTTTCATTCACGGCATAATCCATGAAGAATAGGATCAACTCCCCGATCACCTTCTCTGAAGCATGTGCGATCGGGATACCTCGTCTGCGCTTGCGAGGTCCGATTTTCTCATGTCCTTCAAATGCGTTGTCCATGTTTAAAGGCGTTTCAAGGTACTTTCGCAGAAACTGAATCCATTCTCGCGGGAAACCGATGAATTCCAAGATGGCAGAGACGGTACTGTGCGGAATCGACGTGGCATACCACTGTAGATCCGATTGAATTACAGCAGCCTGACCATAGAATTGACGGCGGAAAAATGTTTCGGTCACTATCTTTCTCAGAAGCTGCTGTTTCACACTCTTCGGAGCTGAGCTTCCTCGCTGACCGTCATCTTCGTCTTCATCATACCCGCAAACACGGCTCGCTAATGTGTCTTGACCTTCTGGCATAGATGCAAGGAAAAAGGTATCGACAAACTCCTGCTCGCGACAATGTTCCACTTTGTTGGAATGATCAAAAGCTGAGATTTCTTCAAGGAAATATCGTCGTCGAAGGCGATCACGATTCGTCAATTCCGGGCCCTGCGTGAACTTCCAACCAGCGTTGCTCTGGATGTAGTCTTTCAGAATAATTTTAAACGTAACGCAAAGCTTGATGCAAATGTGTTCCACAAAAATGGTCTCGAGGACATCTTCGTCCATCCAGATTCTGTATTTGCCATTCAGCTGCTGACGAGGAAGCACGGGTACGCCCTCGTCATCAGTATGCCAGTCCCAATTCTTCAGGTCCGCATATCGCATGTTGAGGACATCGGCAATCTCGTTCAGTGCGATTTTGTTGTTGACGAAGTGTTTCAAGGTCTCTTGTTTCTCTTCACTGACTACCTCCTCTGCCTGAATGCCACGGATGCAGTCAGACAGCGAGTCGATGGTAAAAGGGTCTTTTTCTTCCCAGATAACCACCAGCTCCCTCCCTACCCGCTCGCGCAAGGATTTCAGGGCGTTCTTGCTTTTCTCGGTTGTGAACAGTCCGGAGAGAAACAAGTCGATTTCAATTTGATCGGTTTGATGAGGCTCGAAGACTGTTCTCTCGAACTGATCGCATAGTTGCTTAAGTCTTTGTTTTTGTCGCTCATCAATAAGGAGGAAGTCGTCGTCCTCGCTGGAGGCTTTTGTAGCCTCATTGGTCTGATTGGATGGCGGGTTCATCCACTCAGTCAACAGTCGTGAATACAAATCCGCAAGACTCAGCTTTCGACTATGGGCATCTAGCGCGTTACATAGGTGTGTTTCGAAGCACTCGAGCTTCTCGGAAGGGATTGAGGAATCGTATTTAGCCTGTTCAATCCAGTGCTCGATATTCAAAATGGCATTATCTTTACTGGCGCCCGGTGCGAGCTCCTTGGTTCCAGCCAGGAGGCATGCGACTTTATCGCGTAGGGCGGAGCACTGAGCTGCGGTCACGAGAACTTTGGCTTTGCGAGATTCGTATTTACTGCGTTGTTTTTTGAGCTCGTGAATTTTGCTCCGAGTCAGCGACTGGAGAGTTCGAGAGAGGTAGGGATCCATTTAGAGTAGATTTCCTGTGTGTGCTTTGCATGAATTCGGCGCTACTCAAACCAAAAAGCCTTGCGATTAGACTGATACCATTAGGTATACGACAGCTCTATTTATGCTTGAATCCTCTAGCATCGGACTTTTTCAGCCTCACGTCTTCCATTGCTTTCAGAGGGCTTCCCCTCCTTTGCTGCCTGCTGCGATCGACGAAGACTCGTAATGGCCAGCCCATCACTAGCCTCTAGGCTTCGATCTACTTCGAAACATACCTTCCAAGAACCCCGCAATTTGAGGGGTGACATGACTCACCGACAAATGATCCTTGCTTGCAATGGAATTGAGCCTCGTGTTTTCTACCAATAACAAAAAAACTCTCGAGGTCTGAGCCCATGGTTGAATTTCTCGAAACTCCTCAAGTGCTTCATCTATTCCACAAGGCAGCTTTTATCTACATGTTGATTGACCAAGTAAATATTTGAATAAGTCAAGTTGTGTTGTATAGGTAATTTCCAGGCTCAAATCCAAGTCTCACGTAATTCGGGCTACAATCCCGGCTGGCGCTGCCCCGCATCAGACAACCCCCCTGTTCAAGCTCTTGGATCGAAGCTAGGTTCTATTGAAAGACAAGTTGTACGCTCCAAAGATTGAAAAATTCACTGACATCCAGAAATGGTGTACCTCGGTCGCTCAAGGGGCTGCGAGACCTGCAAGCGACGGAGAAAGAAGGTGTGTATTCTGTCGGAATATTGGGCCGATAGAACTAACAATCTCTCAGTGTGATGAAACTCGACCAGTATGTCCACGATAACTTGAGTAGATTTGGAGTCCAAGGAAAACAATCTGTTTGCTATTTTTTAGCATACTAACTATCAACGGTAGTCATGCACACGTTGCGTGAATGCGCGGCGTACTTGCGGCGGGTACGAAACTGAGAAAGCCCTCACAATCCAAGAATACGATGGCGGAAAGAAAATAGCTCTTCCAATCAGATCCGCCGCACGAAAGTGCTCTCTTCCAGTCAGACAAAGATTACCTGGGACGGTCGCCCTGGCGAAAGACATTCTTCCCAAGGAGGTTCCAGATCGGGATGTCGACGACTTCAGCCTCCGGTCATTTTTACACGAGTTCTGTATTGTGCCATCAGGACCTACCGTATCCTATGGTTTTCTAAGTGGTATCGAGCCGATATTACGTAAAATGGATGACCAGTCTAGTTTAGCGAAAGCATGCAAGATGGCGGCATTTGCTAGCCACGGCATCAAGCTCAACCGCCCTGTTTTAACCGCCAAAGCCGAGAAATTGAATCATGATCTGGTCGCTTCTTTGGCAGTTGGTCTTCAAAGTAATGCCGCAGCGTCCAAGAAATATGACGTCTTGGTCGTGATGCTTCTTGGAATTTATGAAGTCAGTTGTATCTTCAAATGACTTGTTGCTTGGCCTAACATTTATAGATGATTATCGCGAATGATGCACGAAACGGTTTCCACAATGTACATGCAAGTGGCCTAGCCGCACTGCTTAAACTCAAAAAGCACCCAATCCTCGTTCTAGAAGCTCTTCTTGGTGGCAAGTCGCTCGGTAGTCTCAGAGAAGCGTTGCCGGTATGCCCCATTTCTCTATCAGGAATGCTCTATACTAAGTGATCATATTCAGAATGACAAAGAAGGCTTACTCGCTATTCCAAATGGGGCAGTTTCGACCAAATCATTGGATTCGCTATTGATCTCGCTTGCAAGAATCGGACAACGAGTAAAGATCACAGCCACGGAAGGTCTCATGGACTGTGACGAAAAGGGTTGGCTTCTACTAGAAGCATTGAACCTTGATCGAGAATTCGTACAATGGAATGAGTCTCAAGACCAAATACACAGACCCACAATGATTGGCCAAGTGAGCAAAACCACTGCCCTCGAGTGCAATGTTGGCTACTGGCCTGGAAGGGTGGACGTGTACTTCGACCGCTATGTCGCAGGCATCTGGAACATCTACCGGGCTGCTCGACTATATCTTTCCGAACTGATTCTGAATCTCTCAAATGGAAATCGAAACCCAAGAACAGACCCTCGACACGGGCAGGATATGGATGATCTTGTTCAGGGTGTGCTATCTTCTATTCCCTATCATCTGACGGAAAATCTTTACGGGTTTCTCAATCAAATTGACAATGGAGCTCCGTTGGCGAATGTTGGGAAAGCAGCCTCTGGGCTCTTTGTTATGCACCCTCTGCATGTGATTTCGAATCTCTCGCTTGTGGACCTCGATGTGAGGTGTTATTTGAAGAGATGTCTTCTTTGGATTGGGGATAATATGGGGATTGGACAGGCTTCTGTCTTTGCAAAGGTGAGTAAACAAGTCATTAACTTTGTGCGTCCCAGGATAAATGATGCTGACTTCTTTGTTTATCAAGTCCTCAACTTTTGAAACCGAAGACTTTGCTAGCGGCTGCATGCTTACACTTATCGGAGTGAGGGTTTAATACCATTTTATGCCTGCTAATCCTACATGGATAAAATTGATTATGAGATCTTCATGAGAGATTAAAAGTAATTTGTATTCATTCTTCACATCTAAATCGTCGGAAGCACAGTCCAAACAACATCATATCACAGGATAGCGCCACGAACGTGAAACCAAGCTCTGGCGTTATCCAATCCTAAAACTGTCACCAAGAGCATTTTTCCAAACAAGTCCAAATCACTAGGCTGCGCATTCATCAAAGCCAAGGTGAAATCAAGATTATACACGATGAAATGCTCCCGCTCCGCCCATGCAATTGCGAAGTCGAACGCACTCTGTGCATTCCACAAATGAGCCGACAGATACCACGCATGGTCTCCAAAAATCCCAAGCTTGCCATCACATTGGACGGGGGTCATGCCATGCAGGAGTTTGTAGATTTGCATAAAGTAATATGTCAATAGGACAGTACGTCGAGCGGATTCCTGTAAGACCCATGACTCCCAGAACTCGATAGTTGGGTTCATGAAGAAGGGAAGAAGTTCTGTCGACTGTTTCGGATCTGGAATATAGATTGTTCTCAGAAGGGTGAGGACCGATGCTTCCAGAGTTGTGAAGAGGGCTTCGGTTGTTGCTTGAGCGCCGATGTCGCTGTCAAATAGGCGCATTATTTGATAAAGAATTAGAGCGTGGGTGCGAGCAAGTATTTCTCGGGTGTCTGTTGGTTCTGGCGATTCAACGAGCTCTCTGGTTCGATTGTCAAAGAGGGACATGATCACCGGGGCGTTTATTTCGGTTTTGGACATGTAGAGGGAGCAGCAGGCGTAAGCATCTAGTTCAAGTCCGGTAAGAAACCCATCTGAATAGGTTATTGAAAGAACCACTGACCTTGCATTGCTCTTGGCATTTGTTTCTTGTAAAGAGAGGGATGGCACCACGGGGTCTGATTCTGAAGAACCATCATCCGTGGTGTTTCCTTGAGGACATCGATCGCAAATTGGAGATGGGAGGCGACAATCTCGGGAATAGGCCTTAGCGGCCTGGTCCTCGGCCGCATTAATTGATTATTCGGGTGGCATACCGAGTCGCCACGACTAGCCAGCTCTTGGCTCCGAGGTAGATAGGAGAGTGGATCTCGCAGCTGTGAATCATCTATGTAGCTAATATTGGGCGTGACAGTTGTTTGAGGACAAAAGGTAATGTCTAAATCAAAGGGCGACGAGAGCACTGTCGGCTGTAATATATTCACTGGGGCCAAGGAGGTAGGTATCTCTTCGACAAAATCGGGATAAGCCGAAGGCTGCGTCCCGGGATACACGCATGGTAGATTCCGGCTAACGCATCGAGAGCAGAACGGGAAGACAAGATCACATCGTCTTTTAGAGGTCTTGCACGCCTCACAAGACTTGCGTCGCGGCGGGGCACCTGTATCATACATAGTGGCGGCCCGATGAGCTGAGGTTCAAAAAATTTGGCTGTAAAAGTAAGCGGATCGATGATTTCTATTCCAGGACTAGCGTGCGGAGTTCCACCAGCTGACGGTGGACCAACCCATTTTATTATCCACTTAAGATTCACTTCATTCCACCCTCAGCGGAGTTCCACGAGGTATACAGTCTAGAACGGAAAGAAGACGAAGGATAGCATTAGTAGATAGCCTGTCGGCCAAGTATAAAGAAGGGCAAGATATCCGTGAAATGGCATCAGTCAGCTTCAATCAACCATTTCGCCTCAAACGCTCTACTCAAACAACCATGTCCTCGCCGAAAGTGTTCGTCTGCGGCGCAACCGGCAACCAAGGAGGCGCCCTCATTCAAAATTTACTTGATCATCATGTTGAGATCCATGCGATCACCCGCAACCTCGAATCCGATCCCGCCAAGAATCTTCTTTCTCTCGGCATTTCTCTTGCCGAAGGAGACTTCGATAATGAAGAACGCCTCAAGCAAAGTATGATCGGCTGCACAAGTCTCTTCCTCAACCTGAGTGTCAACCACACCAACCCCACGGGAGAACTCGAGCAAGCTCAGCGACTTCTCTCTCTGGCCAAGCAAGTCGGCATCCAGCAAGTCGTCTACACCAGTTCCATGGCCACCATGGATCCTACACGTCTGACGCACTGGGATCCCAACAGTCTTGTGGCTACGGTACTCCTCAGCAAGCAAGCCATTGAAAACGAAGTTCGAAACGCAGGTTTCAAGCAGTGGGTAATCTTGCGACCGGGCAACTTCATGTCAAACTTTCTCAATCCCCTGGTTCGGATGTACCAAGGCCTCGTGGAAACGGGCACATTCACTACCGCCTTTGCTCAGGACACTGTTCTGCCTATGGTCGACCCAAATGACACCGGAAAATTCGCTGCTGCGGCTGTCCTGGACCCTGCCAGATTCAATCAGAAGGAAATCGAGATCGCATCGCAGATGATGGGATTGGAGGATGTGATGCGGGATCTATCGGAAGCAACTGGAAAGGATTTGAAGATCAGTTTCATGTCGGATGAGGAAGCCAAAGAAAAAGCAGCACAGAATCCTCTACTCGGCGCTCAGTTGGCAATTCGCAATCTGTCGCTGTTTGTGGACATAGAGGATACCAAGTCTTGGGGGATTGAGCTGGGAAGTTTTGCCCAGTTCTTGAAGCGGGAGAAGGCGCGCGTGGATGCTACCTACATGTAAACCTCGTTTTGCAAGTCAAAGGAGGTGATTTATTTCGTGTAATGAAACATTGTGGAGGATGAAAATAGTGATGGTAAAAAGTTCGTATTGTTGAAAAGGTTGAAAAGGTAACCAGGCGTTCACTGGAAATTATTGGTCGTAGACTGCGCTTTTACAGCGACATAAATCTGGATGTGTACCATGGAGTGATGACTGTTCAGTCAATTCACCCCTTGTATGAAGGTTCCACGCCGGTGAGGATTGCTGATGAACTGCGCTCATATCCATTCAAACCGTTCTCGTCTGGGAACCAGGACAATTGTTAGCCGGCTAGATCCTCGTCAGGCCCCTCGCCAATGGCGACCGACTTGAATATCTCGAAATAGAATGTTCCCTTCTGATTTATTGGGTGGCCTTGCTACGACTTGACAATTCCGCAGACCCATAATGCTTGATCAGGCAAGTTTTGAGCTCTTGTGCATGTAAACAATGAAACAGTTTCCTAAAACCAGCAGTCTTTTTATAGACCAAGGCACCGGTCTTGAAGACACAGTCCATCTGAGCTAAAAATTGCCAATCATATGCGCAAGCAGACGAATAAGCACCGCTAGGGTGAGCGCCACCAGTCACATGAGCAGCGGGCCTGACGGCGGGCAGATTTCTAAGCCTCACCGCACCGCACCGGAAACCAGATCTGGTGGAACACGGTAAGGTCGGTGTAGCAGTAGGTGCAGTGTACGCCTGTAGGCGGCACCGGTGGCTTAGGTTCGTAGCCCTGATCGACGCGGCAACAGTATCCGCGACAAGGGAACCCCGGGATAAGGGACCAAAAAAGGAACCTAGCGTGGGGAATCAATAAATTTGGAACCGGGTTTCTCTCCAGATGTGCCTTGCAGAGGGTCATTGGCGGATCTCCCGAAGGGGAGGTCCACACAGTGTAAAAAAAGAAACGGCATTGGGCGTCTTACCGAGACATCTTTCCAAGATCTGCTAAGATCTGCGGAGACTCGAGTCACTCCCTGACCACGGTCGCCTTGAACCATCCTTCAGGTCTCGAAAAATCGAGTTTGATTCCTGGAGAGCTGCAGATAAATAGCTCGTGTCCCGTAGCTCTAGAACACTCAATCCACAATATTCTACACTTTCGTTTAAGCTCATCCTACCTTCTTGCTCAAGTCTCTATTTACAAAATGAAGTCCTTCTTTGGTCTTGCTGCCTTCGCTGGTGTCGCTCTGGCCCAGAGCGCCCAAATCGGGTTTCCTACTGTCGGACAGAAACTCCAAAAGGGCAGCAACGTGGTGGTCCAGGTTCAGCGTCCTGTATGTTCCAAATTCCCCGGTCTTTAAAGTCGTGATTCTAAACTCAGCAGAACTCCCTGACCGGATCTACCGAGATGGCCGTTGCGATCGGCATTTCCTCTTGCGCTTCTAGCGTCTGCAATGATGCTGACGAGGTCATGGGAACTATTCTTTACAATGGCAAATTCAACCCCCAGTACCACGAGCCTAGCCAGCCTCCCTACCAGAACTTCTCCGTCAAGGTCCCCGCCGATTTTACCGCTGGTACTGCCCAAGTCAATGTCGCTCACGCTACCCTCATCGGGGTAAGTTATTAGACGCAAATGCCTTTATCGTCTGTTCTAACAATTTTACAGGCTGGACCTTTCCCCTTCCTCGAGGCTCTGAACCGTACCGTTGTCATTGTCTGATGACACTAGACCTTGATGAGCACCTTCGACTTTTTTAGCCCCATTTTCAAAGTCTTGTATATTTTGTCTTCGTGTTGTACCTTTTTCACACCCATTTTTGTCGCATATAGCTTCGTCTATGTAAAGACTAGTACAGAAACTGAATCTAAATTGCCTTATTACCATATACCTTGTTCCACATTAAAGTTCATGATCGTATAACGGGCTACTTTCGTGATTCTATGATGCCAAAGCCTTTGATCGGGATTTTCTCTGTTCAAAATGTTCGTGACTTCGCCTTGGATGTTTGTCTTTGTCAGCTGACCAATTCCTTTCTTCCGGTAATTGAAATACATTCTGCTTTAGAGGAAGTCTCCAGGCTTTTGATTAAGTTTCATACGAGCATCTATTTAGGCATTCTCGGTACAGTTCTTTCGAATATCGGTGTCACCACTTACACACTCGATCATTTCTCGAACCTTAATCCCAAGAAGTGCTAACCCGTTTGCGGCATAGGTTAAGAGCACCCCTGCTTTCGAGGCTTTGTATGATCAATTACTGGATTGTTATATAAGCCGAATCTACGTTCAATACCGGCCGTTATTCCTTATATGTTTATGCTGTTTGCATAAGTCTCCCTATTGTTATAAATTGTCCATCTAAGGGATTAGACAATACCAGATTTTCAATGTCAACAATGAGGGTGATCGCTTTTCGTATTCGACAGGTTTTAAGATTTACATCACATTCGCCTGTCAAAAATTCGGCCACCCCGCGACCCTTTATAGCTCGCTCGGTATGACCAGTCACCGTCGTCTTCGCTCTCAAACTCTTAGTAGAAATGCTCGCAAACGCCATTATTCAATCGATTTGAGTGAGGTCAATATAAAAAGTTACAAGAAAGCGTCAGTTGGGGATTGCTTTGCAAAAAGCGGTATATGAAGTATCCATCTATCGATGCACTGGCTTTTGGCTGCTCCTTTCCCATTTCAGCAATGTTTCAGAACTAGATAACGCCTGGAGATGATTAGGACTTAGTCTTTGGTCCCGCTTGGCTACGCAAGTCCGTAGTAAGTCAAGAGCCTGGGCCTGATGCCCCGAAGTCTTCCATGTGAAAGCGAGACTAGCCATACTGGACAGCGGATTGGGGTGATCCGAGCCGAGCCGAGCCTTGCGAGCCTCCATCGCCTGCACCAGGAGCCGCTCGGCCTCATCCAGCCGGTCCTGCTTGCGGTACGTCGATGCCAGACTGGCCATACTAGACCGGGTAGAGGGGTATGTTGAGAGCTAGCACGTTTCCAGAAACCGGATCGACCCGAGCCAGAACATTCAGTTCAGGGTCTGGGGAGTTATCTGATTGCTGGCTAGATTCGGAAATTATTTTCTTAGCAGCTTGGCGTCAGGTTTTGGGGGCCAAGTTGCCAAGACAGCCCGTGGGTACCTGCCTCAAGTTGTGACCTTGCTGTGTTCTGCTAACAATCTTGACAAGTCACTGCCGTTCAAGGCTTGCTAGCGTACAGAGCTCGCACTACGTTCCACCTTACCCAGTCCGCCGTGCATTCTTCGACTTCCGCCTGGGTCGTCGTGAACTCCTTGCCCTCATAATCTTGGAATTCGCACGAACATGTCACTCCCAGAACCGCCTCTGTGGTGTCGTATGTATGCGCACTTCGATAAACACGCCCGAATAGATCTTGGCTGACCAGAGCAGCATCTTACTGATCTTCGCCATCAGTTCATTCCTTCCCCAGATATTGCGTATCCGGGCGAAACAGACGACTAGTGGGGTCTCTACACTTTACATCTTATGGAATTTGATTTCCGCAACGGAACAGCTCACTATATATATCTTTGGTCTCTTTGTTGAATATGACCCAGATGGCGGTACCACTTTCCTGCACTCTCCCCCAAGTGCCGGGGACTGGTTTAGTCTGTGCCACTGTGCCGTGGTCACAATCCTTTATCTGACACTGTGAGACTATGTTATGATGCTTTCCAGACACACTTGTATAGGCCCTAACCTTTGAATCTCTTCTTCTAGATTTGCGCAAGCTCTATTCTACAGCAACCGCAGGGTTTCTCTCATCGCCAGATACACCATCTTTCTCGTCGTTTCACTTGTTCCTCTTATTATCAATGCTTTCTCGCCGTTCGACGATGGAGAACAACGATGGTTCTCGGCGCTTTACTTCGCCTTGCATTATTTGCTCCTTTATCGGATTATCACGGCTCTAGTCATTTTGAGCATCTACTGTCAAGCTCGTGAAATTTTAGCAGTACCTTTTCCCAATGCCCTGAGTTTACAGGGGTTGGCTGCACAGGCAGTCGTCTTCATGCTGATCACAATGACGTGGATATGGAGTCTACCGTTCCCATGGGAGATGTGGGATGGTAAAGTAGATTGGAATAGGTTCTCCGTTTGGTACGGTTGTGTTGGTTGGGTCGTCGTTGACAGCTTTGTCTTCACCCTTGGCCAAGCGGTACTTCTGATGTTGGCCTTGCGTCGTTTGTCTTCGAGCAAAGCCATCATACAACGAGGTGACGAGACAGAGCCGCTTCTAAGTGAACCGAGACAGTAATGAATTTCCAAGGCATTACCGCCTCCTTCTCAAACTCGTAACATATTTGACCTAGACGATGTAATGCCTCGTTTCTTTCTGTTGTTTTATTTGTCCTACTTAGCCCCAATCATTGAAGGATGCTTCTGATAGAAGCTGTTGGTAGATTGCCGCATAGAGAAGTGCCATTTGTAGCGGGAGCGTTCAAAAGAGCCCTCCTGCCTCTGCCTCTGCTTGCTTTCTTTTTCTTACATCTAGTTGATGTTTTCCGTGTTTTGGACCTAAACCAAAGGCTTCCCTTGCACTCCCTCTTTTTAAGTTCGCCTAGGCTTACATATCTCGCGTAGGGCGAGAGTTGCTCATCCGTAGAAGTCTGGCCAGAAGGATGTTGCCTCATGAAGACATTCGACATTGACAGGGTCCACTTCTGTTACAGCCCCAGTGTTGCCGAGACAGGCCTAAGTTGCGACCAGGTCCAAATCTCAAGGGGAAAATACTGTCAAGAAACCACCAATTCGGGCCCTGGAAGTTCCGTTAGGTGCCCTTTTTTCTTTTGTTATAGTCTCAGACCTCTTGGGATTCTTCGATGTGCCCGACAAATGACCACGTGATTTGGCTACTAAAGCAACAGTAAGGTGCGATGACGGCCAGGTGGAGGTGTCTGCACCGAGCAACTTCATCTAGCACGATAAGCACGTTCTGGACCTCGGGGCTGCAGAGCGGCGTGGCCGTGGCTACAGCCGTGCAATGAAGACCTCCCGGCCCCTCAAAAGTACGTACCCGGACCACCGCATCGGTCCCAGCCCAGCAGTCACCGTGGAGAAGGGATGCCTATCCACCGCACCCTATTCGAGCTCCTAAATGGTCCTATTGGATGTTTGCGGCAGCACGGAGCCCGACATTGCGTTATTTTGCATCAGCCTGCATCGCCAGTGGAGTCAATCTTCAGACGGGCAACTAGTTCAGTGGGGTTGGCTGTGCACGCCACCGTGAGATGACATTGAACCTGTTCTTCGGCGAAGTTTTGATCCAAAGTTTGGTTTTGCGGGCCGCGGAGTCAGAACCTTGGGAGCCGGGGATCAATTGTTTACCATCCACACCATTTCTTGGAAATCAACCCCTCAGCCCCTGGGAGACAAGCTGAAAGTTGTGAGGATTTCGGCAGAGGCGAACAGCGGGGAAGCCGAGGAGTCTGTTGGAGGTCCACAACTTGACGGCAGGGAAGCCCAGTGGAGCCGGGCAAACCACTCGCGAACTGCTTCAGATCTGGCGCCAGATCATTGGACCTCATTGCTCCCAGTGGAGATGGAAGACTGCTAGCTCGATCCACTGTTCGTCCTACATCTAGCGCGATCGGCCCATTGATACAGGTCTTAACCTGTCATGCAAAATTGTGGCGGTAATCACCGATTATTCCCCTAGAACTGGCTATGTAGAGGCCAATCTTTCATACTGTATACAGTGAAACAGAACCATGATCATCATAACACATCTCCACAAAGGGTATCATGACTGCGCCGTCACTCGCTTCAGCCGAATCTCAAGTCCCTGAGCGCCGGGTGGCAGATCAGCTCCGTCGTCATTATGATCAAAGTACAATCGCCAGACTCCGCGCCCCTCGTCGATCCCTAGCTCTTGATTTGTACGTTCCTGGGTGTCATCCTCCGGCAGCCGTACAGCCAGCCAGCCCTCCCAGCCCTCCAACGTCACGTACGTCTCGTCTTTGGACCAGTCGAAGGGTCCACATACGTGGCCCTCACTATCGGGACGCCCACCCCAACGCAGCTCATGCGTGTTCACATCCAGGAACACCCAGCGGAGAGTTGGAGACTCCTCCCCACTGATGGTCACTAGCCCGGATGTATTATCGGGCGGGAATTCTGGATGTGTGTAGAATCCGCCATTGTATGGGACCATGGTGGAAGCTGGCTCTTTGGTGATATAGAGCTGCAGCACATTAGCGCTCTAGTCCGAGCTTCCGAAACTCGCGTCATGGACTTACTTTCCCGTCTCGACCCACTTGCACCGTGGCATTGTGAATCTGCTGCCGTTGCTCCTGCGTGCCCTGGCTTAATGACACTGTGGCCACGAGGTGGGTGCGCGCCTTGCGCTTGTTGCTCAATCGGTCTTCCTCTTGTTGTCGACTCCCTTGAGTAGCTTCATTCAGACCGATCATTGTCGGCATCATGGCCGCAATCATGACGACCCCTAGTACCATTGTGATGGGGGAGGGCGCAGGTACGATCTCGGAGGGGTGAGGAAGAGGTATTGTGGCCAGCCTGTAACAGATAAATACAGCCTTTTCAGCTCTGGCGGAGAAGAGATGGCAGTGGAGATGATCTAAGTGGGCTCCTCCACTTTTCTCCCCACGGGTTGCATCACTTTGCTGCAACTAAACAAAACGAGCTCGAGGAACACAAGGGTCGGTTCACCCATTGACCCAGCACTTGCAGATCTCCGATGCCTCTCCTAGCTCCTACCCGGCTGAAGGAAAACTTGAAATAGCTCAGGACGAAAGTCTCCATTCTCTTTCTTATTTCCCTTCGTCCCCCACTCGCCTCCTAGACAGCCCCAACCATACAAAACCCCCAGTCCACAATGGCCGACAGGTATCTTGACATCTTCCAATTCCTCGTCCCCCATCTTGACCTGCCCATTGTAACTTGGTTCTTCTACTTCGCCAGTCATTCATTACCAATGTCTAAGAAGAAGACCAAGAACAAGCCGAGGCCACCCCCCAATCCGAATCCACCCAGACACACGCCATCTCCTGAGCCTGAAGCCTCCGCTAACTCTCCTCCGCCTAGTATTTCTTCCCTCACCGATACTCTGCCCAAGGGAGGCCGCAAGGGCAACCGTCCCGAGGAAGAGCTCGGCGATGTTACCAACAAGGTTGGCGATGTCCTGCCCAGCACTGGTCTGTCTATGCCCAACGAGACCACCAAGGGTGGCACTGAGGGCAAAGAAGGAAGTCTGAACATCAGGATCCACCTCAACCTCCACGCTAAGGTCCGTCTGGACCTCGATGCTCAGATCTATGGTGATATTGTGATCGGTCTACTTTAAACTTGGACATGGGTATGTATGCTGGTAACCGTTTTCACTTGAGAAACTAATGCAGAATAGATTGGTGGAAGTCTCGGATATCCGACTCCGAGCATAACGAATGTATATACATGAATTGAATATTACCCGAACAAGGGTTCACTCAACTTTGACAAAAAGCCTTAGCCCTTGGCCAGTTATTCTTGCCGTCTATGAAGTAGAAGTACTGCGTATCTCATGTACCAAATGTAGCAACTTATGCTATACTATGGGTGTTGAATATGCTCAAATATTTCTGTTCTAAAGATTCTCTGCGTTTGGCCCCAAGTCGGCCAGACTCCATTCTAACACCCCGACGTCAACCCCCATCAACGAATCCGTACCACAGGTTTCAATTACATTAGAATTCCAAAACAATTTACCTCTCTCAATATTCACGCGTTGTTCTTCACGCGTTGTTCTTCACGCGTTGTTCTCCACCCGTAACGATCTGGCAGGGTCCTCCTTCCAGTATTTTACATCTTGGTTTCAGTTTCCTCACGCACACGCGACCATCGCCTACTCTCATTTGACATCTACTAAAAGGCATCGATATCAACAGTTCCCTAATTACCTGAGAGCTCCGCCCGGGTTGTGTGAGTAGGTAAATCGGCTAGCATTTCAGCCGGAGCACCAGTTGCACCCCAACTGATTTCGTTCCTCGCATCTAGCTCCTGCTTCTTGACGGGATCGGGCGAAGCCCCAGAATCTATTTCGGAGATACCCCCAACCTTATCTCCAGGTAACTCAATTGGTCGTGAGACCTCATCTCCTGAACGTGCCCGTTTGCGCCGCCACCACAAGATGAAGCAAGCAACCGCTATGCCTATCACAACGACGGGGATGCACACTCCGATAGCAATCTTGGCGCCAGATGATAGCCCACCGTTGCTACCACTAGAGCTACTTGTGGTGGAGCTATTTGTAGAGGAGCTGCTTGTAGTGGTTTCTGCAGGAAATGTGGTGGAAGAGCGTATGTCTTGGATGATCACGACGGGGAACGCCCGAAAGGTTGCGCTCGTGTCTCCGGTGGCATGGACTCCGTTGTATGGATATGAGGTAGTTTCAACACACTTATCGCCAGACGTAGTGAGGAGAGTTTTTGGGCCGAACGATGGATCGAGCTTGGCGCACCCGTGTACATCGAAGAAGTAGCCTCTATAATTGTGTGAGCTCCGGTCATTGTTCTGTCAACGTCCATGCTTGATGGAGATGCCAGCGCAAACCTACGAAGGACAGCAAGCAGTAGCAACATCATATTCTCCCAGGTCTGTCAGAAACGTGACGAGTTCGTTCCCTGACTTGGACCCCGTAACTGCTGCAGCAGACTGGAAGCCCGAGGGACAGCCCAAGCCTGGATAGAAACCCTTCCAGGCGATGTCGGCATTGCTTGAGAACCCCACCCAGCCTGGGGGAAAGCACGAAGAGGCAAAGCCGACTGTCCCCGAGTTGCAGTCCGCGCCCCAGCGAAGCATCTGCCGACTGGAATCATGTTGGTACCATTTCTCATCGAAACAGTCCTGCGGCGGCTCAAAACGGGTGGTCAAGGGACCAAAATTGGACTTGACAGTCGTCATTCTGGCAGCGTGTGCGTCATGAGAGGATAGAAATCATTAAAGGGGGACAGGCATGATCATCGTCGGGGCCATTGGGGGCCACTTCACGCGGCTCCAGTTACACTTTCTCCAGTCCGTTCGAATACGAGCTGCCCCTCAATCTGGTCCTGCCATTCTATTCGGCACACCTAATTAGCCGGTGTTAGTAGAGTCTCCATGGGTCTGTGCTGGCGAGCTGCAAAACTCTTGGTCGGATATAGGTAGCCCCTGCGGCTCCAGGGATCAAGCTTCCCGCTCATCCACCCGGTTCCACGCGGGGTACTTCCGGAAAGCCAAGTTCGAGCGTTACTGTCGTTGGCTAAAACAATATTCTCCTGGGCGTATGATTACGCACGCCGACTGTTTCCAAACTATGGCCAGGATACTTGCCCTCCCTGTTGAGTTGCGCATCTCCATTTTGCGAGAGCTATCCGACATCGGGGATCTTTCCGCGGCAGTGTCTAGCCACCGTCTGCTGGCCGAGGCTCTGCGCGAATGTCCTGGTATTGTTGGCCATGTCCTGGGAAACGAAATTGATCCTCGACTTTGGCCCATTGCAGTGACTATATGGCAAAAGCAGACCCGTAGAAATGATCTTGAGGTTTTCGACGAAGACGACTCGTGGGCGGTCCTTGACGAATGCCAAAGAACTGCCCCCGAAGAAGCATGGGAATATCTGACTACTGTTGATTTGGCAGAGGCGCACAAATACTTCCACCAACTAAATCGCGCTATTGACAAGTTTACGACCGATTTTCTATCTACGGCCCTTGACTCCCTGGCTATTGAAGGAAGGCTAGATCACTCTCCGCCCCTACCGTCACCTACTGAGATTTACCGTGTACAACGTGCCTTTTATTTCTTTGAATTCTTCTGTTGTCTCTGGGGTGACGGCCTTTTTATCACGAATGATTATGATCGTCAATGGTCAAGGCCGTTATATGTTGGATTTCACCCTTGGATAAACGAGCAGCTCGCCTCGGTGTATGAGTATTTGTTGAGACAAGTCTCCACCGGTAACTGTGCCAATCTACATTACAGAGATCGGAATGAAGCTGACCGAATTCTTCACCTAAAGCTTTCAACGACGTACATTGTATCCGCTTGGGTACCATGAAGACGGCCAGTTTGGAATTAGCAGACTATGAAAATCCAGAAAATTTTATTTTGGTTAGTGAGCAATCCCCAATAGGAGATCTACTGAACTTTATAGGTCTCGCGCGGTATAAGTTACGTCTATAAGCTTACCACAGCACCGACATACGACGCCCGGTCCCGTTTACTCGTTGACGAGACGGAGCCGGGAAGAGGTTTTATGCTTGGCATCGCTTTTGAGGATCTTATCAGGTCCTATGTACACGAACGACACACTCTTCGACACCCTCAGTTTGGTGCAGCCTACATGAGAGAGTTGCAACACATGACGCAAGACCCTGATTATTCGACTCATGACCTCTTCCTACCAGATCTGGGCAACTCCGGGCCGGCAGAGATTTGGTGTCAGGCGCATCTATCCGATGATCATACCCTGTGGGGCTTGGATTTTGTTATGAGCAAGCTCTTCGCTGATGAACGGAAAGCCGGCTACGTGATGTGGGACGCATGTCGTATACTGGATTTCGAGAATTTTAAGCGAAAGAAATAGAGTCTCAGACAGAGATGACGCCTAGAAAATCGATTAAGCCAGATAATGACCGTCACTTATAAGAGCCTGTGCTCGATGAGTGCGGCGAATTTTATACCACAAGTCTAGGAGTTACTAGGAAATTGGCCATTTCACATGGATTAGAACTATTGAGCATTTCATAGGAATTCAGCTGACTCTCAAGGGCCTATTTGTAAGCTACGGCCCCTTACAGACCTGGCTTTTACAGAGTTCGTAACACCTAGCCGGTCTGCGTTGACTTGGCCGGGGGTTGCTAGGTATAGAGAGACCCTCAAATTGATCAAATACGGCTTGCCAGAGTAGGATCTATAGGAAAAATCAAACGAGAACTTGTCAGCCTAGCAATATTTTGATTCAATAAATTAGCACACGCTTTGCTTATAGAGGAGGTAGACGTAGATGCGAAGACTGCAGAGGGTAAAGGAAGAAAGTGCCCCCCACCTCTCCCTAGACCTTTTTATAGATTAGTACAGCAATTTACAATGACTCATGGGCATTACAGCCCAATACGTTACATACGATGATTCTCTAGGCAGACGATAGTCTTCAATGTAGCCTGATATAGACTGGAGGCGGAGTTGGAGGAGGGGGAAAAGAGGGTTGAAGAACGGGAGATTAAAGGCTTTTAGCCTTTTGATGTGCCTGCTTAGTTCTGAGGCTGCAGATTGGGGTGGATGGGGTGAATGGGGTGGATATTTGCTATGACTGTCTTCTCTAAGTGCTACAACTCTCCTCATGTATACTACTTCTTTGATGGGTGTATAAAACGATATGCAAAATAAACCGAACTTTCTTGTATAGAACAGCAAGAGTATGATATGTACCAGGGTGAACCCCAACAAAAAGCAAGGAACCAGACGTCCATAGACGGGGTATCTTAGTCTGTCTAGACTGTGCACGCATGAAGAAAAGGAACGTTAAAATAACAAAAATCCCACCAACACCTTTTGGCGGCATCGTAAAACGCAACACAAAAAAGACGCTATGAGGGACTGACAAGATGACAAAGGAAGGAAATGGGAGCAACAACCCACGTATACATATTATACACACGTTCCATGGATCATTTCAGATGGCCCTTGTGAATAGCCCCAAAGCCCTTACTGAACAATTCATGGATCTCAATCGAGCGCCTCGGTGCACACGAGTCACCCGGAGACCTTGGTTCCGCGTCCGTGATGGGGGCTGGCTCCGGCGCACTGCCGGCGTTACTAGCGCTGGCACTGACGCTGGAGTAGCCTTCCATTTCAATTTCGTGGGTGACGGGTTTGGACTCAGTCATGACGCGGGGGCGAGAGAGGAGTTCTTGGACCTGGCGTTCGCGGACATCCATTTCGGCGTTTTCGCGCGCGATTTCGAAGCTGGATTTCTTGGTTCCGCGGTCCCAGCCTTGCTGGAGTTCTGGAGCGGCGGCTTCTTCGAATCGTTTGCGGATGTCGAGGTCTTGCTCGTACTCTTGGAAAATGTCGACGTCTGTCGGGAAGAACAGGGCGCGGAGGGTGCTCATGGTGAGTTCGAAGAGGAGGACGGAGGCGATGGATATGAGAAGGACCACCCAGAAGAGGAGATTGTCGCCGGCGTGGTGGAGGAAGTTGTCTGGGACGTCGTAGACGCCTTTGCCGGAGCTTAGCTTGTAGCGCTCGGAGAGGATGATGTTCCAGAGGAACCAGCCACCGACGGAGATGATGATCACGATGATGGAGAGGTAGGTCTTGTTGTGGACTTCCAGGGCTTGTAGCTTGATGTTGATTACCGCCACACAGGCTGTAAAGGTGAGGAGGCCCAGGGAGAAGGTATCGATGTCACTTGGGTTGATCTGGCACATGCCGTAGAGACCGTACATTGTGAAGAAGATGATCATGGCTTCACAAGCTGCCATGAACGTCCAGCCCAGCCACAAGCGGATATTGAATCCACCGTGTCGCTGACCTCGGGCGTACAACTCAGGAACAGCCAATAAGGTCGACGCGGCCAAGTCTTTGGTGAAGATACCAAGAAAGATGACAGCAAGCGAGGTGAAGAGAGTGTTGAACATACTCAAACTCCAAGACTCGTACAAACTGGTTCCGGTATAACCATTCCAACGCTGGTACAGCGCCTGAGTGAGATAGAATAGCATTTCCTTCCAGAATGTGCCAAGAGTGTACTTGCACGCCCGCATGTAGTTCCACCGTCCATGAACAAGGAGCAGCTTCAGCAGGAAACGAAACTGCGCAATCGAGTAATCCGAAATACGCGCAGCCTGAAGACCTTCCTTGCCGGCGATACCAATCCCAACATGCGCCTCCTGGATCATCGCAATATCATTGGCACCATCACCAATAGCAAGAGTAACGGCATCTTGCACATGCGTGCGAATAGACTTCACCAGGAACGCCTTCTGCTTAGGACTAGCTCGACAGCAGATGACGGAGTCCACACGAATAGCGAGTTGGAAGAATCGTTTCATGACAATCTCATCTGCTTCAATCTTCGACAAAGTCTGGCCATCAACAACCACAACAGAATGAGCCACGCGGTTGCAAGTTAGATCAGAAGTCAACTGGACAATAGTCTCCTCGACATCCCCATTCTCATGATCCAGAATGGTCAATGTTGAGTAATCCTTCACAAGACGGCAAGAATGCCCAACATTGATAGCAGTCTCACGTTTGTCACCAGTCAACATCCACAACTTGATATTGGCACGACGCAGCTTTTCAATAGCTTCGGGAACACCCTTCTGCAAATTGTCTTCAATGGCAGTGGCACCCGTCAGTTCGAGCTGCTGCTCGATTTCCTCGCCAACGCGCTCGATCTTCTCCTGTCGGTCGACGATACTGGTGGACGCCTCGTGATACGCAGTTTTCCAAGACTTATAGGTAGCCTCGTCCAGGAAGCGGTGACCATAGAGCAAAGTACGCAGTCCTTCAGTAGCGAAGTCATTCAGGTGCTGGAAGCATCGCTCGAAGATGGCAGCCTCGTTGACAACAAGAGCCTCTTCCACCAGATCCTCGTCTTCCTCGCCATTGGTCTCGCTACCAGAGTCGGAGATTGCGGTCGAGTTCCGCCCCATCTGTGCAGACGGGCGTGGGCTGTAATACTCGCTATCAGGCCTCCGGTCGAGTATACCACCATCCGTCTCACGATCGCGGAGCCAGACATCGATACTTTCGCGCAGAGTCGACGCATGATGCCCAGAGACAGAAGAGCGGCGACGGTTGAAGCTAGGCCGACTCAGACTGCTACGAACACCGCTGTCCTTTCGGCTGTGGTACTCGCTGTTGCGACGAATAACCTGATTCGCTTCAGCAGCCTTGCGCTTGCTGACACGGCGCTCAATCTCGGTGGCTTTCTCCTGTGCCAGATCGGCCTTCTTAAACAGACGCATGAGAGTGGTATCGGCGCCCTTGCAGAAGAGACAGATGCGCTGATCAGGCATGCGCACCACAACTGACATGCGCTTCCGGGCGCTGGAGAATTCAATTACGTCCATGACTTGGTAGACTTCGTCTTGAGCGGATTCTTCGGAGCCGTTGGGGTAGGTGCGGATCGTCAATGTCTTCACCTGGCGATCAATCACCAGATAGCCGAGTTCCTGGGCTGCCATAACAAGAGCCAGCTCGTCGGGCGAGGCTGCTTGGAAAGAAACATTGCCATTCTCATCCTCCTCTGGTATACAAGTGTGGCAGAGGGCGATGGACATGATGAACAGCTTGGCCTTTCGCGCGAAAACGGTGTAAGGCTTGCGCTGGATGTACTCGAGCATGTCGGTCGTCTTGTACGGCGAATGACGAAGGCGGCGCGTGGCCTCGAGGTTGGCAGAGATATTGGAAGGTCGGGGCCCGGAGGGCATACGTGCCGCAGACGCAGTGGACTTGCGGCCAACAGCTTTCTTTCCCTTGAGATTACGCTTCTTGTGGATGAGCTTGGCGTGGTCGCCTTCACGGGCGGCTTCTTCCTGAAGATCCAGATCATGCAACCACGCTGTACCAGCAACGCTCATTTTCCGGAAACGCATCGAGTTGTTTGTTAAGGTTCCAGTCTTGTCGGAGAATATGTAGCTAATTTGGCCCAGCTCTTCGTTGATTGTGGATGTGCGGGCCTCGAGAGGAGTATTGGTTTCGGGGTCGTACATGTCGATATCGTTGAGCAGGAACATCTGAACAACCTTGACAATTTCCATACTCACATAGAGCGAGATGGGGATCATGGTATTGAACATGATGAGGAACGAGGTAAAGACTGGGCCGTAACTAACGCTCGCGTCTGTCAAGTACCAAGAGTGGCTTCCCACATTTTCCTCCCAGTACTTGTAGCAGATTGTGCAGACAACAGCCAGGATAACCACGAGAGCCACGATCAGCATGACAACATGGTTAACCTTCGATTGCAGAGTGGGCTTTTTGATACGTGGGTTCTTGTTGGCGTTCATGCGGATCTTGCATTCTTCGCCAGTGTAAATCACCATGCCGATCGCTTCGTCGGTGTTGCGCAGAATACTTCCTCGGTAAACGATTTCGTTGTTGGTCAAGGGCAGCTTCTCCTGGGCGTTGACAGTAACATGGCCGTCAAACTTGTAGAGATCCAGGTTCGGGTCCTCCACAACAAATTCAAGCGAGTTACTGGTGATATCCTCGACTGTAGAGCAAGCCTTCGAAACTGGCGGACACGGCTGCTTGTTCTTCAGGTTGGTCTCTCCATCCAGGGCCATGGTCTCGATATAGGCCACGCCATTGGGCCCATTTGCATGCAGCAAGGCGAAATCAGCCGGAACTGGCTCGTCTCGTCCGAGTTTGATGACATCTCCAACTCGGATATCCTGCCACTTGATCTCAACCCAGTCTTGCCTACCGTCCTCGCCAGACCGAAGCACGCAGGCAAATCGGTTATTCTCTTCCTTGTCCAGACGATAGCGGCGCCAGTCATCAAATCCTTCCTTACCCATCGAGATACCGACGAAAATCAAAAGTGGAACAATGGTTGTGTAGGTTCCAGTGGTACTCAGACCGGGTACCATTTGCAGAATCGCCACAATCAAAAAATAGAAGTTGGCCATTTTGGTGAACTGGTTAAATAGCTGCCGGGGGAAAAAACTCCAGAAACTGTAGCGACTCGAACGGATCCAATTCGCGATATAGGCCTTGCCGGTTCGCTCGTCGAGCAATGTCTCCACTAATGACGGGTTCAAATCGATGTGGCGTCCGTCCTGGGTAGGTGGGATATCCTTGATGCGCAAGATAAACTTCTGCATAGAGGTCATGACAGCCTCAACTCGGTTGCAGATCGCCGCTGTGGCAGCCTTCTTCTTCACCCATTTGTCCTGTGCAGATACATAGTAGTCTTTGAAAGCGCGCTCTGGAGAATCAGTCGAAGGGTACGTCGAAGTTTCTTTGAGAGATTCGGCGGTCGCAGTCGAGGTCACGGTCAATTCGTTCTTCTCGTTGATAACGGCAGGCTCAATGGGAGCCGGTGCTGGGCCATCTTCAAGCACAGGGCTCGGTCCCTTAGCTTCACCCAGCTCTGCATCTAAAATATCTGGTTCGGTTGTCTGTATGTTCCTATTGAAGATCGATCGGCGGAGGGAGTAACCACGGTTTCGCGAACGTGATCGCCCAGATTCAGGGCTCGTGGGGGAGGTCGGAGAGAGGGGAGAGAGCGTTGCCCCGGGGGCAGTATTGGGCGAAAGAGGGGAGGTAGGCGAGTTAGCAGGCGATTGAAGCGTCGAAGGCGCCAGCGCCGTATCGATGGTCAAGCCACGCGAGCTGGGGCGTCGGTCCCAGCCCGCCTGTCGTTCTTCGACAGGGGCTCGGTCGAGGTCTGTAGAAAATCGCACATGCTGTTGGGAGGCGCGCCGCCCAGAGTCGGACGTGGAGCGCGAGGCGAGAGAGGGGCGCCCTGCGACATCGTGCTGCTCCGGGAGCTGGTCATCGGAGGAGTACTTCTGGTTGGACATGGCGGAAAATGCTGAATGCTTCGGATCGTGCCTGCGCGGCGCCCGGTCGATCGTTGCGCTCGAGATCTGCGATCGACTTTCCTGGGCTTCCTTCCTTCAAGATGATCGAAATAATCGATTTAAGAGGTCGAAGAAAGATGAGGCATTCTCTATCGCTCACCACATGGTTCGGCGAGTTCGCCGATCAAATGAGTGGTGCAGAAGATCGCAAACGAAGGTAGGTCCAACGCAAGGACTAAGTGAGGGGTAATAACTCAACAGGCGCGGAGTAGAGCGAGTGTATAGAGAAGAGGATATCTCAAAATCGCAAAGTCGCAAAGTCGCAAGTTGCCAGCGAAAGAAGAAAGTTGTTGTCGAAACGGAGCAACACCGAAAGTAGGCAAGACCGAAAACGTCAGGAACCCGAAACGGGGAGGCGACAAGACACACAGAATTAAGATTAGAATTGAGGGAACCAGAGGAGAGAAAACTGGAGTCGTCTGTCAGTTGTCCAGACTCGTCGTTCCTGGGGGTGTGGAGTACTGCACGCGCAATGGTGGGCTGGCGGTGGATGGTTGCATCCACCGACGACCAGGGACCACACAGGCCCTGGCTGATTGCGACGGCACTCAGCCACCATCAAAGTTTGGAGATACGTTTGTACTCCTGCCGCATCCATGGGTTTAAGAGGGCTGTGAACAGGCATCCAGAATTATGGGCCAACCGGCTGCATTCCTCGTTCGGCGTGGCCCAGACTTTTCTCCATGTGCATTTTGGTGGCAACCCTATTTTATTTTAGGCATTTAGGCAACCTCCTACGCAGTACACAGTACACAGTCCATAGGACATAGGATATAGGACATGGTACGTGAATGCCTACTTGGCGTAAGCAAACTGGCGGTCGCAGCATAAATTCGGATTCCCGTTCTCGGTGTTGGGAACCCTTAGCGACATCTCCGTAATTTGGCTCGAGCGATTGCAGGGGCCCGGGAGCCCCTACGGATGTCCGATTTGGGAACTTTGGGACTTGGCAGCGGAAACACATCTTAACTTCTTTCAATCTATCATGATATATGTGGAGATTGTTAATATGGTAAAAGGTAAAAAATAAAAATAGAAAAAGAATCAAAAAACGTCAGAAAACACAAGAGAGAATTGGGCCCGTGACGTCACTGCCATCAATAACGGCGTGGGGGCGCCTGTCCCTGGGATCCGTAAGGCGGATAGCCTGCTCCACCAGGTTGCGGCGAGGGAGCACCATATCCATATGGTGCTTGGCCTTGGCCATACGCAGGGTTGCCGCGGCTATTGCCCTGGTAGGGGGGCTGAGGCGGCTGTTGAGGAGCCTGCTGGTAGCTGGGCTGCGGGGGGTAACCAGCTGGGGCATTGTATCCTCCAGGCGGTCCCTGAGGTGGTGCTTGACCGTATCCACCGTAGCCACCTTGCTGGGGTGGGGGTGCGTTGGATCGTCCGGCGGCCTTCTCGTCTTTGGTGTCGTATGACGAATCGATGGCTCCGAGCATGAGCTTCGCGCACTGTGGAGACGATCAGTTCAGGTCCATCAGGAGGCATCATGAAAACTTACCCAAAGCTCGCGGGTCAAATGCACTGGAGGCACAGCTCGGGACATCTCATCTTGCTCAACTTCAAAGTCTATTGCATGGTTAGGTTAGCACGCACGAAGTGTTCCGCGGGGCACAGTGCAACATACTCGAAGTGCAGTCAATCAGCTGTCCGATCTGAGGGTCCTCGTCCAAATCGGACAAGAATTCACGCGCACGCTGGTCATTGCCAACCTGAGTGAACTGGAAGGAAACAGCACCGCGGCCATACCGAGTGCGCGACACCTCGTTCACGGCGTGTTGAATCACGTCGCGCAAAGCACCGTGTGGCTCGCCTGCAGGCTGTCCATCCGTAATAGTAATGATAAGGACTGGCTTGTCGAGGCGGTTGGCGCGAGCAGGGCCCACGACCATGGGGTCGACGACCTTGTCCTTCAGGCCAGTACCCAGAGGGGTCAATCCTGCGAAACGCACACGAGACACCAGATTCTCGACATCAATAGCACTGCGAATGCCATCACCGCGCTCCTGGTTGTTCATGAATCGGACCGAGATTCCATCCTGGTCAAAAGTAGAAGCAGCAGTGGCCACGATACCCAGGATCTGTCTCAGCTGGTCCTTGCGAAGTCCCTTCTCTTCGAACTCAATGGATCCACTGTCGTCAACGTAGAGAATCACGTCGAACAGAGCGAGCTTCATAACATCGGTGGCCACTTCCATAGGGACGGACCATTCGTTGGTCAACTTGGCCAGCTTGACAGGTGCATCATTGACGAGGGTTTGGACGAGTTGGTTCAGTCTCTCTGGTGGGTAGAAGCTCTCAAGGCTCTTCTCTTGGATGGTGCTAATCAACAACTGGCGATAGGCATTGAGCTGCTGAGGAGTGGCGGGAGCAGCCTGGGGCGGAGGGCCACCGGGAGCACCATACTGGCCACCAGGAGGTCCTGGCGAAGGTCCAGGACGGCCTTGTCCGCCGGGGTACGGAGCGCCCTGGTTCGGGTAAGGTGCCTGGCCCTGTTTATCGTTAGCATACATTCAGGTACTGACAAATCACGAAGCAACGCAAAATCATAACACAGAGGCATTTGGGGTTCAATGTACATAGGGCTGCTGCTGTCCGGGATACTGGGACTGGGGCGGCTGTTGTCCAGGGTAGGGTGATTGTTGAGTCGGGTAAGGCGACTGGGGTGGCTGCTGTCCAGGGTAGGGTGAATGTTGGGTCGGGTACGGAGACTGAGACTGCTGTCCAGGATAAGGCGATTGTGCCGATCCGTAGGGCTGACCTTGACCTTGAGGCGGCGGTGGGGGAGGACGTGCATAGCCTTGCTGAGATGATGCGGGGTAAGGCTGTTGCTGCTGCGGAGCTGGCGGAGCCCTATTGTAGGCACCACCGGGGGGAGGAGTATTGTAGGACTGGTAGGGTTGAGCAGGTGAGCCGCCGTACTGGGGATGACCCTGGTTGTAATAGGGACCTGACATGGTTTCGAGTTGTCCGACGCTGGTTGGGGGGGGCCGAGGGAACCGATGGAGGGGCAATTCAAGGGAAAACAAAGACCAAAAAGAAGGATGCAAAAACAGTATCAAGGGAAGCTTACCGATCCCTGAGGAGGAGGGGATCCTGGATAAGCCTGGTACTGCGCTTGTGGCTGTTGCTGCAGAGAGTGTCAACAATATTGTCCCACCATGACGTCGCGAGGATAACAGGTGACTTACGTATCCACCAGGCTGCAGGGCAGTCGGAGGGCCTCCAGTGTATCCCGCAGGGGGTGCGCCTTGGTAGGAGCCCGTTCTACCAGTATTAGACATGGTCTGATTCTGACTCTGGCTTGGGTTCGAGTTCTGACTCTGGGTAGCGGCTATCTTCGAGGCGAACTGATGTTTTGGAAGTCGAGTCAGCTCAGCTTATTGCGGGGTAGAGGCAAAAGGGTGAAAGAGTGAAAATGACTGATGAAATACTTACACCCATTGTGTAGATGGAGAGAGTTAAGGAAGAAAAAGCGAGTGGACAAACCGATGACGCCAGACAATTACACGCCACACCAGATTGGGGAAAGACTCTGATGCCTGGCAGGGCTGTGTCTGTGGATACGGATACGTGAGCGTCAACGTGAACGTGAACGTGGGAATGTGCTACTCCGGCTGAGGGGGTGACCCTGACCTCGGCCCTGGTACATCTACACAGCCTTGGACATTCTGACGATGACTAGAGTATTGGAATAGTCACATAGTCAGGCAAGATGTAGTTTGTTTATGTACAGGTACTGAATGCACCGCTCATCAATTTGTGCCTGTGGGGCCCACCAGATCCACCTTCCAGAACAAATGGAAACCACTTCCTATACTTCCGTTCTGTTCTTTGGACTTGGATATTAAATTTACAGTATATACTTGATCTGCTTTACAAGACTTCCAAGGTTCTCCCCTGCTCGCCACTGAGATATCCGTCCTTGCTTATCAACCTAGGCTTTGCCCCATGACCCTCATATGCGTAATACAGATCGACACTACAGCCGCATGTCGATGGCTTCAGAATCGCTGATTCCCTAGAGCTCTGAACCGATCCATGGGAACTTTCCGGGGATGCGTCAGGGCCCAACCAGGTCTCACTCTAGCACAATGGGTGGCATTAGAGGCGACTGATGTCACGGCAGAACCGGTTTGCTGTTTTGCGGAATGGACAGCCTGGACATCAGGAGCTTCCTTGGTCCTTCCTTTCTTTTTAAACAGGTGCTTCTTGGTGCTACCTTACTTCTAGAGCGTCCATACCTAAGAAAATCCTCTATTGCTTACACCATTATAACCCCCTACCATCCCCTCCATCAAGAGCATCCTCCCTTGATTCCCTTCTACATTCGCCACGCATCCCAGAAGTTTGTCAAGGTCCAGTCCAAAGCTCTCTCTCTTTCACTTCAACCCACCCGATCCATCCTCCTTTCATCTTCAAACTTGCCACCATGTCTACCCCGGTTCTCCGCATAGGCATTCTCGGCGCCACCGACGCTGTCGAAACAACCTATCTCCCAACACTAATAAGCCTCAAATCCCACTTCTCCATCATCGCCCTTCAATCCAGCAACCCCGAGGCCCTCAAAAGCTGTCAAAAGCTCTTTGCCATCCCCAGCATTACCACAAGCCCCGAAGAAATCCTCTCCAACGCCCAAGTAGATGTCATCCTCAACCTCTTCCCTTTCGAACACCATGAAAAATACACCATCGCCGCCCTCGAATCGGGAAAGCATGTCATGGTCGAAGTTCCCCTATCAATGACAATCGACTCCCTCCGCCGAATCCGCGCCGCAACCAAAAAAGGCCTCTTAGCCCGCTCACCCGACGAAACCACCTCCGCCCCTCGCGTCTTCGTCGGATGCGCCCGCCGCTACGCACCATGCTTCACAGACATCTTCAAAAAGGAACTGGCTACCCTCCCCCGGATTTATTACGCGCGATGCCGCAATATCTCCGGTCCTCTCCGCGTCCCGAAAGACGGGTACGTTGACAAAGTCAACGAATTACACGGATCGAACGACCCCAGCGGCAACGAAGTAAGTGGACGTACAAGCCAATCGCAATTCCAGAACCTGCTTGTCGACATCTTCGGCTCGGATGGAGACATCACGCCTGAACGGGTCGCGTTCTGCCAGTTTCTTGGTAGTCTCGGATGTCATGATCTATCATTGATGCGCGAGTCGCTTGGTTTCCCGGACGCCGTTTCCTGTGTATCGATTACAGATCCGTTCTACTCTGCTGTTTTCCATTACACGGATGACTCGAGTAGTGATGGAAATCCGTTTACGTTGCTCTATGAGGCTGGGGTTGATACGCTGCCAAGGTGTGATGCCCATCTTACTGTTTATGGGGCGAGGAAGACGCTTAGTGTGGTTTATGACTTCCCGCATCCTGGGGAGGCGGCGGGGGAGGAGAGGTCGGTGAAGGTCATTGTTGAAGAGGTTGATTGTGGGGAGGAGATGGGAAATGGCAATGGCAATGGCAATGGAAATGCAACCAATAGAAACGGAAACGAGACCGCACCTAGTGTCGTTCGTCCCCGCGTCAAGAGAACAGAGTACGTGAGTTCCTGCAACGAAGCATATGATCGTGAATTGCGCGCCCTGCACTCCTATCTCACGGGTGGAAACGGCCCAGAGGCGAAGACAACCCCAGAAGACGCCCTGAGTGATCTCCGTCTGCTGCATATGATCTTCGGACACTATGACCGGCAGTGTGGAACCATTCGCACCCCGTTGGGTTAAGCTAGTATAACTTATGTTGAAATGCTTCTGCTGGACGGAGGAAAAGTGCAGCCAGGATCAAGGATCCATTAATTCTTAATCTTTACAAGTGGATGAGATCGGCGAAAATGTAACAGTAATAGGGATATGCAGACGGGAATCTACTCATTTCTACCATCCAGCAATGAACTCCACTACCACTACCGCTTGCCCTTCTTCTTATTCTTCTTCGCGTTGTTTCCACCTCCAGACTTTTGTTGTTGCGGAGCAGGGGATTCCTCTGCCCTTTCGCTGACAACGCCACCCTGGGTACGGTCCGCGGCGCGCTGCTTGTTCTTTCTTCCCTTGGGTCTGTAGGAGGATCGATCGCGCAGAGGAAGCCAGCGCTCGGGGTCGGACTTCTTGGACTCATCGTAATCCTTAGGCAGACGAGACTTGCGGACACGTTTCGTAGCGTGGTCGCCCTTGTCCGTGGCAGAACGCTTACGGGCACCAGCGAATGCGGCCGCAGCCGCAGCAGCAGATGAGGCGGAGGGCGCAATGCCTGCGGACTCCAAGGCAGAAACGTCAACACCGGCGACGAGGTCGCTGATCTCGGGAAGACGGTCGAGCTGCGATTCAACCTGGGAATAGTCCAGTGTAGCCTGGGAAGCTACGTAGCCGGCGATGGCGACGCGGTCACTGGAGTCTTGCTGGTACAGGGAGCGGAACAGATCTCCGGCTGTGGCCAAGTCGGAGGAGTCATCGGAGTGGAGGAGGGAGGTAGCGGCGGCGCGCAGGAGGGAGGCAGGAGGCTCAGGCTTCTTGCGCCAGTAGTCGGCTGCTTGTGCCAAAGTGGATTGGATCTGGAGTTTCCGACCTTCGCGCTGGTACAAAGAGACGAGAACGCTAAGCAAGCCTGGGTTGAAGCGGGCATCCTGGTCGGCTTCGGAGATGGACTCTTCGAGGCTGCGTAGGGAGCGCTCGACGGCGGTGATGGCGGAGGTGGTGTTACCAACGTTGACGTAGAGCTGGACCACGGTCAGGAGGAGACCAAGGTCCTTAGGCCGTCTTTCCAGGGCTGGGAGAATCTGCTTCAAGGCCTTCTGGCCGGTTTCGCCGCGCGCATAGCCAGCAGCGTTGTAAACGGATTGAAGGTTAACGCTGGCCTCGGTAGAAGGGTAAGGGCTCTTTGAGAGCACCTTAGCTGTTGAACGGATCATGCCGTCATATTTCTGCACGAGGAGATCCGCTGCGTGCGAGTTGCCAAGCAGCGCATTGTTTTGGAAATCGAACAGTCGGTCGTTGTTGATAGCATCAGGGGTTTCGTGCAGGGCCTTGTAGAGGATGAATGGGTTGACCGCGGCTTCACGAGCCAGAACAATGTTGTTACGGGCGACCTTTTTTGTAGAAAGTTCTTGGATGCTGGTTTAATATGTTAGCTTGGGATTTCATGGTCTTTATCTTCGACATACGCATCCACGGAGATCTCTTTGAGGAGCGCCTCGGCCTCCTCCGTCTTTCCTTGCCGAATCAACACATATAAATATTGAACAGAGATGGGGAGCAGCTCTGCGGCCCTGTCCTCGGGTGAAAGGTCCTCTGATGTCTGACAAATGTCTGCAAGTCTGTTAGCATTTATCCCGATGGTCGTTGAGGATGATCCCTACTCTTCGCACGGTTGAGGAGCACCTCGCCCTGCGGAAGGGCACCCTTAGCAATATTCAAGCAAGCCGCATTGTATGCCGTTTCAAATGCCTCCAGATCCTCTCTCGAAGGTCGCTCGTGGCGCACGTATTCCGCCTCGCCCTTCCACTGCAGCTGGGCATCGGTGGCCCATGAGTTGATGCTCAAGTCGTGATCCTCAGAGCTAGGAGTCTGGGAAAGTTTCTCGTATATCTCTGCAGCCCGACGGAACTGCTCAGCGCGGTAGCTCTGTTCAAAACTCAATATCAGCACATGTCACGAGACGAAGCAAAGACAATCCACCATACCACTTGAGCCTCCAAATGGCTGGCACCGCGGCTAGGATCCGCGCGAGTCACAGCATCGAGAGCCTCCTCCAACTTCGCACACTTGTACAATGCATATGCATGTTCCAACCCAGCCCGCTGCTTCAGGGCATCGCCTCCGGCCTCAAGCACCCGCAGCGCATCCTCGTAGCGATCGAGCTTTAATAAAGCGATGACTTTGATGTGTTGGGCGTGAATATCGGTCTTAGACTTGGCGAGGGTTTCATTGCAGGACTGAATGACCTCCTCATGATCGTCAATCGATGCCCGCTGCAAAAGCGAGCTCAGCGACTGCGCAACCATGGCGGGGGTTGCGGGGAGAGTGTCGAGGGCACGGTTTGTGTGCGGTCGGTGAGTTCGGTCGGAGTATGATGGCCTCAAAAACTAGAAGTCGGTGCAATTGTCACAATCGGGGAGATCTCCAGGTTGATATCCACCTCCACAACGCCAGAGTGTGCGGAATTGTCCTTCCCCATCGGGCAATCCTGCGCACGGGGTCGAATGGCCCGCCGTATCTAGTCACGTGATGTCCATCTTCATGCCATATTTATAAGGCGTAGATCTGGTTATCATACTTACTGGTCAATGAAGTATTCTTAGTATTTGAAGCTGTGGCATGCATTTTCTTCTCGGAGACGACCAGTAATAAGAAATCCGCTAAGAGGCTGGTCAGGCCATTTAAATTTCTCAGGTACAATCAAAGACAGATTGACATGTCCTTCATTGAAGTGACTTAAAAGACTGCTCTCGAAGTTCTTCCTAGCCTTTTTCTACAAATTTTACTAGTGTAGGACATGTTCTTTTTTCTTTCGATATAACAATTAAGTACCTTCTTAGACGATTCTATGAAGATAGGGTCTTCTCCTTGGTCAGGCTGTACAATCCATTCCACATTCACATCTTGGCTGGAATATACCAATTATAACGGAACTATTCAAGATGACTGCAAGACCTATATGCATGCCTTTACTTTATTTCAAGTCTTTTTCACATCTGCATCTCAACCGATTACCTCAGGAGTGGTTCCTGTTCCTGATAATCCTCTTCTGGATCCCCATTTGGCTCGGGCCCTGAGAGCTGAAGTGTCAAGACAGCCGTGATTGCAGACAGTGTGCCAAGACACAAGTTCATCATTTTCCACCCATAACGGTGGTCAATAAACCCTCCTATCATCGGGCCAATCACCATTCCAGTAAATTGAGCCATTTGCTGAAGACTGAAGGCCTGCGCTGTGGCTCCGTTATCACCAAAGACTCCAGGGGTTTCCTCCTCCAGCTCATCGACCACCTGTTGCGTCTCCACTAAGAGACAAGGTGAGATTCCATTGTTGAATGTACCGAAGAGTGCGAGTAGAACGCAAAGGAGGGTTTTGTCCTGCATTGTGTTCATCTCCACGAACCGAAGACATATCAACGATGGGACGATGAGTATGAACCCCGTTGTCGCAACCATACGGGCGCCGAGTCGATCGGAAAGAAACCCTGCAAATTTTAGCATAGTCCCATAAAAGGTCAAGAGACAAAATTCACCGCAAAATGGCTGCAATAAGACCGTGGCA
This sequence comes from Penicillium atrosanguineum, assembly GCF_028827265.1. Classification (NCBI taxonomy): domain Eukaryota; kingdom Fungi; phylum Ascomycota; class Eurotiomycetes; order Eurotiales; family Aspergillaceae; genus Penicillium; species Penicillium atrosanguineum. Next base: position 2,273,960 of record NW_026623139.1, on the reverse strand, counting down.
ACCATTGGAAGGAATATCATCCCAGCACCGGCAGTATCCCAATGAAATCTATCCATTACAAAAATGGGAAGTGTCTATCAAACTTGACATTAGTAGGGATTCAAGTAACAGAGGTTGTGTAGAGGAAGACTCACTGAGTCCAACGCAGAATTGAAAAGCGATTGTAGGATAAATGTCCATGTAGTGATCAAAATTCGTGGCTGCTGAAGAAGCGTCCAAAATGCAAACATTCCACGTTTTGATTTCAGGGATTCATTGCTCTTCTGGATTGCGTCATAGTGCAAGCAAGGTGTTGGAATAACAGGTTCAGGCATCCTTTCGTTTTCCTCCGGCTCAAGCCAATACATCGCAGTCTTTTTCTCAATGACTGCCAGACGCAACACGAGATCAATGCCAATCAGGCCGAAAGCAACTCCACACACCGTATAATATCCAGCGGCATGGTATATGAGCCCGCCTAGCAATGGGCCCGAGGCAAATCCCAATGTAAGGCCGACATCAATATAGCCAAGCATATAGCCCAGATGAGCCTTTTGAATCGTATCGGTAACAATGCTAAATCCAGCTACTGCGACCATAGCCGTAGCGGCACCCTGGAGTATTCGTGCTGCTATGTAGCAGGCAATTGAGAACGCATATGTGAGTAAAGCCATTGAAACCAACAACAGCAATAACCCGAGGATATATAGTTTCCGACGTGTCTCCGACCGGTCAAGGAGGTACCCAAAGACTGGGGCGCAAACGACACTGGCTGCGGCTTCAGAAACGAGCAAAATACTGTTAAAAAATTCACCTGCTCAATTGCTCTTGAATTAGTACGATAAACACCCAATGTGCGCAATTAGTCACGATCACGTACGGTCTTCGAAGGGTATACTGGTGCGAGTGATTAAGGCAGTCGGCATTAAGGGTATAATCTGCCTGCGCATTAGATTCTATGCAAGAATAACTGAAGATCGATTATCACACACCATTCCGTAGAGAAAAGTGTCCTTGAACATATTAGCTTTGAGATCGCGAAAGCGCAAAGTTGACTATCGCGAGACACACCGTAAACATCGACAGCGAGATAGTCGCGACAATGAACTTTTGCGACGAGCGCATCTCGAGCAAATAAGGGCGCCGCCCACTTACAGGCTTAGCCCATGAATGAAACCTTTGCAGATTCATAATGACAAAATATCAACGCCGACTCAAGCAAATGAGGAGAAAGTAAGAGAAGTTCGCAAGAGAAAAAGGGAAAAAAAAAAGGTGCTGACACTCCAAAGACAATACGTGATTACCGCCGCATATGCAGAGGAGATCCCAATCCCAGCACTTGCAAATTCTCTTGAAATTTCCATCGTATTTGCAATACACGACTCCGTAGGTTCAGCCTGCAAGGCTCCTGCAGGATGTCCACATAGTACATACACGGCTGAAAAGCTAAGCTATGCATGAACACCTATCTCCACAAACTATGGAGTAGCTGAGAGCCGAACCCCACGATCTTGCCAGTCAATACACCGCCAATGGCTCAGTCCATATGGATTCGGTTTTTGAAGGAGGAATCGATCCATTTCATCTTAGATAGATCACACGGGTTGACTAGGTGTTCGCAGCGGGATCTGCCAACGGACACAGACCGCAGGCGTTTCTTATGTTCGCCACTTTCATGCATACTTACGCTGTCTCTTTCGAGCCCCGCGATTGCGGTATTTTCTTCGATCTCTTGTGGCCTTTCGGCTTTGCTTGCTGCCTGATCCTCCATGTGCTGTGACGACAGCTGTGCTCTTGGCATGACACAATGACAACTTACTGTAATTTATAAGGCCTTTGAGGACAAATTTCTATGAGCCATTTTGAACTGTTTTCTATCTTTTTTACTCTAGAATATAGCTAGAAAAAGGTCAAGCCCTCCGAGAAGGACTTTGCCTTGCAATCACGTTGAACACATTTCGACTACCCCCATCTACCTAACTTGGGATAATTTCCAGGTTCGTGTATTCTGGACTTTTCAGCTAGCCCACACCCGAGACGTTACTAGCTAGTAGACACAACTTGAGTTCAAAATACAGGTCAGCCCGACCAGCCGATAGGGGTCTGAGGTGATCAATAGTTTAACTTGCGACAAAGTCCTTGAAAGCTGCGCCCGGGCATTGAATCATTTGAACACAGCGTCACTTTTCTCGACCGTTATGAATCTTCGCAGACGTTGCTCAAAATCCGGGTAGGTAAATATTGGATGCTTCCGCCTGAAGAAACACTTTAAAGGCAGTATGGATACTGAAACTCGCCTCGAATTGCGATCTTCTATTCCAAAGTACTGAAACAAAATCTACATTATTTCTTCCAAAGTTTAAGTAAGCCCTTGGAAAGGGGAATCTATCGTATGCCCTGGGACCACCACATGAATAGCATCGCAAGATAGACTGCGTAGGAATGTGAGCAGTAAGTTCTCCCGTCCCACTATGTGGCACATATCTGCACCCAGCCTGCGGTATCTGCAGCCGAATGAAATGTTACTGCTATGAACAACGAAGCTTCTCAGGGCCGAAGTTCACCCCTGCGTCAAGTGATGGAGCCTCGCTACAGTGTAACACTCAATCGTCCAGGTGTCAGATAGGCTCAAAAAGCCTAGTCTAGGCCCTATCATTCCTTCAAGGGCATTTGGGGCGGCCTGGCCCCCAATGCGCCCATTTGCCTAGGGCACAATAATGGACGCCCCCAGAATACTCCTGGACTCAGGCTGGACCCTGAAAGCCCATTGGTGATCCGCTTGGCCGCTTAGGAAGCTTCAACTGGACTAAGCATCTCCCGGGACCCAGTTGGAAGTCGGTGAGTCAAGCTAGCAAGTCATCGACAGGGGCTGATCGACATCTAGATCACCCGAAAGAGTGCTGCACGGGGGAACACCAGACGCTGAGAATTTCCCATGTCTCAGAAGGGAATGAGTCTCAGCGGCACGGGGAATAAACTACAAAATCGAATCTCAACAAAAGACTACAAAATGGACGGAGGCCAGTGCCAAGGGACGCGCGGACGTGGAGCCGCGCAACGGGAAAACGGCGAGTGAGAAACTGCCCTGGTGGCGAGTCTTGGCACTCGGGGTTGAGGAGACATCCGGGGCGCTATACATCTCTTAACGCCGAGTCTATGTGCAAGTGAGGTGGGAGACGTCGTAATCAGGTAGATTATCCCATTGGCTCCGGTGTGATAAAACACTCAGCCCAACCGGCTACCCTTTAACACGTAACAAGGAGAAATAGGCGATAAAGAACGTGCACACGTGACTGTACGTCACCCCTTAACAGAGTTGTGCCTTTGCCGCTTGGAGCATCCATGGAACCATGATCGTCCCTTGACTTCCCGTCCCTCTCTGGAACCTGATTTCGTTTTTTCTTCCCTCACCCTCCGTCCATATTCTTCCTTTTCCCGGTCGGCTTCTCGAACAGCTCGTGTGACCTCGGAGAGCGTCTCCGCAATGCGGATGTCTATTCGTTGACCTTCTATAATACGACCGACACCACTCCCGAATCAGGAGGAATATACAAACCGCCGCGATGCTGTTCCAGAATAGGGAAGGGTCTATTCCGGCCTCATGGGCCTGGAAGAAGATCATGCGCTTTGCCATCATCACCGTCGCCGTCATTGGTTTCGCCGCCTTGCTTTGGCCATCCTCCCCACCTCGCTACAATGCGATGCACGCCTACTCCAACGTGACTATCTCCTCAAACGTCGAGTGCGACCTTGACGTCGAAATGCTGCACCGCCTCGACGTGCGAAAGCTGGTCGCCTACACCCGCCGTGAGATGGTTCTGGACTTCACTGCGGACCCACTCCCCATCCGCCAGGGTATCAAGCAGCCGCTGCTGGATACAAAGTGGAAGCCTTCGGCCTCTGAGCCCGAGCCTGGGCAGTCGCTGGATGGCTGCACAGTCAGGACGCCCATGCAGGTCCAGGTGGTCCAACCGCCCAAGATGGCGGTGGCTCCGCACATCGACTTCGGAGTCGCCACTTCAATTGGAAGATTAAACGATTCGCTTGACCAGTTCGCCCACTGGGCTGGGTACACACGCACTCGCATATTCGCTCTGATTGAGCCCGACGAGACCAAGGAAGGGGTCGCATATGTGAGGGCCAAGGCGGAAAACCTGGGAATCAACCTTTTAATCACCGAATCCGAGGATGACTACCTGCACCGCTACTTTGCGCTCATTCCCCTCTTGGAAGAGCACACGCGGGAGCAGACACAGTGGGCGTGCATTATCGACGACGACACCTTCTTCCCCTCCATGTCCGCGCTAGTGGACGCCCTGGCTAAATACGACCACACCAAGCCGATGTACATCGGCGGTCTCTCGGAAGGCACACCCCAGATTGCAGTATTCGGAATCATCGCGTTCGGAGGCGCTGGCGTTTTCCTCTCGCGACCCTTACTATCCGACCTGGCAACCGTCTACGACGAGTGCGAACAGATGACATACACCGGCGACCGCCGTATCGCCAACTGCATCTATCAGTACACCACAACTCGCATGACGATCGACCACCGCCTGCATCAGCTAGACTTGATGAAAGATGCGTCTGGATTCTTCGAGTCAGGCCGCGAGCTCCCGCTCTCGGTACACCACTGGAAGTCGTGGTTCAATGCCGACATGCCCAAACTTAGCGTGATCTCAGAACTGTGCGGCGACACTTGCCTTCTGCGCCAATGGCAATTCTCCGATGGCTACCTACTAACCAATGGGTTCTCGGTTGTCAAGTACGGATTCCCGCCTGAGTCGGGTGACCTTTCCATGGAAATGACATGGGAGCCGCACAACGGCGCAAATCAGGAATCGTACCTTCACGAGCTGGGTCCTCTCCGCCGAAAGGACGAAATGAAAGAAAGCTATCTTCTCCAGGATGCCAAGGTCGAGGGGAACGGCCACGTTACTCAGTGGTATGTCAAGCGGGACTCGATCCTAGGCGACGAAGTTTTGGAATTGTCATGGCGCAAGCGGTAATATGCATGACTTAGAACGGTTCATTTCGTCCTGTCTTTGCATGGGCTTTACTTTCTGCTTATATACGCTACATGAGGACTGGTGGCATTTGATTTCGGAATCCTCTCCTCATCTCATCAGTCCGGCGCTTGGTCTTGGGCTCTTTGCATGGGATTCTTGTTTATAGATCGGTGATACACCCCTTTTTGTTACACTGTTTAATGCCTAGGACGATCACACTTTAATGTGAACATGGAATAAATATATGGTTATCAAGAATCTTGATTCATAGTGCAGTAAAATTCTGCAGTCGACTTGCCTCTCGCGCGATTGTTCGTTTCTTTCAAAGTTGAATCGTCTTCTACCGATCTCTTGGCTTGCTGTAGGAGGACTTATCCGAATGGTCATGCCTTCGATCCTGGAAAGCCTTTCACAGATTTTAGTAACATTAGTGAGGATGTAATCGAGTTTATTGGACGATTTCTCTTCATGATCTTCAAGAGAGAACCTTCTTTATCCTGATGCCAATCTGTCAATGCATCTCAATCTCACCTAGATAGTAGACTCCCCAACACGTCTTGAAGTCAAGGGTATCAATTTACCCGGGTATCAGCAAACAATGGTACGAGACCCACGTCAAAACCCCACGACGCACCGCAGCCAACGACATAACTCCTGGGCAAGATAACGGTAAAAGGCGAGTGTAACCCCCACACGAAGTCATCACCCCCGCGATCCCCGAGCGGGGGTCATCTCACATCTCATTACACTTCGAACAACTTTCATCTCAAGAGAAAATAGAAAATTTATCCTCCAATGATCTAAAATTCCTCCAATGGTCTAAAATCAAAAGAGCCATGACCCGCCACGCAATCTACCCCAGCCTCGAAGGCAAGGTCGTCCTCGTTACCGGCGGCGCCGAAGGCATAGGCGCCGCAACAGTCGAGCTATTTGCCCGCCAAGGCAGTCGGGTCCTATTCATGGACATATCACGAACCTCCGCGCAAAAAACAATCGACCACATTGCCTCTCTAACCCCCCAACCCGGTGCACCCCCAATCACCACCCCAGTATTCTGCTACTGCGACATAACCGACCTTCCAAGCATCCAAGCCACGACATTCAAAATCCTATCCGAATACGGCATCATCAACATCCTAATCAACAATGCTGCAGCAACAGGCTCCGGCGCCCGCCGCTCCACAGCAGACGTAACCCCCGAATCCTGGGATTTCAGCATCAATGCCAACTTCCGCCACGTATTCTTCCTAACGCAGGCTGTGCTGCCGGCGATGAAGAAAGCCGGCGGCGGGAGTATTGTCAATCTGGGCTCTATCACGTGGCGGATTCCGGATCCGGGACAGCCTGTTTATGCGGCATGCAAAGCGGCGATTATGGGGTTGACGAGGGTGCAAGGGAGGGAGGTTGGCGGGGATAATATTCGGGTTAATAGTGTTATGCCTGGGGCAATTGCGACGAGGAGGCAGAGGGAGGAGGTGCTTACGGATGAGTATCGGGAAACGGTTATGCGGAATCAGAGTCTACAGAGGGATTTGGAGCCGGAGGAGGTTGCTAAGGTTATTGTTTTTTTGGGGAGTGACGAGGCGAGTGCGGTTACTGGGAGTACTTATACCGTTGATGGGGGCTGGTGTAGTGATCCCTGATCATGTCCTGTATCATTGGGACTGAGGTCGTGGATCTGGCATTCCAGGTATGTTCCTGGGTCTAGGAAAGAAAAAGAGTACATCCCATATGCGTGCCAATACAGCTTTTGAATCAAGACCTCCATGGCTCGAGCATAAGATCTCTAGGGTTCGGGACTTACTTGGCGCCCTGGAGTAGCGGGAAGCCGAACATTGTCGATGGCTCATGGGTCCTGCGGGGTATACTTGCATATGTTAGACTGAGTGTAACGCTCAACAGGCCTTGCCCAGTGGACTTTATCCCTAGGTCAGCAGGTCGACCTGACTGTCTGTCATCCAGGATTACAGATTTCATTTAAAATTGATCATCAGACCATCCGAGGTCCTCACATCCTTGCCAAACCCAGATAGCATTTGTATGGCCGGAAATTCGCGGTAATTTCGAGTCCCGATGTCAAAACACGCGTTGTCCAAACTTGATAGGCTAGGTTCGCGGGCACTCCTCTGAAGAACGACTTCACTAGATGTCAGGAGCTAATCATTCTTCCCCTTAACAACCTCGGTGTCACTAAACGCCTATGCCCTCAATGTTCACCAAGTGGCTTGTTATACCCAGAGAGATCAAACAAAGTCGACCCCCCCCCCCCAATCCCGAAGTGACCCGGGTCTTGAGGCAATGGCTCTGCGGGGTAGACCAGGGTACCTTGCAGACCCTAGGCATTCACGCACGAGACACCTGCTCAGCTCTCAGCAGCTACCGCACCCTAAGCCTGGGGCCATTCCAGTCTACAAGAACAACGCTCCACCCAAGAGTGGGCAAGTCAGTACGAGCTTACTGTGCCCAAAGGGCGTTCGGGCAGCCGCAAAAAGCGCTCTTCCAGCCTCAGCCACGTTTCCGATCTAAGATCGAAGCTGTGGAGCTCGGTCACGCGCCGAAGCCGTTCACCGAAAATCTGAAACTTCAGTTACCCTGGCGAGCTAATGGTCCAGGACCGCCACGTGAAACCAGTGGGTGCACGCGAGGGAGTACGAGACGATGATCAAACGGCGGTAAATCAGAGGCGTGTGCGCGAGGCCACGATTTGGCTAAACGCGTTCTCCTCTTTTAATATGCAGATCCTTTTACGCGAGGACAATCCGCATATTCTCCGAGCAGATCCGAACATATTAGGGGAAACAGACCGAAATGAAAGCACGCGCTGATCGGAACTAATTGGGATGGGGCACGTAACTGATGAACCGCGTGGGCCAGTGCACGATTTCCCCAGTGACATCATCCAGGGTACCACAAGGTAAATCCCCCTGGTCGTGATCTCCTTGGTCCTAGCGTAACATACCGTTTTTTTCGTTCTTTTTTTTTTTCTTTTTCTTGTTCCCAATCTTCTCCGTGACTCGACACGCGGTCAGCCCCCTGAGAAACTCTCTCGAAGTTGCGCTTTCGGAAGGAGGCGCTCACCTCCTGTTACTACTAATAGAAAATATGGAGACTAGCGCAGAACTTGATACACCAAAACACGTCTCAGCCACAACCATGTGGTCCTCGCCCCGTACTAGGCATCCAATAGACTTCGTGCAGGCTTCCGGCCTACGACGTTTCGATCGCTCATAACCAGGCATTGCACGAAGTGGTAAGCAACCCATTATGTGAAGGGTCATTGGTTCGAAAAGTGAGACACCTTTTGCAACACGGATGTCTGCAGGGCGAACAATCTCCGCAACTCTCCATCTGGAATGAAGACCTGCAACTTGTTCAAGGTGTATCGCACTACCAACGGTCAGGGGGAGAAGGGGTGTTACCTGAACGGGAAATACACGATTAGGGAGATCACGACAAAGACTAGAGAATGGCACGTGGCTGGGCCAATCGACCGCTCAGTTGACCACTAAGTTGACTACTAAGTTGACTACCAACTTGACTACCAACTTGACTGGTCAACCAGGTGGTGCCCAACCCTTCACCCTTTTCGAGCTTAGTATTTCCCTGCTTTTGCAGTCAGGCACCAGGCACGACTATTTTTCTGTTCTATTATTACCTATGACCTATGACCTAGAGGGTACGCAGAGCACAGTTAAACTCCCGGGCGACACAGCGTCGAAATGGGTCTCGGCGTTGCTCATCACATTAGGGCTCGGACCCATTGACCGTGCAGGATGGAGAACAACGGCGACTTCTTTTTGCGGCTTCCACGGCCCTTCGAATCCTTCTGGTGGCCTTCCAGAAGGTCAGGAGCAGGCATGGCAGACCAATCCAGGGCGGCTTCTTCAGCCCGCTGTGCCGTGGTGGCAGACGAGTGGAGATTCTAGAGGCTGAACGCGGCCGGTGGCCCTTCTAGCGTCCCCAGAGAAAAAGGGGCAATGGACGACTTGGGAAGCGTAATTACCGACGCTCGGGGGGGAAACTTCATCGGTCTCCACTCCATTTGGATCGTCCCGAGGGCTCGAACTTGGTCAGGAAAGGGTTGTACGATCCGGGATGAGCGAGAACGAGGCAGTTGAGTCTTAGCGTGCAACAGGCCACTTCGTGTTCCGTGTTGGCGTGTTTGGATGAGCGCCCCTCCCCTCGTAGAAACCTTCTAGAAGGAATCGATTTAGCCTTTGGCCGTCTTGCATCGGCCGGCAATAGTGGGAACGGACTATCGAGATGGGCTAATCGTCTCTCCTTTGCGTTGTTGATGATCTACTATGCCGTATACATTCATTCGTGTCTCACCATTCCAGCCTCCAGGGGAAAACATGCAACTCATCATTATCATTATCATTATTATTATTCTTATTATCATACACTTTCCCCTTTTTCTTTCCTCCGACTCGAGCAAATGGGGGACAAGAAACACCGAATGTCCACTGTACCCCGTATAACTCTACCCCCCTGGCACTATTTCCCCCTTTCATGCATCCTTGGGGCAGTTTGGAGGGAGATCCACCTCGACCCGATCATAGGAGATTTTGCGTCGTTGGTCGTTTCACACTAGTGCAGCCTTTTAGTTCTTAGTAACGAAGTGAAGAGAGGGACGTAGGACTACTAGCCCCGTTCAGCGAAATTGTGATTCAGATCGGCGTCGCTATCGTGTATCCACTCCTTTTTTTTCACGCGCAGGGACGGGGGAAAGCGTACGTTGTGGAGCCGGGATGCTGACGGGGCTTCTGGTGCGGCCAGGTTTCCTTCTAGCGCACTTCGCTGGGGCCGACTAGAGGAAGTAGGGCAAACTAGAGCGAGCGTGGCCGCCTGCAGGGATACGGAACGTCAGGGGAATAGGAGGTGACCAGTACATATGTACGGTCTAGCTAGCAGTATAGCTAGAGATACGAAACAGGTAGGGTCTGACGTGAAATGAAGCTAGACTAAATAATAATAATAATAAAAGATAGAAATGAAAATACCAAAACAAAAAAAGACAAAAAAAAAAAGGGATTCAATTTCCAGTCTTTCACCAAACCTTCCAAACCAAGTGGGGGCAGTGAAGCAACGAATTCTCGATGTAAATAATGATGTATGCCAGTGGCACCTACCACACCTAAATAACCCAAGTAATCGTCACATATTCCCATCATATTTTCTCTTCCCCTCCCCTTTCTCTTTCACACCCTGCATTCTCGATACTTGATTCCGCCTTCCGCCTCCCCACTTACTTTCCTCTCTCATCAACTTTGCTTTCGCGACTCTTTTTTCTTTGACCTGGGACGAACGCCCGCTCCTGCCTATCCTTTGTGCCTTATCTTTGGCTGTGCTAAGGTTCGTACCTGTCTCCCGAGACTTTGACCGCGATTTCCGCGATTTCCCTGCCCGCGTGGCGCGGCTGCCCAACGGACTGTGCCCTTGCGACATTTGCCTCGAGCCAGCCATCTGTCCGAGCCCGGTATTGATGTTCACTGGCCTGGTGCCGTGTTTCTGGGGAGCTTTTTATTGCGCTGGGACCTCCTGCAAGGTCCACGGCAGTGGAGGACCGGAGACGTAAAGACTGCAGACCTGCTTGAAGATCCGGGCAACTGGGCAGCACTCGCGAATTTGGATCCCCGAGGATGATTTTGAGCTGACCGTATTCGTTCGCAACAGGAATCCTGCCCTTCCTTCTTACTCTCCCTGACGACCACCCCGATCACAAGCCGTACCCTCCGGTTCTAGCCGGTCGCCTTACCTGAACTTTCTCTGCTCTTACAAGCAGCGAGACTGAAACAGGACGTTGTTCCTGCGCCCTCGAGAAAGACTACGCCGCGAGCACCCGCTTTCGCTCCGGTTCGGCATTCAGCGCACAACGCTTCGAAAAGGCTCGTGAGCCGGGTTCTACACCTGAAGACATCGCTTGTTCGCCCTAGCAGATAACAGCTGCATTATTGCCTCGATCTCGCCGAACACCTCAAACCCAAGGCGGCAAAAACGCGCCTGCGCTAATAAGAACGCCACCAGACAGGCGGACCAAGTCAGAAAAATCGTGAACACGAAAAGAGCAGGACTCTGAACGGTTTGCGCAGGACAGGACGCTTGCTGAAGCTGTCCTCCACTACGGGCACTCAGCTGTTCGCTGGGTCGTGTCATGGACTTCACGACCATTCTGAATCGAAAGAACTCTGCCGCAGCAGCTGTCGCCGCAGAAGCACAATTACAGCAACAATACATGCAGAATCAGTTTCACCACAATTCCGCCATGAAGCCCGAGCCGGGTGCCTCCGACAACTCCGTCGGCGCATACCCTCCTCATGCCGTTGCCCCGGGAATGGACTCGGGACTGGCGGAGTCTTTCTACTACGCTCAAGCACAAGGTGCCACCCCTCGGAACATGGCCTATGTCCCTGGCGGATATGCTAGCGATGCTCAAATGCAGCCGGCGCCCGTTCCTGCAGGGAGGAGTAGTGCTGATGCGCCGCCCAAGACCTTCCACTGCTCTACTTGCAACAAGGGCTTTGCTCGACGTAGTGATCTCGCGCGACATGGTAACGTGACTCGTTCTTGGCCCTTCTGAGTTAGTACTGACCGTTCATGTCTAGAGCGAATCCACACTGGTATCAGGCCCCATGCCTGTGACTGGCCTGGCTGCGGAAAGCAGTTTATCCAACGCTCCGCCCTGACAGTACACTCTCGTGTGCACACTGGTGAGAAGCCCCACATGTGTGAGCGATGCGGCAAGCCCTTCAGCGATTCTTCGTCATTGGCTCGGCATCGTCGTATTCATTCTGGCAAGCGACCCTACAAATGCCCGTACGCCAACTGCCAGAAGACATTCACTCGTCGGACGACCTTGACCCGTCACCAAAACCATCACACCGGCACCATCGAGGAAGCTGCTGCTGAGACCGAGGCCAACCTGCGTCAAAATAAGGAACGTCGGGGCCCTGGCGAGGGAATGTTCCCCGACCACGTGTCTATTCATTCTGCTCCGTCCCCTGCCCAGTCTATGTCCCCTGGTGGTGATCTGCCCCCTCTGAACATGCATCGTTCGGCCGGTGATTACTATATGGGCAACGGCTCTATACCCCCTCATGTACGCGGCGACTTTTCGCAAGGCAGTCCTCGTGCTTCTCCTACAGCGACTTCTCCGTCTCTCTCCAGTTATGGTAGCGCCCCTCATGCGCGCCCAGCCATGACGTCTCACCCTTATGCTCCCCCGCAGCCGCTCGAGCCTCCGGCGAACAACGATCACCGGCCGAACAGTGTCGGCGGGAGCCCTCACATGACCAGTCTCGGGTGGGCCTCGCCTTCTCACGGCAGCATGCCCTCCCCCGGCTCAGCCAACGACTTCTCCTACCCTGAGCCGAACGGCCCAGCATACCCAACGTCAATGCCTCCTCACATGTATTTTCCCAATTCAACAATTCGGAGGCCTGGCTCAACCGAGCCGGACCAGTACGAAACCAAGCCCCGGATGGGCGAGCACACCTGGTCTACTCCCGTATAACCAGTGCTCTGAATCGCTTCACAGCTCCACCATTTCCTATGTTGACATCGTTTTATTGCATCGTTCCCCTGATTCCCATGGAAACAAGTAGCTTCCATCGTTCGTTCGAGCTTTTGCATCTCTTATCTCTTTACACAATTTATATCTATATGGAGGCATTCCTCCTGGAGTCAGGACTGTCCATCGTTTTGTTTTTTATTACCTTGTCCTCCCCCACCACTTTCCACCATTTCCTTTGTTTTTGCTTTGCGGATGACATGGCTTTACCGAGACACGACCAGACGAGGAAACAGCATAGATAGAGCGCAGGACCAGGGATCGGGTTCGTTTGGGGTATCATTTGTACTGGATTGGGAATAGGGAATGGGTTTTCTTTGCTTGGGAGATCTGGCCCCTGAGTGTGGTGTCTGGTTGGTATCTGGACTATTTTTTGATTTTTGTTTGACTGCGTTCAAGTTTTGCATATCGTCCCTGTTTTGCTTTACATTTCCTTCGTCCTTTTCTTGGGTTTTTCATATACATCTTTTTTCCCCCTTAATATCCGCTGTTGTATTGCTACCTTGTCTTTTTTCTTTCCTCCTTTCCTCGATTGTTTGATCTGGTCTCATCGCTTTTTTCATCTCACATTTTTTCTTTGTCGCATCGAATACCATTTTGTGAAATGAGGACTTCGATCCCATTCATGTACTATAGCTGTGTATAATAGAGTTGCAGTTTCTTATCTTCAAATCTTGTCTATTCTGCTCCAATCTATCATCGAAACAAGCAATTAATAACAATCTACGAGATGAGCGGATCTACTCCGAACGTCAGGAGAATCTCAAACACCCGCCTCGAACAAACGTTCTAGACCTTGCCTAACCATCACTAGATCCCTCAACATCACCCGTTTCAGGCGAAACTAGCTTGTCGCTAGGGACCCATCCTATGTAATTCTAATTCCCCCAATTCCCCCCCCCCCCTCAACCACAAAGCCTTTTAATACAATAGACAAGGCTGCAAAAATGACATGTCCAGGGTCCCCAAAATACGAAGGTACCTATCCGCTCCCCAAGGTCAACCCATACCACAATGACCTCATGAAACACATAATAAATAGAGATAAAGAATACTGTTTAAGGTATAGACCTGGTGGACCATTCAGGGGCATTTCAACTCGAGGCAAGAAACCCGCCTCACGTCTGAGCCACGTCTATGGGGCGGTACGAGCGCTACCGTAATATACGGGGATTTGCATGATCTACAATCTAGTGTGTAGCGGTGGTCATGGCTGAGTTGTAAGGAGGTTTTCTTTTTTTTCTTTTTTTCTTTCCTTATTTCCCTGTTCTTTTCTTTTTCTTTGTCGCCTAGGCTGGGTGGAGCTAGGCGGTTCACGGTATTACGGTTTTGGGCATGTACATGAGTTGAGAAGTTCGTACCCGAGATTTTAGAGCAGGAAAGAAAAAATGAAGTTAACGGTAGGATGAAAATGAAATGGAAAACGAAGGTATCAAGTTTGTGGCATACCTTGAAACAGAGGCTCTGGTTTTGTTCGTTCGCTAAAATTAGATTTGTCACTGCCCCTGAAAAGCTCCTGTGCCAAGAACTTTGGCAAAATCAGGCGTCTTCGGATGTTGGCGAAGCGGTCTCAGTCTCGAAGTTGCTTTGCATTGGGTATGCTTCGTCACATGAGTCGATTTGGGGGCGAGAGTGAGGAATGTCTCATGTTCATACCAATTGGATTGTTGCCCGCAAGGTTGTTCCGTGTCAGGACTCGTATTTATGTGGCGGGATGCAGTGTCGGGGATTTCAATGTCTAGAATGAAGACTCGGTTATTATCCCTGCTTTGGAAGAGAAAATGGGATTGATAGCTTCGTATTTGATCATATGTTTTGTTCTGTGGGAACTGGTATCAAATGGCATTCTTGTTGGGGGTTGGGGCGCGTTTGAAGATGGGTATATAGGTCAACTGGTGCGAGGTGGGAGTACATACCAGGATGCCCTTGCAAACCACTCCATGAACAAGTAACATTGAATTTAAGGCAGAATCAAAATGCATTTTCCAAATTCCCTCGCTCTGTTCTTCTTGAATACTGCACTAGGCTGTATGTCATCATACACCCACTCGTCAGCCCTACTAACCTTCATTGTATAGCAGCTGGAACGGGGTGCGGCGACGCAGACGCCTGCCTCGGCACCGAGTTCTGCGCCACAGCCACCTTCACGACGCCTATTGCTACGACTATCACAACCTGCATCCCAACTCCCACTTGCCTGGGAGTTTACCGTGAGTATAAGGATCTCCCGGTTGCCCCACTCGTTACTGAACGTACGTAGAGGACTGTTCGTCTGGCGGCCAGACTGTCGGCAACTGCTGTTCGGAATACTGCGCCGCTACCAAGTGTCGGTCGACTGATGGTAAATGGCCTGATTGCCAGGAGGATGGATTCCCCTGTCTGAGTGACGGCAACTGTTGCTATGGGAATCAGTGTGTTGCGGGACGTTGTGCTAAGCCGTTGAGTTGAGAGAAGGTGTAAAGCTTTACGGACTTTATACTCTGTTCCAATATAGCCCGACCGAGAGGATGATCTAAATGGGCCGAAATAATCGATTCTTCAGTTCCTGCTTAAAATCTTTCTGTGCATCTCCGGACAACTCTCATTAGATACTTTTCTAGGCCTTTTTTTATTCTTGTCTGTTTATATGATTTCGAATTTGTCTGAGGAGATAAGACACGAGCGTGTGTTCAGAGCCATTCTCATTACATATGTAGCCTGGTTTGCAATTAATGAATGGATCTTAGATTAAAACCCTTTCCAATCTAAATATTAATATGGGCTTAACAGGATCTCCGCTTGCTGCTGGAATGTCTTCATTGCTGCCTTCCACAACTCAGGCCCAACACTAATCCTTGCGACACCAAGATCGCGAAGCTGCTGCACATCCAAGAACCCATCGCCTAAAGTCAACTTCACATTAACCATGCCCCCCAAATCTCTTACCAACTCCCTAACCTCATCACCAGAAACACCCCTCCCTCCAGGCCCGCCCCAAACAAAGACCGTACAAGCCCCAGCTTCCAAAAACGCCCGTCCCCTCACCACCGCATCCTGAATACCCATTCCATCCTGATAAAGCACATCCGTCCGCGCATTAACCACAAAATCTGGAACACCCGCCTCGGCAGCAGCCCTCACAACAGCCCGGACCCTTGCCACCGCATCATCCAACGCCCTCAATTCACCAGTCTCACTATCCAGATCCTCGATATTACACCCCACCACACCTAGTTCGATGACCTCTTGGATTGTGGCGGAAAGCTCGGCCACTGAGCCGTAACCGTCCTGCAGGTCCACCGTTACGGGCTTGGTGCGGTTGACGGCGTGCACGGCTGACGTGATAGATTTTAGCGCAGATAAATTTTGGGTCTTGGTAAGTGCTGTATCATCTACGCCGATGGTGGATGCAATTGCGAAGGAGGCTGTTGCGACGGCGTGGGCGGTTGGCAGGGAGGCGATTATTGTCGCGGTTGCTGCGTCGTAGGCATTTGTAAGAATGATTGGGTCGCCGGGTTGGTGGAGACTGCGAAAGTGTTTGGCGATTTTGTTTTGAGGATTCATAGCGTTATGATGTAGGTGGATTTCCGTGGGTGTAGTTAGTTATTGTTACGGTTAGTAGGCAATAGTTTGGTGGCTAGGGCGGCTTTTATTGCGTGCACGGAGTAGATTAAATGGATTTGAGATACGAGAACGTTGCTCTAGAAGTATCCAATGAAGTCAAGTCCGTCAAGTTGACCCACGCCGACCTGGGAACACTAGGTACACTTAGGTACACTAGATACAGACCCGGGTACTGGGTATTACGTGCAGAGTCGATCCGAGTCATGCAATGCAGGACAAGACTCGTTATTATCTGTCTCAGACTATCACGGCACTATTGTAGTCGCCCACTCGGTCTAGCAGCAAAGCAGCAACACAAGCAAGGGGAGTCGGCCATTCCCCGCTTTTTTTTACACCGGCCCAGAATTGAGAAATCACGATCGGATCGACTCAAAGGGCGGAAATGCAGCCGAAGCCACAGCCCTGTCAGAAGCCCCGGAGCGCGACGGGCTCCATTGGGGGCGTGCATGAATGAGTCCATGCCGTGCAACAGGACTGCCAATCAATTCGGTGTAATTCTTCTGTACGTGTATCCTCGGTCCAGAGATCTTGGGCACTCCTAGGGCTTACTGATGGTACATTCTCGTCTCGCCCATAGCGTCGGGAAATTTCAACCACGGGCGACCCTGTTCCACCTCCTGCTGGATCCGTGCCTACGTGCATGAACGAGGGGTACTGGCATTCCTTGGCTCTGTCATAGAGGTTGCGCAGCTTGGAATCCTGTGGTATGTGCATACCATGATTGTGAGAAGACACTTACATCGAGGCAGACCAGGTGCCTAGCCCAGGTGCTTAGGTGCTTAGGTTCCTAGGTGCCCGGATGCCAGATGCACAGGTAAAGGTACCTAAGTAGTAAGGCGACTGCCAACATTTCCTGGCAACGTTTCCCGGCAACACCCGTAATAAATTACCTTTTGACTCCGCTGGGGGGGAAGTGGGTTCTGGACTCGGGAAGACCCATTTCTGTCAACAGGCTCTCAAGCTCTCAAGGTGCAAGTGCATCAGTGCAACTCTTTCCCCTCTGCCTTTGCCCGCTTAATTCGGACCTTGGGGATGTACAGCGTTACAGCTCGGGCTTCGGAGGAAAGGGAAGTGTAAGGTATAGTGTAAGATGCGTAAGATGGTAAGTCCGTAAATTGGTAAGATTGTAAAGTGAAATGCGTAAGATTTGTACTCGAAACAGACAAAAGAAACGAAAATAGCCCTACCAGGGTGGAGAGATGGTAGACTACGTCCCATAGACTATGTCCCAGGGACCGTGGGCTATATACTACTACTGTTCCCATTATGATTTCTGAAAGGACGGAAAAAAATCTGAGACTGAGACGGCGCGGATCGCGCTTCCGAATGGAGATCAACCCGAGAATCACCACGGCCCTGCAGAAAGAAAAGAGGCAAAACGGAAATGTAATTTAATTGATTCGCACGTTAGAACAAAAGAAACCTGTAAAGAAAGAAAAAAAGAAAAGAAAAGAAAAGGGTTTTTCTTTTCCACGCATCGGGAATCCCCTGTAATTTACCCAGGGAATCGGCCCCGTCAGCTCTCCCCACTCTCCGCTTCGCCTTGCTCGCCCTCTCCTCATTCCCTCTCCTACACTTTCACTCTCTACCTTGACCCTCTCACCACCCAACTCTCCTCTTCTTTGCGTTTGCATTTGCATTCTCGAACACTCTGCCATTTCTGGCCCCAATACTGTCCTCGATCTTATGGCGTATGGTGTCGCCTCACTTCCCCGTGCAGTTGGCCGCCTGACCTGCAGCTCTCACGCTGCCATCCGACACTGCTCGTACCTCCGAACCCTCCCTTCCCAATCCTCCTCCCTCACCTTTCACTCGTCATGACGACTGGTTTCGATATTCCGGAGACTGGGCTGTCTCTCCGGCACGGAGAGCAGTCCGGTGAATCTGCCTCCAAGCCAGTTCAGATTATGCGTCTGAACCTAGTCCAGAGCACCCTCGACGAGCTGATCGAAAGCCTCCGAAACAATCAACCTGCTCGAGTCCGTCTGGGGAAACACCCGTCCCTACACTACGCCGGCAAATCCCATTCCTTCCATACCTACCCCGAAACACACCGCTCCGAGATCTACCACAGCTCTTCCGACAAGCGGAACCTCTACTTCACGGGTGTGCTGAGCCACAGCCTGGAGGTGGAAAAGGCCAGGGCCGCTACTGCCGCCACTGACCAGGCCCTGGCCAACCTAGAGGAGAGTCTCAATGCCTTTGAGCGAGGCAAGGAATCCAAGAAAACACACATGATCCAACACCCGGATGAATTGAGGTCTCTTCGTGCTGCTGGAGGCTCCGGTCAGCGAGGCCCTAAAAGCAAGGCTGGACTGGAGAAAGAACGACTTCTTCGGACGGCTGCTTCCCGGTCTCTGACCTCTAGCCCGACTTTGGGGTCTGCCAAATCTCCGGCCCCCATTCCGACGTCCGCTCCGCTCTCGCAGACCAAGAACAACGCCCGGCACGAGGCCCTTAAGGCACCTTTCATCCACCTTCTCGCCGTCCGTGCCGTCTCATCCAAGTTCCTGGCCCGTCAAACCCGTTCCACGATTGAAGACTGCACGGTCCTCGCCCAAAAGTACGGCAGCGAGAACCGCCTCAACCGCGAGAAATACGACCTCAAGGACAAGTCTTACAAGGATCTCGATGTGTGGACCTTCCCCTACCCAACTCAGGACGATCGGCAGGAGGCAATTGAGAATGCTGTTTCAGCTTTCGATCGTATGCGGATTTCCCGTACCGACAAGCTGTGGCAAATGCTTCTCCCCAAGGGCGAACGGGGCAAGGGCAAGTGTCTATCCCGACTGAACCTCAGCAATGGCCCTGTCAAGAAGACTACCCAGGGACGATCTCAGGTAGATGGTGGTGACGACTCGGGCAAGAACGGTGACACTACGGGCAACGAGACGGACCGACGCACCGCCCCGTCGAAGACATCGGACGCTCCTCGATCGACTCCCGCCCAGAAGCCTCCCGCTGGAAAGGCTCCTGTCAAGGGACCTGCCGCCAAAGGGCCCCCCAAGAGCAAGAGCACCAACAACACTACATTGACTGGCCGGGTTACGAAGAAGACTGCCGCCAAGCCACCAGCGAAGACGGATACCAAGTTCAAGTCTGCGGAATTCGTGCATGACTCCGATGATGATGATGAAACCCCCGATACCGCTCCTTCTCCGCCTGCCCCCGCTCAACGTCCGAAGGAAGAGAAGACAGCTCCTTCGAAGAAGCCTCAGGCTCCTATTAAGGCTCCAGGCAAAGCTCCGACTAAAGCTCCGGCTCCTGCCAAATCTCGCGCCACCAACAATGCTCCACCTGCATCGAAGTCTACCAAGACTGAATCATCGACTCCCAAACTGGAGTCTTCTCAATCCCGCTCTACCACCTCAGCTTCTTCCAAGCGACCTGCTCCACGAACCTCGACGTCTCCTCAGAAACCCTCTCCTCTTGGGTCTTCCCCTCCTGCCAATGTATCCGATGCCACCGGTCGGAGCCGCTCTGACAGCCAAAACCAGTCTTCCAGCTCGTCTTCTTCCCCGCTCATCTCCCAACTCGCTCGTGCCAACAAAGCTACGACTGGAACAGTTGCTCGGCCTTCCAAGCCTGTTACCTCGACCAATGGTCCCTCCAAGTCTGGGCTTGTCGGCAATCCCTTGAAGCGCAAGGCGGAATCTGACCGATTGGCTCCGCCCCATGCAGCCGCAGGACGCACGACCGGAAATCTCGACCACAAGCGTCGCCGGGCGGTCAGCACCTCTAGTGGAGGTAGCACCGGCAGCGCATCTCCACCCTTAAGCCAGGAGATTCTCCGGGAGCAGCTGCGGGAGAAGTCCATGAGATTCAAGAGATATTATGCAAAGTACCTCTCCTTGCATCGCACCCTCGACACCTCCACCAACCCTTCATCAGCTGATCTCAACAAACTCAGTCGACAGCATGATATGCTGCGAAGCATGAAAGAAGAGATCTGGGACGAACACGCCAGACTTAATGACGGCATCTCTCGTGATTTCTAACGATACCTTTTTCTGCATGGTGGCGACTGTGGTCGTATTCACCCACATGGCGAAAATCTAAACCCTCAATTGACAAGATCGACAGCTCGGCGTTTTTATCCTCATTTTATTCTCGCACATCTTGCCTTTCCGTTTCCCTGTTTTTTTCCATCTGCATATCCCCCTTGAAACCCACTGTGCATTCCTTCATATCGTGATTTTGTGGCATAGACTTTTGCATTTCTGCTCCTATTCCCGGGCACCAATACACATGCATTTTATCAGAACACTACTCGAAAATCCCTATGGTGCAATTTCCAATGTCGACCTCGTATTCTTAGAGTTGATCAACGCCTTACCCCGGATCAGCGAACCGAACATTCACAGCTGCTAGCGGGTGGTGGGTACCGTCCTTCCCTCGTGATTCGCGAGGGCGCACGTGGCCAGGTCACGGGACTCTGTAATATTACAGCCAACAAACAGAAACAATACACTGGTTTACGTCATCAACTGTTCTCCCACTAACCTGCATTAAGTCTAGCTTCCGTGGGAACTTGGGAAAGTCGAATCTCCATCTCAAGAGCATCCAACACGAACGTACCCGTCCAATCCTCGAGCAATTGAAGCTATCCTGGTTCAAGGAGCGCGACAATGACTCCCCCCTCACGCGGACGGGGCACCAGTCAGCGAAGTCCGACCGTCCTGGTAAGAAAGCCCCCGCCCCCCAAATAGCAATTACCGTGCATGGGTTACTGAGACAGCTGTACGGAACATAGGTCACCGACTCCCGCGACCAACAATCTGCCTCTACACCCCGACGCCGACGATCCCCGGCTACAAGATTCATCACCGTCGATAATGTCCTCCAATATGCCTCCGACGTTCCCTCTATGCAGCAGCGGCAACCGCCGCCAATTTCGAGATCCCGCCGCCTTGCTTCAGCCACTGGCGGCTTGATTGGTGCCGGGGGCAACAGCTCTACTGCGATCTCGGGCTCCGGCGGAACTATCGGGCGCCTTGCGGCGCAGCCGCGTCTGCCACCTCGAACGACTAAGGTTAGCGAGAAGCTGGTGCTCTTACCTGATACTGGTAGTGTTGGAGAGCCGGATGTTGAAGAGGATGATGAGGATGAGAATGAGGACAATGATGTTATTGATGAGGAGCTTGTTGAGCAGCTCTCAAGGGAGAGACATGTTGATCCGGATGTCGTGCGGCAGCAATTGCTGGCGCAGAAGCGGCTTGCTGGTGACTTTGGTGTGGACAATGATATGGCGCCCCTGCTGGCTGACGAAGAGCACCAGCGCAAACGACGTGTTGGGCCTGAGCGCGCGAAGAGCTATGCAGAGCGTCTGCCTAAGGCGCGTCGGACAGAGAAGCTTGCGCGTGTGACGGCATATTGCACGGCGCAGGCGTATAAAATGGGGTCGTTGGCTTCTTTTGTCAAGGAGTGGCATGGTGCAAGGACGAAGCTTTATGATGATTGTCTCTACACTGCATATCACACCCCTCTGCTGCCTGGTCATGAGGGGTATCGCTTGCGGAGTAGTCCGGTGGTCAAGTTCCCTGGTGGAAAGTCACTACTGGATGAAGAGATTGAGCGGAATGAGCAGCGTGATCACCATGATGATTACGAGGCTGAGGATCATTCTGTTGGTGGTCATAATCGCCCTGGGGAGGGGCATCCCCATGAAGCTTCTCCTCGGGACTCTGAGGAACATGGTTCTGGGGAGCAGCATCATCAGGGATTCTTGAATCGCATTTCCGAGGAGGACAGTCGGATTCAGGATGACCAGCAGAATGTATCCAGCAATAATGGTGGTCTGCATAATTCGTCTCAGTCTGGACCTGATGGAGAGCATCAGGCCGAGCCAACACCTCGTCGCCGTCGATACAGTTCTGATGATGGTCCAGTATTCCGGGAACGATCTTCCCCACCAATGCCAGCATCACAACCTCAAGCCCCCGCTCGGACTCTCTACAACGTGGCTGAGATGTTCGTCTTCAGCTACGGCGTGGTGGTCTTCTGGAACTTCACAGAGCGACAAGAGAAGGACCTGCTAGCAGATCTGGCATTCGCTACCTCCTCGGCGACTGGCACGCCCATCCCGCTGACCACAATGCCTCTCCACGAAGAGGATTTCGAAACCGAGGAGTTCCATTTCGAATACTCCACCGAGATTTCCCGCCCGCGTGTCTTCAACGACATGATTACCCTCCGAAGCGGCGACCACATGATCAAGCTCGCCATTAGTCACGGTATCTCCCAAAGTACCAAGCTATGCTTCTTCGAAGAGGTTATGGCCCGCCAAATGGCAGATGCAAAGGACGTTCCCCGCCGCCTCGCCATGACAGGCCAACTAGGCATGAAACGCGAGGAAGTCTTCCGCATCCTAGGCCGTCTATTCAAGAGCCGCGTGGAGGTTAATCTCTGTAAGTTCCATCCCTCCCATATCTCAGATCATACTAATAATCCCAGCATCAAACATGCTCGACGTCCCCAACTTCTTCTGGGAAAGCGAACCGACCTTGTGTCCCCTCTACATCGCCGTGCGCGAATACCTCGAGATCAAACCCCGTATCCAGGTCCTCAATGAACGCTGCCGCGTCTTCCTAGACCTCGCAGAGATCCTCTCCGACTCTATCGCCGATAACCGCACTTCCCGTACGTCTAACCCCCTCCCCTCCCCTCCAATATGCAAAAACTAACAACCCTAGACCAAACCTGGATTATCATCATCCTAATCATTATCTCCATCATCGTAACCTGCTCAGAAGTCTTCCTTCGCTTTGGCCTCCTCCATTCCAGCCAAAACACAAACTCCAACCCGGCGAGTATCATCGCCCGCGCAATGGGCCGCTCTGTGCCCCCTTCGCCGCCAGCAGGCTGGTCCTATAATGGGGCGAATATTCCGCCTGGATGCATTTGCCCTTCTGTTCCGCCTCCTAGTGGGTCGAATGTTGGTGGGTTGAGTGGGTATGGGCTTTGATTTGGTTGTTAGTCACCCCGTTCTGTTCTCTAGAACGGGTTCTAGTATTTGTATGTTTTATTGAAATATGGAAATATGGTGTACTGGTGTTATGGGTTGGAACTGGACAAATACGATCCAACTGATTGCCTTTCAAGTGTTACATATTGATATTATGTGGAATGCGTCGATTGGGTTTTATCAGCTCGTTAATTCAACCTTCCGTGTGGAACTTTAAATCCATGACTCTTTTCCTTGTGATCTCAGGCGTATATATAGTAAGTACCTACGCGATGCCTGTGGGTAACAATGACTTCCATTCGGAATATCTAGAAAGAAGATGACTTCCAGAGGCTCGGCGAGGGTTCGAGGTGGATTAGAATTGTCACCTGGACACCATTCAGTACAGAATATATTTAAGAGCCTTCCCGAGGTTACTCAATTAATGAACCCGTCAACCTTATAGCATTTTACCCGTAACGGTCCCTGCCCTCTTAGAAATAAGTCATATGTAGTATTCCACTCTCAAGGGATGATACCAGCGCCCGTATCCCAAATCAACTCAATCCCGAACATAACCTACGTATCCTACCTCATTACAAACACTCCTGCACGTACAATAAGACTTAGACTCCGATGACTAACATCATAACAAGTCAGTTTGGCCGAGTGGTTAAGGCGACGCCCTGCTATGGATCACAGCTCCGCCTGTGAACTGTAAGGCGTTGTGTTCGCACGCACAGGTTCGAATCCTGTAGCTGACGTTTACTTTTTTTCCTAGTTTTTTTTTTTTTTTTTTTTTTGTGGGGTTGTTATTGCGAATGTGGACGTGGCTTGTTTTATAGAATCCACTGCATGCGGCTCTCTGATTGGTTAAGGTGGGAGGATTGACCGTCTAGATTTCGTGGCTAGGGTCAGGAGGGTTGCATGTTTACTGGAGGTACACTATACTATTCGCTACACCTCACTATCCGAATATTTGTCCTGGAAGCTTTCTGTGTACACTAGAGGACAATTCAAGGATTGGCATCGCAAATTATAGTCTGCATGTGATGTATACTGTACTATTCACCAATAAACTTTGTATTTGGGTACCAGATTGGGTTGGACTATGTATAAGGCCGGCTTTCAGTGACCCATTGTTTATGCAAGGTATTTGATATTCTTTGATCTTTGTTATCTACAGCAATATCAAAACACTGGAAGCCTTTCAACTCCCGCGTTCCGATATTTGTAAGGTTTCTTTATCGATACATATACTCCCTTTCGAGGCCCCCGAGGTTGTTTCTTTATTGCTCGGGAGTTTCAACTCAATTATTTGAAAGGTGAGTAGTTTCAAAATGCTACCCCATGACCTTAAGATGCTGCGCATTGTTCTAGTCCAGGACACAAAAAGGCCCGAGGAATTCAGCGTAGGTGGTAATATCGATATCACACACAATCACATTATCCAGCTTCAAGTAACTCTAGCAAACTCAAAGATCATCTCAAAAACTTTGCATTATATTCTATCCAAATTCAACGAATTAATACAAATTTTAAGCTATGTATCAACCACCACCATTCACCATGACTGATCCACCCCGCAGAGGCAGCATTTTTGACCGAATATGTTCTAGCATCTCTCGTCGTAGCTCACAAAACAGTCGCCGGTCCAGTACCGCCTCTAACAATAGCCGGAATGATAACGAGGAAAGTACAGGACAAGGCCTACGGGACCAATTGAACCGCGTACGTCGCCGCGTCAGTAACGCTACTGACAGTCAATTTCGCCGTCGTAGCAGCACAACCCAGAGACCAGCCCCTCGCGAGGCTTCACAGCTCCCTGTTCTGCCACGTGTGTTTCCTACAGGACATCTTCATGAGCAATCTAGCCAGAGTGAACAGGGAAAACCACAGGAAACAGAGGAACATGTGAAATGGACAGTCGACCCATCAACTGGTAAGTCTAGAGGGGGAAGTAGAAGAGCAGTGCCTGTTAAGCAACGGCAGACTGAAGCGCCTAGCACGCCTGGTACCCCGGCTACGTCTGACACTCCTACTACGCTGACAAATGCATGTTATTGAGAAGATGTTTAGCCTGGATGGAAAGGTTAATAAAGCCTGTTTTTGAGATGGGGGGGGGGGGCGTTTGAGAAAGTGATGTTTGCGCTTAGGCCGGGACAGGCCGGTGATCGTAAGCTTGAGTATCCGGAAATGAAGAAGATAGCGCAGGAGTCTGGGGATGAGAGGATTGTGTTGTCAGGGAAGAGGAAGGAGAGGGAGATTCAGCTGTCTGTTGCTAAGAAGTGGTAGTAACCTCATAGGGGGACGGAGGAACTGAACGTAGCACTGGAGGGTTTAGTGGTTTTATGGTTACGAGAAGCAGATGAATCCAAAATCTCCGTTGAGAGGGACAAAGCCAAGCCATGCTAAATATAAAACACAGAGACATTAGATATCAGTACAAGAGACGGCTTCGGCCAATGCCTAGCAGCTCATTTCATTCCCCTTTTTCACGATCAAATCAATGCCCAAAGTTTATCGTGTCTAATTCACTTAACCAGTGACCTTGAAGATGGACTCAGCCAGGCGCTTCACGTTGCCGGAGGTGATACCAGCGACGGAGATACGGCCGTCCTTGGTAGCGTAGACGGAGTGCTCTTTAGCAAGAGTCTCCATCTGCTCGGGCTTCAGACCGGTGAAGGCGAACATGCCGATCTGGCTGGTGATGTGGGACCAATCGTGCTTGCTGCCGAGGGACTCGAGGTTCTTGCGCAGGAGGGAGCGCATCTCAATGATGCGGTCGGCCATGCCCTTGACCTCACCGAGCCACTGCTCGTTCAGAGCGGGGTCGTTCATGATGGCAGAGGCGACGCGGGCGCCGTGAATGGGAGGGTTGGAGTAGAAGGGGCGGATGAGAATCTTGACTTGAGACTCGACACGCTTCTTCTCCTCGGCGCTCTCGCAGACGAGAGAGAACGCACCAACACGCTCTCCGTATAGACCCTGTATTTCTTGTTAGTTGTGTTTTCTATATGACTAGCTTCGCTAGCTGTTATCGGACATCTTCCAACTCACCATGTTCTTGGCAAAGGACTGGCACAGAGCAATGTTGTGGCCCTCCTTGACGAAGTGACGGGGAGCAAAGGCATCCTGGTCAGCGTTACCGCTGGCGAAGCCCTGGTAGGCCATGTCGAAGAAGGCGAAGTGGCCCTTCTGCTTCATGACATCGCTGATCTGGCGCCACTGGTCCTGGGTGGGGTCAACACCGGTAGGGTTGTGGGCACAGGCGTGCAGCAGAATGATGCTGTTCTCGGGAGCAGCCTTGATGTCGGCAATCAGACCCTCGAAGTCCAGGCCAATGGTGTCCTTGTTGTAGTAGCGGTACTTCTCGACCTCAAGGCCGGAATCCTTGAAGACGGCGTTGTGGTTGGCCCAGCTAGGGTTAGGAAGGTAGATCTTCTTCGCGTTGGGGTAGAAGCGCTCAAGGAAAGCACCACCGATTCTCAGGGCACCGGTTCCGGAGATGGTCTGGGTGATGACGAGGCGGTCCTCCTTGAGGACGGCGGAGTCGGTGCCGTAGGCGAGCTCAGCGGCGGCCTTGGTGAAGGCAGGGATACCGGTGATGCCAGCGTACTCCTTGTCGCTGCGCGAGGCCACGACCTTGTCCTCGGCGGTGCGAACGGAGGGCAGGACATAGGGCTTGCCCGCATCGTCACCTAAAAAACAGCAATTCCATTAGTTTTATGTCTCAGTCGGTTTTTGATTTTTTTTCTCCATCCCTTCGAGCTATACGTACGGTAAGCGCCAACACCCAGGTTGATCTTCTCCTTGAAAGAGTCGGCCTTGAAAGCCTCAGTGATACCAAGAATAGCATCCTAGCACATCACTACGTTAGAATTGACCCAGGCAATTGTGCTGCGCGCACAGAACAGGTTATTTGAAGCTTACGGGAGGACCCTGGGGAACCTTGGACCATGCCGAGGCCTGTCTAGCACCGATGACAACAGTGCGCATGTTAGCTTCGCGGGCCGCAGCCGAGCGGCTGGCAACGCGCAGAGTGGAGAGCATGATTGCGATGGTATAGGGGATGAAAAGGCAAGACCAAGCTCAAAGAACTGGGATGGAAGGGAAAAGGGAAGAACCGGGAGAATAAGAAAAGGTCGGAGATGCTGCGGTACGTCTGTTTTGGCCTGACTCATGTGACGGCGGTAGTCGGTACCTCACTCAATATGTAACCCCAAATACTTAACCAAGTATCTGGTACCTCATGACCCGGCGAGAACAGCGATCACGCGGGATTGGCTGCATCCTCCGCACAACGCGGATCATTTTCACTTGAACTGCAGGGGTTCGTCTGTTTTCATCCCTTTCCCCTGAGGTAAAAATGTTGTATCTAGCATAAGGGAATGACCTCTAGCTGAAGCAATTCAATTGTATACGGATGTTTGTGTTCTAAACAATATGACAAAACCAAACGGTTCTCCAGGTTGTGCCCCGACATGGCGCGACATCGGAATTCTGATTCCCCGGTGAGCTGATCGAGTCCTCCTTACTCCACTCGCGCCTTTTTCCCCTCACGAGTTTGGGGTAAATGACTGCCCTATGACCTATGACCTACCTGCAGAAGCAACTCCGAAACCGATGTCCGATTGCTGCAATGGCTCCGAGACTTAACATGTAGATGCGTCCTAGGTACATCCCTAGCTACGCATAAACAAGTAGTAAGCCCACTCGGCTAAATTGTTACTATTACCCTTAGCTACCCGGGATGATCCCCACACGCGGAGACAGCATTGTCTGATCCCCCGGTATTACGTAGCACGCGGAGTCTTCCAGTAAATCGGAAGGACATGTCAGAATTGAGAAATGACACGGCGGATGGAATTGCCTATTCGGGCTGGATATCGTAAGGTTGATCATTGATCATTTTAGTTCTATACACACAAAAAAAAAAAGAGCGAGTCGTTTCAGCCCAGTCGCACTCCGGCCTGGCGGTTTTTCCGCGCTTGAGCTCCCATGGCGTTGTTCATACCCGTGTGCTGACTGCTGTCCAACGCACTCATTGATTCGCGCTTCTTCTCCTCTTCGATCTTCTTCAGACGCTTCTCGGTCTTCATCTTTCCGCTGCCTTTGCCGTGGAATTGGTGACTGAGGTGCTTGAAGGCTTCCTTTTGGTTCATTGAGCGGCCGTACTCGTCCGTGTACTTGAGCTGTACGTCGGGCTTGTACTCTTTGTTAAATACCTCGGCCATTTGTCGCGCATCTTGCTGATCGCGCTGCTTGTTTTCCCAGCGTGCGTGTTCTTCGCGCTCACGAGCAGACATACGGTCCAGCTTGCCTGAGGCACGATCGCGCTCGCGCTGGGCACGTGCACGTCGATCGGCGTCGGTCTCGCGGTTGAGCTTATCTTGAAGGAACTGTTGGCGTTTGCGCATGAGAGCGTTATGATCGGTGCTGTTGGTGTCCTTCACAATGCCACGCTGCTTCAGCATCGACAAAGTAGCTCCCAGACCCTGATCCAAAGTAGCTTCTTCTTCCAGACCAGTGCCAGTAAACTCCTGTTGTTCCTGCTTGGATTCTTCACGCCTGATACGCTCCTCAAGATCCTCTCCATCTTCAATATCATTGTAGGTCCGTTCCATGTCCACACCCTCAGTCTCAGCCTCGGGCTCCGGTTGAGCAGCGGCCTCTTCAGTAGGGGCCGATGCTCGTCGCTCTTCCCGTTCGGGCAATGCGGGTTTCTGAAGGTTGGAAACGAACTCTGAGGTCTCGTCAATCACAAGGCCGGGTTCCTCTGCGCCATCTTCAGTCTCGACTTCCATTGGAGTCTGGGACTCCTCTTCACGAAGTTGCTGTGCAAGGTCTTCGGGACGCATCTTCTTGCGCTTCTTGAAAGCGGCACGACGCTGGAGCGCAAGTGATGCTTGTAGGTCATCGTCATCCACAAAGGAAATATCTTGGTTGATCAGCTTCTTGGGCACAGGCGCGACACCATTTGTTGAATCGATATCCATAGCTGTGCCGTTCGATTCGGTTGTAGGTGTAATATCTTCATCATCCATTACTGCTCTCTGTTTTGTCGTCTTGTTCTTCTTCTTCTTTGGCTTCTTGATTTTAATCTCGCTGATATCCATGTAATCGGATGCTGGAACTTCAGGTTCAAAGTCGAGACTAATGATGCCCTTCTTCAGTCGCTCCGAAACCTCCTGTCGCTTAGCATCGCGTTCTTCTTCGGTTGATCCCTTGGCATCAAGTGTGAATCGCTTGCGTTTCTTGCCCTCAATCTCCTCGTCGTAATGCGAGAGAATTCCTTGGTTCTCAGCTGTGGGATCGTAAACGGGCTTGCGCTTCTTAAGGTCGTTCCGCTCCTCGGTTCGCTCTTTGTCGACCAAGTGGACATCTTGAAGCTCATCGCCCTCCTCCTCGTCATCTATCCCGGTATCCTTGAGAGTAAGGACGTGGTCCTCGCCACCCTCGAAGTCACCGATGGAATGGCCAACCTTGACACCAGCCAGATCTGCGGCAGTGTATTGGATAGCCGCGGCTCGTTCTCGCTCTTCCAGCTCTTCGGCAAGTTTGCGCGCGCGCTCCTTCTCAATCTTCTTCGAGCGCTTCTTGTTCTGCATTAACCAAGCCTTGGTGTCAAGTTCTGCGCCATCCAACTCTCCGAGGGTAGAGCCTTGCAGCTTCAGATTTCTTTGAGCGATGTCGCGTGCTTTCTTGATGGCAGCATTCTTCTCGTCTCGTCTCTTTTTGGCGTCGGCTTCGTCCTGGAGTTTCTGCCAATTTTCGTAACCCTGGGCCTGTCGGGTGTCGACGGTGCTCGCGGGATCTTCTTCTTCGCCAGAATCGCTCGAGTTATCGTCCTTGAAGTCCGGTCCAGTGGCGTCAGGCTCGGCGCCGGGGACGGGGAGTGGCTTTAGGCCGAGGGCCACTCGGATCTTGTTGTTCTGCTCGATAGATAGAGCGTCCGCCATGTTGACGGTGTGATCGAACAATAACGCAAGTGAAGAGGGGATAGACTGCAAAAGCTGTCTTGACAAGTCACAAGAGTCGCCGACCCTGGTATCATGATGTGTCATGTGACTTATACGCTAAGGACCAATACGGTTAGCGCCACAAATTCTTAGCGCGGATAAATAAGAAGGCTCTTCTCTTCCCTTTTCCTTTCTTTCTTCACCACAAACACACCTTAGATCTGTGCCCAGATTTCCCGTTCACGGAGCAATCTGTGTTTCGGTTGAGAGCTGGGCAGTTCGACGACAACGGAGCCATACTCACTTGTGTATGGCACACTTTACGGTTTCCTGTCGACAGATCTCAGATTAAAGCTCCGCGCCAGGCGTGGCCCGGGTCTTGAGCTCCCTCTGGTGAGCTCGGCTTGGGTCCTGGTTGTGGACGGCGTCATATTCCTGATCCCTTTGCCGATTGGCCGTTGGCTAGTGAGGCCAGGGAATAACCATGACTAGCCAACATACCTTTGTTAGCCATTAGAATTATCATTTATTCGTAGAGACCGTCTATTCCAACTTGCTGAAGAGAACCAGGCAGTTGCTACAGTCAACTTGTTCTACAAGTCTTACGACCCTGGCGCATAGTCGCTTTGTGATCTCTTTGATGAACGCAAAATCCTTGCAGGGATCAGGTCAGATCTGCGGATACATGTCGCATTCCCAGCGTCGGGTCGCATGGTTTATCATCATGATCGTCATTGCCTATACCAAAGGATATGTAATTTACAGAAGCTTCAGGTGTCCTGTCACGCCGTCGACGACGCTCTTGGGACCTAAGATACCCAAGACCGTCCGGCTACCGCTTGCAATCTGAGTGCGACCAGCATCCTGAATAACGCGCGCGCAGAGCCCCAGGCTCATAGCCTGGGCCTGCAACAGAAGCAGCTCATCCTCCGACTTGATCTGCAGCGCGATCTTGGCTTGGCCGTTGCGCTCCCAACGGCGCACGATGGGGGAGTCAGGCGAGTGCTCATGGAAGTATTTGTAACAGGCGAGGGTTGCGTGGGAGGCTTGGGCGGCGATTTTGCCTGGAATACAGAAGTCAGTATCATATCGTCTGGTGTCCAAAGATTGTAGAGTTCGTACCCTTGGTCATACCCAGGTCTGTCCGGACGACCAGCACCAGCTTCACCTCGTCGGTGTTATCCTTGAAGCTGGCCAGTTCCTCGCCGTTGCCCTCGTCTTCCCCGTCGCTCTCCTCTTCGGGGTCGGAGTCGCCTTCTTCGTCGGAGGAGTCCTTGTGGACCTTCACGTCGTAGCCATTCGGCCAGCCCTGCTTTTCTTGGAACAGGCCGAGCGATTTTCCTTGGCCGATGAAGTAACCTGCGACGCCGGCGACAATGGCGGTGGCGATCACGTAGGCAGTTGTTGTAGGGGGGATCCGGTCGAGCGGCACGGGTGCAGCCATCTTGATCTGAAGATTTTGGGTGGTGTTGTTGAAGTTGAGTGGGTGATACAGATAATTTGTTCCGCGGCGCTGGACCGCCTCACCATGATGACATATCCTTCGAACAATGCGCATTCAGCCACTGACTCAAGCCTAGAAGCTATACATTGTGAGATTTAATGAATGAGATTTAATGAATAATTATTTCAGAGATATTTCAAAATCCAGTAGCAACTTTCAATGTGCTCATACTGTCAGTTGTGCTCAGGAATATGTGGTGGGCCCGAGATATTAAGTGATATATATCTCCTCACTATGGATCACCATTTCTTTCAAACTATCGGGACTCGGCTTTGAGCATTCCAATGAACTCAACCTCCATGCCTAGGTAGATATCTACCTTCTAATGTCTGTAACAGCATCACTACGTATTATGCCCTAAGGCTGAGCTTCGAGTCATGGGCAAGTTGATTAAAATTCCTACAGCCGGAGACTGCCTCCAACAATTGTCTTCAAAATAAGGAAAAAGAAAGCCAACCGGAGTGCATTAGACCCAGCTTTGGCCGACCGCTTACTATATACATGCCAGAAAAAAGTGATATATTCGCCAGAAGCAAGCTCTTAGTTAGCACTTCCCCCAGCAGGAGCAGCGGCAGGGCGGTTAGTGCCCAAGTTGTTCATACGGCGACCCATGATAGTACGGCTGAAGAAGCTGATACCAATCATGAACAACCAGCTGGGAACAGCACCAATGGCGAAGATGGCATAGCCAAGGGGCATGAGCAGCTGGTACTGAGCCAGCCAGCCGTCAGTGGGGTGGAAAGCGCCGGTGTACTCGGCGGCATCCTCGTAGATCTTCTTGGAGTGGATCTCGTAGAAGTTCTCGGGGGTGACGGTGGTGGTGTTCATGTAGACGACGTGCAGCGGGGTGGGCAGACGCTCCTCGCCCTCGGGCTGGGCCTTGGGGATCTGGTAGTAGTAGACGGAGGGAGCACCGGCGGACCAGGCAGCGCAGAGAACGCGGTTCTCCTCGCAGTCCAGCAGACCGAGGTTGGGGGAAGTCGGATCGGCAGAGAAGAGAAGGACGGATTCCTAGATGATGATTAGATGCTGACGACACGATGATACGGAAGTAGGGCCGAAGCTCACCTTGAACGCCTTATCGGCACGATCGCAGCGACCGAAGCAGGTCTTGTTACCGCCAGTCACGTAGATGTACCAGTCCTGCGCATCGGAGGCGGGCTCCAGGATGGGCTGCCAGTTGTTGAGGGTGATGGGAGTGACAGACTTCTCCGAGATCTTCTCGGCCAGCTTCACGATGGGCTCGGCCGGTACAGCCGTGGGAACCATAGCCTTGGCCTTGTTGAACCATCCTTGGACGCGGTCGGCGAGGGGAACCTGCTCCTGCGCCAGAGCGACGGCAGGGAGGAGGGCGACAAGCGAAGTGAAACGCATCTTGATGGCTGCGACGCGTATGAAGGATTAGCGCGGAAGGAGAGGAGAGGAAGAGATGAATCTCGATGGATCAGACGCGAAACTTACCTTGATTAACAATAGATCAATTCAACGGCACCCGAGAGGAATAAGGAGAGAAGGAATAGGAAAAAGCCCAAGTGAACGTTAGACGACAGCTGGCCTGAGCGCCCGGGCCAACCACAGTCGCGTAATTCGCACGCGGGGAGATCCGCTCCACTCTCACTCTTTCTTTCGTCTGGAGTATTTCCTATTGAACGAGCGCGGTGTCAATTCTAATATTATCTATCCTAGACCTCTGGATTCACTAGAGCAACCGAAGCATGAACATCCGCGAAACTTAGACATCGACCTGACAACATCCCCACCTACACTCTAAATATGATGTGCAGCTGGAGCCTTCCCCGATCTTGCGTTGGGTCCCACTCGACAAAGCTCGAGCCGTGACTTATCTTTGGCCCCTACGTCGTCGTAGTGGAAAGCCCGCCTCGGGGCGGACTTTTGAGGCTCCCTGGTATGGCTCCACAAGGCCGGGGACACCTCCCCACCTTGCGATGGGCGTTTTAAGTTGGTGCGAAATAAGATCAAAGTTCAGAGCGTTGCATGTATCTTGCTTGAATTCTACAGCAGCCACGATCATTGATTGTGCAATTGAGACCCTGCATTGACACAGGGCCACGAGAGCCATCCCATGAACAACAGCTTCGGTGTAACCTGCTGATGCATGCCGGGCCTGGAAGCTGGGTGTACGAAAGGCCACGCTTCTAAGGTATTACAAGGTCCACCTGTAAAACTCCCCCCGTCATAAGCATCTGGGACAAACTGCAAGAAGCAAGGCAATAACATCAACACGCAGTCAACTGTCCGGAATACACAAATCACCAAAACAAATCGAGATTCTTGGCGGAACTGCAGATACTAAGTGATTTTCAACTGTAGAGCCACGCCAAGGCTTGCTTGAACCTTCTAACAAAAACCTCATTGAGTATCTAAGAGGATCAAAATAGATGTTAATGCGGGGACAAGAATCAAGCTCTACATGCTGGCTATCTTCTGACCCAACGGTGGGAGCGCAGAGCTCAATGAACCACAGCGAGGATGCTAGCGGCCTTATTCTTCTGACCGGCTGTATGAAGGCCAATGAAGGCGTCAAATTTGAGTATTTAGAGAAGTGATCAAACCTCATGCTAAAGTGGGGAAGTATAAGCAAAGCTGCAGAAGACTGCTCCCGAGCTTTGCTGCTTCCGTAGCTCCGATAGTAGCCCTCTGCATACCATTGAATCTGCTCTTTGTGCCACAACCCCGCAGCCTGGCACGCAGTCTGAATTGAGAAGTTTATTTGACAATTGGTTGAGATGAAGATCTCCCTCTTGCCATCGGGATTCGAGATGGTGGGGCTTACAGTAGAGACCACGTCATTCCGAGCTTGCAAAGCGTTAAATCTCCAATTTCTACCTTGCTTAACTATCGATACTTTCCAGACAAGCTTCGGACGCGTGTGGTCGAACACGGTCTCATGAAAGTACTTCAAGGTTAAGAAGCCATAACCTAGGTTTAGACCAGCGTGGGGCAAATGATAATGACGACATTGTCTAGAGATCCCATGGACATCAAGTGTTCCTAGTTCCTAAGGTACCTTATCTCAAAATTGGGCTAAGTGATAATTGTAGTATTACCAATCTCAAGATCGTAGACCAGGGCATCGGCGAAGTCCACCTGCATGAGGCAAAAAAAAAGTTATTGAGTCAGGCCCCCGCTGTGCCGATGTCGGTTCCCCTCCGAAACGTCACGGGCAGCGTCAAGTCGTTAAAACCACCATTCCTCACCACATTCCAGAGTAATAGTTGCATAGGGCATATAGATCAACCATTGTAGAACCTTTTGAGTCATAGTCCTGGTGAGAAAGCACAGAATTTAGTTGCAGCTGCACATAGCACGGGCAGAATATCCAGTGAGCGAGAGCGGCCGCTCCCCACACCCCAGGTAGAAAATTTCACCTTTTTGCCGCCGAGCGAAAGAGCGACGATTACTACGCAAAAGAGGAACCACACCGCCCACTCCACCTATGACTCTTACTTCCTTTTCTCCCCAGCACATAAATATCATCCTAGAATTGACTCGGTTTTGAACTCGGTCATTTTACCCTACTTTTTGCATATCCATCTAGTGCTATCGTCACTGCAGCCCACCCGCCACTCTTAAAACCCCTCCACCCCACTATCTACGCACAAAATGTGTCCCGGTGCCGACCCCGAGCCCAATGGGCAAACTAACGGTGCCAACGGCGCCAACGGTAAGAATCTGAGCTGGCGGATTCGGACTATGAGATTGCCATGCTGACTCCAGGAAATATAGGTGACCACCCCGGCTTCGTTGGCATTGAGACCCGCCAGAACCCTCACCCCACCCAATCCCGCAACCCCTACGGTCACAACGTCGGTGTTACCGATTTCTTGAGCAACGTCTCCCGCTTCCAGATCATTGAGAGCACCTTGCGTGAGGGCGAGCAGTTCGCCAACGCCTTCTTTGATACCGAAAAGAAAATCGAGATCGCCAGGGCTCTTGATGACTTCGGTGTTGACTACGTGAGTCACAGAAAATATTACGGTTGACAATGTGATCAAGAACGAAAGTCTAACCATGAATTCGGCGATAGATTGAGCTCACCAGCCCTTGCGCTTCCGAGCAGTCCCGTCTTGACTGCGAGGCTATTTGCAAGCTTGGTCTGAAGGCCAAGGTATGTTTGGGACCCGGAGACAAATTGCGCTGCTTTCAGTGGAGTCGAGCCTAATTATGTATAGATTCTCACTCACATTCGCTGCCACATGGATGATGCCCGTGTTGCTGTCGAGACTGGTGTTGACGGAGTGTGAGTCACTATATTCAATTTGCTGAGACTTTATGAACTGCTTCTAACCCCGTTTCTAGCGATGTCGTCATTGGCACTTCCTCCTACCTCCGTGAGCACTCCCACGGCAAGGACATGACCTACATCAAGAACGCCGCCATTGAAGTTATCGAGTTCGTCAAGTCCAAGGGCATTGAGATCCGTTTCTCCAGCGAGGACTCCTTCCGTTCCGACCTGGTTGACCTTCTGTCCATCTACTCCGCCGTCGACAAGGTCGGTGTCCAGCGTGTCGGTATTGCCGATACCGTCGGCTGTGCCTCCCCTCGCCAGGTCTACGAGCTCGTCCGTGTCCTCCGGGGTGTTGTTGGCTGCGATATTGAGACTCACTTCCACAATGACACTGGCTGTGCCATTGCCAACGCCTACTGTGCCCTCGAGGCCGGTGCCACCCACATTGATACCTCCGTCCTCGGTATCGGTGAGCGTAACGGTATCACCCCTCTCGGTGGTCTGATGGCCCGCATGATGGTCGCCGACCCCGAGTACGTCAAGGGCAAGTACAAGCTCGAGAAGCTCAAGGATATTGAGGACCTCGTTGCCGAGGCCGTCCAGGTCAATATTCCCTTCAACAACTACATCACTGGTTTCTGTGCCTTCACCCACAAGGCCGGTATCCACGCCAAGGCTATCCTCAACAACCCCAGCACTTACGAGATTATCAATCCCGCCGACTTCGGCATGACCCGCTACGTCCACTTCGCTTCTCGTCTGACTGGCTGGAACGCCATCAAGTCGCGTGCTCAGCAGCTCAAGATCGAGATGACTGATGCTCAGTGCAAGGAGTGCACTGCCAAGATTAAGGCTCTGGCTGACATTCGCCCTATTGCCGTCGATGATGCCGACTCTATCATCCGCGCCTATCACCGCAACCTCAAGTCCGGTGAGGACAAGCCCTTGATGGACTTGAGCCCCGAGGAGCAGGCCCAGTTCGCCGAGAAGGAGAAGGAGCTCGCGGCTGAGGCCGAGGCCAACAATGTTGCCCTCTAAGCAACTTCATATATCCTGTGTTCAATAGCGTGCTTTTCGCCAGACCTTTCCCGCATTCATCATAAACCCTGGGTGTCGTGGAAGCTCTGATGATTCGATGTGATTTATGTGTTTGGGACTTTTTTTTTTCTTTCTCATTTTTCTCAGGTTTTCAAAAGTCGTTTTGTTTTTTTCTGAGTACCAAAAAAGAACGACTAGACTGGTGTTCGGAGAGTGACCTCTCCATGTATATAAGCGAAGCCTAATCGGCTGGGGCAATGAAGAAGCATTCAAATGATATTTTCCCGCGTAGGAATACCCTACATATTTAGTGCAAAGATAGCAAAATTCATAACTTTTACCTATAAATTGCAAAGTATTGCAAGATAAATAAGTGGTTCAAGAATCATCCAATACATGTCCCCAGGTTCTTCATGTGGCAGCCTCGGCAGGCGCTAGGAGAGTCCGGGCTCGGCGTCCGCGGGCGGAACGGACGTTACTTAACATCCAGTTCCCCGACTTTGCATCACTACATCTATCCATAGGGAACAAGATGAATCCCCTACTCCCAGTCGCCCTGCAGAACAAGCTGCTGGGCTATGGCCGGGCGTCCAGAGCTCACTTATCAGCCGTGAACCTGGACCTGTGAGTAGCGCCTCCCCCGCGAAACACCGATCGTCATCACTGACCCTAACCGCAGTATCCGCAACATCGTATTTATATTCTTCATCCTCCGCTACACGCGCAAGACCTACTATTCGCTTCGCGGCTACGGTCTCTTCGGAAGCATCCGCAACGTCTACATCGCCTTTCGGCTGTTCTGTTACGGTATCTTCCTGCGCGCTCCCGGCGTCCGCGGTCAAGTCGATAAGCAGGTTTCAGAGGCTATTGGAAACCTCGAGTCGAAGCTTGTGCAGAGTGGGGTGGATGTGACGAGGTATCTTACGCTGCCCAAGGAGGGCTGGTCGCCGGATCAGATTCGGACGGAGCTCACTAAGTTGGCTGGACTGGAACACACTCGCTGGGAAGATGGCCGTGTCAGCGGCGCGGTGTATCATGGTGGCGAGGATCTTTTGAAACTTCAGACGGAGGCTTTTGGTCAATTCGGTGTTGCCAACCCGATTCATCCGGATGTTTTCCCTGGTGTTCGCAAGATGGAGGCCGAGGTCGTTAGCATGGTATGTTTTATGTGTTCTATGCGCTGCGCGATAATCCTTGAGACGAGACGGCTAATTTCCGCAGGTCTTGTCTATGTTCAATGCTCCCTCGGATGGCGC
Organism: Penicillium atrosanguineum; assembly: GCF_028827265.1. Classification (NCBI taxonomy): domain Eukaryota; kingdom Fungi; phylum Ascomycota; class Eurotiomycetes; order Eurotiales; family Aspergillaceae; genus Penicillium; species Penicillium atrosanguineum. The sequence continues at coordinate 2,235,847 of NW_026623139.1, read as the reverse complement.
TGGTGTCACCACCAGTGGTGGTACTGAGTCAATTCTCATGGCCTGCTTGGCGGCCCGGCAAAAGGGCTTCCTGGAGCGTGGTGTGACGGAGCCGGAAATGTGAGTTTAGCTGTCCCTTGAAGATTGGTGACATGTAATTGCTAAACCTATACAGGATCATTCCTGATACCGCTCACGCCGCTTTCATCAAGGCTTGCAACTACTTCAAGATTAAGCTGCACCGCGTCCCTTGCCCCGAGCCTGAATTCAAGGTTGATATCAACGCTGTGCGCCGTTTGATCAACCCGAACACCGTTCTCCTTGTCGGCTCTGCTCCCAATTTCCCCCACGGTATTGTCGACGATATTCCCGCCTTGTCGCGTTTGGCGGTCAAGTATAAGATTCCTCTCCACGTCGACTGCTGCCTGGGTTCTTTCGTCATTGCCCTTCTTAAAAAGGCTGGCTTCCCCTCGCCTTACGAGGAAGAAGGTGGCTTCGACTTCCGCCAGCCTGGTGTCACCAGTATCAGTGTGGATACCCACAAGTACGGATTCGCGCCTAAGGGTAACTCGGTTGTTCTTTACCGCAACAAGGCCTACCGCAGTAATCAGTACTTCATCTACCCTGACTGGTCGGGTGGTGTCTACGCCTCTCCCTCCATAGCCGGTTCCCGTCCCGGTGCGCTGATTGCCGGCTGCTGGGCTAGTTTGATGAGCGTCGGTGAGACTGGATACATCAATAGCTGCACAGAGATCATCAATGCCGCGCGCAAGTTCGACTCTGCTGTCCGTGGACACCCCCTTATCTCGCTCCACATGGAGGTCGTGGGTAACCCCATGGTCAGCGTGGTCGCCTTCCGCAGCAAGAACGGCGCTATTGATACGTATGACATTGCCGATGATCTTTCTGCTAAGGGCTGGCATCTCAATGCCCTGCAGTCCCCAGCGGCTCTGCACTGCGCTTTCACTCTTCCCACGGCAAAGGCTGTTGACCAGCTCATCACCGACGTGGCCGAGGTCATTGAGAAGGAATTGGCGAAGGCCGAAGAGCGCCGCCAGCAAGGCAAGGCCTACATCCTGAAGCGTGGCGACACCTCCGCCCTTTACGGTGTGGCCGGAAGCATCCCTGATAAGAGCATTGTGAGCCGTCTGGCAGAGGGCTTCCTTGACACTCTGTACAAAGCCTAAAGGCCCGAGTACAAGCTTCTTTCTTTCACTGTACATCAACAGCGACAGCCACAGATATCCTTACGCACTCCTTAGCCTACGCGAGTCGATTCAAAAATGATTGGCGCTATTATTCCTATTCAGCGTTATTTCAAATTGCATATATTTCTTGTTCCAAGTAAATTTGTGTTTGATTGTGGAATGATGTCCGGTATAGTACAGTAGTCGAGACAAATAGGGGACGTAGAGTACGTGACATGAAAAAGAAGCCCGCTCCATGCAATAAAATCAGAGCAAAAAAGAATAGAAAGATAAGGCTGTATGCCCTTCATGCACCAGCAACAAACCTGGCCTCGAGAGAGCACTAGCCCCAATGAGCCCCATAGGGAAAGGAATGCCTCAGCATTCAATTGGGTCCCAAGAAATCTCCGTTTCATGAAAGAATGATACCCCATCTACTGACTCAACATCTCCCCCCGTTCCTCAACGCAGCTCTTCTCAACATAATAACCGGGATCGGGCTTCCGTTCAAGGTGGACCTGCTGCTTGGTAAGAGCCTGCTCGACCTCCTGGACCGAGACAAGCTCCTTGACGCGCATGATTTGACCGGCCACGGACGGAGACACGGGGTGGAAGACTGTGGCCATGCGCTTTTTGAGACCAAGGGCCTTGAGGACGTCTGTTGAGCGGCGCGGGAGACCGATCGCGGAGCGGAGGAGGGTGATGCGGAAGTAGGTAAAGCTCATTTTGGCGGTGTGTAGGTGGTTTGAAAATCAGATATTTCGTAGTTTGAAGGTGGTGAGGTCTTCACAGTTTCGTGATGGTTCCGAATGGATGGACTGTTCGGTGGAATCGGCTTTGCTTGTTGCTCAGGACAACGATTGAGTATGGAAGTGGGGAAGTGGGGAATTGATAGATCGCAGAATTCTACCCTAGGAGAGAATGGGGATTCTGCGTTGCGCTGCTTCAACCAGTCTCTTAAGATGCCGATATTTGGCGCGATTTCGCAAAATCTCGAGCGGTATATCACGTGCGCATTCTGCCGGATCCCCGGGTTGGCAGCTCCGCAGCTCTGGAACGCGGGACGCCTCCATTACATACTTGACGGTTATGAAGCGTGTTTGGGTGTGATTGTTACACTTCAAGTGTTGCCTTTGCACAAAAACCCACCGAGTTTTCCGTTACATGCCCGCACTGCCGGCTTGCTCTAGAATATACCATTGGAGCTAGATTAGGCGGCTCCGAATTCACCGCGACGACACCTTACCCTTCCTTGACCGTCAACACGCTCTCACTATGGCTCAAGCCGCCAATACCGATGGCACGGTGGCCATGCCTCGCCTGGAAGATATCCTACGCCACCCAGAGGATCTGGACAAGATCAATGGTCTCAAAGCCGAGTACCTGCGGAAGAAAGGTGCCGTCGATTCAAGACTCCGAGAAGGCCTGAGAGACCAGCTGGAGGCAGTGCAGCGCAGTATTGGGATCTTGACGGAGGGTCAGCGACAAGTTCTCAAAACCAAGGATGAATTGTACGGGATCGACAAGTTGTGCGCCGAATCTCAGGACAGTGTGGAGGACTTTGCGCAGATCGACAAGCTCGCTCGGATTCAACGGCATTTCGATGCTACTTTGTTGATGAAGAAAGGGCTGGAGAACTTCAGTGCTGATATAGAAGAGGTGGAAGATCTACTCAGAGAAGACGATGATGACCTTGAGAATCAGCCCAATTTACTGCGGGTCCATATGAACCTCTCGCGGTTGCGAGACTTCCGGGATGAGGCGATGGATCAGATTCGCAAGGCGAATGACTCAAGTGCCGAGGAGACTTTGACGGAGTATTTCCAAGGATTAGACTCTGTGATCGACTGGTTTGACGATCACCTCGGCACGGCGTGCATGAACCTGATTCCTCTGGTTCAGGAGGACAATAAGAGTATGGTTGTTCGACTTGCAGTGGTGGTTGCGAATGAAGAGAAGAATGATGATACCGTGAAGGCATTGCAAGAGGCTCAGAAAGACCACAAAGACCTGGCAAGCCGCTTCAAATCGATGAACATTGGCCCCAAGACCGTTCGTGGGTACAAGGACAAGTTCATGCAGGCCATTGAGTTCTACGCGTTGAATCAGTTCGAAAGGACTAAGGAAGAATTCTTCGGAGATCCTGACCACTTGGAGAAGAGTTTCCGGTGGTTTTTCAATGATCTCTTCACAGTCAAGCAGGGTATGCAGAATCTGGTGCCGAAGAAATGGAAGATATACAAGACATACACCGACATATATCATCGCATGATGCATGACTTCCTCGTTGGCATGATCGACGACCCCGAGATCCCTGCCGACAATCTGTTGAAGATCATCCACTGGAGCGACAAGTATTACAAGAAGATGAAGAAGCTGGGCTGGACGCCAGCTGACCTTCAACCCAACATTCTGGATGACCGTGAGCCCGAGCTTGTGCGCCAGTGGCAGAGTGTCATTATCAACGCAGTGGAGGAGTTCATGGACCGTATCTTCGAGGCAGACAAGCGAGGCCTTATGGAACGGCAACCAGATGCCCTGGACACCAATGCAGACGGATACTTCCGCACCAAGACCCTTGCAGACATGTGGCGTATGCTCCACGAGCAGGTCACGGCCTCCGGAGCATCTGAACGAGCCGACGTGATTGAAGGCGTTATTGACGCCATGTTCCGCGCATTGAAGACCCGAATGAGTGCATGGCTGGCAGTCATTGACGATGAATGTATCAAACACAAAGCACCGGGTGGCGACCAAGCCGAAGGCGTGCAGCTACTACAGGACTGGTTAATCGGAGTAGCCAACGACCAGATTGCTTGCATCGATGACAACGAAGAGACCGGTCAGATGGGCTACCTCACAAGGTTCAAACGCGACATCGAGCCCCTGGTGACACCCAAGTACATGGCCACCCGGGCAAATGCCGAGCTGGACGCACTGCGCGACAGCTACGTTGACCTGAGCACACACTGCCTGGCGCAGTTTGTGGCCGTGATATTCACCGTGGATTTGACAACCGTCATCCCAGACCTGTTCACATCGAAGTGGTATGGCGAATACACCGTCAAGCGAATCACCTCCACTTTCGAGGACTATATGGCCGACTACACACCCGTGCTCCACCCATCCCTCGTCGACATCCTCGTTGAAGAACTATCAGATGAGCTACTGGTGCGCTACCTATCATCCGTCCGCAACAAGGGCGTCAAGTTCCGCCGCCACGTCGATCCTTTCACAGACAAATTCAAGGACGATGTACTCACGGTCTTCGCCTTCTTCCAGAAATACGAGGATTCCTTCGAAGGAACAATCAAACAAAAGTGGCGTTTGGTCGACTGGCTTGTCCGTCTGCTTGAAGCTGAGAAGGGCCAACCTATTGTTAACGTTTACGAGTCATTCAAGAATGAGTACTGGGATTTGCAGCTGTCATGGGTGGAGGCTGTGCTGCGCACTCGCGATGACTTTGAGCGTAGCATGATCAGTTCCATCAAGGCCAAGGCTGCAGAGTTGTCCGTGGAGCGTGGTACGGAGACGATAATGAGCCGATTGAGGTGATTTGTTTGAGATCTTGGAAGCGAGTTTGGCTCTCGGACTCTGGTCTATGAGCAATGGATTCACAAGATTTTGTGGAAGGTTCCTTGATGGGTGTCATCAGAACACCGCGCCCAACACTTTTCGACCAAGCTTTTTCCTCACGATCATCACTGAGACCATGACGCCCAAGGAAATTCGAGGATAACCGTTTGTCCGGACAGCATCTGCCTTCTACCGATACACGGAATGGTGTTTGGTATGCTCAAGCTGGCTTGAGATTACACCGCACTTTGGAGATTTAGCAACATTTATGAATAATACAAATGGAATCTCATCCCCAAATATGTATATTCGTAAACCTTGGACCTATGACTGCCTACAGAGACATTCAGTCCATTACCCTTTTGAACATACCGCCCTAGGTTTAGCCCTCAGTTTGACGAGTTAGCAAAATAACTAAATCCTTAGATAGTATACAACTAGACTGGGAATAGTATACAAATGGTTCTAAATAGGCGGCCGTGACTTATTCTCCTAGATGTTCGAGAAGGATACCTTAGTAGTGGAATAAGAAGACGTCTACAGAGTGCTCTCGAGAGATGTCTAGATGGATATCTAAAAAGGACTAAGAAGTATGCAGTAACGGCAGTCTTGTTCCATGCATGTTTAGTTTCTTATCTAATAAAGGTTTCCTTACAAATGGCAAATTACAGAGTTATTTTTGCCGCTAATTGGTCATAATATCGGACTGCCGACATATACTAGACCACTTCAGGGTCGTGGGTTGGCGAGATTTAAGAATAATGCTACCTACTATGTTAAGTAGGTGACTATATGGCTTGGGTATTGATATCTCCCCAGACCTAGTCGAAGCCATTTCAAAGAAAACATTGGAAAAGGCAAAGAAAAAGGTCCTCAACGAGCTTTAGTGAGATGATCAGAGAGACGTCAAGAAAGACAAGAAAAAACACGTATTTAGGCCTATTTGGATTATATTCTCAGTCGCGCTGTAGACTATTTGCCTAATCTGACAAACCTTAAGTATCTAGCTCAGCCTCAAACCTCCATCACTCCCGCGCTCTCCGTCGATGTAGAACTGTGTGATGCCTCAAGACTCCGCTGAGCAATGACAGTATACTTCTCTCCTAGCCGCTTATTCAAATCTGCATCTTCAGAGTCAAGAGGGAGTTTCCTCGCGCCCATTTCACAGATACAGACCGTGTCGATGGGAATCTCTTTTGCCCAGGCAAAGGAGTATTGAGGTGATAATTTTGTAGGTGGACCCGCGCCCCTATTATCTTCATTCTGCGTAGCTTCCAAGACTTCAGAGCGTGCGGGACGCTCTACCCGGGGGACTGTTCGCGCTTCATCGACGTAGTAATTCTGGTACCGGGCTAATATGACTCGTGCATCGAATTCAAGACGTCTGGAATTGTTCTTCCCCTTCTTGGAACGCCCAGCGTCAGGCTTAGGTTTTGGTCCTCCCCGAACGTAAATTGTGTTCACAATAGTCGCATGCAAAAGCAGAGGACGTGGTTTCGGAATGCGGTTGAGAGCAACTGTGTAGGGGTCCGATGGAATGGGAGCGATTTCAGACTCCGAATGAGGCCGATCATCTTTCACGCCATTCTTATAGTCTTTTTGCTTGTCTTTATTTTCATTCTGTATAAGCCCAGCTTCGATGAACTTATCCCGCAGCATCAGACAAAATGGATGTAATCGTCCAGTGGGATCCTCAGGAAAAGCATGTAGAACAGTCGCGGCTTTTGCCCGTGGCAAGCAATGAAGTGACTGGAGCGAAACATGCATGGGACCCGGATCCCGCAATGTTTTAGTCACAGATGCCCGAGACTCGGGATTTGAGGGAAGGTGAGACTTTCTTTTATCTCGCAACTTCGTGGCAACCCGCCCCGCCTCGCGCATTAGATCAACTAGATCGAGCGAATGAAAGAACCGCAATGCCTCCGCGAGCCGGTTTGGTGTCGGGAGACTCATGACTCCAATAGTAAGGTGTAGCGTACCCAGCGGACGAACTGCGCCTTCGGGAATGATCGCGCGCGCATCTTGTCTAGTCGAGGCATCTAGCAGATTTGTGACCGGTACTGGCGGATATTCTGCCTTGAAGGACGCAACTGATGACTCTAATTGGGATAATGAGGAGATATTGACTAGTGGAAGACATAGAAAATGCGTTAGGGGCGGGCGCTTCTCTGGTCGTTGGTTTCGGGCTTGTTGTTTCGGGGCATTGCGCTTAGCTTCCATCATGGCTGTTCGAGCTGATGTGGAATACTTGGCACATTTATTGAAGGTAAGATTGAGTATATTCAAGGGAACTCGCGGCCATTTGGGACTCATTGAGGTAAACTTGTAGTCGAGGTAGTTGAAGTGAAGTTGAAGAGTGGTCCAACAACTTGATATCGTGCACGGACCACTCGGGTGTGAATAGCAAGATTGATAGAGAAGCGTCGTTTCTTTAAGGCTGAGCTACCCTATGAAATCAGATCATGTCTCAATATTCGCATTAATTTTACTTATATGGAGGAAACCATGGGTCGTGATATAAGAGTTGTATAGCCCGACCGAGAAGATAATCTAAAAGGACCGAATCATTGATTCTTCAGCTCTTTCTCACCATATTTTCTAGGGTGCAGATCTTTACGTGTGCCTTGATATTATGCTTGGAGACTTGAATGATTCTAAAGCCTAAAGGACTGTATACTCTCCTTCAATATAGCAGGATCAAGGATACAAAAGAATAGCCTTGAGCATACGGCCGTGGCTTACCTCCCCAGACATGTTCGAAGTCATCAAAGTAAACAAAAACACAAAGGTATGAAAAGAGGTATCAACAGAGATTTCAAACAGAGATCTAGAAGGAGATACACAGAGACGCAGAGAAAGATGCAGAGAACAAACTAAATAGTCAAGTGTTTCGACTCATTTAGATTCTCTTCTCGGTCGGGCTGTATAAGAGACTTTGAAGGCAAACTCAGCACTCTTCAAGACGCCTTTCCGTGGATAACAGAGAAGACAGTAGAAAGTAAATGCTGAATAGGGTACAATAGCTAAAATACATGAGAGAAAATGCACCGAGTAGTTATCTACTCATCCTTTTTCCGTCCCTCCAATACACGCATCACATCATTAACACTGTTTTTGTCACCCTTCCGCTTCTTCGGACCACGCTTCCGTTTCTTCCCACCTTTTTCGTCTTCGTCAAAGTCATGCAGGACAATATCCTCATCCTCAGCATCTTCTCCTCGGCTGCCTCCGAAGCCCATATCCATATCCGCAGCATCCATGGCATCTCGCCGCCGAGCTTCTTCAAGGAACTTTTTGTGACGAAGAGAAGCCTCTGGAGACTCACCTTCCTCGGCAGAAGGAGAACCCTGGCGTAGAGCCGCGGCTCGCTTAAGCGCGGCCATTATAGTAGGGTCTTTCATGAGAGGATTGGAGCGATCCTCCTCGGGAGCATCGGATGCAGTGCTGGTTCCGAAGTAGTTTCGTGGCTTGGGAGCTTCTTCTTCCGGTTGTTTCTGTTCATCCTGGGTAGGCGCTTTCTCCTTCTCTGCAGATTTCTCAGGTTTGCCTTCTTCATCGGATGAAGACGCGTCGTCTTCAATGCCAGCAAGCGGGTCATAGTCCGCGCCAACACCAGCAAAAATATCATCCTCCTCTTCAGGAAGAGCGTTGGCGGCTTCTCGAGCAGCAATCTCAGCGGGAACCTCCATACCTAAGGGCTTTGCAGCCTTGTCTGGCATAGGAAGCGCAGTAGCAGACCCCGTCGAGTCGATGGGTTTATCAATCCATCGAACCTTGCGCTTCGTATTACCCTCGACATCGGTAATAACGAGGACCTCTCGTCGACGACCAGTAGGCTCATCAATCTCCACAAAGCGCTTCTTCTCTGGCTTACTATTCCCGACCTTTTTAAACCGCGAGCCCAGAACCGGCTCCGGCGGCGGAGGAGGAGGTGCAGCCGCAGCCCGACTAGCCCTCAACTCCTTGAGAATCTCATCTCTCGTCTTCTTGCGCGGCGGAGGCGGTGCCATAGTTCCTTTCTTCTTCTCCTTGTGCTCCTTCGGCACAGAAATAACCTCCTCCTGCGCTTTTGCCTCAATCATTCGCTCAAACTCCGCCTCCGCATCCTCTTCCCGTACAGGCTCTTCCGCGGGCTCCGGTTCTGGCTTCTCAGGTACCTGCGTTACGTCTTCTCCAGCCCTAACTCGCCGTAGAAGCCCCCAATCAAGACCTTTGACCATATGTGTACTGCCGACATCACCACCAACGCCAAGCTCAGCTTGCAACTTGTCGAAAGTCGCCTGGTCGATTTGTCCCAATTTCACCATCTCTTCCAGCGCCTTGATGCGTTTCTCGAGATCATCTTTACTTTCTTCTTCGTCGTTCGCATTGCGCAATTGTGCTCGGTCTTGGTAACCCGTTGGTAGTTTGGTTCCCTTCGGCGCGGCGGAGGACTTGAATCGCTTGCTCGGTCGATCGCCCTCGCGGCGTTGGTCGGCGAGTTGGCGCGCGAAATCAATCCCAGATACAGAGCGCCTATAGCAGCAAGACTGGATATTAGCTTGGCTTGATCACGAGAGCGATGAGTGGGGACGACGTACGGAGTCATGGGAATACTGTTGCGCATTCGCGAGCCGAGGAGCCCGCCTGCGCCCGCGCCGGATGATGCATTGTGAGCTGGAACTGATGACTTCTCGGAGCTCGACGAGGTGTCTAGGAGCCGCCGAAATTGCTCGTTGTTCATGACTGCTGATGGTGGTTCAGAATCGGTCGTTAGATTTAAGACGGGGAAAGGTCCTCGGCGCCGGATAAGGACTTGCGACCTTATCGTCAGGTGTCGGATGAGGGGACTGTCGGTGAGGCGTTGGGTAGACAGGACTCAAGGCAGCCAAGGTAAAAAGTACAAATGAGAATAAATTTAGAATCATTGATATTCTTTTGTTTCCTCATTTTGGTTATGATGGTCGAACTTGTGGAACTTATCTCTTACAGGGTTCATATTGAATCCCAAGTCTCGATCACTAATATTGAACATTCACGGTCTATAACCAAACAAGCAAACTGTAAATGGAAAAGACGAAGAGTGGTATTATCATAAACCCCAAGATAGAAGCAAACAGCCTCGATATACATAGATACACGAGCGAAGCGATCGAAAAAACACGTAAATAGAAACAAAAACAATGAGGTAAGCCCACCACGCCGAATTCGCCGGCGTAATCATAATTCTAGCGCAGCAAACACATCACGCAGTTTTATCGATAGGTCATTCATTAAATCGTTTCCCATCCGCCGTTGTTGATCTCTGCTTCCAGCTTGCGGCTGATTGTCGCGGGGACGGCGTGTGACAGCCACACATCGCGCAGGAGACGATCGTACCGCTTTTGATTTAGAATTAATTGGCGGTTGCGGCGGAGGCCGGGGTCGACTTCGCCGTGGCGGTCAAGATAGGGGGCCCAGTGCCAGGAGCCGTTGTGGTTGTGGAGGTATAGCACTGTACACTTGCGGATGTTGATGAAGAGGCCGATGTTCTTGCCGCATCTATAAGAGAAAGAGGGTTAGATAGGCAAGGCAGATTATATAGAGGTAAAGGTGCTTACTTCTGGAGGTGCTGGTTGCAGCCGCCTAGCTTGTTGTGCATGCAGCATACTGCCTGGGAGCAGAAGATATCTCCGCAGAAAAGACAGATACTCGGGTCGCTGAGTTCCTTCTTGGAGTTGGGACAACGGCGTCGGTTCGCCTCTTCAATCAAGCTGTCAAAGTTCTTGGGCAGACCGACAAGCTCGAAGATAGCAGGGTGGGGAAGGCTGGGCCACAACCGGTGGTCCTCGAAGCGGATGCCGGAGCGCGAGGCGTTCCAGTGGAAGATCCATCCCGAGACGACCGCGTCGAAGGGGCTGTTGGTGTTGCGCGCAGGGTTGATAGTCATGAAAACCTCGTCGATTGAAGGCAGTTGAAGGACCTTGGTAAGTCTGTCCAGCTCCGATGCTCCGGCATCAGCGAAGCCTGAGTTCGGGAAGTCGACACCGTGCTGGACGTGAAGGAGGATCACGGCCTTGCGCAGGAACGTGAGAGCATAGCTTGAAATAAGGCGATGAAGAGCCATGATGACGACCGGAGTAGCAGATTCCTCTCCATCCTTCACATATCCGCTCTCGGCAGGGAACGAGGAGCCTTCAGCACGACCAACAGAGTTTGCCTTGAGCTCGGCCACGATCGAGTCGAAGAAGTGTCTTGTAATATTGTATCGCTCGCCGGAGACTTCCGAGCCCGCAAGGTCTGCCTCTCCTTGTTGAGTAAGTTCCTCCTTGAGGCCCAGAGGCCACAGGACGAAAGTAACGGCAGTTTTCACAATCTCAGCAACGTAACACATCTGAATCAGATGGCGCATATCGATGTGAAGAACTGGAAGCAATGAGAGCGAGCACTCAGCTAAGAAAACAAATGTATCCATAGCCAGCAAAGGTTCAATGTTCCTGACATCGTTTAACAGTGCAGTGCCGCTCAGACAAGGGTGCCCAACAAACAACTGGCAGATCTTCTGGCGATGCATGTCCTGGAACTCATGTGTCGGAAGGCTCTTGCCAATGCCGCTGGAGTGAACACAGCCCACAGCAGCATAGGTTAGGGCTGTTTCCGACAGGACACGCAGGTGCGTCAAGGTCAAAGGAGGAATCTTGTCCAGCAAAGTCGAGCCTTGTTCAGACTCAACTCCACGCTGGGCAATCTCGACCGCAGCGATACTAAAACCGAAGCTTCGAATCAAAGAGTCGGTATGCACGAGATCGTCATTATTCATGGTCTCAGGGGGGTTGTTGAAGAGTGATTGGATGTGGTTCATCTTGATCGTCTTCTTGAGACGCCTGTAGATCTGCAGGAGCTCAGTCATAGGGCTGTCTGATGGACTCGAGACTTGTTGTAACGGACTAGACGGCGCAATATCGTCTCCAGGGAACAGGCCCGGCATTGCGATCCGCGATGAAGAGGAAATGAAGTGCGAAGGCGCAGCGCCTGATGGGCCTGACGAGTTCACAAGTTGGCTGACTTTTGAGGCAAGCGGAGGCACCAGGGTCTTCGAAAGATAGTCAACAAACAATTCTGAATAAGGTTGCTGAAACGCTTTGTCTTTTTCGATCATGAGAACAGGGAAATTTTGTGATTGGTTCAAACTTTGCTTCAGTCCAGCGCTCATCCAGTCATCGAAGGAGCTCGATGTGTTCAATGCACCAGGGTAGGATTCTTCCTTGCCCTTCCAGGTAATGGGAAGGAATGCATTACCAAGCGCCTTACACAGCGGGCATACGAATTCCTTGAGCAATGTATTCTCGGGGTGGTTACGCGCAATCTGTTGAGTGTGGCGTCTCTGCGTAGCTCCGTAGTAGACTTCAAAGCACGAGTAATGCATGATGTGACCGCAGCCAGTTGTCACAGGTCCACGCAGGGTGTTCTTCGGGTTGAAGCCCTTGCTGAGGCCAACCTTCTCGCTGATGACCTCACTTCCAGACGAGTCCAGTCTGCGAATTGTGGTACGGTTTTCTCCGGCAACACCAAATGGACGGATGTCTTCGGCAGATCGATCCAGACTTGTGGGAGTCCGGAGCACTTCACGGATCCTATCCGGGTCTCTGATGTCGGTCTGTCGCAAGATGGTGCTGTCTTGCATAAGAGCAAAAGTACCATAGAGTCTCGAATCGTTGGTTTCCTCCTGGCAGAGAATGCATGTCCCACTAGGATACTTCCACATTTTCGTTTCGGGAGTGGCTTCGGTCTCGGACTCCAAGTCACTAAAGTCTTCGTCGCCCCAGTCAATGTCGCCTTGGCTGTTCAAAAACTGTTGCTGTTGCTGCTGGAACTGGGCCATGACGCGTGCTTGTCTTTCCATAGCCTGCTTCTTCTTGGTCTCCTTCTCACCGTCCAGGTCGATTGCAGGAGAGCTGGTATCGATGCGGTCAAATGGGAACTTGAGAGTAGCGGTAGCAGATGTGTATGTCCGCGGGCATTTCTGCCACAGGCGCTTGAGAATATGGCGAATCTTGGGTCCACAAGATGAGAACTCGTTCATCACAGAGATTCTCTCCAAGAGACCGACTATGGTCAGCTTGCCCGACTTGATCTCGCGGGACTTGGACAGAGCATGCAGATTGAACGACTGGCTCTGTTCCGTCTCCATGTCGCCATCTTGAAAGTTGTCCTCCAATACAGCAGCCAAGATAAGGTGTAGGATGACCTGCAGGAATGTTTCCACGCGGGTCGGTGGGATAGTCGGTGTGCACTCCTGGCACGAAATGACATATTCCAGGCACTGATGGACGATCTGAGCAAAGATCATAGTGCTAGTGAAGCGTGGGAGATCGGAGAAGACACCAGAGCTGATAGGTCGGAGTTTTGGCTCATAGACAATATCCGACGGCTTCTTGCCAGTCTTCTTGGCCATCCATTCTCTGTAGATACTCTCGGCCTCGTCTCTCTGGTTCTTGGTGTAATGTGCACTGTAGGGATCCACCAGATCTAGGTTCTCAGGCTTCAACTCGAAGGTTCCAGAGTCGCTTAAACCTTCGGGAGGGCGGAAGTTAGCGACCTCTTCCAATACATCCTGGAATTCATCCGCCTCGAGCAGCTTGTCACTAAGGCGAGTTGAAAGGTCAGAGAAGGAGAGGGGCTTGAAGCACAGAACATGAGCGATGTCACGACTGATGTTCTCCTTGGTCAAATGAGTACTATCGTCGATTGCAGTCAAAGAGGTACGATCCGTCAACAAAATAACCAGCAGGTGAACGAATTCCTCGGCAACATCGACAATTTGGGAATCTTCGTAGCCAGAGCGAGGCATATAGTTTCGAGACATCCAGTCGACCATTCCGAACCGGTGCGCAATGGATGCAAGGACTCGGCTAGGATCGCATGTCACCAGTGCAGTTTGCAGCAGGAAGATATCCCGGTAATAGGCAAAGTCGCGAGAAGACACACCGCGATATTGGGACATCTGGTGTCTAAGACTCAGACCATTGCGCACCCACATACCAGCCTTCATTTGCGCGAGCCAGGCGCACACTCTGAGGGGGTAATCAAACATGGTCAGAAGAAGATCTTCAGGGCCAAGAGTAAGGAGGTTCTCATCAACAGGCTTGTCAGCAGCCTTGGCAGCATGTAGCTCGTCTCTGGCATTTTGCGCAGCTTCGAAGAGGACACCGCGCATCACTTCACTGTTCACGCTGCGGCCGCATTCAATGAGCCATGACAAGGTATAATGCAGCGCATGATGGAAACTGATCGAGCCTTTCTCCACGACGAACTCGACTACCCGATGGCATGGAATCTGGCCAGAGCGACCGATTTCAAAATCGAAGGGCGGCAGAGTCTTAAAGCGGATCTCTTCCTTAATCTCTGCCTGCTCGAAGCGCTTGCGTTCTACACCAGTGGAGTGAATAATCGCGGTGAGGGTGGTGGTCTTGATAGCGCGCAGGAGATTATGACCATTGTCGAGCTCAGGATTACTGAACGCTTCGCAGAATTGGCGGCAAAGTCGGTTGATCTCCCGCATAAGAATCGACGCGCTGATCCAGGCATCCGTCTCGTATTCGACGTGCTCACCTACTGCGCGCACATTGGGACAGATGCCCTGGGAAAGCTTCACGAGATCCAGGAATTGAGGCAGATATTGTTCCTCTGTGCGGACACGGTGCTGGACAAACTCGGACTGAAGGAGATATCGCAAGTCAAGGAAGAAATGGTACAGGCGTCTGTTGGTCACCGAGCCAGAATCAAACGCCAGGGTGGCATTTGGATTGACGGCTTGGGGTTCACCAACTTGTCTAGTTGTCAAGAAGGTATAAAGGATCGACATGACCTTAGTGAGGAAGTTGCCACGATAGACAATTTCCTCGGTGATGGAAGGTGTAGTAAGAAGCTGCAGCGAGAGGTTGACGATAGAGTGGTCTGGCTCTCGGTCCGCAATAAGATAAAGCTGGGCAAGGGCAGTGTACAAAGCAGACAAGCGGAGACCCATGATGCGCTTGAACTGAGGAACATTGACAACGGTGCTGATATAGAGATCTCGCAGGTCAGTGCGCGTCTTCTTCCACAACCGAAGGTCGAACAGGACCAGCCAGTCGAGGCGTGTACGCTGCCACAGATCCTCGTAAGGAGCAACCTTTTCACCAGGAGCAGGCATAGGTGGTCGCACTTCCCAGTGGCCTTCGGTTCTCGCCGGGGGTGGTTTGACCACGGCGTGGGGCGTCCTTGGGATGGATACATAGCTTGGGGGGGCCGAGTCATTCGCCCCAGACTGCTCTGGTTGAGGTGTCTGCTCTCTTGGCTCAGCAGGCGGCGGACTAGGACGAGGTGGGCGAGTCAGGTTGGCCAGAATGCGCTCCGCAAGAGCAAGTTCGTCTTCTGCACCCATATCCATGTCCATATCGTCGTCGTCACCATCGGCTTCAGCCTGAAGCCTAGCAAGCTCAAGTTCCATCTCATCATCTTCATCGTCGGCGTCATCATGAGCCTCCACATAATCGTCATCTTCATCCTGCTCGTTACCTTCCCCAGCATCATCATCTTCCACATCGTCTTCGGTCGCCAACAAAATCTGACCATGTGGCGGCAGAGTAAGCATAACAGTCCGACCAGGGAGGTGATTATCAAGTATTTGTTGATCATCAATGCCCTTCACGCCAATTTCCGCGTTGTAGGCCCCGCTTCCTTTTCGCCAAGGACTAAGCATCTCTTCACAGATGATTTGTCTGAAAATTTCGTTGTCGCCGAGAATACTGCAGCCAGCAATGTCGGCCAGCCATTCGACGAGTGTCCCGCACATTTGCTCGCGGAATGTGTCGCGGGCGGAGCGTACTGTGACCGTCACCTTGATCTCTTCGATAATCTTGGATACTGCCAGCAATCTCTGAAGATCCTTCGAGTACCTAATCACACTTCGGCCGATGTCGTTGGTCTCATGTGCGCGGGCAACGCCGAAACTGTCTCGTTCGCGACAGGCACGGGTGACCTGATGGGCTACATCCCGGATCGTATGCTTCTCATCATTCCATAGCATTACAGCAAACTCAGGTTCTTCTTCCTCCAGATCACCTTCACCATACCAGCCCGAACGCAGTCTTGAAGCTTCTTCATCTGCCTTGATTCCCTCAATAGTCTTCCCCAAGCGCAATTGCTCGGGCGAACAAGAGATGACATCACAGAAGTAGTCCAGCACTCGCGAGATCGTCAAGCGGATCGTAGATACCAGTTCAGGCGGGAGTTGTCTCTGCTCTCTCTCTTTCTCCTTTTCGTGGCCACTGTCTGTATGAATCGCGCAGAACAGCGGTAACCGCCAAGCCTCCTCGTCACCACAATCGCAGCAGCCGCAGTTGCCGGACGAAAGCGAAATTTGATATTGGTGACCGGTATGATCCGAAGCATCAAAACACCGGCTGCAAAGCACACAAGTATCATCGGCAGCGCAAGTCACGCAACGATAGGTGGCTTCCCCCGCTCGGAAGATGTGACCGCATCGCTTGCCCCGCGCAGCCTCGCTATACTCGGCACCTTCACGGGCGCCGTGGGCCTCAGCCAGCTTCCATGGGCCATTTGGCACACCTTCAGGAAAAAGGTGATCTATCAACTCCTCGTTGTGACCGACCAGCGACCGGAAGAGAAGCTCTAGCAAGTCTTTTTCCGCTGTTGGGCTGTAGCGGTAGTTGTGCTGCGCAGGCAATCGTAGAAGGCCATCACCGAGGATTCTCTCACATTCTGCGAGCATGTGCATGGCTTGAGGTTCGGAGGGAAGTGCAGGTAGAGGCCGCTCGGCTGCCACGAGCGTGAGGACGGAGAGCCGTTGGCGCGGTGAAACGGGATCAAGATACTCTAGGCCGGGAGGGAAGAGCGTTTAGGAGCCGTGCAGGATCTGCAGTCGAGGAAGCAATTCGGATGGATTCGAATAGGAATACGAATCTCAGCGCTGGGTCGTTTCGAAGGTCCCTGGCTTTCTGAGGTTCGACTGAGGTTCGAAGATTGTAGTGGGGGGAAAGACAGGCGAGATGTGGATCGATGAGGTCGACAAGCAGATCGAACCAGCCACAGTGCATTCGTCAAATACGCGAAGAAGGATGCAAGTGATAGATTGGGTCGGACAGTAACGGGAAACGGAGAATTACAATTGTACATAGAGAAGCGAAGACGGAGGAAGGTAGACAGGGCGAGGGCTAAGTATTTTTCGCTATGACATCGATGGCACTGGGAGCGGTCTCCAAACGCCACAACGATCTACGCTACGTCCACATTCAGGTCAAGTTCAATATGAATCGTGTCAATACAGACTTCCAAGTTCTATCCGTACACAAATTCGCAGAATAGAGTAAGAGTAAAATCACAGGGGTCCCTCCGCTTTTCCTATATCCCCTTTGCCGCGGTATATCCCGCAGCTATCACAGCAGATCGGTTCCTTTAATCATCGTCCTCCTCCTCGGCAGCAACGAGGTAACGAGGCTTAATGTCCTTCCATTGACGCTATAGGTGAGATAGAGAGGTTAGCAAGGTGTTTCGCAAGGGTGGTTCCGAGTATCGCCGCGGTCAGGGGATGGGGGCCGAGGGAACATACGCCAGCGTTCCAGGAGTCCCAGATCTTGTTGGAGCCAGTGTCGAAAGACCTATGTCGCGAGATATTCAGTCAGAGATTGTGTATGTCACGAAGGGAGGGTAGCCTGTCACGCACAGCTCGAAGGCGAAGGCACCGGCGAAGATAGCAGTCAAGTAGACGGCGTTCCTGCGGAAGAGGGTCCTAAACACGATCAAAGTCCTCGGTTAGATTCGAAACAAGCAATTGCGACGTTGCTAGGGCGGGGGAGACGTGCTGGTAGATAACGTTGGAGATCTGGAGATGCGACAAGTCAGTCAAGAGCCCTCGGTGCGCGGGGGAAGGTCGGATGGTCCCAATGTAGGGAGGAGAGAAACATACGCCGGCCATTGTGACGAGGAAGAAGACACGACTGGGGAGTCAAGGGCGGAGAGAGAAGTCAGAGTTGCGGAGGTTAAAGAAGAGACGAGGATGGAAGTTCGCAGGACGAAAAGCTGCGGGAATTCCCGGCCCGCTGATTGGCTCTCCCCTAACACTCAGGCCGGCCATCCGCCCTCGTTGTTTTTTACTCTTCAGTTCCACTTCTCTTTATCTACTCTTTTCTTTTTACTTGCGTTTTCTTACGGGAGCCGAGTCTTCGGGCTTATTGTTTTTTCCTTCTTATATTCAGTTCATCTTTCCAACATGGCCTCCAACATCTCCAAGGCCGGTATCACCACAGACGAGAGCACCGGCGAACGATTCATTCCCTCATCCATTCGTGCGGACGGCTCTAAGCGCAAGGAGATCCGTGTACGCCCTGGCTACAAACCCCCGGAGGATGTGGAGCTGTATAAGAACCGCGCCGCGGCTGCATGGAAAAACCGTGCTGCACGAGGTGGGGTGCCGGGTGCGGAAGCCCCGAGTAGCGAAGACGACAAGAATGCACAGGCACCTAGCACTACGGCAAGCAACAAGAACGCCAAACGCAGAGAAGCCAAGCGCAAGGCTAAGGAGGCCGAGAGCACAGACACAACTATTGAGAAGAAGGGCTCAGACTCGGACAACTGGCGGGCAGCTCCCAAGCCCGAAGAGAAGCCCGTCGAGAAGCCCGTTGAGGATCCGGTGGACGTCGAGGCCGAAAAGGAGAAGAAGGCGCGCAATTTGAAGAAAAAGCTGAGACAAGCGCGTGATCTTCGTGAGAAGAAGAATTCCGGCGAGGCTCTGCTGCCCGAGCAGTTGGAGAAAGTTATTAAGATTCAAGAGCTTGTGCGACAGCTCGATGCTATTGGGTTCGACTCTAATGGCGACAAGAAGGAGAACAACAAGCCGGAGAACCCTTGAGCTACTCGCTACATTTGTTCCGTCTGTACGATCTTCCCGGCCGATTCGGATATTTAGCATACATCATCACGACGTTGTCATGTGCATCAAACCGGATCGGGCTTGCGACCGACAGGCAGTCGCATCTCAAAGAAACATCTTCACCAACCAAGCTGAATGGTACTGAATCCCAGTTCCCTCCTACATTTCGCCAACTTCGGTCCACAGGCGCAGCTGTCAGGCAACTATTGCGGCTATCAACACCGAAGTGATTCCTGGAACGTCTCGTCTTGCACAAATGATCAAGGCGATTGATGGTGGGATGTCTCTCTGTTCACCCAACAGAGCCTTGGTTAGAGATAGTGAAGTTGCATGACCTTGATCTATACGGGCAGGTCTCATGAAAGAAATCAAGAGTTCGGCATATGCCTTTTCATTTCAATCTTTTGCATCCAGCACGTGTGCATATGTGTCCAGCCCTAGATGCAGCTATGTTACAACTATCTAATGTACACTCCACCTCAACGTTTTGAATCTCCGGCATGGAAGTCGAAAATTCGAATCGGCGCCGTAGGAATCCCGCCTTCAAACTCCCAATCCTTATAATTATAATCCCTCCAGGGTTCCCAGGCACGATCCTCCACGGGCCGGTCGCCTAGGCGCCAATGACCAGTACCGAGTAGTGTGGCCAGCATCCCCGATCTCACGCAATCGCCCACACTCACGCCAGTATACCAATTCCCAGCGAGAACGAGCCGGCGGTTAAAGTCGTTGCGGACGGACTTGGACAGTGAATACATTCGGTCAAGATGACCGACGGTATACTGAGGAACGGCGTCTTTCTGCAGGCGGGTTCGCGCCACCGTGGGAGCATCGGTGATGCCCAGATGTCTCTCCAGCATGGCGCGAGCCATTTTCACGGCGGAGTCGTGGTCTGGATAGTCGCTGTCTTTCCAGCCGTCCCAGTAATGACCGCCCATCATGATGGTCAACTTGGTTCCTGGCGCGGTATCTTGTGATTCTTCTCTGTCTCTGTAGAAAGCATTCGTGCCGGAACTGGATGCGGAGGCGAAGATGACGCCTAGGCCGCACTCGGGGTTCTGCTCGGCGGGAATGGAGCGAGGAATCAAGTAACCAAATCCTTCGATGGGGAGGAGATTGGGGTTCGAATAGTACAGGTTGATCACCATGATCGTAGTAGCGTAGTTGTGCGATCGAAGCTTATGGATAGTATCATGAGGTGGGGCCTTTTGATTGGGGAATTTTTCTTTCGACTCCAAAATTTTTCCCAGTGCAGGCGCAGGAAGCGCAGCAATGACATGGTCAAAGGAGCTGGTATATTCCGCGGTTTGGATCTACAAATGATGAGAATCGCAACATATTAAGGTGAACAAGATACTTACCTGTATTGAGTCACGACCTGCCTGCTGTGTCATAGATTTGATGTTTGTGCCGGTCAAAATTTTGACTTTGTCCGACTTATTCAAGGCAGTCTCCAGGCCCTCGACGAGCTGCTGTGTTCCTCCCTTGAGAATAAAGGTAGAGCTCTCTTTCACCACGTTTCTCATATGAGATACAAGCATTTCCGAATCCTCATCCGAGCGGCCGCGGACCGCATGCCAGGCAATCATATCATCCATTTGCAGGGGCGTCTTCTTCTCAATGGCGCAGTCAAGCATGCCTTTTAAGATACCATCAGCGTCCATGTTGCGGAGGGAGCCTAGAATAGTCTGGGCACTCAATTGATCGATATCTCCCGCGTAGATACCATGCATGACGGCTGACACCAGGTTTTCTGCCATTTTGGGGTGGAATCGGCGGCCAATGAAGCTTGCGATAGACTCGTCTTTTTGCCATTCGGAATGAGGTCGCGGCGGCTTGGTTGGCTCGAAAAGAAAGCTCGACATGACATTTTCAAAAACTGGCTCAGAGCGGAGTGTTTGGAATGTATTAATGATACTGTTTATACTGGCCGAAGGCGAAGATAGATCTAGGGTAGGTATTTTGACGAGACGATCTGGGTAGTAGATGAAGCGATTCCTCGCGGCCGGGCTTTTTCTAGAGGTCGTAATGATCTGGTCAAACATTCCCAGATCCCACATCTGTTAAGAGTCAGCATCATGGTCAAATGGCGCGGGACTTCAAGGGCGCAATTACCATGGTGAGCAGAGGCATTGAACCCGGGAATGAGCTTCTCAAGGTGCGCGGGCCATACTCGAACAGCACATGTCCACCGTCGACAGGGACCTTCTCAGACTGAAGCCATCCGCCGACTCGTGGTTCTTTCTCAAGGAGTGTGACGCTGGTGCATTTGGGGTTGTGTGATGCTAACCACGCAGACGTGAGGCCGGTGATGCCACCTCCGACTACCGCGAGATTGTAGGCGCGCCGCTGCGACCGGAGGATAGACACGAGGGCCTTGTGGCCGGGCCGGATCTCCCTCGCAGCACCTGTTAACCGCATTTCGGCAAAGGTCTGGGCTTTCAAGGTTGTTGTAGCTGTCTCGAAGGTCCCCGGGCCAAGGCCGGAGGTGGCGTGACTTACTTAAGCTGGCGCGCAGCCCTGAGCAGAGAACCCTACAGGTCATTTTACAATTTCAACTACGATTAAACAGAGAATCTTGATTGAGGCGGTATCGCTCGCGTCGCGTTATTCTTTTGGTGAATATCAGGGGATATCTATGTACAGAATGAGACTCAAAATGTCCTGAGATTAGCAAAAATGCATCAAAGTATGAACGCCCTCCCCACCATTCATCATCACAGATCAGATTGTACACAATATTGCTCCTTTGCAGAGCTGTCTTTCTTACTCCTTCTCCCCTCTTCCCTCTTCCCTCTTCCTTCTTCCTTCTTTCTTCGGCATTGCATCCGTTCATAAAATCAATTCAGGCGGAGTCACGCAGTCATCTCCTGGCCTTGAGACCCGTCGGCATCAGCCTCAGGCTTGATCAATTCCTCTGTTCCTTCCTCGCCATCGACAAATTTGCGCTCGCTCACATGAGTACCGCCGTTGGGGGTCCAGACTTTGTCGTTGAATGCACCCCGCTGGCCCTCAGCGTGCTTGTATGGGCAGTTGGGGTTCATGCAGGGGTTAAATCTGCAGGCGGTCTGAACATGAGTGAACTTACACCCCTCAGTCTTGCAGTCAGCTCCATTGCGGCAGAGCGGCATGCTGGGGTGCTTGAAGTGGCAGAACTTGTTGGTGCAGTGAGGATAGAATCGGCACATCTCCTCGGCCTGGTGTGAAGATTTGACTGCCGGTGATGGATGGCGGCCAGTACATTTTCGGTTTTTGCAAGCCGCGCCGAAGGAGCAGATATCAGCGGGGTCGATTGAGGTGCCTTCGGGGGCGGCAGGGGACTGGTGGGCGAATGGGCAGTCATTGCGCGTACATCGGAGGTTGAAACGGCAGACGCTGTCAGTATTGCTCTCATCTTGCCCTCCACTCATTGAAGAATCCATGTCGACATCGCCTCCCTCTTGGCGCGGCTTGTGATCGCCTTTTTGGAAACGTCCGCCACGGCCGGGACGTTGAACACGTTCACCGAGCGGGCGGCCGGTCTGACTGTTCTGGAAGGATGGGTTGATAGCGGGCGATCCAAAGCCGGGCACAAGCTGGGACATCATTCGTGCCTGTTCCTCCAACATGGACATGATCTGCATCTGATTCTCGGGACTCATTTGCATCATGCCGTTGGCCATGTTTCCCCCCATTCCACCCATGCCCATGCCCATGCCCATGGCCATGCCGCCCATGTTACGACCTCCGCGGCCTCCTCTGCCACCCCGCTGGTCTCGACCGCGGCCACCGATGCGGCCAGTTCCTTGTTGTCCGTTAACACGATGAAGAGCGGCGTCGCCGGTGCGGTCCATATTGTGGTTAAGATGGTTGAGCATTCTTCCTCGACCACCTCGTTGGTTTCCGTTACGCATCGACTTGGGTCCAGTGGGTCTAAGTAAGGAAAAGACAAGTTTAGCATATCGCAAAATGGTGCAGTTCAAAAGGCAAACTTACATGGAATCAGTGCCACCCATCTCAGCATCTCCGTTTCCTTCGAACTGCGCCTTTGCAGGTCCTTGTCCGAATGAAGGAGCCTGTCCACCCGAAGGTTGACTCGAAACACCGTTGATCTGTTGGTTGAGAATCTCAACCTGTCCGAACAGCCATCTTGAGAACTCCAGCGCTTGTGTGTCACCTTCGTCGAGACCGAGGAAATCGTTCGAAAGTTCGGTCGCAAGTTGTTCTTGAGACTTGCCATTAACCAGCATCAGGACAATGTATTCAATGAGAGCAGACTCCTGGCCGGCGTCGCTCCAGCCCATCTCCACCAATTTCGGCTGGATAGTCTCCGCGATGGCCGCCGCCAGCGGCGAATCCTGGGTGATTGTCGGAAGCATATTGGAATACAGAGGAGAGTGATGTTCGAATGAGGACTCCAAATTTGGAGAGGTTGGTGTTTCGCGCCACCTGAGAAGATGCGCTTTCGGTGAGTTCAGTGCACTGGAGAGCAGGCGTAAGATGAAATTCGGGTGTTGCGCCTGGAGATTTCCGGTGTAGTGAAGGATGTGCTGTGGGTTCTGGTAGCAAGACTCTCGAGCTCAGCAAGAAGTTGACGCGATAACTGAAAGCTTCGGGAAGGCGAAAATGCGATTGTTGTCACGTGATACAGCCGGTTGCAAATGAGTCAAACATAACAGTCCCAAAGAGGCTAAGCGTAGTCCGTTAAAGTCGTAGATTGAATTTTTGCTTAAAGACTAGTCAGTTATAAGCAGCTTCTAAACCAAAAAGACAATGGGTATTTTGTAGCGGCGGTGGAGCAGGCTTGATGAACGGTTACTGAGTATTTTGAGCAAAGAGGCGCAATATACATTAGGTATCTTGCAAGCAAAGCCTTTAATAAAGCGACATTCGCATTCATGCAGTTTCAGATCAAGTTTCTAGAATATTAATTGTTCTGTGAAACAGACATCTTAAATAGGAAAAGGAGTTATTCATGTTTACGATTCGCATCCATGGTGAGGTTACTTCCGCCTATATTTACAACTGTGAAGTGCGCATATACCCCACTTAGGAATCAGATGCACGCACGACAAAGGCATTGTTCCAGGCATATTTTATTCAGCCTCGAAGAGCTCAATTGCGTGCCTTTCTTCTATCAATTGGGCTTGTGGTTTAGTGGTATAATACTCCCTTAGCATGGGAGTGGTCCGGGGTTCGATTCCCCGCGAGTCCATTTTTGCTAATTTTTCTTAATCCTTCATGTATCCGAACAAGCCTTTTGCGCTTTCTTTTTGTCAATTAAATTGGGTCGTTATGATAGACTTGGAAAGTTTCCCAACTTAATGTTCGCAATTGACATGGCCCAGTCGGTCTATATCATCATATTGAGTAAATTTTCAGCTTCAAAGGTTGAATGGATCCATTATCATTTTTAACGGATGATAATTTATCTAGAGATATATACAACTAAGCTATGGATTTGTGCATACACATGTATGTATGCAATTTAGATTGGAATGCAGGTGTTCAAATGCACAAGCCCGGGGTACCAAGTACGTAAGAAGGAGCCTATCGTGTTCCTCTCCCATACAGTTCCAAGCAACTCGGATTATTATTCGTAGCCACCATAGGGCTCCGTGAAATAAGCGAGCATTCGTCTATAGAATAATTCATACAATGAATCCACATACGAGAACAACAGATACTTAGAGACCACGTCTATTGTTAAAATTCAAACGTCGAAGAATCATTCGGAAAACTAGAAAGTGCCTGTAAAACCATCCATTAGCAACAAACCAGCCAATAAGCCAAGGACTGCTTACCCAGGAATCCAACTGAGCCCACCAAATTGAGCCCTCGAGATTCTCCAAAACCCCAGCATCCTCCATTGGATTAATAGGCCCGAACTCCCCAGGCTCCAAGATACTCGGCATGAAATCTACATTCTGAGCCTGAGCACCTACAGGCTCGCTTTCATGTCCGTTAGGTGTTACACTCAGCCCCGCCTCATCCTTCCAAGTGCTAATTTTCGTTGTAGATGAATCATCTGAACCAATCTGCCTATGAACCTCCCGCCTCAACTCCTCAAGAATAATCCCATACCTTCGACTAGGACAATTTTTCCTCGTAGCCTCAGCAAGATGCTGCTGACACAGTTCCGCAAGGCAGAAGAGGGAATGTAACTTGTCGAAATCCGTTGGGCTCGAGGCTGAAGGGCTGGGGACTGTCGATTGGCGATGCTGTTGTATAATATGAATATACACGACGAGAATAGCGCAGAAACACACATAATGCGTGAACCAAAAGGACTGTGTCAATAATTTTTGCTGCGCGAGACTATCGACTAGCGTCATGATGTCCTCTGCTGCGCCGATGCATTTATGCGCGTGCGCGCTGACCAAGGGATGCGGGTCTCGTGGTCTGCGGCTTAGGTCCGTGAAGTCGTTTAGGAGAAATGAGCGGGTAACGTGGATCATGGCGTGGGAGTAGGCTAATTGGAGGACTTGGCTTTGGCGACAGAGTGGTGGGATTAGGCTTGCTGGACGAACGCTGTTGAAGAGGGGTGGAACGCTTGCTTTCCATTTTTCAAGGTCCGAGGTTAGACGGACGGCTGTTTCGAGAGGTGTGGTGCGGGATAGCGGATTTATGCTGTAGAGTTGGCGGGATATGTCGCCTAGAATGAGGCCGAGACGGTAATGAAGGACTGAGGCGATCATCATGCTGTCTGTTGAGCCGGTGCGGCGGGATGGGTCTTCTTCGAGGAGATCTTCATCGTTCATCTCGTCGGGGAATTCTTGATCGATGTCCTCGTCGTGAAGGAGACGGGGCCGGCCGAACATTATGCTGAGGTACTTGTCTAGAGTGTAGACGCTCCAGAAGATGCGTTTCCGGAGTTCGAGTTCGAAGTACGTGCAGCCTTTCTTGGATAGTTTGACGGGGCATTTGCGATGTAAGCCGAGGGCGGTTACGACTTGTAAGGCGGTTCCAAAAGAGTACCAGCACTCGTTCGCTCTTGATGATGAGAGCAGATATAAGCATTGGATAAGGCGAGCTTGAATGGTCTCTAATCGGGGAGGCCCCGACTCTAGAGATGACATGAATTTGGAAGCTGCATACCAGCGTTCGCTACCATTTGGTCAGCAAATTACATTTTGTTCTCTGAGAGAGTACCCACCTTTCACTGTGCCCATTTGATAAACCTTCCGGGTCGAGGTCAGTATGCATCGTGCTTATAGCAAATATCATAAGAACGATAGTAGCCCGAGCAACCATGTTTCCGACAGGAAGATTCGACACAGAAAGATTATTCTCGTATACCTGCTTGACCCATTTCTCCACACTACCCCGATGTAGGAAACGATAAGTCACCATAGAGAAGTCGAAATAGATAGCCACCAACTCCATTGCCGTCTCAAACGAAGGCAACGTAAAGTCAACATCCTGAGGATGTGAGTACGGCTTATCACCAAACATGAAAACGGCCGTATTCGCCGAAGACTCATTCCGCACTTCATTGGGAATATGCGTCGTCTCATCCTGATTCAACCGACTCCACACCCGATTGATAAACGACACTCCAGATGCAGGGCCAATATAGTTGCCTTCGAAATCAGTAGATCCTGGCTCCGGCGAATTGCGCAAAGATAAAGGGCCGCGGCTTATAAAAGCATGATTGCCAGAATCCCGATCCGTCTCGGCCCCTGCACTGCCACGAGACCGCGAGCCGTTAGACACCCGGCCAACCTTGCGACATGCTGGCTCATCTCCCGACGGCAGAGGGTCTGGCGGGAGCCCTCGTGAGTAGGCGGCGTTGTATCTACAGAACAAAGACAGTCGCGTACATCGCGTGCAGGGCAAGGTACCAGTACATCGGGTTTTCTTCTCTTTGCAAGAATCACAGGCGCGCGTGATCTTCTGGCGATTGCCGTTCTTATACGGCAGTGAGCCGGACGGTTTCCGCTTGCGACTGGGTGACTCGTGGCCCGGGGAGGGCAGATCAGGATTCAGCCCTGGGGCTGTTCCTGCGCTAGTTGCCATTCGTGGGTACTGTATTGGTCAGGGCATTTCCGGGTTGAGGAGGAGGAGAAGAATCCGGGGAGGAGGTGGAGAGAACCCCGCGATCGGAGTCAACCCGTGCGCTTTCTTCTCTCTCTCCACTTTCGTTCTCCCCGGATTTCTAATGTCAATGCGCAATTGAATGTCATTTTGTTGGACGGTATTTGGAGTGGGATCTACATACTGTACGGGAATAAGCGCTGCACTTGAATCGGATGACCAACCGTGCAGAAGCGAGTTGATGAACCATTGCTGGGTTCAGTTGCCACTGCATACAGTCCTACCGGACTTGAATTAGTTGGAATTGAAATAATGTTCGGTACTTCTGAGCTAATCTCAATCCTGTTTGTTTGTTTTTTGCTCTTCTTTTTGCCTATGTTCTATACAGAATGTTTTTTTCCCAGTACACCGTAGACGAGGTCTTAGGGCCAAATTGTGTTGTAAAGTATTTTGCTTCAGTATCTATCAATCGCAGAATCAAAAGTCTAGTTCATTTTGATAGCGGCTATTCAGAGTCAAACAACCAAACAACGTCACTAGCATGACCCGCGACCCGCGAGCCACAGGGTAGGCGTAAACAGTAGATCACCGGTGACTCGAGGCCAGTGTCACACGGCCTGTAGAAGACTTCAAAGTCAAAGCTTTTGTAGCGCAGGATATTTCCCAATGCAATTTCAAAAATTCGTCACCCACGTCACCTTTCCGCAGACGAAACGCTCGAGGAACCAAAGGGAAGCCGTGGAAGACACGACATCGCATTACAGGAGCCGAATCCATGAGAATAAAATGAGGGGCCATATGCATCGTAATTAGTATGTTGTCGTAGGGTATAGGAGTATAGAAAGGCGTTAGTCTACCACGGTGACTCGGGCAAGGAGACAGTAGAAAGATACAGGGCTAGGGCTCGGAGGAAAAATAAGATATACAAGGCCGGAGGACCAATGATTTGTGACAAGTTTCAGTTTGGAGGTTTCGCACGAGGCATTTTCGAAGAGCCCACTCGGGTTGTACCTCCAGCCTCGATTATGAACAATGCACATGCCCCCCATTCCAATTGGAACAAGAAAAACAGAACGATCGTATGAAGAGCAGCTAACAATCAAGCAGCCACCCCGATGGTGAATCCGGATTCGCAGTCGGGATGGTGCCATGCACGGAATCGATCCGAGTAAATGATCCCTGCGGGTAGGACTGCCATGTGCACGGATGATGGGGAAGAACGAATCCAGATTCACTCCAGTGGTATGCAATGAAGACAATGTCGATAATTAGACCACCAAGGTACTATTGATCATTAAAGAAGTTGGTATTATTGTTCACCACGTTGGAATTGAGTTGGCCGGTCTGAGTAAGGTATTGAAGGGTGATGGCGCGAATGTCTTCCTGCGAGGCGCCGGATCGAATCTGGTGGATGAGGTGTTGGACCGTGTTGTTATCGCCAGCCCGTAAGAGATGTAATAGTTGTTCCACGAATTCCCGTAGGTTGCCGAGATCTTCCTGTGTCCGCTTTGCCGCTGCTTTGCGGCGCTTGTCCGACGTTTCATCGTAGAGACATTCTCGACCATGCGTCTCACATTCAGTGCAGCTAGTACTTATAGGACTCATGCTACACTAAGTAGAAAGTGTTAGATACGGGCTGAAGAGTGATGATGGGGAGGGAGGAGGGAATCAGAGGTGAAGATACCCTTGTTCGACGTTTTTGGCACTCTTTACAGGCTGTGGAGGCCCGCTTCATCCTGCCGTCATCAGAGGCACCTCCGTTGCCATTCGGAGGTTGAGGGCTCCCACTTCCGCCGTTTGGAGGAACAGTCCGAGGCGCAATCGGCCTAAATTTGCCTACGTCGCCCATGGCGAAAGTAGGTGGAAGATGTGGATGGGAGGGGAAGAATAAGACCAAGAGAAGAAAAGGAAAGGAAGAATTATGGCTCTTGACTATCAGGACAATCCACTATGAAGAAACATAGTCTATGCCACATGAATCATATTATCGAGTGGGACGGAGCACAGCTGATTTTTAGCCCCTCCCGGTATGGTCAAGACAATTTCTGCACAGAAGCTGCGCAATGCTCCGGGCGCTAAAAAAGGTAAGTGGAGGAAGAGGGTGGACGGAGGATCGCCAAGTAATAGAAATAAAATAAAAACGGGGGTGGGATTGTGTGTGGGATAGGGAGAGAATGAGAGGAGAGAATGGCAGGTAATCAAGAGAGCTGCGTGTGTGGCGGAAGTGTGGATCTTTCTGAAAGCTGGCATTCCCCTAAAACTGTCTCGGGGGTTGTTAGGGACGGCGCCGGGGGGAGGGGTCCCATGTATCAGTAATGGAAATTCGGAAGGAAAAGGGAAAATTAAATAAAGGTAATAAATGCCATGGAAAGCTAGCCAGGAACAGCGATCTGCTCCTATGCACTAACGTTGTACTGTTAGGTGTATGTGTATGTCTGTAATACACGTTCCGTTTCCAGCGCCACCACGGACAGATCATTGCCAAAACCACTACAATGTCGATTTTGTAGCCCGATGATAATTGGGTGTTCGCGTTGAGTCCTATACAATATGTAGTAGCCTGCAACACCGTTTCAGGCCAGTCTGCTGTCTACTTCAACCCCCGTCCCGGCGCCAAAAGAAGCCTACCCGCCGCCGTCTATAACAGTCTGGTATTCATTTCACGCGAGCGGATATGTTGATAGGCCTTGCTCCGAAGGAAACGCGACAGACGAGTTATGCGGGCGTCTCGGGGTTGAAAGGGCCTCGGCCATGTCCCGTTGGCTCGTTATTCTACAATGCAAGCCCATTTCCCCCCTCGAGGCGAGATACACATAAGGGTAGAAGTGGATTCAGACTGGCGGGGTCGGAATCCATTTCCGAGGACAGCCATAGGGTGAGCCTCAAAGTAGCCAGGACGGACATGTCATCCGGGCGTCACGGGCAAGAATGCAGCCAAGTTGATCTAGTTCAATCGGGAATCAGGATTCCTATCGCTGATCATTAGGTGCCTCTACCCAATCATGATGGGTCTGGTTCCAAGGTTATCCAAGCCTGTCCCCGGTGGCCCTAGACTGTGCCCCGTTATCCGCTTCATCTCGGTACGTGTATTTCTGTACGAGGTCTCGCCCGCTTAGTACTTGGCATTCTCGCTCCTGGGCCTCCCTCCGATCCTTAAGGAACCTGAGACCTATGGTTGAAGAAAATCACCTGCATGGCCCCAGCCTCAGGCACCCGAGAGAGTCCTGACCTTTCGAAGATTTGCCACCCGCTCTCAAACCTCAACTCCACCGCGTTGGCCACCCCCACTGTGGCTTTGCCGCCACTACACGAGTATCGTACAATGGCGGTCATCGTGATGTACAGAGGTAAGAGATACGGCGCCAGGACGGTGTGGCTTCTCTTTGGGGCCGTCGAAGACACCATTGGCTGGAGCCATTATCCCGAAGGCCCGAGCAAATGAATGTCAACGATGGGCGAGAGTCGCCACCGAAATGGTCTAGTGAGGTGTTTCAGTAGATTGTAGATTGTTGGTTGTTGGTTGTTGGAAATGTGATATGACACAGAAATGCGTCTGAGGATCCCTTTTGACGTGTGGCACTCGCCCCCAACGTTCCACTCGACCGAGCCCCGCGTGGCTTGACACGCTTCTATTGAACGACTTTGAAAGTGCTATTCTAAGAATGGTATACCGTGCGTGTACAGTGACGAAATACACGCCTGCACTTGCTGTAAGACCTCTGACCCTGTTCAATGGATCAACAGATCATTAGATAGAAATTGTGTTCGATCACGCTAAACCTTCCTCGGCAAGTTCTCGGACTCTCCACCTCTCCAATTACTTGACGGGATCGAGATCACCACATGGTTTGCGTATCGCCGCGAGTGATATTTCCTTCCTTTTCCTAGACCCTCTCTTACCTCTGAATAACTTCAAGTAATTTATTACCAATAGTAATTACTCACCGCACTAGAAATGCACGTATGCCAGGCGTATAGTAGGACCCTCGAACCCTAGAAAAAGGGCGAAAAAGGACAAGCCGCGAAACCGCACACTCTACTAGTCCCAGCAATCTGGCCACCGCTTTCAGTTGACACTCCCACCGATCCTAGGAACCCGGTTTCCAGCAGCATGATTTGTCTACCCGAGCCAAACAGATCTGGCAGCCCACTTGGCAGCGTCACCTGTTCTGGGTGAACGCAACCCGGCCCAACAACCAGGTCATGAAGCTACACTAGACTCGAATTGGCCCGGTTGGCGTCTGCAATACCGGATAACAGTCGCGGGTGTCCGTGTCCTTCTGCAAAGACGCCTTCCCCGGCTTCCAGATACGTCACGTCTTCCACCCCTAGCGTGTTGCCATTCACCCCCTCGAGACTGACAGGTCAAGTCCTTCGATCCTGGATCCTGGCTCTGAGACTCATAGATACTCCATCCTCCAGGTCGCCTTCGATGGAGGCTTGGGCAGGCAATCATGACCTGCAGACGCTACCAGCCACTAGTAGGCCCGCTGCAACCAAACCTCCCTGGCCAAAGCCATCAATAGTCTACCCTAACACCCCGACTCCTTCTACAGTAGACCCAAGTTCCCTGGACATCGGATGACCCGAGGCACGTTGCGAACACCACAATAAATAAATAAAAAGCGAGGCCTGTCTCGCTTTGTGCCCAGATATCCCAGGGGTACTCCCTACCTCCAGGGCATGATAGGTGAGCTCCATCACCAACACCTACCACCTACTGTACAGTACGAGCGGAGATACGTCGCGCCGGCATTCCGCATGGCGAGAACAGACTGCAAGTAGTCAACCCGAATTGCGCAGGACCCTAAACGGACCAAGCAGACCCCCCTCTATCGGAAGCTCAGCCCACGAATGATATCCGTCAGGAATAAGCAGTACAGCATCTCGCCAGTTGTCGCTAAATTGCGACCTTGATTGGACTCATCCGAGTCTCGCCTCTAGACATTCATTGTGCGTCTGCACGACTCAGTAGTATCCATACTGCGCGGCACAAGCTTGCAACCTGCATAGTAGATAAAATGGCGATTAGCTTAAAAGCTTAATTAACCGAAAGCGTGTACCAGCTTCCGGCTATTATCTATACCAACTACCCTCGCCAAACCAAATACCTTCCGAAAGAGTACTTAGTAGTGCTAATTATAATAATAAATTAATAATTTTTTTTATTAATAAAATTTGACTCACTACCCACAGCGAAGATCTGAATAACAGCCACATACCGCACCGAATACGTATATACTCCCATACAGTAAAAAAGGCGCAAGCCAAACTTTCCCGAAGCACGAAAAAGAAAAGTTCCAGAATACAAATGAAAAAAAAAAAAAGGTGCTGTATTACGTTCAGTCCAGTCCGTGCAGTTACACCCCCACATTTAGCCCTGACCCTGACTCCAGTCTTGGTCCTAGTCCTAATTCTATTTCTTACCTAGTAGGCACCTAGGACTTTGCCCGGCGAAGATTCCCGGCCGTTCTGACAGGTCATTTCCCTTACTTGGATTGGTAGATTGCGTACTTGGACATATGCATATACCTACGTGCGCCCACGAACCTGCAATCCTAATGTTATAACTGGATCAGATGGATTGGGAAGTGGTTGTACTGTAGGAGCATGCTGTCTTTTCGATAACGGCATGGAGAGATGATTTACGAGTTTGTCGCTAGACTTGGCAGGAATTGGGCGCGGGAGATGAAGGTCGTGGGACCAATGGTGAGATCGTCGAGATCGTCGGTGAGATGACACGAGTACCCAGGTGGGCTTGATACATATGGTCTTGGTCTGTGTGGCTAATGAGGTTGTGACATTCATTATTTATTTAGTCAAGTAGTCAAGCAGTCCATTAGTCAATAGTAGTACTCGGATGATATAAGAAAGTAGTAGCTATTAAAGTGGGTAGGATCTGGGTATTGAACATTTCATATGAAGCTAAAATAGACAGGGAAACGAATATGTACTGGAGAAATAGGGAAAAGGGGGTAAAACGTGAAGAAAATAAGCGAGCCGAATGTGCAATGCCGCGTCTCGTGCACTCAGAGCGGGATATCAAAACCAATACATCTCAAAAGATGCAAGGATGCCCAAGGGTCACCCGCCTGAAGCGGGTCTGGATTCAGTAGATCGGACGGCCCTCATCCCAGCGGCGGGTTGGTCGAGGACTAGTAGCTAGCTCGTCCTTGGTCTCGTCCATGTGATGCTGATCCACGTCGGCGTTCCCCGCAGGAGAAGGCAGTGAAAAGCGAGCACTCTCGCGACGAGCGCTTCCTTCAAGTTCGGCGCCGTTACCGCCGGCGCCTCCGATACCGCCAATCCATTCCCAGCATCGCGCGACATCGCCGCTGCGGCCTTCACGAACGGCTGCACGGACGTTGGCGTTGCCTTCGACGACACGGCGGACTCGGGCCCAGAGCTCTTCGCGCCGTTTGTCCCGCAGTTCAGAGCGCAGGACGTCATCACGCAGCTGGCTGATAGGAATATAGGGCTCTATGGCGCCACCGCGGGCATGCAATGCAGCTTGAGTGGATAGGCGGTCGAGAGTAGTTGCGACTAATTCGGGCACGCGAGCGATATCAGAGCGGCGTGCCCGAACACGAGAGCGGGCGTAGGCCAGAGCCGCAATGACCAAAGCTAGAAATGAAAGAGGTAGTCGATACGCGAGGAGAGCGAGTCGGACGTAGCGGCGGGCGGCACATGTGAGTGGGAGTCGGGCTGTTGATGTTGATGATAGGATGAGGACGGATGGTCTGTGATTGCGAGGGCGCCGCTGTTAGTTCCAATACACAATGTCAGAACCAAGACCTTTTTTAAAGAAATCCGGCCGCGGGATAGGGGACCCGGAACAAAATGCGGAACTAAGGAGACATCAAGATGTCCATCAGAGAGGGATGACTTACTCCTTGGTGTTGCTGACGACCTCCTCCTTGTCGACGATTTCGCCAATGGCCCCCTTCCATAGATCATCAAACTCGCTGTCGCTGAGGCCTCGGCGACGCTTCTTGGCAACTTCCTCCTTGAGCTTGGGCTCGCTGATTTCAGGTGATGGTGCCTTTCCATCCTCAGTGAGCTGACCACATTCATACATGGCTCTTCGCTCCCGGAGTTCCTCTACGGCCTTATCCGCAACCGCCTTGACACGGCGTGCCTTCTCGCTGTCGGGCTCACATGTTGGCGGCACAGGTACAAGACCGCCCATGGCGAGAGGGTGAGGCTTGAGGATGAAGTCGTGCTCACAACGAGCCTCAAAGTCGGGGTAGCAGAACGCATGAGGCGGGCAAGGCTCGCAGCGTGGCTCGAGAACGTTTGCCCATTCGGGGACATTGGTCTCAGTGAGCGACCAGGTAGGTTTTCCAAGACCACAGTAGCCAATCTCGATCTTCTCCTTGCGCCACCAGGCACCGAAGCTACCAAGAACCCCGAGGATAACGAACCAGGACGCGATGATACTAGTCTTCCCTTGCTTGCGCGAGCGTTTTCCGAACTTGGGTGACTGGTGCATACTGCTCGGTCTCCATAGCAAGCTGCTCTTCCGGCGTAAACTCCTCGCCGGCACCCAATTCACTTTCCTCGTCCTCTTCGGACTCCTCTTCGGATTCCTCGGTCTCTTCCTTGGTAGGCTTCAGGCGGGAAGCAAAGTCAAAAGATTCCCGCGTAGGAGCCCTAATCCCATCCTCTTGCTTAACGCTACCAGGAGTAGTCGATTTCCGCGACCGTAATCCACTCTTACGGGCCGGGCTCTCAGTAGACAAGCGTCCACCACTCTTGCGCTTAGGCTCATAGCTAGACCTCCGACTCGCACTATAATCCGGGCTTCCACTCTGGAAGGGATTGTCGTCTGTCAGGAGAGCATCGTCCCTAGGCTCAGCCTTTACAGGAGTATAGTCATCCATCTCCATGGAAGGTAGAACCTCGCTGCGCCGCATCTTACGCGCGGTAGATTTGCGCGGTGAGGTACCGACAGCAACAATCGGTGTAGCGAGATTGTCGTCACCGGTTTCCGTATCCGACGCACGAGGGTGCTTGCCCACCGACCGCGCGGTGCTTTTTCGCTTGGAGGTAGCCGGGGTGGCTGGCGCGAGCATCTCGTCAGTTTCGATTGTAGAAGCACGGACGCTTCGTCGAGATGTGCCGCGTCTTGTGCTTGTAGTTGAAGCGACGGTGGATGGGGTGGCAGGTGGTGGCATGGATTCTCGCTCATCCCTAGAGCTGACGACTGATGAGGCTCGACTGCCCATATCAGTTATCCCGGCGCTGGTCCTCCTCACTCTTTCGCGATCGCGCAATATCTTCTTAGCCTGGGGTAGGACTTCGTCCTCCAGGATGGCGATCAGCTGTGCTTTTTTCGCGGAGGCAGGGTAGGAGACATCGTGATTGACGAGAATGTTGCGCAGACGGGGCATGGTAAGGGAGCTCAGGTCAAATCCTGGCTGCAGGTATTCTATTTCGTCCATGGTGTATGGCGTGGGGAGCGCCGGGGGCTCGACTGGTTGGAGAAGGACTGATGAAGTCGCCAAACGGTCAGCTAACCGAGGTTGGTGTGGCTCAGTGGCGCGATGCAGGGATGGTGGCACGGTGCAGTACACGTCCAGTCAGTGTTTCAAGAGGAGAAAGCCACCGATCGCTCCTGCTTTTGGAAGTGGGTGTGAAGTGCAGGGTTAGAAAACCGAAGTGGATGTTTGTCCACTTGTCAATTTGACCAGAGACGGCTGGTCAGGCTCGTAGTCGGGGCAACAGGCGGGGCGGCTGCAATGGCGCTTGAGCACAACCGGCTGGGCACTTTGGTTAGACCTTAGATGGCACTTCGTCCTAGCCCTGGAGGGATGATGGATGTGCTTTCTAGCGCTACGGAGACGAAGGATAGAAAACAAAAGCCGTTCGTCGCACGATGACGTACAAGCAAACAAAGGCGCCACGTGATCTTGCCACTGGCGGACAAAATACCTAGACGGGGTAGCTAAGTAGCGACAAATACATCGAGGCGAGTGAGAGGTCCTTTAAAAATCATACCTAAGTCTCCTTAAAATACACCTATGCTCCACAAATCTCGTGTTTTAGTACCAGGTAGTATTATCATTGTTTGGAGTTTACGTGCTGGAAGCCATCTCAGCTCGGCATTGGTGATAGCGAATAAGAAAGGTATCACCAACATCGACCCTCAAAACCATCACTCTGAAACCCTGGATGCATCAAGTTGTATCCTCCGGATGAAAATGAATCAAATTTCTCGTTTCAAAGAGTCTCAGATTTCAACCCTTGTACAGTTGGACCAAGGAAATATTGCAAATGGGCTTAGTTAAGACATTTGTTTCTCTGGGTACCCTCTAGACGTCAAGTGTCCTTGATACACATCTCCCCTAAGATATTACTTTAAACACCCCTTTTAAAACACATCTTTAAACTCGATGGGCTCATTGGGAAAAATAAATAAGATATGCCCAGATGTGTAGTCGCCTATGTACGTCGTATAATGAAGGTCGCCCTGACCTCCCTGTACGTATACGAATAGAAGACAAACTCCAACTGAGAACGATTCATCATTTCTAGTCAACAGAAATGATCAACAAAATGACATCCCGAAAAGAGACCAAAGTACAAGGAATGACCATATATTCACAATGAGACACACCATACACAACATTTGCAAGCAAAGCCGTGAAGAGAGAGAAGAGAGAATAAAGAGAAAAAAGGAATATCCACCGTGGCTCCACGCCCCAGATGCATCGTAAATCAATCTGAAAGACTCCCCACCCGTGAGACGCCGCCCACGTAGAACAGAACCGAGATAGGGAAGAGAAGAATACGGGGGGAAAAAGCCGAATGAGAGCTCAAAGAGCCATGGGTCATCATTAAAGTGGAAATAATATATATGTGACCTGTATTAACGGGCGTTGTGCGGGAACTCGAAGGTGCGTGGCGTGTCCGCAGAAATGTTGAGGAAGGATGAGGAGGCGGAGATGTCGTTGCTGTTCCCACTGGTGGTGATGTGGATCGGGGAACCGTATTGGGCTGGGGGTACACCGGTGAGGCTTATGTCTCCGATGGCCATTTGTTCTTTTAAGGCGCTGTATTCGGCCAGTTGTGTAGCTAGTTGTTGCATCACTTCACCGATTGGGACGGCGTGGTCTTCAAGGCGGTCACCGGGCTTGAAGGGGCGCATCATGTGCCGCACGGAGAGGGTGTTGATGGTTGCTTCAATGCGGGTCACTTGTTGGTCGACTAGGCTGATTACGGTTGAGTCGTTTAGCTCGCCGCCATGATTCTTAACCATGTTGAACAGGGCGATGTTTGGTTCACGGAGTTGTGGGTTGATGGGGTTCTCGAGAGCACTGCAGAGACGTTCTAGACGAAGGGTAACCTCCCACAGACGCCAGATGAGTTCGGTCTTGAGGTCGAGTTCTGACCCGGGCTTAAGCGTAGCCGGACCGCTAGTCTCGTTACTCGCTTCTTCCATGACTGTCAGGCGACCAGCGAGTGAGTGAGGATAGACGAGGTAAAGAGGCTCTGGGTTCTCAAGACCCTTCAACTTCCGTTCACCCTGGTCCTTGATCACGAAGCCCTGGCTATTGAGCTGATTCAGCTCGCGGCGGATATTCTGTCCAAGACTATCAACACGCGGATGGCTCTCGGTCGAGCTAGTAGAAGCAGAGCGCTCAGCATCGGCAAAGATCTCAAGGTTGCGCTGAATGTCAGTCATGAAGTCAGACGAAACAAAGATCTGCCCGCCATCGGCAACAGCGGAGATACGAGATGCTCGGTTCACCATGGGTCCAAAGTAGTCCATGCGGTTGGTGACAGGATCTTTTTCGCAGACAGGCTCTCCCCAGTGTCCACCCATACGGACGGATAGACCGCGGAAGATAACATTGTCTTCCATGTCCACAACAACCTGACACTGCGGCTGCTCGAGGATCTCCGTAGGCCACTCAGCTTCCAACAGCTGATTCTGACAGTTGAAGCACCACAGCAAGGCAGCGGTCGTGGTTGCAAAGGCGACCATGAATGCGTCTCCTTCGGTTTTGACTTCGTAACCACCGATGATGCCAAGTTGTCGTCGCAGGATGTCGTTGTGGATTTGAATGGCCGAGCGCATTGCTTCTGGACAAGTCTCCCACAGACCTGTTGACTTCTTGATATCCGTAAAGATGATGACCAGCTCACCGACAGGAGCATCCACATAATCAAAGCGAGCCAATCGAGAATCTCCAGGAACATCACGAGGGCGCTTGCGGATTTTGGTTGAGGGAATAATTTGCTCATCGGCGAACGTGGAGGGACCCAAGGACATGCTAGGACGAGCCCACTTCTTCTGTCGCTTTTGAAGCTCGCTCACGCCTAGGATCATCACCATCAACTTGTTGTTTGCACCAAAGGCAATGGCCAGATCTCGAAGCTTTTGAGCAGCGAACATTAGGTCCGGGTAAACAGCTCTGGTGATATCGACCACTAATTCCGGTGCCACATAGTCCCAAAGTTCCTTTGAGGCCAGAATGATCATTTCATCCTGCTCTGTCAAGGTGGCATGCATGGTATGCGGAGCCGCAATGACAGCAGGCATCATTGGGAAGTGACCGAAGCATCTCGAGACGGGGAGAACATCATTCAGCTTTCCATTGCGAGACACGAAACCTCCAGCAGCACGGATACGCGCTCGCTCACGTGGTTCAGCGGGATCGTGGTTCTGTGTCAGATTGCGGAAGGAACCATCTGACTTCACAAGAATGGCTTGCGCGTCACCAACATTAGCAGCATACAAATCCATGTTGTGCAAATACAACACGGTCGCAACACCACCAGATTGAATATCATCCTGGTTGAGGTGCTTCGAACTGATGGTTCGACGGTTATACTGACGAAGCTCGCGATCATCAATCGATCTGTATGCTGACCCAGCCATATTCTTGTTCAAAGCCAAGAATGCACGTCGGAGAGCATCGGCTGGAGTCTCATCCTGATCAAGGTGCAGCTTCTTAAGCTCATGAGAAAAGGTCGCGGTGAAGTGCTCGTGCAAGTACTTCGCAACTCGGGAGCCACCGCTCGAC
Source organism: Penicillium atrosanguineum (assembly GCF_028827265.1). NCBI lineage: Eukaryota > Fungi > Ascomycota > Eurotiomycetes > Eurotiales > Aspergillaceae > Penicillium > Penicillium atrosanguineum. Next base: position 2,197,169 of record NW_026623139.1, on the reverse strand, counting down.
ATTGTTGAACCGTCAAACATACCCATCAGTGTCTCGACGTTATCCGGCTTCAAGCGGGGCACAATCATATCGATGATGGACAGATGCTCGGTCCGACCGAGTGTATCTGCCATACCATAGGCGAGTGAGCCTGCCAAAGATGCAGAAGTACGCACACGGCGATCCTCATTTTCTTCTGGTATTGTAGGAATCGTGAGAGTGACATCCATCAAACCGAGAACACGAAGGTGAGTCAAGGACGTAAAGTCAGTCAGATTAGCACCGTTTGTGACCGGTTGGCCCAAGGACGCAATGTTGGGCTTGATCTCGAGACGCTTGTTGCCGGAGAAGTTCAGGTATTTCAAGCTCCGATTCCAGTTCCAGTTCCAGTCATAAGGCCAATTGGAGATGTTGTACTTCAAGCCATTGCTTCCAACATCAAGAATGGCGAGCTTGCTGACTTTGCACAGCTCGGCGGGCAAGACTTGGAATCGGTTAGCGTTGATGTGAAGAACCTTCAACTGGCTTCCTTCCTCGAGGTCATCTGATGGGAGCGAGGTCAATTCATTGCCAGAAAGGTAGAGTTCGGAGAGATTAGGCCATCGCTTGAGAACACCCTGGGGCAGCTCTGTAAGCTCGTTGTAGGAGAGATTGACAATGCGCAATTCAGGGAGACGGGCCAGTTCGCGGAAAATGTCGTCGTCCAGGCGGTTATCGGCAAGGTGAAGATTTCGCAAAGATCCGGCAAAGCTCATCGCCACACCATGCTGTGAGAAGTTTGAATCCTTTCGGGAAGATGAGCTTGGTTCTATGGTTCCTGATCGTGATGTTGATGATACCTTTCGTCCTGCTGTTGACTGTCCAATTGACGGGGTCGTCGAAGGGTTCCGATATGTACCACTTGGCGATGCACCAGATGCTATAGCCCCACTGGATGTTTGACTAGGCCGGCGGAAGTTCATTTCATCGAGTGGTCCCAATTCCTCATAGCTGGGATTTCCAGAAACTCCAGGAGTGGTGGCAGGAGTTGTGGTCGGCTCTCCAGGTATCAAAGGCTGTGGGGCTCCATGCTTGGGGAAAGTCGATAGCAAGTTCGTGGAGACATTGAGAGTTTCCAGCTTCACGCAATGCCAAATTTCCTCCGGCAAGACCTTGAGATTGCACTCTCTCAGGTTGAAATCTCTGAGCTCAGCAAGACAGCCGATGGTAGCAGGCAACGAGGAGAGGGGGTTTTTGATAATACTGAAATGCTCCAGTCGACGCAGTTTGCCAATCTGTATCGAAACTGACGACAAGTGATTTTTGTCTAGGATGAGCTTCGTGAGATTCGTGATGTTCTCAAACATGGCATCTCTAAGTTGGGAGAGTTTGCCAGATGCAAGATTGAGAGAGGTCAGCGTTGGCATGGGGCTGTCAATATCAAACTGTGTCAATGGATTGTGGTCCATGTACAAACTGCGTAACCTAGGGAATGCTCCTCTGTACCGAGATATTAAGTTGTGACCGAAAGTAACCTGCTCTAGTCGCGGCAAACGAGACAGGTTGTCAATGCTAGTGATAGCATTGAATCGCCCGTCGATCTCCTTCAGATTTAATAAGTCTTTGAAAGAATCATCAAGAGATCCGCTGATGTTGTTGTTGGTCATCCAAAGGCGCTCCAGAGTTGTCAATTTGCCGATATTAGGAAGCGACTCGATGCCATTGAAACTGATATCCAGATCGACTAGGCTCTTCAGGTTGCAAATAAATTCTGGGAAGACCTTGAAGCCGTTCGAGGACATGCTCAGACTTCTTAAGGAATTGAAGTTTCCAAAGTAGCTAGGCAGGTCCGTCAACTGGTTGTTTGAGAGTTTGATACTGACCAAGCCTTGAAGCTGGTCAAGCTGTGCGTCATCCAAATTCTCTAGGGAGTTGTTTGACACATCCAAGTAGGTCAAGCGGCTGGCCAGACTGAAACTTGTGGGAAGATACGAAGCCTCATTTCCAACGAATTTGATCTCCCTCAAGTTAATACAGCTCTGGATGAAATCCTTTGGTACATCCAGAGAGAGATTCCTGGACAAGTTCAAGGAAATAATCTCCGATGATTTTTTGTATAGTGTAATGGGAATTGTGACAAGGCTCTTGCCTTGGAGATCCACGTGATTGAACTTTTGCATCTTGTTGAAGCCAGGATCAGCTTCCAGGCTGGTGTATCCGCTGAGCTTCGTCGGCAGGAATATAAAACGGCAGAGATAGCTATGGTCTTCACGGCCAATATCTTCTATCCGGTCTCTTTCAGTATAGCCGACTTGTTCCAGAAGTTGCTTCTGCATGAGGATTGGCTTTTCTTTATGATCAAGCTGCCGAGATAAGTCATTCTTTCGGAACACGATCTCATAATTGTTGAGATGATCCTGCAAGAACGATTTTTTCCCAAGCATATAAAGAATTTCTGCAACAGTTGCGTTCAGGCCAGCTGAAAGAGTAGCAAAGGTGGAGTCGATGCGGAAAACTCGGATGAAGAAAGATGAACCATCGCGATCACGAAGACTGGCAGTCGGCTTGGAACCGCCTTCCTCGGATTCCAAAAGGTCGTTTTGCTTCTTGACATGCCAACTATCAGGCGCATGCCAACTGTCGGCTCCCAAGCTTGCCTGTGTATCAGGCCGGTTCGGAGGTTCACGAGGTGTAGCAGTTCCTTCCGTTCCCTGAGGCATGCGGCCCGGTGAAGTCGAACGAACAATGTCATCCACATTCTTAAGATCGGTGTCGAGTTTGAATACATGTTTGTCATCTTCTCTGTGGTGTGCTCCATCTCGCGGAGCAAGATCACCAGTCAGATTGCTGGCAAAGCGGCGATTGCCGAACTTGGGCCCACGGATACCACCAAGACCTTTTCCAGATTCCTTCTTTATGCTATTGGAGTCTGATGATTCAAGATGGCGGCCGCTGCTAGAGGGGCCTTCGATGCTACCCTGCCTGTGTCGGCCCGGGGACTGGTCACGCTTGGATTTCTCATGCGGCTTGTGTGACCCTGGCAGCAGGTGTCGTCCAATTCTGCCAAGAATGCCACTTTTGTTGGGTGGGCCTCCAGGTGAGTTCTGACCGTGCTCACGGTAGATTGCGCTTTGCACGCTTGGTGTTGGGCTAGTCGAACGCCCACCAATATTGGAAGAAGAGCTCATAGCAGTAGATGAGGTGAGGTAACTGTCATTCCAGGGTCTGAGGCCGACGTTGAAATCGTCAAATCCGCCCGGACGAGCGTTGTATCCGGCAAGATCCCCTGCGAGCGTAGGTTTCTCTTCTTTGCTTCGAGAGTGGCGGTGTCCATTGTGCGCTCTTCGACTTGAGTCTCTGTGGCCAGAACTGGGAGCCCGGGAGGGAAGACGCTGACCGTCAGGTCCAATAGGCACTTGTCGTACCGGAGCTTCGCCATACTGGGGAATATCATGATAGCTTTGATACACCCATGGAGTGATGTCACTTGATGGTAGAGAACCCTCTGCTCGTGGCCGCGAGGGCCGCTGCGATCCAGTTGCTTCTGAACCGTCAGAGTTGGCTCTTTCTCGGGCCTTTAACTGGTCGATTGGTCCCCCACGTCTGCTTGGTGGATTTGATGGACCATCTTCGGGTTCATCGAGCCCCGAGTTGTCTTCTCCGACTAAAGTCTTAGTCTTCTTTCTCAGGCGCTTCTGGCTCGACTTTGAACCTTGGCTGCTCGTCATGCTCACAGCGGAAGGCCTTCGTCGGTCACCATTCCAATCCATCTCGGCCGGTTCACTCGACGCCGTGCGTCCGGTCGTCGGGCGGCGAAAGGTTGCGGATGCGGGGGACTGTTCGAATTCGGAATTATCGTTGAAGAACGTTTGGCTAGATGAAGAGCCAGGCGCTGTAGCCCACGGGGCAATTGAATCCATTTCATCGTGATCGCTGGGAGGAGGATTGATAGGCGGGGGTCGCGGACTGTAAGACATCGATCGAGAGGCTTCGTCGCCAGCTCCGAGAACAGCCAGCGCCTTGCGGTGACCGCTGTACCCGTAGCCTTTGCGTTCTTCCGTTGGGGAGACTTCTGGGGACCATCTGAACTGCCCAAAGTTGATCGGACCTTGGGGCGCGTTGGATCTGGATGGGGTTTAACATGTTAGCTCAGATCCCTACCATAGCGCACGCGTGCACCGCGGTATGAATGAGTTACAGAAAAGAGCTCTTACCTGTCCATCAGGGTGCCTGGGAAGACGTCGTCATTGCGACCGTTGGAGGAAGTATTTGGGGCCCGACGTGAGTTCTCGTTGTTCCTTATTGTTTCCTGCGATAACCCGGAGCTCTCTGAGCCTTGACGCCGGTCGGGTTGCTCGTGATCCCGCGCAGGCATGGCTGGTCTCAGACTCGGTCGAGTCCGCCGCAAAGGGCTTGATCAGGTTGATGCCAACTGTGCTTCCCGGTGGTGCAAAAGTTCAGTGCAGGCCACCATCAATAAATGCAAATAGTTATCGGATACGTCGGAGGATGAGGAAGCTAGAACAAGGCCGATCTGAATCTCACCGATGCTTGCATCAATTTGCGGAGCTCGATGCGGAAGCGCGGTAGGGATTTGTATAGCTGGAAGTGGCGTGTGCTAAGGCGATTCAGTACGATCGGGGATATTCAAGATGGGTGAGGCTGCGTGGCGGGTCTCATCGATGGGCGGGGGTGTTCGGGTGCGGAGTTCCTGAAGCAGGGCGTACAAAAGCTATGAAGCGCGGGTAGACACAAAGGTTAGGGTACAGCAGAGCGTGTCGCTAGAGTGTATCCTGGTAGGAAAGTGTGGCGCGGTCATAGGCTGATGGGGAACATGGCGCAGCGATGCGGGCGGGCGTCATACGAAGCACAAGGCAGGTCTCTTGGACAAATCCGGCGCAGGGCGGGGATAACGATGCAGGACCGGAATACCCGAGCAGATCGAAGAGAAGGTCGTTTAAACGAGTCGGGTGGATGCAAGTTGAGGAAGAGGAAGCTGAGGAGGAGGGGGGTTGGAGGGAGGTGAGGCTCTCCAGGTCCAGTGGGTATTTGATTGGTGCTGGACTGGTCTCACAGTGAGACCGGCGATTTCATTGATGTAGCTGCAGGAGATCGATCGCAAAGTTCATTATTCGCCAGGCCCTGGCTGGTTTGTGTCTGGGGCAGAATGGTCCGTGGGTTCAGTGAGGCTGTCCGTGCTTTTGCTGTGGAGCTGCACTTGTCATTCTGTCAGCGCTCCCGTTCCCGCATATAGACTCCGATGGGTGAGATATGACTTGTCTGGCCATATTTCGAGCCCTTTGGAAATGAGCTATTGAAAAATGATATATATGATGTCCACGTTTTGTAGAAAAGTGTTCCGGAGGCTATCTAGGAGGACTAAGAGCTCAAAGTGAACAGGCCGAGTTGTGTAATCTTGCCCATTGGACGCAGAGGAAGCCCCACAGCTTTGGAGAACCGGAAGGCTGCACGCATTTAGTCATTTAGTATTTCCTCGGTGTAAATGAACTCGTGTTCGACGTCTTGCTTGTGGATGTGGAGGATAAGAAAAAAGAATTCTGAGTTGGAGGAAGCACAAGGGGTTTTGTGGCCAGGCGCTACTCCTATATATCAACACGACTCGCTTACCCGTTGACCAACGGTTGACGTAGCTATTGCAGTCACTCGGCCGTAACACCCCGGCTGCAACTTTACCGAATCAAGGAGATGGGATAACGAAGTGAGCCTGAATGGGAGGCGATAACTCGTCTTTACAGCTGTTTTGAACGGCATTGAAACAACATAGGAAGGTTACTCAGGAGGGTGAGAGCCTTGCTCGGCTGCTGTTACTCGTGAGAGAGGGATAGCTCGAAGGTGATGAGGAAGTAAGTGTAGCAAATGACTTGGATGATCCGATCCACTCATGGCCACTCTTGCTTGTTTTGTATTCAAAGTTGTTGACACCGCCGTTGTATAGAAGAATATCGATGCGGGGTACTTCGTCTGTTATTTTCTACGTAAATTGAAGGCCTGATCTATAGTCTATTCGGCTCAGATCAAAGTATTTTAATCTGGCATTGGGATTGTTGAAGTGTACCTCGGGATCGACATGGAGGGCGTCAACAGCACCATTGCCTTTGGCGGGAGATCGAGCGGCTTTGATCGCACACGGTGCACCTAGGACTAGGCACAGGCGAATGAACTCCTATCCGAGCCCGGTATTTTCAGGTTGTATGGCTACAGTAAGATACCTATATCTGACTCGTCTTGGAAGTGAAAAGTACATAAATTCGCATGAAATCTGATGAATAGAGGACGATCAATTCAAGGCAATATAGCGGACAGTTTTGCGATGGAAAATCATGCACGAGTGGCCGCGAAATTTTCCACCACAATAGAAGCAAAGGTAGAACTGAGCAGCGGGAGGTTGCAAATCCCTTGGCGGTGACCTATTGAGGTGGACCAGCAGTTAGTTGCAAGGTGACCCGGTCACTGTAACCTCAGATCCACCATCTATTGTCTCGTTGGGTTGACAACACGGGCGTGGTGATTGGTCTATACTATTAATGGCGGGAGAGTTTAAGCCTATGTGGCGCCTAGGATCGCCGGTGTAGCTAGAGATCGACATTTCCAAACGGGCTTGCCATCGAAGCCACGTTGCGAGCATTCCAAGGATATCCAAGTGCCTAGACTTATTGCTTTCACTGCTCTGAAAAGTCCATCGCATTGGTGCTATGTACTCCGTACTGGCCCATCGGGTGTGGCAATGCCAGCCCCGCTGGCCTGCCTTGGATACCAACTCGATCTACGGGATAACAGGACGATCACCGACAAGTGTCTATCAGAATCGTAGCCTGAAACGGGGGATGTTGATGCAGAAACGGGGAGGCTGGGATGGAGGATCCACTTGCCGATACCCTGCCCCCTGCTTTCCACATTTCCCCATTTCCCCATTTCCACATCTTCAAGCCACTGAATACGGACAAGTCGAAAAGTGCAGGGAAACGAGTGAGACAGATGAGGTAATGCAGAGATGAGCGAACAATGGAAGAATGGAACCATGGGATAATCGAATAACCGAATGACCGAATACTTTATACCATACCTAGAAATGAATGTGATTGGACCGAAGGCAGCTCAACGGACCCACGGATGTTGCGCCCAATGAGGAAGCGATGATCTTAAAAACACGGAGGCTGGCTCTTTCTTATGACGAGATCGATCCTGCCATTTGGGCACTTGGGCTGTTATGATCTTGACTTTTCATATTCTTGACTTTTCCTTCCTCTTCCATACCCTCTCATCATATCCTCTCCCCCCTAGGTCTTACTGTATCGTTGGATTCCATATCATCATACCGTTGTGAACTACATCATGAGGGCCGCTCTTACTGCAGCCTTGGGACTGCTCTCCTCCTCCGTCTTGGTCACAGCCCAGACGTACACCAGTTGCAATCCGACCGAGAGCAGTATGTGACCCAGATCTTGGTGCAGCCTCGCGCTTTGCTGACCATCCAAATAGCCTGCCCCGCGGATACTGCCTTAGGTCAAGCTGATGTCACTTACGACTTCACCTCTGGTGCCTCAGATCAGTTCTCTGCCTCCGGAACCATCACGTACGATGACACCAACGGTGCCACCTTCACCGTCGCCAAGAAGGGTGACGGGCCCCTGATCCAGTCCGGCTGGTACATCATGTTCGGCAGGGTCGAATACACCATCAAGGCTGCTCCAGGAACGGGCATTGTTAGCAGTGCTGTACTGCAGTCTGACGATCTTGACGAAATCGACTGGGAGTGGCTCGGAGGCAAGAGCTCCCAAGTCCAAACCAACTACTTCGGCAAAGGAGACACGAGCACCTACAACCGCGGCGCATTCCACTCAAACCCTGACAACCAGAATGAATGGCACACGTACTCCATCGACTGGACCAGTGAAGAGATTGTCTGGGCCATTGATGGCGTCACTGTTCGCGCCCTCACGCCCGCGACGGCAGACACCAACCAGTACCCCCAGTCTCCCATGATGATCAAGGTCGGCGTTTGGGCCGGTGGTGATTCCGACAATGCCCAAGGAACCATTGGTGAGCCGAGCATCCCAATCAAGCGTGAAAATGGCGATACTGACGTGTTCTCTAGATTGGGCTGGTGGTGTGACCGATTACAGCCAAGGTCCTTTCAGCATGTACATGAAGAAGCTGGTCGTGACCGACTACTCGACCGGCAATTCATATAGCTACGGCGACAAATCTGGCACCTGGCAGTCCATTGTCTCTAATGGAGGCAAAATTAATGGCAACAGTGCCGATGAGCCCACCGAGACCCAGTCCGCTCCCACTATCACGTCGACCGCCTCTGGAATCCCAATTCCTTGGAGTGGAACACACAAGGAGACCTCGACTTGGACCACCCCCGATGTCTGGCCCTGGGTTGCTACCGGCTCATCCTCGGTTTCTACCTCTCTGCCTAGTGGTTGGGAATCTGCCTCTGGCCGCATTTCACCACCTGGCGGGAGCTCAATGAGTGAGCAACCCCTTGTACCCTTCCTGAGGAGGACCCTTGAATCAACCACTAAGACCGAGTCATCTCCACAGTCTACCTTCCAATCTACCTCAGTATCCTGGGCTTCATCATCGGCTGCCTTTTCCCCTTCTGGTCTTGAGACCTCCTGGGGCAATGTGACCCGTCTTGCTCCCAGCACGACCTCGAAGAAAACCAAGACGAAAACCAAGACTACCAAGACTACCAAAACTACCAAGACTACCAAAACTACCAAGACGAGAGCTAAGACCACGCCCACCAAGAACAAGGAGCCTGCCACTACTCCATCCTCAACCATTGCTCCTGCGGTGAACGGCGGGACCAGCCCGCGTGCTCCAGCCATTCTGAGCCGTTTCTGCGCTCTGATCGGCGGTCCTTTTACTTTTTTTTGAACCCGGGTCACGACGACCAACGACCTGTATTATTACTCATGATGGGATGCTTCTTTCACATGGCGCAAACGACACTTTCACTTCACGACTCGCAATATGAGACGCGGACTTTTTTCGACGGTACCTGACCGCACAGGTTTACAGCATATTGGCGCTTACGTCCCTTGGCTTTTGCTTTTTTTCAATGTTTCATTCTTAGCACGCATACATACCAAAACTCGATGGATATCGCGTTCGGTGGAGCGATATAGACCGCCACCAACCTTCATGTATTAATCCTTGGCAGTGTTTATAGATGGTCATAAATTATACACGCAGCAATGCAACTTCAAGCCTTGATTTGATCTCCAATACAGTGACTAGACCCATGATATCAACAAGGAATGCTCGGTGCTGGCATCACATACGTAAATAGCCTTTAATTCTCTAACTCGCTCCCCTCACTGCATTGAACTCACCTTTCGCCATCCCAATGCAATACTTCCCAACGACCACATTTCCAAGAGAACAAAGCCCACCTCACGTGCCATAGTCCGTCCAATCCCGGCTATTGGAGACACCTGATCCATACCCAGTTCACCCTGCAGCTCAGGATGCAAGTTAGCACAAGCAACGCACACAAGTGGGGCTCGCAGAAATAGAAAAAACACACATACTTATTCAACGTTTATGAACGGAATAAACCCCCAAGGACCGCGTCAACTATCACTTATGTCAACCCATGCAGTCAATGGTGACGCGGAGCTGGCCCGGGTCTGAATTTTGTGCCAGGAGGGATGTCATCCCGTAACAATGATTTATTTGACCCACTAGACTAGTATTTTGATATTTGGTAATAGAAACAGAAGTACTATGAGCACTGCTGCTGTCAAAGTATTGTCTCTGAAGCCTCGATATCACCATGTTTCAATAAATTTCTCGTTCTCTACACATGACCAGAAAATGGAAAAGAAAATACTCCGGTAGAAAAACCCTCGTCCCACCTGAGCAACAAACACAGGCAACTTGTGCTTATTCTTCGTGTCTCTTTTTAAACAAGATTCTGCAGCGCCAGTTTCTTCCGGCAGAAGGGTCCGAATAGACGCTTGATTCCCATCCAGGGTGTATTGATTGGGCTGTCGAGGCCTGTGTATAGGAACAGGTCGTAAACCCAGCCGCCGAAGGTGCAGCCTAGAAATGGGGCTACCATTGGGACCTATCAATACAAACCAGTCAGTACGGGCAAAGGTAGAAGGGGTGGATGGTGGAGAGGAATGAATACCCAAAAGTAGTAATTCCCCGCGGCCCATACTTCATGTCCGTAGCCCAGCATGTAGGAGACAAGACGTGGACCGAAGTCTCGCGCTAGATTGATAGCGTACCCAGTCTCCCAGCCGAAGCAAGCGCCGATTCCGAAGATGACGAAGAATAATGCCAGAGGCGTGAGAGGACCAGCGCCTAGATTGCCATCATCTTTTAGGGCGAAGATCATGAACATCAGGATTGCGCTGGCTAGAAATTCGGAGAAAAATTGTCCTGTCTTGGTCATGAAGTCTGCTGGGTATGTGCAGAATATACCCGCTGTTGCGGTTGCTGAGTAGCCGGGCACAGTGCGGATGTGGGCTCCTCCCTCGAAGGTGTCGATTGCAGATTTGTAATTGCCATAGACAATTGCTGCACCACACATGGCGCCGAGGAGCTGGGATAGGGCGTAGATGGGGAATTTTCGCCAAGGGAAGCCACGGAAGACGCAGTTTGCAAAGGTCACGGCTGGGTTGATGTGGGCTCCTGAGGCGCCGCTGGCGTATACTCCGAGCATGACACCTAATCTGTGGTTGAGGTCAGTTAGTATACGTGAGTGTTTACAGAATGGATAGACCCACCCCCATCCCCAGGAGATGGACTGGTAATCTCCCTTCTGACCATGGCTGAGAAGAACCTGAGCCACCACCCCGTCACCGAAGAGGATCAAGATCATCGTTCCGAAGAACTCAGAGAACGCATCCCGGCCGTACACTCTCAGTCTGGGCCAGAGTAGCGGCGGCGGAATAGGAGCGTCGACACAAGGAGTGAGATCATGAATCGAAGCCTCATGTTTCCTTCCCAAGGAAAGAGAAGTACACCCACTATCCTGACTCACGTTCGTGCCAACCTCCTTATGTGTCTCCGACATCGGCTTATATGCGACAGCCCAGGACATGAAAAATAAACCCCAGATGAAGATCAGAATGTCAGCGTATCTCAGAGTATCACTCCCCTCCAACCGATGGAACCAGCCCACCGATATATCAGTCCAGCCGCCACTGAATCAGACGCCGACGGTGTAACCCTCACAGAAAAACTTTGCGCAGTGCCTTCTCTCACAAATCGGCTCAATTGGACAAATGCAAGCCTGGGAGAGGCTTCTATCTCTCCACGCCCGCGTGAGCCGGCTGACAACTAGATGGAGATGTCAAAGACTCGGGGTGCCCGTGACCGGTGGTAGATATCAGAGCCAGGACCAGAGAGCCAGGACCAGAGAGCCAGGATGAGCGCCAGGATGAGCGCCTTTTTATTTTCTATTATTCCTCCCCGTTGTGCGGTGCCAGAAGAGGGGAAAATTCTGATATACGTTATTGTTCAGGAGCGTTTGTACGAACGGCCGTTTGAATTGAGTAGCCGGAGAACGCCGGTCCATTTATGACTCTGAAGTTTATTGAGGCACTCTGTTTTGTTCTTTTTTTTCTTTCCGGGCAAATATTTGGGTGACACCGGAAGTTGCGCAGTCTTCCTACGGGTGGGTTGGGTGCCTGGCATTGTAGATTGGAAGAATGTTGCGGCACCGAGAGGCTTCTATTCCTTCTGTTACCCATGGGTAACTCGGGAGACTGAAGGCCACGCCAGACCGTATCGTAATTTCTAGAAGTTCGAACTGTGTCACCAAAGACGAAGGTTTGAAATATTGGTTGGAAAGGTGACGGTGTCTGCGTTTGGAACGGTTATTGTTCCGTGCTGGTCTCTTAATCTATGCCCTTCCTCGCCTCTTCGAGGCTATATGTGAGACTGATGGTGGTATTTGGAGATGTTCGGCTCTTAGTGATGACACCCATGTTCAACACCCGTGCGACGCTCTTCCATGCATGTCGCATCACAAGGTCCAGGATGGATCAAACCTGATATTCTAGGATCGAGCAGGGGATGTCGAGAAGAGGGTGAAGGAAGTCCGTCCCGCGAAAGGGTTATTGTCACGGATAGCCTCACCGACAGAGCCGAGACCGGTGAGGAAGTGCAGGCTGCATACAGAGTGCAGAGGTTGGAATTTGAATGGCGTTGTAATTTGAACCAGACGACAATCATGTGAGCGAGGTAGAGCAGGGTTAGAACCGTCATATCGCAGAAGTAGATTAAGTTCTCCATAGGCTTTCTGAAGCTCGAAGTTCTAAGAGAAATAAAGCCGAGTCGTCCGATGCCCCGCCTCCTGGCTACAGTATCAGAGGTGTAGATAGTTGATATCAGGGAACAAGTTCGAATGAAATTGCCCCAGATTGATCACCGAGTAGACTTCCAGGGTAGAGACTATAGTAGAGGTCATGATATAGAATAATGCATGCACTGCTGAAACTGCGAACTCGAGTCTGCAACGCATCCTGCACAGAGTGTCGTTGTCATACAGGCCCATCCTGATCCTTCCGGTCTCGACCCTCGCAACGCTCAAGCCTCAAGTGGACGAGTTGCCGTGGCTCTGATCCCCCCGGTCGTTCATAATTCCACGAATCCTTCGGAAGGTCAAGGCCCCGCAGGTTGTGTCACCATGGTATTTATTTAACATGGTCGCCCTGAGTTTGATAAGAGTCTGCTCTCTGTTCTGCTTCTAAACCCCCGTTTTGATGATTCTATAGATCGGTAGATTTGCTTTCCTCCGACCACCCTCACTATGCAGCCATCGGAGATCTTCGTCGGCTCGATTGACCAGGGTACAACTAGCACCCGGTTCCACATCTTCAATCGAGATGGAGAACCCGTGGCGTCGCACCAGGTGGAGTTTTCCCAGATCTATCCCAATCCAGGGTGAGTAGCCCATTCCAAACAACCAGGTGAGAGCAACTAATGATCGTCATTTTCATTAAGGTGGCACGAACATGATCCTCTTGAACTCGTCACCTCGGTAGAGACCTGCATCGAACAGGCTGTACACTCATTCGAAGCCCACGGCTGCAACCGCGCCAGCATCAAATGCGTTGGAATCACTAATCAGCGCGAAACAACCGTGGTCTGGGACCACGAGACCGGCGAACCCCTCCACAATGCCATTGTATGGACTGACACGCGTTCACAAGCAATCGTGACCGAGCTGAAACAACGAGCCGGCGCATCACAGCTCCAGGGAATATGTGGCCTGCCACTATCAACCTACTCATCTGCCACGAAGCTACTATGGATGCTAGCTCACGTACCCAGAGTGAAAGAAGCATTCGACCGCGGTACGTTGGCGTTTGGAACGGTCGACTCGTGGCTTGTCTATCGTTTGAATGGTGGCGTGGGTGCCAACGTTTATGTCTCGGATTCGACAAACGCGTCGCGCACAATGTTCGTCAATTTGGAGTCGTTGCAGTATGATGATACGTTGCTGGATTTCTTCGGGATCAAAGGAAAGATTCATTTGCCGAAGATTGTCCCTTCGTCGGATGTTCATTCTTATGGTGCTATTGCATCGGGTGTTTTGAAGGACGTGCCAATTATGGGATGTCTTGGAGATCAGTCTTCTGCGTTGGTTGGGCAGAAAGGGTTCTTGCCCGGTATGGCGAAGAACACATATGGCACGGGGTGTTTTCTGCTTTATAACGTTGGTGACAAGCCTGTTTTCTCCAAACACGGTCTTCTGGCCACTGTTGCGTACAATTTTGGTGGGAAAGCTGTGTATGCTTTGGAGGGAAGCATTGCTGTCGCGGGGTCGGGAATCAAGTTCCTGCAGAATAACTTGACGTTCTTTCAGGAGTCAAAGGATGTCAATGACTTGGCTCTCTCGGTGGATGATAATGGTGGCTGTTTTTTTGTGACGGCTTTCAGCGGTTTGTTTGCACCCTACTGGATTGATAATGCCAAGGGCACCATTTGTGAGTTTCCTTGCCTATCTATACCCGATCTGAAACTGACAATATATCTCAATAGTCGGAATTACTCAATACACTCAAAAGGGCCACATCGCACGAGCAACCCTGGAGGCGACCTGTTTCCAAACCAAAGCGATCCTACACGCGATGGAAAAGGATAGCGGGAAAGCACTCTCCGAGTTGGCCGTTGATGGAGGAATGAGCAATTCAGACTTGGCCATGCAGGTGCGAGTCCCACAGCGTACACATGCATAGATATAAACTGATATGACCTGGAACCAGACACAGGCCGATCTAATTTCAATACCCGTCTACCGCCCAAAAATGCGCGAAACTACAGCTCTAGGTGCCGCAATCGCAGCCGGTCTGGCGTGCGGCATATGGAACAGCTTTGCCGAACTAAGAGATATCAATCGTGCCGGCGGCACCGTATTCGAGCCGGGTATCTCTCGTGAAGAGAGTGCAAACAAATTTGGGGAATGGGAAAAAGCCGTACGGATGTCCAGAGGATGGGTTGAAGGGAACGACATCCATGACTCGGCCAGCTCCATTCAAGCACAAGCAAACGGAACACCCAAGATCTCAGTGGGAAGCCGCCATGTTTATGTTTCCAAGACTACCAAGCCAGCTCTTTCATCGTCGATATCGGATACCCCGACGGCGAGTGGAGTCAGTGAAACACCCATGATGAAGACGCGGATATTGAATGGCGAAGAATTCTCATCGGTGAAGGCCCCGCTGGTTAGTATCTCTGGAGATCTAGATGATGCTGATGAGGAAGATTTATTCATGGAGCTTAGGAAGTTGGAGATCTTGCAGAAGTTGAAGAAGTTGCGGAAACTGAAGTCCAGCTATTACTAGCTTTGAAAATGCTGGTTTAGCTCCTACTGCTATTTAACAACATTGTTTTCGATACTGGGCCAGATATCTCCTAGCAACTCCTTCACACCCGTACTGTACTTCCAAGGACAGACGTATTTGATATTTGACCAAGCCAGTCCTTGGAATTGGGGTTTGAGCCACTCCTGAGGAGATTCTTCCATTATAACACACGCTTTCTCCGAGGCCCTTAAAATGGCGTACAATACTACTCTTCATCGTATTTCATTACCCTTGAACGCTCGAGAAGTTGAAGGTTAAAAAACCTGGTTGATAGTATAGCGCTCGATGCGTGCTTTCATTTCTCATATTAATCATATCATTGCCTTTATTTTTCAAAAGAGAAGAGAGATGAACGCCCATTCGCCATTGCCCAACAAGCTTCCACTCCGAAGCATAAGATATCAGAATCCAGGAACTTTAAGCAGCAACCTTAATCTTAGATCCAAGCCGAGTAAAATCCTCTCCCTCCTTCAAAAAGACGCAATTCATCTCGGACCCAGGGCTCAAGGTAACCTCAAACCGCAGAACGGGATCTTCAACGCGATCTTTCCCACTGACCGGCAGCGCAACAATCCGCTCATAAGTCTGTAAGATGCGGATAATAGTATAGCCCATCTCAATGGTCGCGAACTGCTGCCCAATGCAAATGCGCGGCCCACCATTAAACGGAATAAACTGCCACGGTTTCGGCGACCATCCGGACACCCAGCGGTCGGGAATCCATTTTCCTGGATCATAGTAATTTTTCGATTCGGGCCCATCATAAAGATCGGGATCGCGCTGCATCAGCATAGTTGAGTAGATAACTCGCGAGTTTGCGCGTACACCGACGGGCTCTCGGCCATCTGGACCACCGCCGCGAGGGAGAGTTGTGTCGCGGAGTGAATAGCGCACGTTGAATGGAACAACAGGATAGAAGCGCATTGTTTCGTTGATTACGGCGTTGAGGTATTTCATCTCCTTGAGATCTGTGTATTCGGGTTTCTGGGCGTCGGCGCCGACGCCTAGACGTTCGCGGATTTCTTCGCGCAGTTTGGCGACGACTTCGGGGTTGCGCGATAGTTCGAAGAGACAGAAGGATAGTGTTCCGGCGGTTGTGTCTCGGCCTGCGAGCAGCACGGCGACCAGTTGGTCTCGGAGAACTTGGGGGTCGCGAGTGAAGCGAGCCAGAGCATCGAGGAAGGTCTCGCGCTTTGAGAGCTTATGGTCGAGTTCGTCGGCTGATAAAGATAGGACGGTTTCGATATATGGCTGGATGAACCGGTCCATGATCTTCAGATTGCGGCGGAATTCTTTGCGTGACATGGCAAAGTTGAAGACGCTGTGTCCAGATTAGATTTCAATGTTCCAATAGGATAGTTTCTTGCATTACACAAGATCGAGAAAACTTACCCAAATCGGAACAACTCGGCTTGTCGTTGTTGTACATATCTGAACGCTTCCGCGAAGCGTGTCGCCGGGTTCTCCAAGCTGTCAGTGCCCTGGCCCAGCAGGTAGTCTGTAGCGGCGTCGAGAGTATATCGGAAGAAGAGCGGCCCAACATCGACCACCTTGCTTCCACTAGGAGATTGGCTTCCTCCGAGAAGCGAAATGAGCTTCTGGACATGCTTCTCAAAGATCTCGGTATCGACGATGCGGTCTCGGACGAACATAGGCCTGATCAGCTGGCGCGACCGCGACCACATTTCTCCATCTGTAACGAAGATACTGTCCCCTAAGAATTCCTTCCAATCCTTATGGAATGGCTCACCCTTTCCAAAGTCGGCAAACTGTCCAGTCAAAAGTGCCTTGATGTTCTCAGGGTCCAAAGTCATAATCGCCCGCGTGGAGACACCAGCATCGACCTCGGCAGTCTTGACGTTCGTTTTGCCTCCAGCGGACAATATGGTATCCCCCCAGAAGTCAAGATCCTTGTGTGCAAGACTGGCGATCTGGCCCTTATAAATAAAGTCGAGAGCGTAGGGAAGACGGAATGAGATCTTGGGAGCCCTGGCACCGAGGCGCGAGATCTGGATCTGTGTCTGAATTCTCCGAAGCATCAAGACCACGGTGAATATACCCAGAGACCACAGAATGGCCTGCCCAGGCGTCATGCTTTCAAGGAGCTCTTCGATCATATTGGC
Source organism: Penicillium atrosanguineum (assembly GCF_028827265.1). Lineage (NCBI taxonomy): Eukaryota > Fungi > Ascomycota > Eurotiomycetes > Eurotiales > Aspergillaceae > Penicillium > Penicillium atrosanguineum. Next base: position 2,180,227 of record NW_026623139.1, on the reverse strand, counting down.
GATTCGAATCTTCAATGTCGTGTTTGCGTGGCTGTACTGAGGAATACCTGGGAAAGTGGGAGTTTAAAATGCGACCAGAAAGCAGCTTGAGATCCAGGCCACATAATATGAAGGCATAGAGTACCACAATAGTAGGTGGCAGCGGGCCAGTTTGTTTAAAGATCAATACAATGCCTCGGGCGTTCACACTAATGCACGCTTGTGTGGAAGCGGCCCATCCGCGAGACGCCTTTTATCAGTTCGGGCACAAAAGCTCCGGTTCCCCCAGAGAAAGCACGCGGGTCGCCCTATGACGAAGCACGGATTATCCCGTTAGCTCGACTCGGCTCCCCTTCGAGTGTTTCTTGCGAGGTGCTTGCGAACCCCGCTCGATGATCTCATACCGTGTTCGCTCCACTTCATTCACGTATGCTTCGTTGTTTGGAGTATCTAGGCAAGTCCTTTGTATATCCAGTGGACGATGCATCTCGAGTCCATATTAGACGCTGCTGACATTCACATTCACATTTACGGGGACAGGGGAAACCCCGGGTAGTTGGCATCTGAGGACCTCGGTTCCAGGGGGCTTCATATGACTCCCGATGTGGAGATTGCAATTAGGCTTTGTGTCAGTGCCGCGAATTCCCCGCTACCCCGAATTGACGATCACCAGACATACAGTAGAGCCTCTCCGAGTTTCTTTAGCCACAGTGAAGACTGGTGATGTTTCATTGTAGCTGCAGGCAAACTGACGGAAGGATGCCTGGGCCATGTTGCGGTGAGTTCAAGAGCTTGCCCCCCTGCCTACGAATACCTGAAGGAATTGGCGGAAACAATCTCTGCGTCTCGTACATGGACAAAACGTTGAGAGCATTTGAAGGTATATCATCATTCATCATCTCGTAACCAGTATCACTATACACTATTCAAAGTCCACTGGTGGCAGCCCCCTCTTATCCAAAGCGCTCTGTATACTTCTCTGCATAGTGCCAATTGCATCTGCCCAAGTCACAACGCCTTGTCCAGATTTTGGACTTTGATTATCTGCAGATTCCTGCGGGCCCTGGTCTTCATCAAAAAGCCACCTGAGCCAGCGCACCACAGAGACGGCCTTCTCAATATCCTTCTCTTCGGCAACGACCCGTCGAAGGTAGGTACACAGAACCTCGGCATCCTCGGAATATGGACCATCACTAGCAAAGGCAGAATACCAAGCACCGACGGCGTCACGGAGGTCTGGGAGGGTGGATAGACGCTTGGAGGTGAAGACTGGTCGCTCGGGGAGAGGAGGAAGAGGAAGTCGTTTCTCTACCGGGGCAGGGACAGGGGCAGGCTCAGGTGTATTCCGTTGCTGAGATGTTGGTCGGGAATTTGTTGCAGGGGCGACACGGGAGCGTTGGAGCATGCGGTTACGCTTTTGCTCTTCGAGGACCTCTTGGCGAATGTCTTCTGGTAAGGCGGCCAGGAACTCGGCCGAGGCTTCGAGCTGTTCCTCAACGGCTGGAGACTGTTGTCTAGATGGGGGATCTTGAATAGACGAGACAGAGGTAGTCGCTGGCCGTCCGAAACCGAAGCCCGTTTGCTTCAGAGTCTTATTGCTGGCACTTGCCGATTTTGGAGGACGGCCTCGCCGCTTTTTGGGCGGCGAGACTGGCCTTCTCGGCTCAAGTGATCGTGCAGCAGGAATCGGATTAGACAAGGTGGGGGCGGATACAACTGGGGGTTGAGGTGCTGGTGGCTCAGACGACGCAAGCTGGTTATAATACCCCAAGATCTCATTTCGCAGATCATCTGGCAATGCAGCTAAAGTTTCAGGATCCAATTGAGAGTGAGGAGGGAGGTCTGCGGCGGCAAGTTCTGGCGCTCGACGTGGAGGAGGGCATGGCGACCCAGAACGTGAGTCTTGTCGGGGCTTTTGAGCGACCAGTCTTGATCTGATATCACTGGGAAGTTCCGAAATAACCTTGGGATCCGCTTGGGTTGGCATGATAAATTGAGACCCGGACATGTTCAAGGGCTTGTGAGCACTGTTGCTGAGGATTGGATCGACTTGAATTCGAGTGGATTGGTCCTTGTGCGGACTTTCCAGTTCATCAGGATCGGCAGTCACAATGTGTGGCTTGCGAGATGGAGTCTGCATTTGCTTGCCAGATGGGGACGTTTGGAAATTGAGTTGACGTTGGCTACTCTCGAGGATTGCTGCAGGGCCGGCCTTGAGGGGCTCAAGTTTGGTCATTTGAACCCCGAGGCCGCGTAGATCGCCTGGAGAAATGTTGAAACTCCGTAACATCGAGACGGCTTCTTTGCCCAGGGTGTCAGTTGCATTGGTTGCCACGCCTAGGACAACGCTTTTGTTGAATACATCGCATTTTCCATGGCCGAGATGCTTCACTGGCTCGAGTGGCGCATCCATTGAGCGTCGCATGACTTTGAGTGTGAGCTGTTTGCCCTTGACCAAGTTTTCAACAAGTCTCTTGTTCAGCTCTTCGCAAAGAGATCTGACAAAGTCTTCCGCCTGGCCCTGATTGACGAATCGAATACCCCAGTTGACTTCTGCCGACACGGATTTTCTGATGACTTCGTTGCCAACTTCAGACTTATCAATGCCCCGAGCATATTCCCACATCTTGATTCCAGTTTTCGGTCCCAGGCTGCCGATCAGCCTTTCCTTCGTGAGATCTCTCGCATCCTTCACAAGCTTGACTCCAAGCTCCTCAAGCTTGTTGCTGAGACTATAGCCAACACCCGGAAGATCTTGCATTGTAAGATTTCCGATGAAGTCCAGGACAGCCTCCGGCTTCAGCTGAAACTGCCCAGCTGGCTTTGCCTTTCTCAGGGCGACTTTGGCCAGCAAAATGTTGTTGCCAATGCCCACAGAGACTGCACACCCGGTCTTCCCTTTAACAGAATCCCGCAAACTTTGGGCTATCTCTTCTGCTTTGGCTTGTTCGCGATATATAGAACCCTCTGATATGCCCCTCCCATCCGAGCCACCAGCTTCCAAACACAGAGTAGTGATATCAATGAGAGCTTCGTCAATGCTCACACTCTGAACAGTTCCATCTATAGATAGAACAGAGCTGTAAAATTTCCGACTGGCATCTTCGTAGGCTGGAAAGTCATAGGGCAGCACCTGGAGTTCGGGACACGCCTGCATCGCGCCTTTCATCCACATACCATTTTTTATGCCCCGTCCACGAGCCACATAGTTGCAGCTTGCTATCTCAGAACCCGAGCCAGGACCGTGGGCAATAGCAACGGGTTTATCTCGAAGCTCGGGATGTTTGAGGAGCGAGACAGCAGCAAAGAAGGAATCAAAATCGACGTGGAGTATATATCGTCTTGCACCAGCCACGGGTTTTTTCTGAGCCACAAGAGAAATGGCCTTTTCTTTGGTTGCCGCTTGGAGTTGTGCCTTTAGCTCGGCCTTCCATGTTGATAGATGATGAAGTCGCGATTCTCGATAATATTGTTGCAAGAATTCTGGATTGACGACACTTGCTTTCCTCATTCGAGGATCGGATAAAAGTTGCGCGTTATATTCTTCAGAGGTCATATTTGGGTTAACAGCAATGGCCTGTTCTGAGGGCGACGTCTGCAAATTGCTGTGAGATACAAGTAAGTTGCTGGGCTCTTCATGAGGAATATCAGGCGCTGGTGTCTGAATGTTGGAAGGCGTATCTTCCTTGGCTTGATGAGGAGTGGTGGCTCCATCTTGGCCATCCATTGACTCAAGGCTAGGAAAGTCGCCGTAGTCTGACTGAGTGGTCTCAGTCGACTTTGCAGGTCGTGGAGGAGCTGGCTGCGGTGGCTTAGATGGCGTGTTAAATTCCGCGCTCATAGCTTTAAGTTGAGAATTATACCAACTCGTGCTAGATTGCTCCTTGTAGCCCACTTGTGGACTGTTCGTTTGACTGGTGAAGCGGCCATCATTGAATTTCAGCACTTTCTGAGTCTGGCCCTCATCTACGACTCGAAATTCATCCCAAGGAAGCAGCCGCCCGGCTTTCACGCTTTCGGTTACCCACGCGGGCTTCACAATTCGGTATCGTCGGAACTCTTCGCGTTTCTTTGGAGTCAAAGAGCTAGCGATGATGTGGGTCGCAACTGTCTTGCCATCCAGATATTGTAGGAATCCACCACCATGACTGACAATCAGACGGTGGAGGTCCTGGAGAGAGGGTTGTGTGTAGCCGTTGACGTGCATGACGATACCGCGAAATATCGGTGGACGATCACCAGCTGAGGCTCGAATTTCCGCATCTAGATTCTGGAGTTTGATTTTCTTGCGACGCATATAGTCCCCAAATCCGCCAAAGGCAGATGCCTCGTATTCTTCGCCCCCTTCATCGTTAAAGTCATCTATATAGCAGCTGATTAGAACCTGCTTGAAGATAAGATGGACAGGTTCGGTGCTCACGATTCTCAATACGTTTGCGCACTGCGCTAGAAGTAGCATCAAGACGAGAGCCCATGCTGGGCCAAGAGCACCAACATGACCCTCGGTAATGAGGGATCTGATGTACACGGTGCTTTGGCTGATGCGACGCGGGCGAAGGCAAATCACGCGTCGGCGGCAGAAAAGCGTGAAAAGATCAGGTGACTTAGAGCGGTGAACAGGGCGGTCAATCGAAGCAAGTAGGTGAGCGGTGAGACCCTCTCCAATGATATCATTGGCTGATGAAAGCAGTCAGAAAAATTAATTAAAAAAAAAAAAAAGAGCTCCGACGATCTCTGTTGCTGCGGCTTGGGTCGCATCTTTTCTCTTCTTCATCCACGTCTGTTTTCATCCGGTGGTTCATATTTCTCTCTCTCATACCCTCTTTCTTTTCTTGTTTAATTTGCAAATCTTTTTTCCAAACAATCCCTCAGAATGTCTGCCGTCCAGCCTGTCGCAGTCTACGCCCTCCGGGTTCCTGCCGGTGCTATGGTTCCCGCCGTGCCTAATGCCGCCGCTTCGGTTAGTACAACCCTTTACAGTGAGAGATAGAATGCATACTGACTGTGATTCTAGTTCCGTGTGAGCATGGCTGCCATCGACCCTGATGAGACCCCCGAGTTCGAGGATGGCGACTCCAGCAAGCCCGCCCGCGCTACTCTGAAGATTGTTCGCGCTCCTCCCGGTCTCGACATGGGTGATGAGTCCGATGATGAGGACTACAGCGATGCCGAGGATGACGATGAGGAGGACTCCGATGATGAGGAGGTCAACGGTGGTCCTAGTGACAAGGAGAAGGCCCGCAAGCTTAAGCAGCTCGCTGCCCAGAAGGAGCTCCTGGAGGCCATGGAGGAGGATGAAGAATCTGATGATGAGGACGACGACGACTTCGACCTCAAGGCCGCCATCTCCAAGCTCATCAAGGGCAAGGGCCCCGCTATGGACGACGATGAGGACGATGAGTCCGAGGAGGGCCTCGACCTCGACGAGAGCGTTATCTGCACTCTGAACGCCGAGCAGGTAGGCGTGCTTCTACCCTTTTTGTAAACATGACAGAAACTAACAATTACACAGAACTTCCAGCAGACCCTGGACATCACTGTGTGCGAGGGTGAGACCGTCTTCTTCAAGTCCACCGGTAACTACACCATCTATCTCACCGGTAACTACGTCATTGGCCTCGATGAGGCTCACGACCATGATCACGACCACGACGACGAGGATGATGAGGATGAGTACGACCTTTCCCCCGATGAGGATGAGCTCGACTTGGACGAGATCATGGCCATGGATGACGACGAGAGCGATGACCTTGATGGCATGGAAGACCCCCGTATCACTGAAGTCGAGAGCGAGGAGGAGGCCCCCAAGCTGGTTGAGGCCAAGAAGGGCAAGAACAAGCGCGCTGCTGAGGAGGAGAGCCTCGACGACATGATGGCCAAGGGTGCCAAGAAGGCTGAGAAGGCCGAGCCTACCCTCACCAAGGCCCAGCAGAAGAAGCTGAAGAAGAACAACGGCGACGCCGCCGCTGTTGAGGCCAAGAAGGAGGAGGCCAAGAAGGAAGAGCCCAAGAAGGAGGCCAAGGCCGACAAGAAGGTTCAGTTCGCCAAGAACCTCGAGCAGGGCCCTACCCCCTCCGGCGACAAGCCCGCCGGCACTCTCGGTGTCAAGGAGGTCCGTGGTGTTAAGATTGACGACAAGAAGCTCGGCAAGGGTGTCGTTGCCCGCAGCGGTAACACTGTTGCCATGCGCTACATCGGCAAGCTCGAGGACGGCAAGGTCTTTGACTCCAATAAGAAGGGCAAGCCTTTCTCCTTCAAGCTCGGCAAGGGTGAAGTCATCAAGGGCTGGGACATCGGTATTGCCGGTATGGCCCCCGGTGGTGAGCGTCGCATCACCATCCCTGCCAACCTCGCCTACGGCAAGAAGGCCCTTCCCGGCATCCCCGGTAACTCTAAGCTGATCTTCGACGTCAAGCTCCTGGAGATCAAGTAAATGCCTAGCTTAATCATATATCGTTTGCAAGGGTGTTGTTATGGGTCTGTTTGATTGCATGAGTTCTCGTGATATCCGGCTTGTTTCTTTTCTGTTTTGAGCCTCTCCTAATTGAGGACGAGGCTATCACGAGGAATCTGTACCCCCTGCATTTAAAAAGTTGCCCAAATTTGTCATGTAATGCAAGAACCTGTCATTTGCCTGTTGAGATTATATTTCCCTTTGTAGGTTTCTCCAGTAGGCGCGGTCACGTAGCTTGTCATTTCCGTCGAGGCGCCTCTGCCAGCCTTGGAACTGAGCAGTATTGGATCGACACTTTCCGCTTATAAGCCTGGAAGACGGCAGAAATTTTGTGATTGCATCAAGGAAAGCCGTCGTAGGCGACGAATACCGGATGGAGGGAAGGGAAAACCGAACTAGCACTTGACTCAAGACTAGAGTATTCAGTCCTAAAACGTTCGCTATCATTTGAACTCAGTCTATTCGTCCCGATCAGGAAACAGGCCCTATTGTTCCATGGTTCCACTGTTCCTCACATGCCTCGAGATGGCTGGCGTCAATGGCACTTGCCTCTATATGATGATGATTTCCTTTTGCTTTCTGCAATAGTAAAGACCAACCTCACCAACTTCAAGTCCACTTGTTTAACCTGTTCGTGTTAAGCATCCCCACATCCTATCTTTACCCAAGTTACCAAGCTTTGGATGTTCTCATTACACATGACCTCCGCTCCTTGACCCTTCCTGGGGACCTCTTACAATGACAGTATCCTGTGGGAAGAGAGTGCGAAGTCGACGAAGCGTCTTCGGTCTTTGGGTTCCCAACAAAACGAACAAGGCCGCAGGCAAAATCGATCCTTCTCCTGCGGAGTCTACAATATCCGATAGTCTTGCATCTGACCACAACGCCAGCTCTGCAGCCAGTAGAGATCGCCTGAAGATCCGTTTGACGCGGAGTGGATCCAAGATTCTATTGTTGTTTGGGCTGGGTGGCTCCTCGAACAGTAAGTTTGGGTCTTCCGTGGCCTAATACGCTCCGGATGTTGACGATCAGTCGAAGGTCAGAAAACGAGCGTCGAATCTGTATCATGCGAAGACAGTCATAGCATCAAAAGCCGTCACCTTACATCGCTTCCGGTAACAGAACATGGAAATACCCTTTTCCTGGAGGGTTGCTTGCCAGGGAATGCATCGCCCGGGACCACAACCCCAGTCACCGCACAACCAAAGGTCCAGAAGCCCACCGAAGAAAACCCTGGTCCTAAAACAGGAGTTGAAGTTGTCGCACCGTGCGCTTCTGAAGATGTGGAATGTCAACGCAGCAATTCGAGCGAGCCACAGAGTCCATTGAACACGAAGCTGGTCGATCGACTATCCCAAAGGCTTTCTTCCACATTTGGCCAGCCGACGGTTATTCGTCGTACGCACTTACACTCGAGACCCAGTATGCCTTTTATTGGATCCCTTATATTGAACACACTCAACAAGCAGCACGGCGATGGTGCTGATGACAGCTCGGATCCCTCGACATCCCCGAGCAGCAACGGCTCGCCATTGGGATGTTCGACTCCTCCTACCCCAGTGACATCAGCAGAGCCTTCTGCCTCGTCCTGTAAGTTTGAGGGCTCGCCCGATTTTTCCGCTCTCTCGAATCGTGCCGCTGCCGTGACTTCCACTCTGGACAACAAATCTCCGACTATCACACCCTCGATCATAAGCGTAGAGGCCGCCTCCGTGGCCAAGATATATTTAGAGCTCTATTACAACTCCATTTTCCAAAACCAGGACTCACGCTTGCAGCGCCAGCATGAACTTGATCAGCATATCTTCGCGTTTCAGCTTGCACCCGATGAGCAAGCTCAGGCCAGACGCAACTGGGCACTCCAAGAGAATGAATATTTGCGACAGTGCCGAGCTTTGAGAACCAGTAAGAGGTGTTCTCATGATGAAGGGGCCGTGTCGATTGCTGGTTACGAGGTCATCAAAGTCCTTGGTAAAGGCAGCTTTGGCGTGGTTCGCTTGGTTCGCGAGAGAAAGAGAGACAGGGAATTAGTCGCAGAAGAGGTCTTCTCACTAGAAAGGAGCCTATCCGTCTCAAAAGCTAGGTCTCACAGAATGCTCAGGTCTGCGGTGGAAGGAGCCAAACACAGTAAACGACGATTCATGACCGGAGAAAAAAAAGAAGTGTACGCGATGAAGGTGATTAGAAAGTCCGACATGATTCGCAATTGTCAGGAAGGTCATATTCGAGCGGAGAGAGACTTCCTCGTTGCAGCCGGAATGTCACGCTGGGTTGTTCCCTTGATCGCAAGTTTTCAGGATGGCACTAATTTATACCTTGTTATGGACTATATGCTTGGTGGAGACTTCCTCGGGTTACTCCTTCGCAAGGATATACTTCGGGAAGATTGGACCAAGTTTTACATTGCCGAGATGATTCTGTGCATCGAAGAAGCCCATCGACTTCGGTGGATTCATCGTGATATCAAGCCCGACAACTTCCTCATCTCTGCTTCTGGTCACTTGAAAATCTCCGACTTTGGTCTGGCCTTCAACGGCCATTGGGCTCATGACCAAACTTACTACCACAACCAACGATACTATTTGGTCGAGAAACTCGGCATCAATGTCACCGGCGATACCGAAGACCAAGCACATGCCGCAGAGATGAGAGAGTTTTCCGACATAGGCTCTCACGGGATAAACGAGCAGTCTAGCTTTCAAGTCCCCTCAACGAATCTTCTGGACTGGCGCAACAGCAAATGGAGACGCAGATTTGCAAAGAGTGTGGTTGGAAGTAGCCAGTACATGGCGCCCGAGGTCATTCGAGGCGAGATGTACGATGGGCGATGTGACTGGTGGAGTTTGGGCATCATTATATTCGAGGTGAGTCACATCTAATCTTAGAGTATACACTTCTTACTCGTTTTGTGCAGTGCTTGTACGGCTTTACGCCGTTCGCTTGCGAGAATCGCCATGACACCAAGATGAAGATTCTGGTAAGTTGACCGAGAACCCGAATGTAAGGGTAAAAACTAAGAATCGTTCCAGCAACACAACAGAACCCTGCAGTTCCCAAGAGAGAAGCCAACGGACAAAGTGGTGTCTCAAGACGCCATCGATCTCATGGCACGAATTCTACAGGAGCGCGAGTTCCGACTCTGCTCTCAGAGATACCATGCCAATAATGTTTTGACTGGCCGGTCTGTCTCCGCTCAATTTCTCTACTCGATGGATTCCCGGCACATGAACATTCCCAGTTACTATGTCTATCCCAATGATGCCGCCGACATCAAAGCCCATCCTTTCTTTAGAGGCACGCGGTGGAACGAACTTCATCTGACCCAGCCACCGTTGGTTCCCCGTGTCAAAGACTGGGAGGATAGCCGGTATTTCGATGATTGGAATGGCTCTGGCAACATCGATGAAGCATCCGATGACAGTGACGCACCAGAAGCTGATGAGGGCCTCAAAGCAAATTCCGATGGTACAACTGCAATGTCTCAGGGTCGCCAATCTCAACATCTGCCAGACCCTCTGGCTTCTGAGGAGCGCCCAGTCCCGGATGGAGGTCCTGTGGAAGTAGAACAGCCCGACCAACGACATCCAGAGATTGCATCGAGGAAGGAGAAAAAACGACCTCGTGACAAAATCCTTCGGGATAAAAGAGTTGGCCGAGCTGCACTTGAGATCCGCAAGCGAGGTGCATTCCTCGGATATACCTACCGACGACCGAAAGGTCCGGCCATGGCCCTCAGCACTGACCGTGGACGACAGCTATTTGCGAGAGGTCAATTGGGAGACATATATTTTCCGTGAGGTGGCTGCGAGAAAATGAGCTTTGCGTCCCCAGGTGCGACCTCACGGCAGTCCTTCACCGGTCTTCATCACCACCTTGCTTATCCATATACACCCTTTGTTTCGCACGACTCCCCTGTACAAACCTGTTTTGCTTCTACCTGAACCTTCTGTACCCTATTCCTACAAATCCACTTATTACCATGAACTAACATGAACTAATTCAATGACTCTCTGTCATATTCATCATTATGTACATAAAAAGAATCCGCATGAGATGCTCAACATGCCACGGCACCAGGACGAAGCTGGTCATCAAATAAAAAAATTAGAAACTTGAGTCGCAAAGAAAATTTCCAGTGTGAACGCCCCAGGAGTATTTCATTTTGAGAAATCATTGCGATGACGCTTGTAGAGAAAGTCGTGGGAAAGAAGACCCAACGGGGGAAATATAGTCGGATCAGGGGTATCAAATGTAAGGTAAAGCGGATCTTTAAATCCATATGCCACACCAGCTTAGAGTACAGGCGCACTCATCGAGAAAGCCGAGTCCGTCACACGATCTTCGGGTTTCATCGTACCATTAAGCAAGGGACAAAGCTTCTTGTTCGTCTTGATGTGACCAACTTGGCCACAGTTGGCGCACTTGCGCTGAGTACCAGCAGGTTTTCCATCGGCAGGAGAATCGCCAGGGCGAGTAATGCCCTTCTGCTTCTCGCGAGCGAATCGGCGCTCTTTGTTGCGATTCAGACGGCTGAGCTCGGCTTCAATCAGCTTACGGTTGCGAGCGTCCACTTCGGGATCACCAGTTGGTTGGAGAGACTCCAGCTTGGTGGTGAGGGCTTCGGTGCGGTGGCGGTGCTGCATGTAATGTCTGATGACGCGGGGGTCCCAGACGAGTTGTTCTTTCTGCAGAATTTCACCGTTTGGAGCCTTGAACTGGCGGGTAATGCGCAGGGCCTTGCCTTTTTGGCTGGCGAAACTCATGCGACTGTACTGACTGGTTGTCTCGTCGTCGCCGCGTCTGTTGGGTGCCGGGGTGGGTGCTTCAGATCGTGGGGTGGGCTTGTTGAATTCTTCTTCCTCGCCCTGGTCGATGTCGCTCTCCTGGTCGGAGTGCTCGACAGTGGATGACAGACTAGCCTTCTGCGCATCCCAGATCCGGCGGATAGATGTCTCGTATGATTTTTGTTGGCGGGCAACGTTGTAGCTGTGGCCGCCGAGTTCCTTGAGACGCTGTGCATCCAACTTGTCTTCCACACTCTCACCGAGGGCCTTAAATCCACCCTTCATGGATGTCTTGATGAAATTGAAACCCTCGCCACGGCCGGTAGGATCACCTTCACCGTGAAGCTTCAGCATGGCCTTGCCCTGCGATGCTAGCAAGAAGTTTCGGGTAGCCTTCCAAGGAGCCATCTGCTGTTCAAAGCTCTCGCTTTCCTCATCCTCTTCATTATCTCCACCTGTCTCGGCATCATTTCCAAACCCAGTGTCGTGGAGATGTTGCTGACCAACTTGCATCGATTCTAACAAGCAGACGTCTTCAGGTTGAACCCAAGAGCGAATAGTGTCTTGGTCGGGGAGGACAGGGTCCAAGGGTTTCCAATATTTGGTATCCTTGTCGTGTTGGAGGAAATCCTTGACTTTCTGTCGGTTCTGCATATCAGTGGTACCGGGGATGTGGGCAGTAACGTCACTGATAGCGAGCCTTTCATCGGCACTCTTCTTGAGCAATCGGTAAACAAGCATCTTCATCCGATTCTTCGCGACGGTGGTGACCTTGCGCGAGTGGGGACCGGGGATGTCGACGGATGGGAACTGCTGTCCCGCAACAAAGAAGTTTTCAATGTTGCGCACGAAGTAATTGCTACCCCCAGCCCCGGTGCTATTGCGAATGACAAGGAAATCGTTTCCTTTGGCTTGGTGGGAGAACAAGGGTGCTCTGTACATAGAGTTGGAGATTGCAGGGGTGATCTCGCCGGGGTCCACATGACCGAAGATGGAGAATGGACTCTTATCCTGGGGAAGCAAGACAGCTGTTTCTCCAATTTCTGCCTTCGGGCGGGTTGGATCATCGGGGTTCTTTCGTCGGTAGTAATTGATGAAACGGTTGCACATGCCAAAGTTGGAGAGAACGAAAGGCGCTTCTTCGGAATATTCAACGAGCAACACATTCGAGTTGTCGGCCAGAGACAATGATTTTGTGTTCTCGTATAGGGCCTTGGCATCTTTGCCCTTTTGATGCTTGCGCTTGATATGGGCAGGATTTTTGAACCAAGACGTTTGTCCGACACGGAAGGCCAAGGCCGGACGATGAAAAGATCTAGCCTCGGTCTTTCCTAGTTCTGTCTTGTAGTATGGCCACTGCAAGCGTAAAGCTGGCAAAGCGTGCTCGAGGGTGACATTGCCAAGAGTCGATCGAATCTTATTTTGATGGTTCTGCTTTAGCATGTCGTATGCTGTATCATTTGAGATGTTGTATCGCTGGGTGAGTCGGCGAGTAACGTTGACGTCCATATCTTCTCTGGAACGAAGAAGATTCTGTCTTGGTTTGTGAACAGCCGCGTCGGGTCTGAGCTCCTCGACAAGAAGATGGGGGTCATTCATATCAATTGTAACCTTCTTGGCTATCTGCGTGATCACTTGTTCAGGGTCATCCAGTAGCGGTATATCAAGATGGGCCAGACTGATGACGTCCATAGGAGATGGGCCAGTCTTGCGCTTCTTGGATGGGTGATCTTCATCATACATCCAATCTTGGTCGTCCTCAAATATTGCGGACTCGGCCGGTGCAGATGGCTTCTGCTCTTTCTCGGTGGAAGGGTCCTCGTCTTTGATATCCCAGTCTGCGCAAATAGTACGAAGGTCTTGCATGGTAAAGCCACCTGGAAGCACATCTTCAGTGTCTGCACCGCCCAATTCGAAATCTTCCTTGGCATCTTGTTCCTCCTCTTCTTCCTGGGTAGCCTCGGTGATCAAGACGACACCAAAAGATTCATGGTCCAGTCCACGCTTGTTCGGCTGGCCAGTCCTGAACACGCGCTCCTGGTCAGGAGCCAATTCGATATTGACCTTGGTAGGTAGAACCGGTTTAGGAACTTTGAGGGGCTGCTTTCCCAGGAAATAAGCCCTTTTCTGTGGGATGAGCTCCAACCAACGCGGTAGCGTATCACGGTCGAAGCTGGGAAACAAAGAATGAAGAAGCTCCTCATGGTTTTCGGGTGGCGCGGGTACAGTGTCGGGTCCGGCAATTGATGACATGGCGAACAGCTGCTGCTGGAGTTTCCAAGCACGGAGGGTCGCCGGATCCATCTCCTCGGACTTGACACTGGCGTCATCCAAGAACTCGCTGTCGTCAAGAGCCATCGGTTCTTGCTGATGTTCCGGAGCAGGAGGAATAGGGGGTAGCTCGACAGGTTGATCTGTTAACGAAGGTTCCTCATCCTCGAAAAGACCATGCATCTCATCAGCCTGACCAGCAGGAGAGGCAGCGCCTTCACCGAAAAGATCATCAAGGTTGTCTTCCTGAGCCTGTACTCCCTCGCCTTGATCACCAAAGATGTCGGCGTCTCCGAAGTCTCCTCCCCCATCCCCGAAAAGTCCAGCATCGTCATCATCTTGAAGGTTGGCAAAAGGATCTTCGTTGTCGTCGGTAGGCGGAAGACGCGTCGAGTCGGGGACAGCTTCTTCCTCCGGGAGTTCATCGTCGTCAAAATCTTCGTAGTCGATTGCATCATCTGCTTTCTCTCCCACTTCCAAGTCACGCGACAAGAAATCGAACTGCGGGCCACCATCTTCGTAGTTGTTCAGCTGTCGCATCACATTTTCGAATGCGTCATCCGGCGGGGCCTCGGAGGCCGAGTTCTGGGTAGCGTGGGGCATTTCGAAGGTGTATACGGTGAATGAACTGAAGGAGAGTAAAAGTGAGACCAAGGGCTATATCGAGGGTCGGTCTGAACAGGCCAGACGGAAGCGGGCGCAGGCCAGGCAGGCAAAATAACGTGGTTAGGACGCGCTCATTTGGGACGTTGTGCTGTCCACCGATTTTGAAAAAAGAGCCGCCCAGCCGAGATCGAGAAAGAGAGCGTGTGTAGGGCGACAAGTGATTGAGGGTCGTTGGATGGAGGAGCGTGGCGCGAGATGGCGGAAAAGGCATCGACTACGCTAGCCCGATTAGGCAATCAGCTTAATGCTGTGAAGACAACGAAGTATACTCCAGCCAGTTACGAAACAAGTTTAAGTAGAGGTATTCATGAAAATGTAGATCGCTCAGAGGCAGAGAGAAGAATAAAGAAATTATTGTACATTAAAATCGCCGTAGTAAATGCACAGCGCTTTGCTGTGGCCTTCCATGCAGTAGTGCATCACCATTGCCTTTTTACCATCAGGGACATACTTTGCCAGCTGTTTCACATCCGATGTTCTAGGAAGAAAAAGAGCTATATGCGGGGTGAGAACTGAATACTCCTTGTAAAGTGTTTCTAGTGAGTATGGCTCCATGGTGCGGAGATTGAACACTTCATCAGATCTGTATCCCGGACCTGATATACATGGGTCAGCGACATCTTCACATCATGAAATGAACGAAACTTACCACCCCAAGGAGGACTAGCAAATATTACACTGTAAGGTGCCAAATCTTTGAGCTGATTTTTAAGAATCTCGAAGCAATCACCTTCAAACCAAGTGATCTGCTTGTCAACGCCATAGATCTTAGCATTGTGCTTGGCGCATTGAAGGACAGCCGGGTTCTTCTCAATCGCATAGACTCTTTTCCATTTGCCTGTCAGTGCGAAAGCAATACTGTTCCCTCCTGCTCCTGCAAAGGCATCAATCAAAATGCTGCGCCCGGCCGGCGCCGCCTCTGCCATGTGTTCTGCTATTTTGCTGTTCAACGTGTAAGCTAAATGAATCAGGAAAAGAAACGAAAAAGTGACTAACTTGGCGACTGGTTCTGCAGTGACACCAAACCAGGCATCGTCTGTCAGCCATACTCCCTCATCGTACTTGGTGAAGATGCGGTGACGCTGGTTCCAATAACTAGAGAACAAGTCAGTTCTGGCCGGCGAGATCTTAGGAGGCTCTTACTTCTGAATATCCCACGGAACTTCTTGAAGATTTTCGTAATGATGCACCTCTGGAGGTGCTTCCTCCGAGTCCGCCATAATGTCGAATATGCAGGTGTGATGTAAATCGCAAGTCTTCGATAAGTGATAAATGCGATATTGTTTGTTGTGTTTGCACCCGTGTGGCCAGCTCGCATGCTCGGAGCTTGAAGTCAACAACATCCCACCTTACTACACCTGTCGCCAGAACCTGATCGGTCGTCACAATGTTCGGCGCACTTAACCGATTCATGAGCCGCTTGGACGGTGAACCCATCCAGCAGCCTCGGAGCGGACCGAACGATAACGCCTTTGGATTCCAAGTCCTTCGCAACAAAGACGCCGAGATACCCTTGGAGCCGTGGTTTGATTTTATTGTTGGAATTAATGGCCATACAATTGTAAGCTTACGGGCCCAGGCATTGAATAACCTCAACAGCATTACTGATACACTGTGCAGGAAGATCCGGACCCGAACCTCTTTGCGACGGAAGTCCACAATTGCGCCGGTTCGAGCGTAACACTGGAAGTCTGGAGCGCGAAGGTAAAGGGTGTTCCTGGAGACCTAAGACGAGAAAACCCTCTAAAGCATGAATATCTGTAGGGCCAACGAACACATACCGTCAGCGTCCCCATATCCGCAACCAACCCATCCCTCGGCGTCGCACTACAGCTTGCCCCCCTTTCATCCACACAGCACATTTGGCATGTCCTCGGCATTCCTTCGCCCCTAAGCCCGGCCTACCGCGCGGGCCTGCTCCCGCATTCAGATTATATTATTGGAACACCAAGTGGGACATTACGAGGGGAATCGGCCCTCGGAGAGTTGGTGGAAGACCACCTCAACCGCACTTTAGTCTTGTGGGTATACAACAGCGAGTTTGACGTTGTGCGTGAAGTCGAACTCGTGCCTACTCGAGGCTGGGGTGGTGAGGGTGCTGTTGGTGCGGAACTAGGCTACGGCGCTTTGCACCGACTTCCCGTGGGTCTAGGTGAAGAGGTGGAAGGACCTGGCGAGGTCGTCTTTGAAACGCGTGAGGATAGCTCTGCCGCAACATTCCCAGGTGCCAGTGGTGTCAGTGCGCCTGGAGACTTCTTGGTACCTGCAAACATGGTCGCTCCTCCACCGCTCGCCTCACAAACCAGAGTGACTTCTCCCGGGGACAGCCGCTCACCGGCAAGCCGTCGTTCAGCAAAGGCGCGGGCCGGTGTGTCACCCAACAGGGCATTCGATGATTACTTTGCCGAGGGAGAGATGAAGAGTAAGGAGCACGATTATGCGCCGTCACGGAAAGGAACACCTCTCCCTCCGCCGCCCAAGACTGGGGTCTCGCCAGCTGATTTGGGGACCGCAGTCCCTGTCACAGAAGCAGATGAAGGTGCACCAGGGCCAACACAAGAAGAATAATACGCATGACTTTTCTAGCCAAATTTCATGTAGAGAATGACAAGTTGCAAACAATATATCAACTGGAATCTCTTTTAATGTATCGACTGCTTTGGCTATGGGTCTATTTAAAAAAGCCGTGTATATCTGTTCATTGGTTGCCTCCGACTTGCTGGGCATACCGACTGTACATCATATCATAGATCTGCAGATCCTGCTTGGCATCAGAAACCGTCGATTTGATGGGCTTGCCATTGACCAAGGCTTCATATAGCTCTTGGAGCTCAGCCGTGTATGCATCCTCATACGAAGATAGCACACGGCGGTGCTGAGCCTCTCCTCGCTCATTTACTTCATCGACCTCTACATAGATCGGAAGTCCCTTGACATAAGGACTATCATACTGTGCAAGGAGTCAGCAAGATGTCAACATTGAAGAATATTGGGGTTGCATACCTTGATCGTAACCCTCTTCTTAGCACCATAAACAGCCATATGCGCATCGAACATCGGAACCTCATCAATACCGCTCTCATAAGTTGTCGAGAATGTAGAGCCATCCGCGTTACGGAAAGTCATCATGGCAGTATAGAAAGGGTCGTTGACGGACACGGCTGCCACGTCTTGAGGAAATCCAAGGACTTCGCGCATGAGCGAGATATCGTGAGATCCCAAACTACCCAAGAAACGACAGTATTTCTTTTTCTCCTCGGTGATAATCTCATTAGGAAAAGCATCGGCAAAAAGGGCGTTGAGACGAGCGTCTCGTTCCTCCGAAGCTTCACGCGGGTAGTCGGAGTTTTTGACTTGGAATGTACCACTCTGGTTAACGAAGTTGGTGTTCGGACCGCTGAAGTCGCGGACGCGAGCATAGAGGATTTTGGGAATCGTCGCGATCTCTCTCTTGAAAGCTTCCAAGAAACTTGGTGCAAAGCGACGCATATACCCAACGAAGACGCGGGCACCGTTAGGAGCGTTCTTCTCGGCATCAATCACTGAGTCCAGAGATGGCAGAGACAGCGTCACTGGCTTTTCAATGAAGACGTGCTTTCCGGCTTTCAGACTGGCACAAGCTAGTGGAGCATGGCTCTCATCGGAGGTAAGGATGAAGACCACTTCGACATTGGGGTTGTCGATGACTTCCTGGGGCGTCGTGGTCTTGTGCGGGATGTGAAACTTGGTAGCACAGTGGTCCACTGTTTTTGCGGACAAGTCACAAATAGATTCAATTTTGAAAAGATGCGTAAGAAGTAGCAGGCACGGTCCATGACACACTTGAAAGACTTCCTATATCATCTTGTTAGCCTGCTCGAATAGCTCGAGAGGTGAAGTGGCATACCCCCGCACCGATGATTCCCAATTTCAATGATCGAGACATCGTCTGAGACTCTCTGCGAGGCCGACACTTTTTTGATACTTTGAAAAGCTCGTGGACTGATCAAAAAGATGGTAGTCAAGCTTTATCCTGTGTGCGCGTTGAAGTAAACTTGGTTTGGACTCGGTTTCGTCATGCTATTTGAGGTCGCCCATGTGGGGCACGTGCTCGTACCAGGCCACGAGCTATTTAGCTATGAAAACGAAGAAACTCGACTTAAAATCAAATTGTCTAAAATCGGGGCATCCAGAAAGACATCTTTGAATCTGACTGGTAGTGGCGTGGGCACTGTATGTTGGTGGGAACGAATCCAGACATTTTTCTACGGGGCATTACACATTCCATGAAGATTTTGGTCAAACAAAGGGGACGTCCGGATTATACTTCGGATCTACGAGTTCTAAACGTACATATGCAACAAATGAACACCCCTAACCATGGGTAACAACAGACAATATCAAACCAAAGCTGTCTAGTGACCCTTGCTGACCAGCTGCTCAAGCTTCTTGCGAGCCTCACCGATCTTATCCTCCATCATCTGGCGACCCATACCGCTGTGAGCGATACCGGTGTACCAGATGTGCTCCGCCCGCTCCCGAATAGCAAGGTGCTGGTTCGCAACAGCGGGGAACCGCTTCTCATACTCCCAGGTCAGATCGGAGACATTCCGCATAGTCACGGGCAGGAGAGTCCAGGCAGCGACAGTACCGAAAGCGAGGGGGGACAGGGTGCGGAGGAAGACGCCGCGGTTGCGAGACACAATGGAGCCGGCCATGGCGGCAACGACGACGTAGATACCGCCGGGGGTGAGGCGCTCACCAGATTCGGGGGAAGGAGCGAGCGACGCAATGGTGTTGGTGAAGGCATTTTCGATGTGCAGGGCCCGTGACAAGAAGTCGTTGAAGCCGTTCTCCGCGGCAAGGGAGTTCGAGTAGAGGAAGAGACGGGCTTGCCGGATCTGAGCGGTCAAGATGTCTGTCGGAGTCGGCGATGAGGGCTTTGTTTGCAAGGGCGCCAGGGAAAGAGTCTGAGTCTGGGGAGTCGGGGTCTCGGGCTCAGGCACGGCCGCGGGCGTGGGCTTGGAGAGTTCGGGGATGTCAGATGGGATGTCGTCGTAAATGGGTTTCCTCTGTTTTGGGCAAGCAGTCGTGTGTCAGACCGGGTTTCTCATCGCGTCGCAGTAGTATCAGAATGGATTTGGAGTATCTAACCTGGCTCGGCTCCTCAGCAAAGGCCGTCTGCTTAGGGTACAGAGCCATGCTTCCAGCGAGGAGAGTGGCTGCGATCGGAGCCACAGCCCGCTAGGGACGAGTCAGTACACGATTGATGGGTCAATTGCATCGGAAACTTGCGCAACCGGAGATGAGGAAAAATACCTGGTTCAACATCGGCCGGAACGACATCCTGGGGTTGTGGGGTGGAGGAAGCAGGTGGGAGGTGATTGAGGATGAAGCAAAGTCGGGTTCAGGCCAAGACGGGAATTATTCGGCTCGGCGGAAATCCAAGAAATCTCCGTCATCGCCCGTCTCCTTCTCTCCACGTTTCTTGCCCCAGGTTTCCTTTTGCTTGTTGGCTTTTGGGAGGGTTTCTGATTTCTTTGCTTATACCCTTCTTACAATGCTACGCCCTCTCGGGCGCCGGCCGTGGACATGCCGCAAATGTCTGCATCTGCAGTCACGAAATTTCGAGAGCGCCGCATACCCTGCTCCCCGAGCTCACGTCGACTATGTCCCCGCTGACAATACCGCACCGAAGAAGAACGCCGACGATGATACCCTGCGACGTGTTTTCGACTCCCAGCCATTCTGGAAAGAGTTCTCACATCCGCGCAGCTCTAAGGTTCCAAAGCGGGCCGGATTGGTTCAGAATCAATACTTGACGAATCCAGATGGCTTCAGGGCGTTTGCCAACGTGTCACTACAGAAATGTCAGACGATTGTGGCGAAGGTCTTAGCGGCTTCGACTCTAGAGGAATACCGGGGATTGGCAAGGAACTTGGACAGGCTCAGTGATCTTCTGTGTCGTGTGATTGACCTTTCGGATTTCATTCGGACGATTCATCCCGATCCAAAGATTCAGGAAGCTGCGACGCAGGCGTACGCACTCATGTTCGAGTATATGAACGTACTAAATACAACTACAGGCCTTCACGAGCAACTCGGCAAGGCCATGGCCAACCCTGAGATCACATCATCCTGGACCGAGGCGGAGACGATCGTGGCGGAGATTCTCAGGAAGGACTTTACAAACTCTGCGATCCATATGCCGACAGATGAGAGACAACGCTTCGTGAACCTTTCGAACGACATCAGCCAAGTTGGCTCCAGCTTCTTCAACGGTGCCGAGCCGGCTAAGTCCCAGTTGGTATTCAACGCGAACAGCCTCCAGGGATTGGAGCCAATGGTGGTTCAGAAAATAAAGAGATGGAATAACAAAGCACCGGTGCCCACCATGGGTATTGTTCCCCGCCTGGTGCTTCGGTCTGTGCGGGAAGAGTCGGTCCGGAAAGAAGTGTATCTTGCTAGTCGAACATCGAGCCCGCGCCAGATCCACCGTCTCGAGAAGCTTTTGATGAAACGATCTGAATTGGCAAAGCTGTCTGGATTCAACAGCTTTGCCCAAATGACACTGAGCGACAAGATGGCCAAGACACCGGAGTCGGTGTCGAATTTCCTGACCTCGCTCATTTCAAGCAACCGAGGACCTGTCAGTGAAGAGCTCGCCCAGTTGCAACAAATGAAGGGCAGCTCGGCGCTTCAGCCCTGGGATCATGCCTATTATGTTCATAAGCGCGTGCTGGAGTATTCCCAGTCCCGTCGTTCTCGTGAATTGAGCGCTGTCCCCGAGTTCTTCTCCCTGGGAACGGTTATGCAAGGACTTTCTCGGCTGTTCGATCGTCTGTACGGTGTGCGTCTTGTGCCCCAAGAAGCGACTCCTGGTGAGACTTGGCACCCCGACGTGCGTCGCCTTGATGTGGTGGATGAAAATGAGCAGCATATCGCCGTGGTCTACTGTGACCTATTCTCGCGACCAGAAAAGCACCCTAACCCGGCCCATTTCACTCTGCGCTGCTCGCGTGAAATCTTGGCCGATGAGATCGCAGAGTGTGCCTCGATGGACCAGTCGGCGCACCCGAACGATGGCATGGCGACCGCGGTGGATCCGCGCACGAAGACACTGCGTCAGTTGCCCACGATCGCCCTGGTTTGTGATTTCCAGGAACCATTATCGAACGGCTCGGGTCGCCCAACCCTATTGAGTGAACAGAGCGTGCGTACCTTGTTCCACGAGATGGGTCACGCCGTCCACTCTATTCTAGGCCAGACTCCTCTCCAGTCCATCTCTGGAACGCGTTGCGCGACGGACTTCGCCGAGCTTCCCTCTGTGCTCATGGAGAGCTTTGCCACTGCACCTGAGGTGCTCTCCCTCTATGCCCGACACTGGCAAACCGGAGAACCCCTCTCCGAAAGCATGATGCGCAGCATGGAGATGGATCGGCACGCACACGGCTCCATCTACGGCGCCGTTGAGAACGAAGCCCAGATTCTCATGGCTCTCGTCGATCAGGCCTACCACGCCATCCCCTGTGACGATGCGATCAAGGGCGTGGACACTACCGAGATCTACCACAAGGTCTTCTCCCAATACTCCAGCTTGCCCGATCCGGACAATGTCCGCCCGCGGACCTCATGGCAGGGCTTCTTTGGGCATTTGTACGGCTATGGGGCTACATACTACAGCTACATCTTCGATCGCGCGATCGCCAACAAGCTCTGGCAAGACGTGTTCGATTCAGGCAAGTCAGCCGTGGACCGAGCCGCCGGCGAACGCTACAAGAACGAAGTCCTCCGCTGGGGGGTGGACGCAACGGCTGGCAATGCGTCGCAGGCGTTTTGGGAGATAAGAATCCCTCGAACGCCAATGGTCGATTGGTGGAAGGCGGCGACGAAGCCATGCGTGAGGTCGGTCGTTGGGGTTTAGGACGCGACGGCATCTCCGGATAAAATAAGGAGAAGCTTCTTTGTACCCTCTTGTAATATTAGATGATATCCAACATTAACTATAAATTGAATCTGGGGTTTAGACCCTGGACAGCTACATCCGGTGTCGTTAGTCTTGAAAAACAGCCCGTATCTTGGCAACAGCAAGACCTGCAACGCTCGCCAATGTGCATTTGAGGGCTTGTCTCAGACTAGTCTGTAAAGCCACGCCTTAACGATTGGCGCAAGGCGACGCGGAATGTCTCACTCTCTTTGCTCGCGTCTGAGCGCGATAAGACTGCACCTTTTCCATCAACATAGTAACTACTTCGTACTTCATACCTAGTTTAAATTACGAAATCCTAACCATTCATAGAATAATGAAAGAACTAGAAGAGCTGAAAGCTAGACACGAGACAAAACCGGGCTCGCTTGGTAAGACATCTGCCCTAATCGTTCGCGCGCCACCATCCACTGGCTGCATGGTGGCTGCTGTAGTACTCCCCGATGTAAATGGCCAAGCGGAGACTTGCGCGGGGCACCTGATACAGGTTCCAAGGTTCCTAGGCTACCTGCACCTATTGGCTTGGAGCAAGGCATCTGGTCCTAAAAAGAAGGGTTCGCGTTTCGCAGGTTATATAGTGTTCCTGCTTCTTCTGCAAGGCTCGTGCCTACCACATCACCTACGACCAACGGCCTATTTCCCTTGGCGTGCGTCAAAGGTTCTTTAATTACGGTAACATCCATTTCTATCACGAGCTTCCTTTGGGATTCCCTTATTCATACCTCGGAGGGTGGTGTCGCCAAGGCATGGGTTTTCCGTAACTCCAGGGTTCAAAATGTCGGATTCCGAGCTAACGA
The DNA here is from genome assembly GCF_028827265.1 of Penicillium atrosanguineum. Classification (NCBI taxonomy): domain Eukaryota; kingdom Fungi; phylum Ascomycota; class Eurotiomycetes; order Eurotiales; family Aspergillaceae; genus Penicillium; species Penicillium atrosanguineum. The sequence continues at coordinate 2,157,310 of NW_026623139.1, read as the reverse complement.
TAACTAAAGGCAATAGAGAGACATAAGTACCTGGGGTTGTCCCCGTCGGAGTACGGAGATCCTGGGTGATTCATCTGTCGACTCTTTTCATTCATCACCTATTCACACCTGGGCATTTGAGCAATGTCATATACCGCATGTCTCCACAGCCCCGATCATTGTCTCAACGACAATGTATCTGTTGGCTCTAGCTCTAGCTCCTCCTTCACCACTGCATATCCATCTCTCGGACCTTCACTCCAGCTACGCCGCGTTAAGACGGTTTCACAACTCACAAGGTGGGCATCAAAGAGGCTGTCCCGATCATCCCTCAGAGGTATCGCCGACGGAACAGAGCTGAGCGAAAAGAACCTCAACAATCTTAACCTTGCGATAACAACGAGCGCGGATAATACTTCCGAGACCAACGAGAGCTTTAATTCGGCCAGGCGCTTGCTGCCTAAGTCTCCAACCAGAGCATCCAAAGCAATCAACACAATCGCAGAGGACTTGGAGTCATCACCAGACCAAACACCCGAGAAAGCACAAGACATCCGACTGCGCGATTCCTATTCGGCCTTTTGTGAGCAATTCACTACGTCAGGGCCACAGAGGCCGAAAAGAAAGTTCGATATCTCCATGGATATGCTCGAGGCAGAACAGGACTATCTAGCCGACGCACAGCCCAGAGTCGGTTGTACCGACTCGTCCAACAATGACCAGAAGGAACCAGCCCCCGAAGATCAACAAATCGGTTCCAAAGCTTTGAACGGAATTATACAAGACAGAACAAGGTCATATGAAAACATCTACTTTGGCCAAGACAATACCCCTGCAATCATTCACCCTCGGCCACCACCCCATATCATGACACCATTAGTATATCAAGACATGCAGCGCGTTGCACTTGAGCGTAAGCTAGCACGAAGACAGAAAGTACTGGGACCCATCAGGTCTTTGTTTTCGAAGGGGCAGCCGTTACGAGGACAACGGTTGGATATCGAGACATGATGTCGACGTTGTTGACTATTTAATCAAGTACATAATTTAATTCACTTACAAGAAAAAAGAATGGGGCGTGATATTAATAGAATCTATAGTGTACATTGTGGTCGTGGTATCAATGGCTATGGTACCAATCGAGTGGAGTAAGTGAAAGCACATGAGTGGTGACGGAGGTTGTCGATACTCTGTCAGGGCTCTGTCAGGGCTCTGCTAGGGCTTTGTGGATGGTCTGTGGATGGTCTGTGGATGATCATATTGTCTATCCTCTTTTCCATCACTTATGAGCTGTAGTCTACATTTACCTCCGATGAATGCGGAACGGCGTGGAATGTCGGCAGTTTCTTTCTTACGCTCGGGGTTTCCGTATAGTATGCTAAAGTTAGAGTTGTTGAGCTACTTAGTATAGCCAGGATGAATTGCATTTTCACTTTTCACAAAGGCGAGGCCGGTGCTTGAGTCACAGCTTCTCAGGATTCTGTGTTGTCAAGTCTCGTACGCAGAATATTCTAAAAGTCGGAAAGGAACCTACTCCACTTCACATAGCTCTGCCGCAAGAAACTTGATATTGCCTTCACGCTCATAAATCTATCTCATCGACGGTCCGAAGATTTGACAGGCTATCGATATCCATACAAGTCACCTGACCTCTTCATCAGATTGAGCAGACGCCATTCTTTCCTCGTCGTCCTGGGTAAAAGCAACCAAGATCCTCTTTGCCTCTTCAATATCATCCGTCTCCCAGGGCTTCAGGCCGAAGCAATGCATGAACTGAGTCCATCCACCATAAGACTTCACAATCGCCCGTTCAGCGGGGGTGCACGGCGGTGCTGTGGTAGTGTTAGATAGGAGCGGGTCATGGGTGATTACAGTAGGGCCTACCAAGCGCGTCAGTAGCAGGCATTTCGATGATATCACAGGGGTGTAAGCGGGAGAATGCTTGGGTTTATTGAAGATAAAGTGAGGTGGAAGTAGTTGTTGTGAAGAGGTTGGAGAAGATGAAGTTCCTAGATCTGAGTGTTGGAAGCGGGACCCCCGCGATTCCACGCATGGTTACCCCTCCATGAACCCTTGAACCCTTTACTTCAACTTACCATAGAACTTTCTAGTGACAGCTTTAGTGAATTGAGACTTTTCTAAATCGCTTAAGAAATAAGGTTTAGTCTATAGATGAGAGCTATACCATGTGACTGGAATACGAGGCGATACCGCTACGGCATAAATATAAAGAACCAAAAATTGGAGTCTGTATCAATACGCCACACTAAAGTCACGAGGTCTGAACTGACTATATTCTAGGACTATCGCTTTGCATCAAAGGGATTTCCGCATTACTTTCACCCAACATGCGGGACGAGTGTATACGCACACGAGCCGAAGCTTCCGAGCAGCAGCATATCATGGCCGTTAATGTACGGAGTCTTGAGCAAACCACTTGCAATTTCCCCTCTAACTCATTCGAGGTTCGAACCTTGACAGATGTCAACATCAAAGCACTTAAAACCAATAAGCACGACGGAGGTGGAAATTAGAATAGTACAAAATATACTCAACAACCAGCCCACACAAAATATGCAGACCACGGTATGGCATTAAGCAATAAAACGTATTAAACATGAAAAGCCGGATAAGAAAGTCCAGGCATAAAACAGGGTATCCTGGGTCCTATTACATACAGCAAAGCCAAGACAGAATGAGTGAAACAGGATCTAATAAATAAAGCTCATGCAAACGCTAGCAACGGGTGAACAAGTGCGTTCCAAGTGCGAACACGGGTACTACCGTGCAGAGGGAACCTCTTGCTGACCGCGACTGCTGTCCGATTCGGGGGCGGATGCGAGCTCAGGGCGAGGAGTAGATGTGAGGCTTCGGGTGTCAGGGGTAGCGCGGCGGGAAAGTTGGGCCAATTCGCCGATGAGTCTGCATGTGATAACCGTTAGTAAAGGGGGATGGAAAAATATCCGGGGAGCGGGTACTGACTTTTGGTGCTCGCCGTACCACTCGTCGTTGGAGGAGCGGATGTGCTTAATCTGTTCCTGAATGCTTGCCATCTACGGAGAAGATGAATTAGTTGTTGAACATATAGTTTTTCATGTAAATGGGTGAAAGTCGGGCAAATATGAGGAGTAGGAAGACTTCAAACGGGGATCTCCCACCGTTCCCTCGATGGATGAACCAAGGTCAAGGTCCTCACCTTCTGTGGCTGGACCTCCCTCAGCTTTCTCTTCGCCCTCCTCTGCGGAGGCCCATTTGCTGGCATCAAGGCCAGACGAGGAGGTCTTGTTATTGGACGTCTTCAATGCGGCAAGTTCGGCCTCAAGCTCACGCACGCGGCGGCGGCTGCCGGAAATTGCAGCATCGACATCGCCAAGTTGGTTGAGGAGCTGCATGTTCTTGTCGATCTGCTCGCCAAGGTTACGCTCGCCAGCGGCAAGCTTCTCTTCCATGATCTTGGCGGTGGCTCGGTACTCTTCCAGCTCTTCGCTGGAGTTGGTGTGCTTCGTCTTCAGGGTCGCATACTCCTCACGGTACTGAGAAAGCTGCTTCAGAGCAGAGTCCAACTCCAATTTGTTACTGCTCGAAGCGGCGTCAGATTTCTGCAGGTCTTCGACCTGAGTGATAGCTGCGTCATGCTTCTTGCCGAGCTCGGCGTGGGCAACCTGGATCCTGGAAATCTCGGCAGCGTGCCTCTCCTGGAGCTCCCGCGAAGCAGACACAGCGGTTTCTTGAGCCGTAGCGTGGGTCTTCTCCGAAGCGATCAGTTTCTGCTCGAGCTCTGCAATAGTCGCCTTCAAGCCATCGAGAACAGATGTGTCTTGAGCAACAGCCGTAGCCTGAGCAAGCTGTTCGCTGACGCTAGCCAGAGCAGCATTGTGAGCTTTCTGAATCTCATCAATCTTAGCATTATGTGATGCCTCAAGCTGCTCCTTCACACCAGCCACCTTGGTTTCCTGGAGAGTCAGGAGCTCCTCGATAGCCTTGCCATGCTCGGCATCAGCGTCAGCCGCTTTGGAGATCTGGACAGCCTGAAGCTCAGTCTGTAGCTTGGTCTTGGTCTCCTCGAAGCTCTGCTGGAGCTCGGAAACCTGCCTGGTGTGAGATTCTTGGTCAACCTTGCTTGAAGCCCGAAGAGTCTCAAGCTCGGCTTGCAGTTGGGCCTGGGTCTCAGCGAACTGCTTCTGGAACTCAGAGGTCTGCTTCTCACGAGATTCGGTGTGAGCGGCAATTTCCTCAGCATGGCGCTCCATAGTCGACTTCAGCTCAGTCTCAAGCGCCTCAACACGAGGGGCATGAGTGGCGTGGGCAGACTCGAGTTCCCTGTTCTTTGAAACAAGATCGTCGTGCTTCTGCCGAAGCTCATCCAAAGCACCATCCTGAGAGCCAGAAGCCTCCTGCTTGGCGCGCTCAAGTTCAGCAGTGTGCCTGACCTTCAAGGCCTCTAGTTCCTCGGCGTGCTTCTCAGCAACAGAGTTGGCCTGAGCGGTCTGCTCATCCAGAAGTCGAATAGCCTCGGCAGCCTTGTCTTCCAAAGCCTTCATCTTGCTATCCTGCTCCTTCAACTTGCTGTCGTACTGGGCGTCCTTCTTCTGGAAATGACTCTCAACATTCTCCAAGCTGGTGTGCAGCTGCTCAGCCTCGGACTGCTTGGCCTGAACTTCCTGCTGTAGAGCCTTGATTTCGCCAGATCCAGTGGCCAGCTGTGTCTCCAGCAATTCAACCTTGTGGCGAAGAGCATCAATTTCTCTAATCGCATCCTCCTGAGCAGACGCCTTGCCCTCCTCAAGAGCGGTGCGGTAGTCAACATGAGCCTTCTCAGCTTCCTCGAACTTCGTCTGGAGAGTCTTGAGCTCTGCCTCATGCGCAGCGGTCAAGTCTGCAATAATACTCTCGTGGTCACACTGGGCGGCAGACTTGGCAGCCTCCAATGAGTTGCGAAGCTCCTGAAGCTGCTGGGAATGCTCGGTGCCAGTAGACTCGGCAGCAGCCTTCGCGAGAGCAAGTTCCTCGGCGTGGGATGTAGAGAGAGAGCCCAACGTGCTGTCATGCTCTGCCTTGAGGTTCGCAACCGCGGCTTCGTGGGAAGTCTCCAGCTCTTTCAACTTGGAGCTAAGGTCACTGGTAGCGCCATCCTGGGCCTCTTGGAGATCACCCTGGAGCTTCCCAAGGGCCTGCTTGAGGTCACTAATCTCAGTTTCCTTCTCAGCGAGCAAACTTGTGATATCCTCGGACTGCTGGGTAGCAGACGCGGCCTCGGCAAGCTTGGCTTCCAGCGAAGTAATCTGCTCCTGCAATTCGGAGATAGAGGTGTTGGAAGCCTCTTTGGCGGCATTGATCTCTTGATCCTTAGCGGTGACGAGCTTCTTGGCTTCGTTATTCAAGTTATCGATGACTCGATCACGGCCGTTTAGCTCGCGCGTAAGGCTATCGACAGCTAAAGCCTTGTTCTCCTCATGACTAGCCTTTTGCGACTCGAGTTCCGACTTCAGAGTGTTGATCTGCTCTGTAAATGCAGTAGCGGCAGCCTTGTGATCCGCGAGCTCCTTCTCTATGGCATCCAACTGAGCCTTGTGGGTCTCCTTGAGGTCCTCAAGAGCGACAGCGGTCACGTTGTCGCCAGAAGCAGAGGCAGACTGCTTGGCCTCCTCCAACTCCTTCTGAGACTTTTCTTCAAGCTCTTTACGCTGGAATTCGGCCTCCTCAAGACGCGCCTGTAGGGACTGAAGTTCCTCCGCATGGGCAGAAGCCAGTTTCTCAAGCTCTGCCGCGTGCTCTGCACGGACAGACTCGGCGGCCTCGCCATCCTTGGCGACATCCTCTCCAGAGACAGACAGCTGGCTCAGCTTCTCGTTCACGGACTCAAGCTCGACCTTGAGGCTGGCAACGGTCTCCTCACTCTCCGTAAGCTTGGACTGGAGAGTCTGCAACTTCTCCGAATCACCGGCACTTCTGGTCGCGCTGGACAGAGTGCTCAATCGCTTCCTAGCAGGGTCTGTCGACGAAGAAGACGTAGTTGGCCGAGCAGTAGTAGATGCAGTTGAGGGGCGAGTCAGAGGCCGCGTCGCAGTAGTAGATGTGGCTGTTCGGCTGGCAGGTGCAGTTGCAGCAGTGAGTCGACCCACGGGCTTGCTGGTAGAAGTAGCGGTACGAGAAGCGGTGGTGCTAGTAGCAGGCTTCTTCTCCAGACTTGAGCCAGCGACACTCGATCTGCGGTCCAGAGTTGAGGAAGTTTTCAATGGGGCCCGAGAGGAAGCTGTGCCGGCCATAGACATGCGCTTGGCAGTGCTCGAAATACCACGCTTCTCATCACCAGAGCTCGCAATTGACCGAGGCTTCTCGTCCGCAGAGCTGCTGACGGAAGGTCGGGATCGATGAGATGAAGCCGTCGACGAACTCAAAGGCTTCCGAGTGGCGGAGGTTGTAGTCGGCCGAGTCGGGGGCTTGCTCAGTGAGCTCGTAGAGGAAGTCGGGGCCCGCGTGGTCGAGGTCGCGGTCCTTGACGTGGCCGTCGAAGAGGAAGTGGGCCGTTTCGCGGCCGTGGAGCTTGACACTGGACGCTTGGATGCGGAGGTCGTGCTAGGGGAAGTTTTAACCGGAGATGCTGGGGCGTTTTCCTTGGATGCCTCGGGGCTAGACTTGCTGGCATCTTCGCCGCCCGAAAGCATTGACGAGTCCACTGGAGTAGCCGGGGGTGCGATTTCGACATCCTCATCAACAGCAACATTCACGGGTTCTTCGGTAGACGACATGTTTATCAACTGAAGTAATTAGGGTAGGTGAGGTGTTAATGCAGACAGAGGGACAAGTGTGGGCGCAGAAATCAATTGTACAGAAAAGGGGTCTAAGAAAGAAGAGATCAATTAGCACCCGACACACAAAGACGAAGATATGGGGTGTTGAAACGGCTGCCATGCAGGATATTATATTGAGTCCGAGCACATCCACAGGGGGCCATGCATGGGTATACTCATGCAACTTAAGCTCCGAAGCTCCGTACAATCAGGAATTGACAACACCAGCAGAGCGGATACGATCTTCCGGCAAAAGATGTGGCAACTAGGAAGGTATCCAGGGGATAACACCGTAGAATAAGATGGTTTGCGAGCCTTTCGTCCGATGCCGAGGGATTGGGTTCCAAAAAAAAAAAAGGGAAGTACTTACGCGCCACGCGCAGGTCGGAAGCTTCAGGGGTTCGAGAGAGAAGGTTCTCAGCAAAATAGCTGACGTTCCACCAGAATGGTGACCAGGAAACAAAAAAGGAAGTAACAAGTGTCAGAAAGGGCGCAAAAGATGCCTGGATGTAAAAGTAAAGAGGAAAAAGGAGAGAAGCGGGAAAAGCGAAAGCGGTGTCTCGGAGGAGGAGGGGGGGATCGCCGTTGCTCCATGCACTGCGCACTGGTCTCATGGTCGCCTTAACTATATCCAAGTCTCGTTTCTCGTTTTTGTAGTTGCTCAACTCTCAAGATTGACAATAACCTTTTGTCTCATACTTTCTAGGTACTAGCTGTGGCCTTTGTGCCACCCAACTATACCGCTCCATCATAAGGAGGTCTAACGTGTCGATCTCATTTAAACTTTTGCCCCGGATTCATTTGCTGCAGTCGTATAGTCTGCTGCATATCCCTAGATTCATCAATCTTGGGGTAGATATGCACTTCTCAAGTACGATCCTCCGCAAAACGCGGTGTGCGAACCCCTGAAATCGACCTGACGTGCCTTTGTTGACCAAAACAATATCAATCCATGGTTCATGCCTCTACCCGAACCATCGGAACCAACCTGGCACGGGAATCCGCCAGATGGAATTTTATACAGCCTGACCGAGAAGATAATCTAAAGTGCCCTCTACACTTGGTTCTTCAGCCCTTTTTCGACATTTTTCTGGGCATCACTCTCTAGCGCTCTTTTAGAGCGTCTTTTGTTTCTTAAAATAACCCTCTCAATGGCTTTGAATACCTCTGATGTAATCAGTCACGGCTGCCTAGGTAGAACCATTTGCATTATCTTCTTGGTCAGGCTGTATCAAGATATCAACTATTTAGAAGTGCTAAAGCAGAGAAAATAAATCTTAATTCAGTCTACGCGGTAGGGTATATAGCAAATAAAGAAATGTAAAAGACACGCCTGCTTCCAGATATCAACCCTCCATCATTCTCAATTCGGGGAGGTGTATGAACTTTCCTCTAACCAAGGATATTGAGGGAGAACACCATTTTGGCGAGCTTGTTCTAACAGCCTCTTGATCTCATCCTCCAGATCCCCAATGGTCCGCCGAAATAGTCGGTGCCCCAGGTGACGTTTAATCAATATACATCGATCATCTCCTATAGACGTGATGGATGTTAGACCAGTCGTATTTCACGAGAAAGATAGCCGAGGATACTGACCATTGTATTGCTGCAGTCCTTCAATAAGGGCCAATCCTTCCTGTCGGGTCCATGGCTCTTCTCGTTTGGAATTCACACTGAAGATAGTGGACTCTTCGCTTGGGGTCCGAGCGTGCAGATAGTTGAGAATACGTCTCAACGGAGGATGAATGGGCCGAGTCCAATCAGACGCATTTTCAAAATCATCTTGCTTAACTAGATATCCCGATTCGACCGCCTCCCTGGTCTTCAGACCGCTTTGTATCAACAAGAATAGAGTATCCTGGAGCTGAGCACTTGCTGATTCCCCTAACATCCGATACAATTTGAAGCCGTACAGGATCAGAGTGATGACCCTGGGTGTGATGTACGCTTGAAATTGATCGATCAGATATGCGCTTGGCTCATCCTTCGTCTCCCACATAGCGTAGCGCCTCAGTCGCACAAACTCCAGGAATAGTGAGTCCTTGAGATTTCGGAGATCCTTTTTGAGATCGAGTGATAAATACTTTGTCTCCACGATCTCCTTGTAGATGTGGCGAAGCTCAGTAACTATGGCAAATGGAGCACTCAATTCATCGGGTTTTGGTCGCGTAGCCTGTTTCCTTAACCATTTTGCTTTCTGCAATATGACCTGCGATTCATTTTTCAAATCTAACATCTCCATCTCCTGGTCGAACCACTCCTGTAGCTTACGGCGGTAGGCTCGGTCAATGTCTGTTTCGGTTTGCGTTTGTTCATTGAATTGTGAACTCAGAAGTTGTGAATCGAGAAGCTCTTGGACTTCGGGGCTCCCTTCAGCTTGATCTTGATCGGGCATTTCATCATCGCTTCGAATTTCAAACTGGTCGAAAAACTCGTCTGGAAGAGGATTCGTTGGCTGGGTGGGTGCAGGTCGCGGTGTCTCTGGGATGGAAGGAATTGGAGAGGAGCCAGGCGCGTCGTTATTGTCCCCGTTCGCGTCGCGGTCTCCAGAGGAGCGGCTCATGCTTGTGATCGGACCATCACTACCTAGTTCTTCCGACAGTCGGTTGCCAGTAGATTTATCTTTGTCGTCCTCACTTTCTTCATCTTCGCTCGACTCTGCGGCTTCGTCTGACGGCGCATCCTCCTCCGGTGGCGCGTCGTAGTTTTCTTCATTGTAGGATAGATCGGGCTCGGGTGTCGAAAGGCGATTTTGTTGGCTCCGAAGACCACTGCGAAGTGTCCTCGAGGGTGTTTCGGGTAATTCCGCAGGTTCAGGCGAGGCGGGGACATCGTAGATGTTTGCGCGATGAGTCGTGTGTCTTCTTCGCGGCGCTTTGCTAGCAGTGGCAGGGCTTTTCTGGGTCACCGGATTATTGACATTGTTGAGAATGTTCCAAGGTTCGGTCTGGCGCACTCTTCGCGTTCTAGCGGGCGCCATCGCGTAGATTGAGGGTACGCCTCTGGGAGCGAAAGCAAGGGACGCGGAGAGCTGATAACGTAGCTCGGGGGTGGAGAACCTCGGAACGTCGTCATCCCGCTTTCCCCTCCAGCTTCAACTTCCCCTCCGTTCAAACTTCACATTCAGTATGGGTACGGACGGTCGAACAATCCGTGTCCTGCCGACATTGGACCCTTTCACTACTCACAATTTTATCGCGCCCGTCAAGAAAATCTACGAGGGCCAAGATGTGTCGACCTTCCTCACCTCCAAAGCCTACACGGACATAATGACCTTTTTGCTCCAGTTGAATCGGTCAATGTTCCCTACGAAACTTCCCGACGGTACCGTGCAAACATGGCCATTGGGCACAGAGGACGTGCAATTCTCTGCCCCGGTCCGACAGCTACAAGGCCTTCTTTCAAAGCTCGAGGATATTGTACAGGAGGTTCCGCCAGACACTGGGCCGAGGCGATTTGGAAATATTAGCTTCAGAAAGTGGCACGAAGTGTTGGAGAGCCGGGCGTCTGATTTGCTTCGGGAGTTCCTGCCCGCAGACCTCTTAGATACGCCCTCTTCCACGGCCGATGGTCCTACCGCCGAGTCAGAGTTGAAGGCATATTTCCTGGGCAGCTGGGGCAGTGGTCAGAGATTAGACTATGGGTCTGGTCATGAGCTGAGCTTTCTTGCATTTCTGGGCGCGATGTGGAAATTGAACGGGTTCCCCAAAGCCGACCCTGGAGTCGAGGAGAGATCTATTGTGCTTGGCGTGGTTGAACCGTGAGAAATTCTGCAAAACAAGTGATCCGACTCATCTAACTAGTTTCCATAGATACCTGGAACTTGTCAGACGCCTGATCAGAACATACACCCTTGAACCTGCTGGCTCTCACGGAGTCTGGGGACTTGACGATCACTCATTCGTTCCTTATGTCCTGGGATCAGCCCAGTTCTCTCCTGCCATCGATGAATCCGATCCCACCCCCGAAGAGGGCTCATTGCCCGATGCACCTGACCCGGGTGGAATCATCAAGTCCAACATTGTGGAGCGAGAGAGGAAAACAAGCCTATACTTCTCGGCCATTGGCTTCATCTATGATGTAAAGAGAGGCCCATTCTGGGAACATAGCCCAATGCTTTATGATATCTCAGGCATCAGAGCTGGCTGGGGAAAGATCAATAAGGTGTGTCTTATCATTCACCTGCTATATATTCCTTCAAGCTGACGAATATCTGTAGGGAATGGTCAAAATGTACAACGCAGAGGTCCTAGCCAAGTTCCCGGTTGTGCAGCACTTCCCCTTCGGATCTCTATTCAGCTTCGACCATGATCCTAACGCTATTCCACCCCCAACGACTATTCATGCAACCTCCGGTCCTCAGGGACGCCCGGCCGTTCCCGACGCTGGCCACGCTCCTGCAGCTCGGCCGACTGTGGACGCAGGGTCTAAGGCACCTTGGGCCACCGCGGGAGCTGGCACTCGGGCACCTCCGATGGGGCCAACAGCAGCGCCGTGGGCTACAACAAGGCCAGGCCCGGCATCGACCGCAGCGCTTCCAGATACTTCACGGATGCCTCCAGGACCCATGGCCCCTACAAGAGCTCCTTGGGCAAACGCGCAGGCCCCGCCTCCACCCGGCGGCGATGCGCCCACCAAGGCCCCATGGGCAAAATGAGATGATATAGTGATTGATACCCAATCTAGCTCGCAGTGAGCTGAAAAAAAGAATACATGATGAACGTCTCAAATAAATTCTAGCGCTATATGGGGTATCAAACATATAAACATTTTGTAGTAGTGATTTTCGATTACTCGGTGTCGGAGGAATAGCTCACCAGTGCCGCAGCTGGCGTTGCCGAGCCAGTGGATGGTCTTTGTTTGTCGGTGACTGTGGTAGTCTGTGCTGAACTGCTGGCATCATCCTTCGATGTCGCCTCTTGGTCGGTTGCTGAAGATGGCTTCTTGCGCTTGATACTTGGCCTCCAAATATCCTGATCATCTCCAACATCGTTGAGAAAAGGATCCACAGCAGCGCGCGTGTTCCCCTTCAATTCATTTCGTAGGGATGTCTTGCGTTTTTCAATCAGATCAGCCGTACGAGTTCTTGAAACGCCACTCTTGCTCTTGCCGCGCGCTTTAATGCCAGGCAAATCCTTGACGATTTTGTTTTCGAACATAGGTCGAACTCGAGTCGCACGCGCAGCCACATCTCCCAAAGTTGCCTGATCATCCCCAAACTCGATCATACCCGCCCGTTGACGATCTCCGTCAGTCTCATCAACAAGATCAAAACCAAGACTCATCTTATCCTTCAAAGCCTCGCGGTTCGCCTCCAACTTCTCAAGCCCCTTCCTCTCGGTTCGAAACGAGCGCCGTAGCCGCTTCGACTTCTCATAAGGATCATCCCAATCCCTGCTCTGGCGCTCCTGCAACTCCAATATCCGAGTCGCCTCCGTCCTCGCTCGCTGTTTATCCTCGATCTTTCCCTCAAGCTTCGCGAATGGATCTTTCTCAGCCGGATCCTGTGTATAACCAGGTCGAATGGCAATTTCACCAGGTTGCAGTTCTCTATCTTCCCCCGTATCTCGTTTCCGTCCACCTTCTACTACCACGTAAGCTGTATTTGCCGGGTCTGTTCGGATCTCGATCCATTCTCCACATACAGTGTGTTTCATGCGGAAACTGTAGACGGGAGTGGAATGGTAGTTGCCGACTTTCTTCTTCTCAGCGTTGAAGCGCACACCTTGACCGATTATGACCTCGTTCGGTTTGCAGTTTGTGCACCATACTGCAAATGGCATTTCAAAGCGGACGATTAAGGCGCCGGTTGTTTTAAGGTGGCGCGCGCGCGCGCCAAGGGCATGCTTGCCGGCTAGCTTGTTCGCGGACGTGAGACCTTCTTGGTCCGGTGGGACGTACCTGCCGAGTCAGTCAGTAATGAGATATCTCGAAAGTCAGGTCTTTTTTTATTGAAGCGACGAACCGTCCCATGTCTGTCGTTCATGTTAGCTGATCACTGTTGCGCGATGGCGGGGTTGCGACTTACTGAAGCCCTGCATCTTGATGGGTGGCTGTCGAAGCCGAATGGATGTCGCTAAGTCGAGCAGATGTGATATGAATAGAGCACAAGACCGACTTGAGCCCTGTAGAGACTATTGACGGCCTGCGCTCTCAAACGGTGCGCTGCCAGCAGAGACAACTGTCAGAGCTCACCACCACGGAATCTGCGATCGGATTTAACGGGCATAAAATGGCTTACTCAGCACATGCACAACCCAAAAAAACCACTGCGTTATGAGAAGAAATGTATTGTCTGATATGAAATTGCATGAAAATCGGTAAGATTATCAAAGATATTTTAAACAAGTAGAGTACCACCATTGGACTCAATGACACTGCCCGTAATGAACTGATCCTTCATCAAGTAGATATAGCTCTCCGCCAGATCCTCCGGTCTGCCAACAGTGCCGGTAGTAGATGAAGTCTTGAACATCTCCAGCATGCCATTCAGCTGCTCCTGAGGCAGCCAACCAAATAACTCGGTGTGAACTGCGCCAGGCGAAACAACGTTGACACGGATCGGCTTGAGGTCCAGAGCCAGACCTCGAGCAAGACCCTCAACAGCAACACTCACAGAAGTCGCAAGAGACCAGCCAGGGGCAGGCTTGCGACCACGAACACCTCCAGTCATTGTGAATGAGCTTGCAGGCGACTTCTCGACGTACTTCTCAACGTACTTGGCCATGACGGCCGGCGCGACGAAGCGCACGTGCATGCTCTTCTGGACTACCTCTGATGTGACATCAGACAAGGGAGGCAATGACAGAGCATCACCGGCGGTGGTGACAATGTGGTTCAGCTTGACAGTGCCGCCGACAGTAGCGACCTGAAACAGAGCTTCAAAATTGGCATCGAGGTTGGCGGAATCGGAAAGGTCGCAGACGTGGGTGGTGATGGTCTGCTTTTCGGTCTGGGTAGGGTAGGCTTCCTTCAGACGAGCAACGGTCTTGTCAAGCTTGGACTGATTGGAGCTAGAGATTACCACGTTGGCTCCGTGCTCGATAGCGGCTTCAGCGACGCAGAATCCCAGTCCGGAGGTTCCTCCAAGGATCAGGACCCGCTGCCCAGCGAGTTTGTTGGTATATTTGAGAGACGGCGAGGCCATGGTGTGTGATTCTGTGATGTGTAGTGACAATTGATGCTAGTAAACTATGTCTCCAGGCCCTAGGCTAGGCCCATTATATAAGTAGAGGACATAATGTTGAAGATCGCCCGGAGATAAAAGTTAACTATCTTCAAGTTCCACGATTAACTCCGTTGTGGACCCTCACTCGATGCCATAACCTGCAACTTGCCCCGAGTCCGACGTCTCTTCTAGAAGATTAATAATGCCTTTTCATTGAGGTAACTCATTGGTTCTCGTCACCCCACGCGGCTTTTATGCCTGCTCTCCGGGCCAAAAGTTGTGCCGTTCAACCGTGCGGAGTAGTTTTCGCCCTTTTCCGAAGCGCTATAATGCTGGGATTTTCCATCAGCAAAGATAGCCTTCACTATGTCGCTTCCGCAATGACAGCTGGAACAATGACTGTGAAGTCAATTTTAAAAGTTTATAGTCGACTTCCAATTCTGGTGTGTTCTCTGTGGAACTCCACACATATGATAGCCGATAGATAGAAAAGCGTCATATTGAATTTTTTTATCCGGGTGTTCCGCAAAATTTAGGCCTGAAAGGGATAAACGCAGAAACAATTGAGATTTCGGGTCGAAATAAGTCTCAAGATATTGGGTACTTAGCGCCCGGTTTAGCCTTGGCTAACTTCGTTTAGTCTCTGGATTGTTTCCATCAAGCAGGAAGGAGGATGAAAGGAAAGATAATCATCATATTAATCTTATTCTACTAGTTTGAAAGTCTTGGAGCGCAATGATACCTTTTCAAGAGCAGTCTGAATTTTGGGCATTTGACCGGATTCAGTTGCGTAGTTCAAAGGAGTATACTCACTTTTGTCAGTGAGCTCCAAGGTGGCTCCTTTATTGATCATCCATTTCACGAGGGCTTCATTTTTGTGAATGACAGCAATATGTAGTGGGGTTCTTGCGTGGTTATCTTTTAAATCAAGTAATTGTTCCATAGCCGGCAAGGATTCATCAGCAGACAAGATATAGCTAATCCTAGCAAGAATATGAAAAGGCGAAGCAAAAATATTGGACTTGAGGAACACATGTCTCCCTAGTATGAATTCATGCAACGTAGCGAAAGAGAAAGCGCCCAAATTGTCGTTGTTGAACCTGGACCTATACTCTGCAACGGCCGTATTGAGGATTAGCGCGGTTATAGCCTCCTTTTTGCAGCGCAGAGCGTAATAAAGCGCATTTTACCCCTCAAGATTCATTGCATGAAGATCAATCTTCCTGGACTCAATGAAGCGAGTCGCAATATAAACCTGGCCTGTCCTGATGACACAGTGCAGTGGATTATATGTATAGAAAACCGCATTCCAGTAAAATTCAGGCGATCTATTCAGGTCGAGAAAAAAAGCAACCAAGCTCGTGCTTGCTTGGTAAGTTGCTGAATAGACAAGGCACCGGAAGACGTCCGTAGGTATCATTGGAGGGTTGTTCTTTGCAAAGAAGCTCTTGAAGTCCTCGCTGTTCGAACTGGCAATTTTCTCAAGAAAAGGAATAATCTTGGTGTCGTGAATATTGATGTATCCTGAAAGTTACAAAGTTTTGACTTCAAAATTGTCACGGCTGATCGCAAATCTCAAGGGAGTGAAATTGCCTAGTTCTTGTACATACTTGGAGATCCCCTTGCACTGGAGAAATAGCCTGACTATTTCTTCCGATCCATTGGCAGCAGAAAGATACAATGCCATTCTCCACCTAATATCTAAAATACGGTTGACATCGAAATCGTTCGAGCTAACAATGAGTCGTGCGATGGTCATACGACTAGTCTCTATGGCCCATACCAAGAATATATGTTGATCTAGATCCATAGTGATAGGTGTCAAGGCGTCAGGTTGAAACAGCCTTGTGAAAAGACGACCAATTTCGATAGGCAAAGGAAGAGCTTCGAGAATGTGGCATGACCAGTACATCATGGCATATTGACGGAAAGTAAACTTTTTCCTGGTCCCATGAAACTCATTGCGGGCCTCGGCAAGCGTTTGGGCAAGGCTGAAATCGGAGTTCGTTTTGCTTCGAAGAAGTTTCAGTGCGATTTTGGTGATGCGATCGGAAGAGAACTGAGTCGAGTGCTCATGATGATCCCCGTGAGAGCTGGACGCGACATGACTTGTGGGATAACTTTTGTTGACAACTGACGGTCAAAAACGGAGTAGTTGAGGTAGGTGATCGAGGTAAATCAAAGGGGACAATGTGTTCAGATATGTGACTTCCGAGAGGTTTCCCGATTCAATTAATTTGGCAATTCCGCACACAACTTTGCACATGGTGACCAGTATCCAGAACCCATAGCTCACTGGTCTCATACCACGATAGATGCTTGCCATGTGGTTATATCCAATCTGGCAGTCAAATGCCCCTGTCTATACTGGGAAGGCTTATTTGAAGTGCTGATAAGTATGCCGTCATACGAAGTTGAGCTACCGTGTTTAATTCGTGCTTGCATGATAAATGACGGTGACGCTTACGATGAAATGATGATTGCAATCGGATGTTTCTATCGATACATTGCGCCGATGCCTGAAGTGTGCAATATTTTGGGATGTTTCCTAGCTCCATGAACCTAAACGAGCCCCTACTGCTATCCTCCTCTTCAAATACCCCTTCCAGCCATCAGTCCTATCTTTTTGGTCTCTGTACCTCACTCCCTTCTAGCATTCTGTGCTATCGCAATATTATCTGTCCTTGTCCTTGTCCTGACTTCTGCCCTACTTAATGTCGGCCCTTGAGACAAATGTAATGAAAGCGAAGAAGTATGACAGGCTCCGCACATTCGCTGACTGTAGAAGAGAGGGCTAATATGTACGAGGTATTTAGGAAGACAATCGAATATATCAAGGCTCTGCCAAGAAGGACATCACAGTCAAGACGGGCACTGAAGCTCCGAAGTCGAACCATCCTAATAGAGGCCGGAAATCAAATCGGAATGAGAGAAACCAGAAGCAACACCCTGAAAGAAGCCCCAAAAGAGACAAAGTATGCTTGCCCTGCTTGCCAAGAAGAAATGCCCGCTTCCAAGTCTTTGCTCAAGAGGCCGTGTGGCCATCGCTGGTGCAAAGACTGCCTACAGCGATTAGTTGAACACTCTACTACGAATGAATCGTACTTCCCACCTCGTTGCTGTGGCCGTCGGATCCCACTTGGGTTCTTGAGTGGAATAATAAGCCCCGACTTGGTTCAGCGTTACAGGGAAAGAAATCTGGAACGCGACGCGTCGCGAACGTACTGTTCCTCTCCATTGTGCTCTATCTATATTCCAGTCGAGAACATTCGGAGCCACATTGGCACATGCAAAGCTTGCGGTAAAAAAACATGCACTCGCTGCAAGCGCAAGGGCCACAAACTGGAATGCAATAGGGATAATGTTTGGAGATTGATCAGAAAAAAGGGATGGCGGCAATGCGGGGGTTGCCGTAATGTAGTAGAGCGAGTAGGAGGGTGCAGTCATATGTGGTATATCGGCCCCAACGAAGTCGAGAATTACGAATGCTAAATCTTAAATTTTCAGGTGCCGATGTGGGTATACATTTTGCTATGAGTGTGGTCAGAAGAAATGCGGATGTCGTTAAAGGGGAGGAGAGACAGCTACCTCGGATCCCTTTCGAGTCGGGGGTAAACAAAGAACGATGGATGGATGGATCAAAGTACAGAAATGGGTACGGACCAGTGGAGTCCTGACAGTTAACGCACATCCCCTTTGCTAGCTTAAGAACAGGAAATGGACGATTGCTCAAATTTAAGATCATCCCCTAGCCGCGCCTGGAAGACACAAATCGCCGAAGCAGCAGCTAAGAGGTGCCGGATATATGACAAATATAGACTATTGGCGCTAAAATGATCAAACTATTGATCTAAGGATATTTTGAAAAGTCCACCGGCAACCCAGATGCCATTTTCCCAAATGGAACCAGTGGACAGGGGGGACTTGGGCCGTGACGTCGGGCCCAGACTTGGAGGATTCTCCACATTCGCACTTCAAATCTCAGAAAAATGCCTTTGTCGACCCACATCGGCCAGGTACCCGGAGGCTTTGACATCATAGCTCCATCCGGGCTCTGATCCCTCGTGCTTCCCTGCCAGTGGCCCTGAGGATCGCCCGATCGATCTCAGATCGGCCATGCAGTCTGGATGCACGCGCCGATCATACTTGCTTCGCCGCGTGCTATACAATCCATTCGCCCGTTACAAACAAGGAAACCGTGGATGAGATTCGATAAGTCGATTAGCACGGCCCAAGGGTCATGCAACCCCGTCATGGCCGGCGATCATGTCGTTTTTCTTAAAGAAACTGGTCCCCGAGGTTCAACGTGCGCACACATCTCAAGAATTTGCGCATCGCCATGGACATGCCCGATATTTCAGACAACCGGCCGGTCAGAGGAGGCTCGTCGCTATCCTTCTCGCCGACAATTGTACTGGATGAGACCATCGACACCAGGTCCGAGTACAACCAACAGCTCGACACGCCTCCCAATATACCCCAAGAGCAGTTTGTGCCCGAAGACCATAAGCCGAGGGAGACACTCGACGAACAATGGTTAGTGCGAAAAGCGCATCGGAAAGCGAGTGCGGGCTAACGAATCAGTCCCACCCCACCGAATGATTACAACCCGGACGAACTCCGATCACATAGCTCGGATATAACGCGCCGTCGCAATTACTACGTGAACCAGTTGCCTCTTCTTCAAGCGACGAATCCCTATGATGGCTCCGAACAATTTAACCCGGTCAATGAGGAGCACGAAGATGGGTCTTTTGATCTCGTTGCGCCCTACGAGGGCGATGGAACCCCACTCCACTCGCTCGAGCGCCAAGCAGATGCTATGTTCTGTTCCGAACATATGTTGACGATCTTGACCAATCCACCCTATCTGGCCCGCTTTCGAGATTTCCTTGTCGCCGAGCGGCCCAAGTCAATTCCCGTCTTAACCTATTATCTCAATGCGAACAAGGCATTGAAGGCGCTCCAGTATGCCAATTCCCTTGTTCGGTTGTCGATTGATGTGCCAACTGCCGGTATCAAGAATTCAAAGCAACTGGTTGGCGACACTGCAAATGTGGCGCTTGAGGCTCGTGTCCAAGATGCCCTTGAGGCCTTGACGGCGGAGGAATTGCCTGCGTTCATCACTTACACCTGCATTAGCATCACCAGCAAAGTCGTCGAAGAGCGCGTGCGAGGAACACTCCCGGAGAAGTTCCAGGGCACATCCGATGCACTCGCAGAGGTATTCTGCTTGACAGACCCGTCTCGCCCGGATAACCCAATTATCTTTGCCTCCGGAGGTAAGTGTATAGAACTTGCTTATATCACAGTAATTGGAGCTAACCCTACGTTCAGAATTCCATCGAACCACGCAATACGGCATGGACTATGTGCTCGGCCGCAACTGTCGGTTCCTGCAAGGCCCCAAGACCAACCCAAACAGTGTCCGACGTATTCGTGAAGGAATTCAAGGTGGACGCCACCACTCTGAACTATTCCTCAACTACCGTCGCGACGGCTCCCCTTTCATGAATCTTCTTCAGTGTGCTCCTCTTTGCGATAGTCATGGCAAAATTCGCTACTTCATCGGAGCGCAAATCGACGTCTCCGGCCTGGCAATGGATGGCGCACAGATGGAGTCTCTTCGAGAACTAAAAAACCGACAAGAAAACCCCGAAATCGACTCAGAATGGAAGAAAGACAAAACTGAGTTCCAGGAGCTGGGTGAACTCTTCAGCCCGCGCGAGCTGCAGAACATTCACGCATACGGTGGAAACCTTTTCCAGCCTGTTCTCAATGATATCAACCCTAAGAGCAGCCGTCTTTATATCCCAGGTAGCCCAGACCACGAATACGAGCCTCGGGTCAACATTAAGACGCCTTCACCAAGCGCGTCTCTTACAGGTGTTTACAGACACTATCTCCTTGTCCGCCCATACCCATCTCTTCGAATCCTCTTCACATCTCCGTCGCTTCAAATCCCTGGAATGCTGCAATCATCATTCCTCTCCCGCATTGGAGACACCGGGGAAAAGCGTGACAGCATCCTCCACGCCATGATGGCGGGTCGTAGTGTCACAGCTCGCATCAAGTGGGTGACCCGCTTCAGCAGTGACGAGGGACGGTATCGCTGGATCCACTGCACACCGCTTCTTGCTAACAACGGTGAGGTTGGTGTCTGGATGGTCGTGATTATTGACGATGAAGATGAGGCGGGTAGCCATGTTAGCTGGAACGGCAACTGGCCCAGCTACTAAGCTTGAGACATCGTGATCCTGTTAACTTTTCACGTTCTTGTATAGTGTATTATTTTGATGATATTTCGCACAGGATATGGCGTTTTTGAGAAAATGAGTCTTTGGGAGTTCTGCGTAACGGTTAAAAACACGCTTTATGTTTTGCATGTCTGCCTTCAACATTCACGATAACTTCAAGTCATCAATATTTACATGAAAAAAAAGAATTTACTTGAGCTAAGAAATTCCTCCTCCTAGAATCCCAGCAGCCATCGAGGTATCCGAAGTAGGAAAGTACCTCCCAATAGTATTCTTCAAGAAGCAATTCCCATCCTGCCCTCCATCAAATGCAGCCGTCAAGTTGGCAGTATACACAACCCCTCTGCAGGGTGACTCGCCCGGTTCTGCGTTATTAAAGTTAACACAGTCCGCAATGCACTCTTTCAAGGTATACGCAGTCGATGGGACGGTCAAATCCTCGACTGTAACATTTCCATACTGCGACTTCTCCCCACTGGGCCAGTCCACGCTGCAGAGGATTGTGAAGATTGAGTCATCGGATCCTTCAATTGTTGTCAAGTTTTTACCCGGGCACGGGTTCGCTGCTAATCCATTCGTACCAGAGGTAATGGGCGCGGAGGATGTTGTTGATGCCCTGCCCGTTGTGGTTGTGCCGGATGTAGATGCGGATGATGTTGATGATAACGGGGATGTGTTTGTGGTGGTAGAACTTGTGTTTGACCCCTGTTGAGTCCTATCCGAAGTACTGAGTATGCAATAATTAGTCCCGCCAATGGTTGAAATATAAGAAGCAAACTCACTCGGTCAGTGCGACCTTTTGATCTCGATTTTGAATGATCAATGTTCCTCCTACTCCTCCTCCAACGCCACCAGCAACCGCAAATACTATGATAACCAATAATATCCAGAATGTGCGAGCTCGAAGTCCACATATCCTTCGCTTGCTCTTCTTTGGCTCGTTTTTGATTATGTTCCCGTCAAGGCCTCCATAACTCGTGACGGGACCTGATATCCAAATCGGAGCTTCATGGTTGTATGCAACCTCCATTCCATGTTCGGGGGCGACTTCGAGATTTCCAGATCTTCCTCGAGCCTCCCATAGAGAAGCTGAAGGTGGCTCTCCGCCGTGTGCTCTTGTTTTTCTCTCATCTTCTGGAACCACTTCAAGATCTCCATAGCTTTTTCGAGCGTTGTTTTCGAATGCGTAGGGGTAGTTAGACTTCTCCATGTCAATATTTGCAGTCGACCCAGTGGCCACTAGATTTATTGGGTCTGAATAGACCCGTGTATCAAGAAGAATACTACCAGAGTTTTTTGCGTCAATCGAAGCCTGCATGTATAGTGAACAGATATTGTGAGTAGCAGCTCTCGGGTTGGGAGAAATTGATCGGCGGGAGAAAAACTTGAGAGGATTAGGAGCGCCTAATATCCCGAGTGCCCTGCCAAATATAATAATAGGGAGACTAATAGCCGCCTATGCATGGCTAGAGGATTCGCTTCGGTTTTAGGACCTTGGAAGCTAACTGTTTCTGGCAAGGCATTTCAAGGGCGCTTTATGCGTTCATACGATTGGCCCAGATGCGGGGGCGTGCGAGGCTGAGAAGTGAGCCAATCTGCGGTTAAGATTTTACGGCCCCCTGCAGCACGCTAGCCGTTTTTCGCTCAAGTGCACATAATTTGGAACAATATCAAGCGCAAAAGATCCGGGCAGGACATGCTTTGAATTGTTTAGCGGCTTATAGCTTTATTCGGCTCGAGAATTCCCTGACTAAACGCCTCGAGTATTCTGGCCAAAAGACTACACTCAAATTTATTTATGCACATGAGTATGTCAATATAGCACGTTAGTATAGCAATGGAAATGAGGAATAGTAATTTAGGAAGTGTGTAAGTTAAAGACCGTCTGGCTAAAATACTTACAGAATGAGCACACTCAAATTGAACATGGCCCCGGCGTTTGGAACATCACACGGGGCTGGAGATTTAGAAGCTGTTACCTCTTGAGCGCAACTTCACGCATAAGCCTTTCTACATATCGCGACATCCATCCATGGATGTGTTCACGGTCTGAAGTGGTTGAAGTGCCCAAGATATTTGAGGTAGGTAAAGACAAGTTGTCGCTAAAGGAACCTTGTGCTCTATCCAGATGGCTGTAAGCGTATCTCGAGTCCTCATATGTCCAGGGCCCATGTATTCGCGATCGCACAGGCTTTCAAATAGACACAGGCGCCAGTCACTGCTTTCTTGCCTTGCCAGTACCAGAGACTATATTATTGGGGTTAATGCCGTCACTCGGATTCAGTGCCACCAGTACTTAATCTCATGGCACTAGTCGCAGGCTTATGGCTGTGATACTTGTCACTGGACATATGTACCGAGCCCAAAACACGGACAAGGTATGTTAAAGCACTAAGATATCTCAAGGTGTTTGCGGCGACCCTGCTTGCTCTAAATATTGAGATTACGCTGTTGTGAAAGATTACTGGACCCAAAGAGACTATTCAGTCGGTCACTTCCGCGTGGTAACTAGACCTGCATTGCCAAGAACTGCGAGTGGTCAGCCTTAACCAACGGCCCTGAAGATTTCGGGAACATGAAAACTCTTTCGTAACAAAATCACTAGATATTGGTATATTACAGTTCGCGGGTCAGTTCATGCGCGGTGGACCCATCGCACGGTCCATCTATGACCGCATTCTCCATATAAAATTTTGACCGCAAGGGAAAAAAGGAATAAGAGAGATATAGGGCCAATGCCCTATTCATCTCCAGCAGATGTATTTAAGATCGTTCGGAAGCCCAGGTTTTAATCTCTGAACCCTCCCCGGAGAGTGAAAATTCACTCGTTATTGGCACATTCATGTTTATTGGATGATAGAATTGAGAATGCCATTCATGCCCGGGCTCCTTCACGACACTCACTAACGACAGTGCTCACAGACAGAATTAATTATCAGGGCATCCACTCGCTTCGCATCCAGGAACGATCAATCCCGGCACACGGCAAATATCATTGACCCAGATAATATCTCCAGCTTTATACTTCCCGCCATCATTCCTGCTGGGAACACTCCGACTGGTTAGGTACGGAACCTCCTTCACCCAATCAATTCTATCCTGCCCCACCTGCGACCATAAATTTGTACGCACAGCTTCTATGATGATCGACCACTTCCCTTTCTGCAAATTATTTGTCGAAATTGTGTCCATCTACATTGTTTTCGAATTGGTCTCTGAGTCGCTGAAATTCTTTTGAATTTGCCTCTTTCTTTGTCGTTGCTTCATGTTCTATTGTGATCCGTCGCTGATTGTTCGATTAGGTCCTTTATTCCGAGGTTTTATAAATATACCTCGAACTATATTAATGAATACATGTTGTTTGTTGTTTGTATCATGTCGAGTGCCTTAAATGTTGTCATGCCTTTTTTTCAAATACTCAATCGTTGAATCCCTCGGGAGTTGATGGTGGGGTATATCCACGGTAGACCTGTCATCGAGACTGCATCTCCTAGATTCAGGAATAATATTGGATCGTACGCCTGGTTCCCTCTCGCGGAAGCTTTGAAAACAATGGACCTGGAGAGGCTACGCGAAATCGAAATGATCGACCCCACCCCGCTGCCACCTTGGAGATCCGAGGCACTTTCAAAATTCGAAATTGAGCCGGACAAGGAGATCGCCATAGAACGAGCAGAGGCAGCAAGAGCCGCCTCAGACATTGTCGTCTACTCAGACGCCTCGGGACGCCAAGGCCACCTGGGCGCAGCAGCGACGGCACTCAATGACAGCACGAGGAGGGCCGTAAATATGCTATTCCTGTTCAAAACTTCATTCATACTGCAAAGGCAGCTCCAAGCTCATCTTTTTAGGAGATTTAGTAAATGTGCTTTCTTATGATAACGTTGTATTTCATAGTACAGGGAGTCAAGATACATGTCTTTTTGCCTGTAATTACTTGACATCTGATGAGTCCTCAGATACCCTCTTCACCCTCCTTAGCCAAGTCGCCAGATCAAAGATGCCGTCACTCAAGTCATTGACATTCCCGACAAATTTAAAAACATAACCAAAG
This sequence comes from Penicillium atrosanguineum, assembly GCF_028827265.1. Taxonomy (NCBI): domain Eukaryota; kingdom Fungi; phylum Ascomycota; class Eurotiomycetes; order Eurotiales; family Aspergillaceae; genus Penicillium; species Penicillium atrosanguineum. The sequence continues at coordinate 2,133,061 of NW_026623139.1, read as the reverse complement.
TCATCCACGGGCTCATTGCCGTCAATATAGTTGATGCGACACGGATCGGCCCGATAATTATCCGTTTCATAGCTGGCAAGCCTCTCCCCATGCTCTTCTGTCTCGACATGATAGACAGCCCCATAAACAACCTTTTCTGGGGCATCTAGGAGAGCTGGATACTGGCCCCATAGCTTGCATTCGTAGCCTGTAATGGTGGCAGGTCGAAGTTGTGGTATTGTTTCCAGGCCAAGGACATCGCGGAGCATAGTGGGATCAGACAGGGTGCCGTAGAAAAAATGAGGCCCAGTAGGCGCAACAAATGGATCTTTATAAGATGGTGGCCGCTCGGGTCGAAAAGAATAGCCAGGAGGAGCAGACCTCAGCTTCATGACGAACGGGGAGACTTTCGAGCTTGGATCTTCGGGCGGAGGAGGTGGAGGTGGAGGGACACAGCCAGCGGCTCCCTCATTTGCTTGGTTGTCAGACATTTTTTCGATTGACAGCCAAGAGGGCGTCTCTATAGGGCGGAGGTGAGAAACAACTGGAGGATGATGAAATATCAATAGAATCTTCGACCTTTTCAACTCGGTGTTTGTGTTTCTATAGCTGCCCAGTGCGTGTATTATATAACCGCCGCCAAGCCACCCACTTGGTGACGGCGCCCGCGTACATAATAGTGCCCGAACATGGTTCGTTTCCTTAGGCGCCGGCCCCATCGTTAATTGAATAGGCGACAAGTGAACAGTGGATAGTACTTTACTAGAAGGCCCACCCAGGCGACTTACTAGTTTCGAACAGAAGGTCTTGGTATCGCTTGATTCGCAATAGTCAGCCGCTCGCGGTACAGAATAAAACTATTGAGAAGTTGTTATTGAACAGGGCGTTTATTTCGTAACAAGATAGTCTATCTCCATGGTTTGGAAGTAGATTTAAACCAGGTTGTGGCCTGGTGGCATTCGCGAATTTCCAGCATTTTTCTCAGGTGCTCCAAACAGCTGCTCTATTTGTCATTATTACTCTCCATCTCCCTAGCCTCCTTGACGAGGATATTTTGCACCATATTGGCTGTGAAAGGAAACAAATATACGCTTCCATTATAATGGCACGAAAGTCTGCACCTCCGCCGCCGCCGCCTCCGCCACCACCTTCCTCGATGCGTGCTTCCAGTAAGGAAACTTCTTCCCAGCAGCCATTTCGCTCACGCTTATAACACAAAGCAGCAAAGAAATCTGCAAAACCTGCGGCCGCTTCGCACCCCACTGGGAGCTTTGAGATTAGGGTAGAGGTTGAATTTCTTTTGAGTCCCCGTAGCACGAACAGTGTTGAGACTATCCGTGAGTTTTCTAGGATGGTTGCTGCATCTTACAACAACTACCTTACAAGAGTCGCTCCTGGACATCATCCTAAGATGCACAATGCAATCGATGAAGCATATCTTGGGCCGCAATTTGCTGAGTGGTCTCTTGACTCTGACTCAACGATCGAGATGCCAAATCGTGGGGGCGCACCGTGTAAGTGCCGACTGAACACTTCCTTCTCTAGTCTTTGGGCCATATGGTCAGCTAACAGCACATCTTCTAGGGGGGTTGGAGAGCATCTCCCCAATATTCCGAGTCCACGAAAACTCCACCTGGCGCCAGCACATTGAGTTTCTCTGGAACTTTCTGAGAACCGATTTCCAGGTCAACGCCAATACTAGCTGTGGCACTCATGTGAATCTTTCACGGGCAGGTGGTTATAGCATCGCCGACCTGAAGAAGATCTGTCAAAGCATTATTCATTTTGAACCCGCATTTGAGGCCCTGTTGCCTGAGGACCGATTATCAAACGAATACGCGCGAAGTAATTGGCTAGACAATACAAACTTTGGTCATCAAAATTTGTCTCGAAAGCAGAGTATTGCCGCAATTCAACGTGCTTCCAGCATGAGAGAATTGGTTCTCCTCATGAATCCGAATCATGACAAGATGTTTGGATGGAATTTCCTTTATCTTCTGAACAGCCCCAATGGAACCATTGAGTTCCGGAGGGGCGCAGCCTGCACGTCGGCACAGCAAGTTTTCGTCTATATTGAGATCGCCATGTCATTCATCGAAGCGGCCATTCAGCTGGGCACCATGGAAAATCTTGAAAGGGTACCGGGCACTGTTGGTAGTCTCAAGCGGTTCATCAGCGCTGCACGCCTCCCGAACAATGTTCCTGGATTATACGACTCAAGATATCTATCCTTGTTTTTTGGCAACAAGAGCGATAGCACATTCCGCGAACCAAAGCCGCTGGGAAGGCTCTCGGCCTATCAGCTTAGTAAATTAAGGAAAAAGAAGGAAGACGACAAGAAGCAGAACGTAGCAATGGTGAAGATGCTGCGTGAGCCATACTGGAGCTAGTTTCCTAACTTTCTGAAATATACGTATAGGGACGGTGGATCTGGGAGACCGAAACGACCACTTCCGTCTCCAGCTGACCAGGTAATAGGAATGTTGTTTATTTGTCTACTTTCATGCTTTCATGCTTTGATTTTGTTCTTTTGGCTCGCGTTTCATTCTGCCTACGGGCCTTGTGACCACTTTTCCGTTGTGAACAAAAGATCATTTCATATACTTCTGATTATTGGAGGGCGCCCTAAAGCTGCTTCCTAGCCCTTTTGATATGAAGCGAGAAGATTTTTTCTATGTTGAGGAAGTTATCAAAACTTTGGTCTGTAGTTTCTTCGTAGGACTGCCAGTTTCGTCGAATGAAAGCTATCAACTCGGCAAAGAACTCCTCAATATGATTCAAGTCTGGTGAATATGGAGGCAAGAAGATCAGCTTTACTTGGGCATCTGAACCCGTCTGTTCTATTCGTTCCGAGGGATGGTAAGATGCATTATCCATGACTAACACAGATTTGGGCTCGGGCCATCTCCCACTATGTTCTAGAAACTGTGCAATAAAATCCTCAAACACAGACGCATCGGTTGAGCCTTGAAAGACTCGAGACAGAGCAACGCCATCTTGGGCATAAGCAGGCAGTATCTGATACCGCTTATCACGATGGAATTTGGACACGTGTACTGGTGCCCCACCTAATGGAGGCCAGCCCGTTCGCGTCAAGCCTATTCTTTTGTCACATCCAGACTCATTCACATACACAAGGTTGGCTTTTCAAGCAGATGGTCGCACAAAGGATGGACGCACAAAGCCTTGAATATGTCTGGACTGATGCTACGGGTTTGCCCATCTTTATTAATCATTGAAAGATTCCAGTGCATCGTCCAGCAGGAACTTGGGTTAACGTAAATAGGCTATGAATAACTGAATCTTCCTGCATCATCCATGCGCCACACTGTCCTAGCTCCCACTCGGACACTCACGTATTATATCTCAGCTCTCCAAAACCACCTTAAGTAATATTTGGCCTGGCCATGGATTTACTTTATATTGGAGTGGTACGAGTGGTAAAATTTTATTGCTAATACTCGGTGCCCAGTCCTGCAGCCCGCTTAGCCATCTTGACATAACGCATACTATATTAGTGTATGCACATTTATAGGATAGTGGAGCTCATATCTACCCTTGGGGGAGTGGTTGAGTCTGCTCCAATATCCACCTTCGGGTGATCAGACTCCCGAACTGCATGTTAGTTTAGTAACTTAGTTGATCCCAGCACTAGATACAGTTCTAAATGCCGATCTGTAACGTATGTTGTCATTAGCCATGCTGGATCAGTAGCGCTCTAAAGGTAGGCCATACTTCGTATGGTAAACCGGATCAACTCGGGATACCCGGTTGCGCAGGGCAGTATACCATTCACTTTTTAAGGTATTCAAATATGCTAAGCAGCAGCGATAGTGCAAATGAAACATTTTGCCAGGAAGAGTTGTATACATCTCTTGGCGAATGGTTTGACCTCAGGAGTTGGGTTATGGGGTTTTCCTCGAGATTATTATCATCTTGCTGGTCTATATGAGGCCTATGCACACCGCTAACGATCGTCAAATTTCGGGATACTGAGCCACTAAAAGCATTCTTTCCAGCTGAAGTAGGGCAAAATCTGTGAATCTCTAGTTAAAAACTTTGTTGTGACCGGGGAGGTTCAGTCAGCCACAACATTACGGGGATGTGACGGACAAATCAATAAATTGAGTTGTCTCTTGGAGACTCTACTCGCAGACCGCTTCACTAGCTGCTACGACGATCTGAACCAGATGTTTATTACCGCTAAGTCTTAGTGCAGCTGCATTTTTCAAAGCCTAGCGTGGCGCATGCACAAGCCGAAGCTTTAGGTGGATCAACAGGCAGGATATCGCTGTACACATGCCGAAGTAGGCCTATATAGGATACCACATACTAATTTTATGACCCCAAATTAATGTCCCAGTTTTTATTGTACAGAATCCTAGCATGTCTGCCCATGCCTCACCGGCTAGCCGTTGTTTGCAATGGAGCTGCGGCCGACTCGTCATCGTCTTTGAGCTAAATGACCCACAGCAGGTAGCTTGGACAAAAAAATACCCTTCAAGACAATATTAATATCCTGGAGGCCTTCTCGAAGGATGGAGGAACTTCTTGAAAGGTCCAGCCGACCCCATTAGCCAACGATGCACGTGCAGAAGGCTCCCCTTTAACTGCTTACGTCGTGGCGCATGACGCTGATTTTGGCGAGAAGGAAGCAGTAAGTGATCAAACCCGGTACTGTGAAGCCATCAATGCTCATATAGATATAGATCCATGTTTTTATCTCAATGCACAGAGCCAATTTTCCGAAAAAGTCAAGCTTTCCGACGGGTCTTGGCAGACGATATCTATCGAAGGTCTTCCCAGCGGTAGACTACCTGATGCCACATCTCGTTTGAGTGGAAGCTCATTCGAGGGACAAGATTGGAATCCAGACGGGTCCCTGTGGGTATATTATGCCACGTGAGTAGGAGTCTTTGCGACTGGACCGTTAGCTTGTCTAATAACTTCACAAAAACAGTACCACTGGCACTACAGCAAAGATCATCGAAGTTCGACGGACGCCTAGTAGCCCTTGTAAAATCGAAAATATACTACCTCCACAAGCTATAGCGCTTCCCGGATCGGCGATTTCCAACTTCATCGACCGGGCCTCTATTGACATCTATCTCCAGGACCACCAAAAGATACCAGGAAGGGGAAAAATCGGGAAAATAGCTGGACTAGTGAGTGAGATCCCTGCACTTACTTATAGACTAGCACTGATCATTCTCTAGATGCGGGTGTGGTCATTGGTGGTGACAAAGTACAAGTCAACACCCCGATCGTGACCTTCAACTATGCCGGGAAAAAACCTGTACTCGTGGTGGATAACAACAATCCCCGTATGATCCAGGACTATGTCGGTGGTGCTGTAACCGCTGTAGAGAAGCTCTATCCAGACTCCTGGCTAGGGGTAATTCACCATGGAACCCCTATTCTCTTTTATAGGTCTCTTAGTCCGGTTGGAGCAATTGAGACAAAGGTCCTCAATGGGAGTGGCTGGGAACAAGGTGCTACCGTATTCGAATGAGCAACTGATGGTAGATGGTTGGATGGATGAATTCATTTACGCTGACTCCTGGTCGAAGCAATACGCAGCCTACCACTGCTATCTATATTTATCTTCCTATGTACATGTATTGTGTATCAATTCCTGAGTGAACTTAGAGCCTCGCCGAGGCCAGCCGTCATCTCGGTGCCGTCTTTGTATTCATGCTGCCCTCATGGCGCGCGGCTTTGAAACCGTTGCGATGCTTTAGCGAAGCCGAAGACAGCCTCAACTGTCTTGGTCCGTGAAGCACTGTCAATCTTACTTCTTCCTTCTTTTCCTGGTCCCCCTAACATGGTCGATATACTGCTGAAAGCGTCGCCAGCATTTCCTCGGAGCTCTCTCCTTAGCCCTCCCAATCTTGGACAGTCTAACAGCACGCGGTGTACACTTTCCTGCTCGCCACAGACGCATAGGTCGTCCTCGGGGAATCTAAAAGCCTTGGCAAATGTTGACAGCCAGGACGGTCCAGAACGCAGCTGCGTTAGTAAGTACGCTCGATTTCTAGGAAGAGAGCCGTAAATTCGTCTGGTGTACTTGGCCGGCTGTGTGTTATCAACCTGACGTAGATGGGCGTCGGTGCTCCGCCTTGTTCCACTATTTCTTCCACTGGGCGTGCCTGATGTGTGCTCTCACGTGATATCAAGCAGCATGTTGGAAATACAAATATGGTCACCCAATCATAAATTATCCATAATTGAACTTACTAATAAAGAGAGGTTTGGCTTGGCTGTGCACAAATGCCAAGAGCTAAATGTTTCACAGCCTGTAGCTATACCCAATGAGAAGCCGCCGTACTTCAGCTCGGCGGTCTGTGCAGTCAGCGCGCCGGCCCGCAGGATTCTCACCCGGTTCTCACCCCGATTCTCACCCCGTCTATTGCGCACTCACCCTTCTCACCCCTGGTCGCACGACGCTAAAGCGGCGCTTCCCCATTTCTCATCCTATTGATTGCACTGGTGATATAAACATGTGCCATGAGAGTCCTTTTCCGTTTCAAATCAAGTACATACGACCATAGGGTGTGGAGAACAGGGCTTCCCGTCCGCTCAGCCGTACTTAAGCCACACGCCGGCAGGTTAGTAGTTGGGTGGGTGACCACCAGCGAATCCCTGCTGTTGTATGTTTTCATTTTTTTTATTTTCTTTGCACTCATCATTGCCAGATTCGCCTTCGCCTGGGCAGTGATTCACTTGCCTAATAGTTCAACGATCAAGTTTTGATAGACTGGTAAGTAACCAAGAAAGCTCTTTCTTATATTTTGAGCTTCCTGGGTCCTATTTAGCGTTGTAGAAGTTGATCAGAAGTACCACCGAATAAGCTACATAATCCGAATCAATCGAAACGACATTTAACCCATTAACGCGGTCTTGTAACACGATTATGAATGAGTTTCATATTCAACAAGCCTCGTCCATCATGGAAACACTACAGCCGGGCCACAGAGATAATCTAAAGGGACCTAAAATCTTTATTCTCTTAATCTTTCTAGCTCTCTTTCTAGATACCTGGCCCATTCCAATGCCTCATTCAAACCCACCTTTACATACAACCAAGCAGACAAGCCTTGGCGACTTTAATTACGAATATCTAGAGTGTCTCCTTGCTAGAGCTGTAGATAAACTGGCTGACGCATAGTGTTCTCAATGCGGAGTAGGTGGAACCAGTGGACCATCCCATTTTAAATGGTTTCTTAAGATTTCATCACTTGGAGTATCATCGATTGAATAGATGATGCCACTGCTCCACTCCGTATATCTATTGGCAGGATCATTTGCGCGTCACTGGTTCCTTGTAACGCAACGATCTACATTCATTGCGAAGTTCCAAGCCTCGTCGACTGATGCCTAGCTCGAATTCATGCCATTCTGACTTCACGCCCTGGTGTGATGGATTCGGGCATTCCCCTGCCGAGACAAATAGTCTTTGTAGCCCGATAGTAGTCGAACGTGATTAGAATATAGGATAGGCCATTGGTGAGTGTTCATCGGAAAGCTACTACCCCGGATGGCGGATGGCTGGTTGCAGTTATTCCGAAAAGGGTAATATTATCACTGATCTCTTAGCCTTGTAATCGGAGTGGGTCCTCGTCGATTGTAACATGGATTTGATCGGATCAAATTACTTATGAGTTGTTTTCATTTTATATTTTCATTGCTCTTGGGATCAAGTCAACGAGATATCCAACCCTCCTACTCCTCAGCCCATTTCACATTCCCAGAGATCCAACAACCCTCAATATCTTCATTAGTCCCTCTAAATTGCACCTCGATCTGCGACGGTTTCCCCATGCTCCATCCTTGTCGAACGAGAATAGGTCGCTTGACATCGGACGACACAGACTTGTCGCTCAAAAGACCGAATGCGAGGGCAGCTGCAGCAATACCAGTGGCTGGATCTTCCACATACCCAACTGATTTTGGAAACTGACGTGCATCGACAATTTGATCTTTGTTATCAATGAAGGCATAAGGATAAAACCCGGTGGAATTTATCTTTTCGCATATGTCACGAAGCAGGTCAAAGTCCGGCTTGAGATTGTTAAGGATGGCTTGACTCTTCAAAGGGATCAACGTTTTTGTCCGAGACGTGCAGGCATTCTGCACCTTTGATAGCGGTGCCAGATCACCTGTTGCAATACCGAGACAGGACACAATCTCCTGGACAATATCACCACTCAGGTTTTCACATGAACCGGCCGGTTGGGAGACGAGGACCCGCGATGTCGACGTACTTTCATCCTTGAGTACTCGCGCTTCAACCTTCCCAGATCTGGTCGAGAGCAAAAGTCCGTCGGTTGAAGGCAACTTTCCAAGTTGATCCATCAACCAAATTGCACCGACGGTAGCATGCCCACACATCTCCATCTCGTGATTCGGAACCCAGTATCTCATGGTGAACTGACAACCATCCTGCCACCCAGCATCTCCTGACAAGACAAATCCGCATTCATGTCCACTCTCCTTAGCCAGTGCCTGCATCTGCAAGTCATCGAGACCTTCGGCGTTGAGGAAGATGGTGGTTGGATTTCCACCTGATTTCGCTGGGTCTCGCGAGTATGGGAAGACTGAGAGATTGTAAGAGCGCATGTTGTCCATTGTGTAAGGTTTGATTAACCTTGCAGATGACCAAGAGCTGGGCATATGTACGTGCGTGGGGTGAGTCACCGCGGCGAATGCTTATATTGCCGTACCTCTCGGAATCTCTTGGCGCAACTCGGCGTGCAGTAATGCCTTGGCGATAGAGAAGCACTCTTGGCTTGCAGCTTGGTTGAACAGTAGACCTTTTATAGCAATCACCATGAAGTGATTTTGAAGAAGAGAATTCGAAGAGCTGTCATTTCTTCTCGTTCGCACTGCTAATTTGACAGTCATCGCGAATGGTCCCTAGTAGAGCGTATCCGCTTATTCGCGTCGAATCGTTAAATGTCTCTTTACTTGAAATTGTGTTATTCGCAGTCAATCTGAATGGGTTCGTAAACTCGGTATTGCCAATAATTGAAAGCGCACGTTATTGGCGACGCTCAACGGCACCGAAGATACATTGATCGTTACAAGAAGCGGCCACAAGAAGCGGTCAGCGAGCTCTGCCAAATATCGATCTCTTGACTATCATAAACATCCCCAACCTCTTCAATAACAAACATGGCCCATGTTCTAATACCGATCGACAGCGTACGCACGCGTCGCATAGAGCAAAACAAGTTCCCACTTCCCGGCCATGAAAACTTTGAGACACCGCCTCGTTTGATTCTCGCAATCTGCAAGCGGGTCCCACATGTCTAAGACAAAACGACTTCGAGAACTTGTTCCAAGCCGTGGCTCAGCCGCAACGAACCGGTTGGAATAATGCCAACGGCTTATACTCGGTATTTGTCCGACGCAGTCCACCTTCAATTTTTTTTTTTCCTTTTTTTACAAATAAAAAAAGATCTGCCTTCATCCGGCAACCGCGCGACCGCGACCGCGACCGCGACCGCGATCGATTGAGAACGCTCTCTTTCTGATTGGACGCATCGGAGTTCGCCGGGATGTTTCTTGGTGTTAGTTCAACGTAGTTTTCCCGAGGTGGTTTTCCGTTGGACCCTGATTTGCCCCTCTTATTGGGGTGATCGTGAGGATGGCCCGTGTGTGCTTTGCATTCTTATTGGGGCATGGGCATGGGTGAGCCACGAGGGAGGCCTTCCGCATTGGGATTTGGGTTGGATCGTTCGCCGTACGGAAAACGATGACGCGAGGACTTTTGAATTTAACCCATAGTCATCGCTGGTTTAGGTTGCATAGGTCGTTGTGTAGCTTTGGCAGGCGGGGGGGCCGAAAAATGTACCCCTGGCTAAACCGCTGGGCCATGTCAGGTACACAAGACAAGCATATTATTTCAGAGCAATGACATCGGTCAGGTTGCATTGCCGAACGCCTGGAGACAGTGGCACATTATGTGGGGGAAATGAACCTCTGGATGAGGGAAGCCGATCAGGCCTACGAGAGACGAGGAACCGTATGTAGACGAGATACTATTGAAGCAACGCTAATCATGCCTTGATCATTCATAAATGCACGGAGATTAAGTAACAGGGATATTTACACATGTCCAGACGATCATGACTTCGTGATGTCGATGGAGAATTCGGGGACCCAGAAGGTAACGTTGGAGTCTGAGTAGAAGGCCTCGGTACCGAAGGAGAACACTCCCAGGTAATCAGAGCTTGATGGGTAGAGGTAGCCCGAAAGGGAGTAGAGATCGGTGATCAGCTGGTTAATATCACCAACGAAGCGCTCCGTTGTGTCGGCCGCGATCCAAGTGAAGACGTGCTGATTTGCCGAGTTGTTACCAGCCCAAAGAGTGCTAAAGAAGGTCAGTGGATGTCAGAAGAAGCGGCGCAAAGAACTACTCACAAGTCCGTGCCGTTCAGTTCCCTGCTGGTGACCTTGGATCCAATGGGGTCGGTAGCAACGCCGAATTTGGCAAACCAGATCATGACTTCGTACTTGGCGGCAGAACTGTTTTGAGCGGTGACCTTGTCGCTGTCGAAGAACATATCAATGGCGACGTTCGTGTTGAGGGTCTCGGCGGTTAGTGTGGATTCGACGGTGGTTTCAACGGGCTCGTTGCCCACGCCGTAGGTCCAATGTAAATCGAGGTCGAGCGACTCCATTTCGCCCAATTCGACGGGTAGGATACCGTCGACCATGATATTAGGGTAAGCGTGCACGGGCTGAGTCTCCGGGCCCGCCTCATATTTCCAGGTGACGGAGAACTGAGGAGCGGAGTATTTCGTGGGGTAGGTTTCGTTATTGTTGGTGGTCACCTAGGCAATGTGAATAAGCTGATTTGGGGACCGAAGTACCAAGTACTTACGTTCATACACAATGCGCCGACCGTAGTAGAGAGGAGACCCCATTGATTGGGGTTAACTGTGGATGTCAGTCTCCGATAGCCGATCACGGTCGCAGACAAGAACGTTTGACTCACGTGTGTAGAGTTGGCCATCGGACGGTGGTGAGATACCGTATGAGTCCTGGCAGTACATCGAGTTGGTGATTCCGTTGTTGCTGGTGCTTCCATCCGCCCCCGAACCACCTCCTGTGCTTCCCCCAGTCGATCCACCGCCGCTGCTATCACTGTCGCCGGAGAACAGCGGAGCCTGACCGGTGGCTGATCGGTGCGCATCGATTCCAAAGAGTGCGCCTAGACTTCCTCCGATCGGGATAACCAGCAGACTGGCGTTCACGAGTAATTTAAGCGCCATGATTTGGAGGGATGTAAGAACGAGAGATTGTCGGAACCAGGAGCGTGGAGTAACGATCAGGCCTCGCGACAGTCAGCAGGAAAAAAAAGTACAGAGGGTTTCAATGGATCCCATGTTATCCGGGATAACCGAAAGGGGCTTAGACGCAGGTACTAAAGCGGGAGCATAGACCTAGTGGTACGATCATAAAAATGGTACCTGACGAGTCCATCCCGTTGGCCCGATAACCCCCGGTGGAGTCAATTTGACCCGCCACCAACGCTTTTGCCCTCTGTTCCCCTATTAATCTCTTTTCTTGCCCCCCTGCGTTGCACTCCGAAGTGGAGGGTCTGGAGCTGAACCAGTCACATCCGCTTGACCGGCTGTTTTCCTCCACAACGCTGCTAGTGTGGTTGGAAACCCTGTCATGACCCTGACCAGAGAGACCCTATCACATCGCCATTCCTCTTTCCGTCGAAAAATAGTAACTTCCGGCAGTGGGCCGTGTTCCAGTTCCAACCCAGGTACACACCGTCGTAGTTCCTCTCGCCACACGGTCTCTTTTTTTCTTCGTTCCTAGGACGTCCTGTGCATGTACTGTGCATGATGACGCAAACGGGGCGCGTTGTCTAGCCTTTGGGTGGAGAGGAGATGAAATTCTATTAATACTCTTGGCAGCAACGCACATATCCATATCACACACCTCCGCCTCAGGGTTTTACCGATTGGCCCATAGCACTAAACCAAAAGAAAACCCAGATCGGCCACTACCTTTTGATAAGCATGTGCACGCGTAGTGGCCAAGCCTCCTCTCCCGCCTCTCTCTTACTTCCTTGCTCTCTCTCATCCTAGCTTCTCCGGGGGCTATACACTCGTTTTTTCTTGCTACTGGGCTCTGCGTTGCTGGACCAACCTTCGATGATCCTCTCGCCTTGAGTCCTCTTTTTCTTTCTATACCTTCTCCTTCTTAATCCTCCCATCCGGCCCGATATTGTCTTATCGTTACCATGAACGGGCACTATGGGCAGTCACCCTATGGCTACGCCGGTCACGAGGACCCGGAAGAGATGGTGGAATTGAATGCCGCTTCTCCTGGATATCGTAACCTCAGCCACAATAACAGCAGCAGCACCTTCGACTTCCAATTCAACGATGCTTCTTCTCCGAGTGTCGCTTCTCCGCGGCCGGTGATGCCGTTCCGTCTCGGTCATATGGCGCGTGATGACCTTGGCTCTCCATATAACTCTCCTCAACCGGGCTGGTTGCAACCGACGCCTCGCTCTTCAGTTGGACCTGATTCATTTTCATATGGTGCGACACCGTATGATTCCCGGTCGGCTTCCCCGACTCTGGTAAGCTAGAGCGCCTTTCATACCATCCCATACCATACTATACCGTCTTGTCATCTCTCAAACCCCCTCAGGACTCGACTAACTGTTTCATAATCCTCAGGTCGGTCAAAGCCGCCAATCTCTCACAAACCTCGTGGATTCACCTCCTTCTCCGGGTCTCGCCAAGGAGTGGGTCAAATCGGGATCGGTCGCTCGCATCAATGATCGCGACGATGCCGAGATCTGGAAGGGCTGGAAGCGCTATGTCTTTGCCTTGACTCCATTCCTCACCTTTGCCAACACCGCTGTATACTTGTTCTACCTGGGTCTGCGAATCTATTGTATTATCTCGGCGCAGAATCTCGCTGGTGTCAGCTATGCCGGTGCTTGGGTCTTCGTCGCAATCGAGGTCACTGTTGCGATTCCGTCTCTTTTGCATAACTGCTGGACTATGATGGCGCTTAAGAAGCGTGGCAGGCCCAGGCTGCGTTTGACCGGAAATGACTGCCCTACTGTTGATGTCTTTATCACTTGCTGCGGTGAGGACGACGATCTTGTTCTCGATACCGCCCGTGGTGCACTCGACCAGGACTACCCGGTGGACCGTTTCCGTGTCATTATTCTCGATGATGGCAAGTCGGCTACTTTGGAAGAGTCGGTCCACCAGATGTCTGTCAACCATCCCAATTTCTTCTACATGGCACGTGAGAAGATTCCCGGCAAACCCCACCACTTCAAAGCAGGTAACCTCAACTACGGTCTCGACGCGGTGCACTCTCTGCCCGGTGGTGCCGGCCAGTTCATGGCTGCCCTGGACGCCGATATGGTAAGTTCTGATTCATAACAGATCCCCTGCAGTTAACTTTGCAGCGATCTGACGTATGTGTCTCATGCTAATTTCCTGCAGATCCCCGAGCAAGAATGGCTGCGTGCGATTGTTCCCCACCTCTTAGTGGACCCCAAGATGGCCCTTGCATGCCCTCCGCAACTGTTCTACAACACCCCTGATTCCGATCCTCTGGCACAGAGTCTGGACTTCTTCGTGCATGTGATCGAGCCTATCAAGGATGCTATGCATGTGGCTTGGTGTACCGGTTCCGGTTATGTCGTCCGCCGCGAGGCTCTTGATGACATTGGCAACTTCCCGCTTGGTTCTCTTGCTGAGGATGTTGCGACTTCGACTCTGATGCTCGGAAAGGGCTGGAAGACGGCCTACATTCACGAGCCTTTACAGTTTGGTACTGTCCCTGACGATTTCGGCAGTCACTTGAAGCAGCGTACCCGTTGGGCCATCGGTACCGTGGATACTGCATTCAAGCTCAAGTTCTGTCTTTGGGGAGATGCCGTTCGCAAGATGACCATCGCGCAGCGCTTCTCTGGTTTCTTGTACGCGACCCTCAGCCTTTACACCTTGCTTCTCACGGCTTCCATGTTCGCCATCCCCATTATTCTCCTCTGGGGTAAGCAGCTCGTGGCCTACGCAACTACGCAACAGCTTCACTGGCTGATCTGGGCCTGTTTCGCAACTACCATCGTCAACCGTCTCTGTGAATTTGCTCTTTTCATCCCAGCCGGCTATCACACCGGCCAGCGTGGCTCCCGCTACCAGCTCTGGATGTCGCCTTATATTGCGCTCTGCATCGTTCGCTCATTCATGCTCCCCCGCTGGCTTGGCGGTCAAACCCAAGCCTTCAAACCCACCGGCTCCCTCGGCTCCGCCCTGAATGAGCGTGACCCGAAGCTGCGCAAGAACATCTTCGTTCGCTTGCGCGTCATCCTGTTCAACTACATGGCCTTCTTCCACCTGGCCTTCGTCTACGTGACCCTAGTCGCTGTGGTGATTTCGACTTACCGCTGCTTCGCGATACAGTCCAGCTTCAAAGGCATCGTCGTCTGCCTGATCACCCACGCCTTCTGGCCCCCCCTCACCTTCCTCTTCCTCTGCACCTCGCTGTGGACCCCCGTCTCCTACGCCATCGATCCTCCTTCGGTCCCCGACCGTGAGGACCTGCTGAAGCGGGATCCCAAGACCGCTGTCGCGCACCCAACCAAGAAAAGCAAGAAGATTGCCTTTGGTGGACAGGCGGCTTGGTTCGAGTTGGAGTACACGGTCGCCACTGCGGCCACGATTTTGATCTTTGTTTACTCTTTCTTCTTCTAATATCATATTGATGTACATTATGCATAATGAGTTCATTCGGCTTGGACGCCCTTTGGAGGGCTTGGTTTCGGCAACCTCATGATTCAATATTTGGAGAATATTTGGAGTATATTTTGAAAATCAATTGATCTGTTTTCTGTATTATAAATTATCCTTGGTCGTTTACTTGGCCTTTTGCTTCTTCTTGCTGGGCTCCTCGTCAATCCCGAATGCCTTTCTCCAAGTTCCGTTGAGGACTTCCCTGTCATCTCCATGTAGACCAATACTATATGCATTTTTCATAGCATCCATGCAAAATGTTCGTCTCTCATCAAAGTCAAACATAGGCTTCGGATACGTCTGCTCTTCGCCTTGCTCTTGCATCTTTTCTTTGGACTCAACACTTCCATCCCCAGAGATCCTGCACCCCCATTTCCGCTGATCGGCAATAGGCGCCTTCCACGGCTCAAAGATATACTTCTTATCAAACTTGGCAAGCTCAGGACAATACTTCCTGACAAAGTCTCCCTGGGGATCCCACTTCTTGCCAAAAGAAATCGGCGAGTAACAGCGGTAGTATTGGTTATAAAAGGCTGTGCATGAGAGCCACATCCAGTTTCCAATGTTACTGGCCATTTCATCTGGGAATCGTTAATTACTGAACCATATGCGGAGGTGGGAGACTCACGATCAATCAGCCATTCCTCGAATACTTCAGCACCTCGCTCCCAGCTTACGTAGCATCCGCCTCGCGTCAGGAAACAGGCTACACTGTGTCGTCCCAAGTGGTGAATCCAACCTTCCTGCTTTAACTGCCGCATCAGTGCATCGATCCATGGGAATCCTGTTCGGCCTTCTCGCCAACGTTGGAACCATTCCTCAGCTTCGGGTGAATCCACATGATACGGTTGAGCAGTCGGTCCCTCTTTCTCAAGTTCCTCGGGAGTTTTGGACTGCAGATGCCAATCAATGAATCGGACCATTTTGTTGCCATATGTACGCTGAAACTTGTAGCCCAGAGCTGCCTGCGCAGCAAAGTACATCTCCCGGAAAAGGAGCTGACCAGGCAGATTCGTTGGGATCGGTGCATTCTGCTTCTTCTCCTTCTTCCGCTTGCTGAACACATCCTGAACATCCCAGAAGAACTTCCGCACAGATAGCGACCCAAAGTGCAGATGCGGCGAAAGCAAAGTCGTAGACTGTGGCTCAAAAGCAGCCGGCGAAGTATTAGGTTTCTCAAACGTGCCAATATACTCCTCATCCTCAATATAACCAGCCAATATCTTCAAAGCAACCGACTCTCCACCCCGATGCGGCCCCTCAACCTGATCCTCCCCAATGCCAATCTCCTCCAATGTCGGAATTCCGAAATCCCCTTTCGGACCCATAATCCGACTATACTGTCTATCCTCCTCAACCCGATATGCAGCATTCAAATCCCCTTCAACCTCAACTCCCCCAAACTCAACCCCATTCAAATCCATTCTCTCCTCATTCCACGGATCTGGGACACTCCCCGGTGCATCGATAGGCCTGTCGGGCCTCCCCCCATTAATCTTGTCACCCGCCTTCTCAACCTGGCTCATACTAACAACCGGTTTCCCCTGGTTATTCCTGACCAGCATATCCGGATCAAATAGCGTCCGACCAACTTTAACAATAACCTCAATGCCCTCCTTCTCCGCTAACTTCATAACCCCCTCATCCCTGTCCCGCGCGTAAGCATCCGTATCCTGCTCGAAAACGAGATGCGTAATTCCCCACGCTTTCCACAGCTTTGGAAGAACGGTCATCGGCCCTTCACGCACGACCCATAACTTTTGCTTTGGATTTAGAGTGGTGTAGGATTTCGACAGGTCTTTTTGGCTATCTAGGAGGAAACGCCAGCGATTTGGGCCTACGCGGGCATGATAGACGTAATGCGGGTCCCAGGTCCAGATTGGGATAAAGACGGAAGGTTTGAGGGAGAGGGCGGTTGTCAGAGCCGGTGAGTCGTGGAGGCGGAGGTCGGTTCGGTGCCAGTATAGGACTACTGGGGTGGTTGGCTTGTGTTTCATTGTTGGGAGTTAATTGTGACGTGGGGTATAGGATTGGAGTTTAGATAGCGAAGTGGAGGTTAGTTGCTGAAAGGAGATGGGGGGAATTGAAGATGTTGGACGGTTCGCTTCCGAGATCGCGATCGAGATCGATGTTTAGCTCCTTGCAGATCGAGATCTAGGAGTGCATGACGTCAACCTTTATCTACTCTCGGATTCCTTGACCATGATTGTGTCCGTGGAATTACTTGTTTAGCTGCCGAACCTTATTTTGACACTTTCGCTCGATCATATTTTAGTTGAAATTCGTTGGACATGTTCAATTTATTCAATAAAGGGCTAACTAACACTAGATTTCGAATTTCAAATTCCGTAGCAGTCGAGCTGCGGAATGCCTGGACAAGATGGGAAGAAGCGGTTCAACTCAATCGAGCAATACATATTGAATGAATGTGATTTACAGTGCAAAAACAGCCGTTCCAGTTGATAATAATCGATCTGAATAGAGAGCTCCCTACAGGGCCGTAGCAGTTGAAAGGCTTGGAAAACAACTCAATCGTCGAGCCCCGGCATGAGGTCTAGGGGTAGTCAGTCCCTGCCCATTTGAGCGCGAGCAAAGTTGAGTCCACGATGGCTATGAGAATGGCGTTGCTTATTTAGTCGATGCCTTCGTACTTGAATTAAAGGCATGGATAGCCTTAATTTGATCTAAAAAGTACTTGAAACAGTGAGCCAAAAATGAATTTATTTTTTTTGAACTATTTTCATCTAGACTGGATCGTTGCATTAATTCGCCTCACAAGTTGAGCCATCCTCGGAGCGAGAGCACCCCGAAGGACACGGATATAAAGGATCGTATTGCCAAAGGAACAGTGGGTCGGTTTCATTGACGAGCAAATTACCCACGAGTCGTGCCGCGTTCGGCAAGTCAAACGAGGCCTGGAAGACATCGATAGAAGGAATTCGGATTTGGCCCCAGCCTGTTTGGATAAGTCGATCAATGGACGTTCCGTAGATATATTCACGGAATCCTGCCCATCGAATGCCAGACGCGCACTGTCCGTAGCAATGATGATCAGTTATGGAACACTCTAGCAGGAGAACACACGGTGGGATTGAGACACCCGTGGGCTATGCTTACCATCGGACAGCTCTCTGCGTTGGTATAAAGCGTTAGATCAGTAAAGGCAGCCTGGGCCTCGGACGCGGTTAAATTGTACCGGCCATTCGGATCAGTTAGAATCGCGGTACAATTTTTAATAGCGGCCATCTCTCCTATGAAGTAGTTAGCTAAGGCACTTTTACGCGGCCAAACTTGGCACCCGCTGACCATGCAGTGTCGGATTGCCCGTGAGGCTATTCTCGTTGGCACCGATACAGAGGAGATCACCAAGTCCGTCGGTATTGGTGTGGTTTACAATCACAGTACCAAAAGCCGCAAAAGGACAAGGTGACCCAGTGACAACTTTCAATGCAGCGTTGGCTTCGCGCATCCAGTGTATTCGTGTTGAGAATGGAATACTGTTCAGTGACATCTTTGGATCAGAAAGGACAAATGCCATGCCGACCGAGGCATAGCTAAGCAGAATGCCTGTAAAATGCATTTTGTAGAATTCGGGGGATACGATTTAAGACAAGCAAGCACAACAGGTTGGAGGGTATGACGGGGGAAAGCTGGGGGCGACTGGGAGATCAATTCTGGTCCAAAGAAGGATCCTTGATGCTGGCTTTATGTGTCTCTATTCACATCGGCCGTCGGCTGCGTATCATATTCCGAGATAAGGCAATCGTCATTTCCTGAAGAAGCCTCGGCCGAACACGGCCGGAGGTGGCCGATGCGGTGCCCAATGCGGGGGATTGAGGATAGTTTATAGGGAAGAGGGGTTCAAAGAAGACTGACAGTTTTACTGATTCGAATTACCATGGATCTCATCCATACTGTTGTATTCTCCATAAGGAATTTCCCTCCGCTTTCGATACAGGAAATTGTTTCCTCTTTCTTACACGCCCTGACGATAGTCCAACATTACGGGTGGATTGGAAAAACAGATATTAAAAACCGAAGAAAATATCGCGCTGCTTATATAAATAAAACAACATATAGGGCACGTGCCCACATGGTCTAAATGCAGTTGAAAGAGGACCTCAGAAAAATCTTGATCAGTGAGCGGGGATCACTGGAGCCACCATAAAATCGACTATTAGTAACAATCGAGGTTCTCAAAAGTCCAAACTAATGATTCAAACACGTGTAAAAGGATTCCTTGGACAATTTCCGATTTAGCCGTGGCCGAGACATATTTTAAGATCGCCGGTGAGGAATTCCCCACATGCCGAGGACCCGTGAAGAGCAAAACAGTAATACCAGATACCACTTTGCTCTTTTCATTGCTGCCTGCTTTGAAGGTTCCGACGGCTCACCAAAAGGCGTAAAGTAATTACTTTAATAGCATGGCAATATTAACGCCTCCCCGAAGATTTCTTGGGATTAATGCTAAACTTTTAATCTTTAATTCAACGTATAGATTCAATGGAAGATCAAGCTACTTCCCACGACGCCTTGCGTTTGCTCAAGGTGGATTATCAATAGTAAGTAATTGTATCTACACCTTCACGAAAGAGTATACGCCACACATAATCCCGCAGCTCCCGAGGCCAGTTTGGGGTTATCGAATATCTGATCTTAAGGCCAAGCGCATGGGTAGTTTTCACCTGCTGACGAAGGTTGGAGAGCTGATCTTTGGAAATTCCATTGTGATCAATATGTCCGATCGCTGTGTGGAAGCTGGCAGACGCATAGTAGCTGTTTTGATCGCTGTAGTCGGAGTTTTGAGGCGGGCTTTGAGCGGAAAAAGAAGAGAGTTCTAAGAGTGGAGCATCGTAGAATACGTCCCTGAGGGTGCTTCGTTCTAAGATGCGCGGGAATGGCACCTTACCGGAAGCAACGATCGTGAGAGGACCTTGCACTACCGCTGACCCATTGAAATACGTGAGAAGGCCGACTTCTCGAAGAGGCTCGAGGTGTGGAAGCAGTAGGGACCACGCACGATCTGGGTCAGCGTCGAAGTTCATCAGGAGCACCAGGGATTGTGTAGGGTCATTTTCGAAAACTCCAACAAGCTCATCTTCATTTTCGTTCGCCGCAAGGCGTGGATATTCCACCTCGGCGTTGTGTTCTCGAATTATCTTTAGCAGAGGATCAATGTAGAGACCGCGAAGATTTATGGCTCTTGACAGCATATTAGGATTGGGTCCAATCAGGAGTTCATTCCCAGTAGGGAAAAGGGTCATTTCAATGCTTAGGCAGCCTGAATCAATCGCGGACTCCAATGAGATGAGACGTCCACGGGTATTGTGCGAGTAACAAGTCAGAGGGTTTTGATCAAGTGTCGTCCAATGTGAGAAGACCGAGATGTCGTTTTCAAGGATATCAAAGCTCTGGAGCGCAGCCCCTGCATTCTCCCGGAAGAAAGCATCGTCGGCTTGTTGAGCCAGGTAAAGAAGTTTGTAGATACCGCTAGTTCAACCAAGGAGTTAGTTTTCTTCAGAATAGAACTTTTGGAAGTGCAAAAAAAAAGGAAAGAAACAATCCTTACATGACAATTAGAAGACTCCAGCAACAGCACCGTGCTGCTCGGTTGAACCCAGCTCGACTTGTAATCGGACATGGTTCATAGCCTCTGGCGCCGGGAGAAACAAAACCAGACGGATCTCTTTCTGGTCTTGTACCGGGCGGTAGAAGCTCCCAAGAATCTGAGCCCCAACTGTGTGAGAACATCATGGCTCTTGATCAGATGGAAGGCCAAGCAGAGTTATGAGGCTGAAGATCATATTCCTTAGGAGGCATTCATCACTCCAAGGTATACTCCCAACCCCCTATGAAATGCTTAATCATCTCAGGTGACATCAAGCATGTTCGATCCCTGTTTTTACGGAAACGGAGCCCTAGAGAGAGAGTTCTAAAGCTTACGAGTGCTGTTGACATGCCGAATATGTCTGCCTGGAACCTCCAAACCAGGGCGTTACTGAGATCGTAATGGCGTCCAGTCAGTGGGCTCCAATATTGGTTGTGACGCATGCTAATACGCGGTCGATGCAAAGATCGGCGATTGTCCATGTGGAGCCAGGGTCTGCTAAGCTCAATGCTCCCGGAAAGTCTCACCAGCGGAACCAATCCGGAGCTGCCAGTGACATCCTCTCCTTCGCGCAGCCCCGATGCCAAATACTCAGGGATAAAATTGCCGGTAATTTTTGATACAAGTGGGGCAAATTGTACGAAAGCGAATCCTCAAGCATTCAAATACGGGGATAAAAAAATAATAAGTTAATATAGGTAACGATCGGTATACGATAATTACACCAACAGCGGTAAAAAACACGCCAGGCATTGTATGCCAGAGAAACAATACCAAGACGCTTACTTATCGGTGACATCGGTGACAGCTGCTTTTGGAGAGGGTATTTACTTAAGCCGAAAATGCCTGGTGACCTGTTCATTCTCGAATCTGCCTTGGAGAGCGCATATTTGGGGCCGCCCGTGATTAACATGTCACATTAGACATGAACAGATGGACAGAAGTACCGCGGTAAGATTCAGCAGCGTAAGTTCACAAGAAAGCATCGACCTGAAACCACCAAGCTACCTAAAGGCGTCGATAACGTTACAATTTTGTCCATACCTATCGCATAAGAATGTATCGTTCTGCTCGTGGATTGTTCTAAGCTCGTAGCCAGAGTAGACAAAGTATGCAATCTTGTGTCATGTGCTTCAAGAATGTCGGATTTTCACACTTTCATTAGACTTATTCGATGAAGTACGAAGTAAGCCTATAGTCTCAACTTCCACCGTCCCCTTGCCAGTTTGAGGTTTCCAATACCAAACGAAGTTTTGCATAGCAGAAATTCAAAAATGATCATCAGCACACGATTCAAAATGTACAGATAGAGCCCAACCGCGACAGCACCCATTGTAAACCAAGTCCAAGGTCGAATTCCAATCCACATCAACACCTTAGCATCAGCTCGATGCCAAGTGCTACTTTCCAAATCCGTGATGAAGGGAGATAACTCGGTTGGATTAACAACCCCGACCCTCGGGGAAGGAAGAGAAGGCTGCTGAAGCAAGTAATCCTTGGCAACCATGGTCAAGAACATTGGACCAGCAGATATCATAATTGCACAGTACGGTTGCCATCGGGCCCACGCGCTCGTGATGGAATTGTAAATGGGCAGCTTAGCAATAGCGGCTGCGTAAACAGGATGTCTGGCAGATGTTATCATGAAATCATTCGTGACTCCGGTCGGCACTGTCGACTTGAAAAGAGCGTATTCATGATCGGACTCGAGTCTGTCGATAGAAATACTTCTGTTGCACCATGTATCCATGTCAAGATAAACTCCACCATAGTGGTATAAAACAAAGTAGCGAAGGGAGTCAGCACGCTGTATAGGGAAGGCGTAGTTATCCCATACATCAACGAACCAGGGATAGTTGACGGAGAGAAAGTCGCGAGTTGATGCATCAGTCCACAACTACATATCATGAAATCAAAAGTCAGAAAGACAAACATTGCCTACAAGAGTTAAGGCGCATTGAAAGAGGCTTACTTTGTACTCAAAGTCTCCATAAGCTTCCTTGCAGCTTTTTTGTGATTCAACCCATTTATCTGGGATTACATCCGTAGCAGTAGTCTGATGGAGGATTCGTGGAATGTGGACTGATCCATTCACTTCATGCAAATCCTTTAAACCGTTCAATCCCTGGAGACTAACTCGTGGCTCAAAAAGTTCTTCGTTTCTTCGTAAGAGTGTGATGAGAGGTTCCAAGGTATGGACGAGCAGGACAACCACGAGGACATCAAGTAGGAGGAGGGCGATAGTCGCTTTCCGAGGCCGTTTTATGCGCAGATAGTTTCTCCGCCGCTCCCACCAGGGGCTGACAGGACATCTTAGGCACTCTTCATCGTAATGTGAATTTGAATGGTTGATACTGTCGTCCTGAGAAACCAAGCGGTAGGAATATGGCCGTATATCAATCATTATGGAAAGAGCTTGAGCCCTCAGTATGTTGAAATTATTTTGAGAAAGTGGGATAGAACGGGCTTTTCATTCTCGATCGTGTGAGACACATTGTGCGTCTTTTTCCTATGGACCCTGAATGGCGAGGATGCATGTATCGCTGCCAATCATTGCGGCCACTGGGGTTCCATCACTAGAAAACACGATACCCGTATTTCCGGCCCAATCTATAGATATGATCATACAAGCCTAACCTTACTTAGCCTTGGACGCGTAATCATGCCGGCTGAATCGGTACATGGGCCTTTGGTCCCTTTTTCCTGAATCGAACATCCCTCATGTTGAACCATGGTGTCTGTAAAACCTGCCATGTGGCTAGCTTTGCGCTGGCCATGCACCATGGCTCTATTGTACGACATGGCAGTCACATAAAATCTCGTAACCGGGTTTGGAAACACATATTTTCCCTCCAAAAACAATTTACCGGTTCCCAAAAATATAGGTGTAGAGTCCTTGCCGGATTCGTGATTACATTTACGATACAAAATTTTACATGAATTACAAATACCGAAAGCAATACTTGGGCCCTTGTTATAATACCATGAGCCCTTTTGGAACGCCAAGATAACTAAAAGCTTGACATGAGCTTCCTACACCGATTTTAGTGTCATTGCGCACTCTCCACTCTTTTATCACGCCCTTGAATCATGAATCGAATTCGCCGTCAAAGGTGGATCCTGCTAATGGATGATGATAAACGAAACACGCCTGAGTGTATCTAAGCCTCTCACTACCCATTCGGTAATCGACAAAGGGGACCGGGCAGCAGCATTAAGGTGCCAAAAACTAGTGACCAGATGTACTTGTAACCCTTCGCTGCTGAATTTCCCACCTTTTATGCTTTTTCGACGTCTTTCTTGCTTGAAAAACGAAGATAGCATGCGTGGAGCGGGTGCGATAGTGCACGGATACTTCAAGAGGCGCATGTCTTGATTTATAATCTATTGAACTGGACAAGTACGTGCGGGAAAGTCTGACTGTACATAGATAGGAAGTCTAAATATTAGTCTAATCTTGATCCGCGCAGTGAAGGTAAAGATAAGTCATAAATTTCTTCAACTCATGGGGTAGGCTATATTTCCTAGGTTCAAATTAAAGTACATTGCCCGAAAAATGTATCAACCCTTCATGCTGTCTCAACGTGGGTAGCAGTCTGTTTTTCCAGGACCCGCTCTTCAAGACGGCGTTCTGCGCCAGCGAATCCATTGCGTGGGAGTGCCTTCTCCACCCTGACCGGATCAAAGATCGACTTCGAGCGAATAAAGATCTCATCAATTTCCTCAAGAGTGCGGCCCTTCGTCTCAGGGTAGAAGGTATAAAATGCCACGAATGCCACGAAACTGATGCAAGCATAGATAATATAGTACTTATATCCGATGTTGGCGATGGCTGTCGGGGAGGCTTCAGCAATGAGGAAGTTGAACAACCAGTTCGTACAGGCGCCCAGCGCAGCGACCTTGTGACGGATGGACAGTGGTGCAATCTCTCCGGCGTACATGAAGGGCAGCAGGAACAGACCCACAGGGAAGAAGAACAAGGCCACAAAGTAGAAGAAGATAGCAGCCTCGCCCGCCGCTTTGTTCGTGAGATCGGACATGAGGCCGGCTAACGCAGTTTGTGCGACACACATACCCGCTGCACCGGCCATCAAAAGCTTGCGCCGTCCAATCTTATCAATCAAGATGACTGCAAGTCCAGCACAGAGGAATTGCCAGATCTGGATACAGCCCGAGAAGACGCGGGCCTCAGTAGCGCTGTAACCGAGATGATCCTCGAAGATCTGAGTGGAATAGACTGCGTGAAGTTAGCTTCATGAGGAAAATAGCAACGGGATAATCGTAAGAGCAGCTTACAGGTGACAATATTAACACCTGTCATTTGAGCGAGCAGAGCAACAAAAACAGCGAGACATGCACGGTGGAAAAGTCGCTCGGGGCCCATTGTGAACAAAGAGTTGGAGTTTTGCCTCTTTTCCTGGTACGTGTCGCAAATGACGTCTAATTCCGCGTTGATGACCTCGGAATCATCTGGCATATCTTCCAGAGCACTGAGAACCTGTCGGGCCTCCTCTGGGCGGTCACGTTTGACGAGCCATCTAGGCGACTCCGGTAGGAACATGATCAAAGAGACAACGATGAGGGCGAAAAATGCTTGGAAGGCGATAGGGAATCGGAAGTTGACTTGGTTGTCCTTGACGAAATAGAGACCGAATTCAATCCAAGTGGCAAGTACGATGCCGCCGATAGCGAAGAATCCTTGGAGGAGAACCATTCGTCCACGAGTGGCGGCGCTCGCACACTCCGAAACATACATCGGGGCGGTACCGGTAAACGCTCCAACACCAAGACCTATATAGAAAAGGTTCAGTCAATCCATGTTCGTAGATAGAGTCTTTCCTAGAGCTTACCAGTAATAATTCGTGCCACGATCAGCTGGGGCAGGCTGAACGGTGTAGCTTGCAGAGTAACACCGACAACGACGAAAATGCCAGCAAGGAATAGCATGCGTCGTCGACCAAGGACATCACCGATAAAAGCACACGAAAGAGCGCCAATCGCACATCCGACCTCGTAAATCGCAACAACAGTCCCTATGCGTAGTGTGTTAGTGTCGCTAACGAAATTATCAAAAAGTGGTTCTCACCCTCGATCTTCGATTCTTTCATTTGAGGAAATACACTGAGAAACGTGGGCAGGGTAACCAAGCCATTCATGACAGCTTGATCGTATCCTATTTCGCTATGTTAGCTCAGGCTTGAACAAAGGTACGCGGATCTTGCATACCCTGTAGCATGAAAGCGGTGGCCGCCACCAAGCTGACAACGACACTCAGCCGCGAGCCTCTCAACCCGAAGTAGACCATATTGTTGAAATTGTGCTATAGATAGCCCGAAATGAGAAATAGAGAACGGAAAAGAGAAGTTTCCAGGTGTGCGAGAGTACCAGGTTAATAAATACCCACCACCAGGACTCATTATTCTTCGGATCCCTCCACGTATTCCCCCGCGCCGGGGCCCCAGATGGGCCCGCTTTTTTCAAAATTCTCTCGCATCAGGTGCAATCTGGTCCCGGTGTGCTCAGGCCATATGCGATACACAAAGTGTAAGGTCCCGCCAGGGCCAAAATGTGGATGAGATGGTAAGCGACTTTTGTTATTGGATGGCAAGACCACATCGATGCGTGGGGGTTCCAACTTCTGTGGACAAGCTATACGGCAATTAGTTAGCGTGGGTCTTAGCAGAGCTTCATTCTGGCCAAGCACGACAAGCTCTGACGCTAACCGGCGCCACCAGAATCTGGCGATAAAGACTCGGATTTCCAAATGCCCAATACAAGGGGTCCCTGAACTTTAATGCAGTGTTAAAGTGCAGAATGAACAGCCGCAATCCGGGGTTGCGAGATATAGCAGGGCTCGAGCGTGTGTCCTGGGAATAGGGTAACATTGTATTGGGCTGTTAGTCTCCACATACGGACTACGCGATGATGTTTCGGGTGCACTGAACCCCGGACCCCAGCCGAGCACCCCAACTGTCCTCGGGAGTTCGCCGAGCGCGTGGAGACCCCGCCGAATTCTCGGGGATTTTTTCGGGGCTTGTTAGGCTCCGTCTGACGGCAAGACTTTAAGCCGTACAACATGAGCATCTTCACTCTGATGTTCTTTTATGGTGTGTCTGAATAGCATTTCCAAAAACGTCAATATTATTGCCACCTTCATAAGTTAGGAGTTTCGTTAATGCCATGACCATTCACTTGTCACAAGGAGAGTACCCAACGCAACGGCTAGAGAAAGGAACGAGGCAGGGTTTGCCCGACTCTCGGCATTGGTCAGCTTGGAGCTGATCACCCCCGCAGCGTGTCCAATAGCACCGCTAGTATTAACCCCGGACACATAGGTCGTGCCATTACAAGTAAACGTGACGTCTAGATCAAGACCCGCAGTGGTATCGTACGGAAATGGTGTGGTGTAGTTGTAAGTCGGCTTTCGGCCTTTGTAAGCGTCAATCACGGCCTGAAGAATCCCGTTGCCGGCTGAACAGGAGTCATCTGTGGTCGGCACGGGCCAGCTAGACCGATATTTGGAATATCCCAAGGCCTCCAGTGGACCAGGCAGAGATTCATTGAGATAAAGATTGGTCGTATCCACGACGCAATTGGTGTGGTTGACCATGTCAGCCACCGGTCCGAAAATATTGGCGCCGCAGTCCCAGCGACCGAGTGAGGGTAGACCCCAATTTGCTGAAACGGTGGATATAGTAGAGTAGTGGGTATAAAGGGTATTGTCGCTGATACCGACAAGGTGTGTGGGGATTGCGCCCCCAACAAGGATGGAGAATACACGGTTCGGTTCGGCATATGTCTCTGTCTCGTCGAATGTGAGCAGAATCATGGTTTTATTCCAGAAATATGTGTTATCCATCAACCCTGTTATAAAACCACGCATCCAATTTGCACCGTAAGCAAGGCTGGTATCATGGCCGTCGTTTGTCATGTTTGGGGTGAAAAAGGCCCATTGAGGTAGGTTCTGGGCCTTTAGATTATCCTCAAAGCTCGAGAAACTCTTGATTGATTTCAACGCAGTGGCGTTATTCGTAATACTGTCGAATAGAACCAATGGGTTGTGCTTTCGAACATATGCTAGATCATGATGCTTGTTTGAGAAACTCTCACCCTCGTATCCAACCGAAGGGATGTCCTCCTGGTATTCGGCCCAAGAGATACCTTTCGTATTCAGAAGATCCACCACGGTCGACACATTGCTGGGTATCTGGTGAAAATTGTCTTGCATGGGTCAGCCGAGCTCATCTTCGATCAGGGCGATGGTTTACCATTGTCCATTCCATAACTGTCGCCCGAAGCAGCGGCACAGTAGTTAGGCTCGCTGGTGTGGCCAGTAGCAAAGTAATTGGTTAAAGTGATTCCTTTCTCCGCTAACCACTTCAAGTCAGTGTTTTTGGCAGCATCGGCGTAGTCCTAGTATGTTGTGAGCGCCGAGTACTTATTGGGAGGGTGAGGGCCAGTTACGATGTTTTCCAGCCAGATCTGGTAGAATCGGTCGCAAAAAACGCCTGGGAGATAAGAAGTTGAATATTCAGGTGCTGCATTGTTCTCAGAAATGCCAAAGCCATGGGTCACGATGGAGGAGGCCGCTGACAGGGTGCAGAATGTGGATAGAATGAGAAAAGAGGCCATGACGAGCGGAGAGGACATAGGGAAACGAGATAGGCGACGACGGGAGCAAGTCGCTCACATTGGGGCTCCTGCTTCCCAGATAATTTACAAGTCCTCAACTTGTAGATATTGATCTCGTGAGGACACCAACCTTGAGATTGCCTCGCGCGAGTACGCAAACGGAGAATGGAAGGTATTGTTTGCCTCGGTATCGTGAGTGACATGATTACAAGGGTAACATACCCAAAATTACGCGAGGGACGCGTCACGCACCCGATACGGCTGAAAGGCTAAACGGGGGGGGGGATCGAACATCAGACGAAATGAATCACCATTACCGAATGAGGGAAAATGCCCCGGTAGTGGTTATAAACATTGGAAGGGAGTGATCGCTAGTGCCGACAAGGTGTTCGGGGGTTGTGCCCCTAACAAGCATCGAGAACACACGGTTCGGTTCGGTTTCTGTTATGGTCTCGTCGAACCCTTGAATCCAACCGAAGGGCCCTCCTAGGACTTGGCCCAAAATATAACTTTCGCATTCAGAAGATCCACCACAGTCAACGCATTGTTATAGTGATATCATGATATACTCGTTATCCTGTCTAACTTTTTACACATTCTTATACAGCGAGAAAATAGTCTACTCGCAATTAAGCAGAGTCATTCTATGGTTGCTGAATGATAAAGCTGTACAATAACGTTCTTACTATGGTAATTTTGGGATTGAATACGACACTCTGCTGCGCTTATTCTAGCCAGACTGTAAGTGCAGATAATACCTAGGTCCAATGCAAATTAACCTCTGCTTGCCCTCTTTCTTTTAGTTGTCACGTATTTGAAAAGCTGATTTTTCTGCCCCACTAACTGCATCCTTCTCTAAACTTCATTCCAGGCGCGAATAGATTTTGAAAACTTATAGACCAGCACGAGAGACTGGGCCGAAATTAAATTGCCCGCAGTTGAACAGGGGAGTGCCATATTAGCGAAAGCTCCAAAACTTGTGGTGCAATTTCTTCTTGCAGGCGTTCAGCTTGTGGGCCAACTCTATGAAGTCCACAGCTTTATAATGATGAACTGCCTGTGAAGAAATGGGATCCATGCGGCCTAAACACCCAGTTGACCACCTCGAATGACAGCATAGCGGGCGGCTGCCCAAGGGAGATCGACACATAACGCTGCGGAATATAAGGAGGTTGCAAAAGTAGAGAGACAGATCGTCGCCAGTGGATTGAGTACTATGACACCAGTGAAAATGGCACTTCTCGTCTGTCAGCGAGTATATCGCTGTTCGCAGGGCGCCGACCCCAATGGGCTACTTGTTGAGACCAAGTTCGATCCCTCGGTTTCTGCCCTGAAGATAGTCACTGCCATTTACCGGAAATATGCCGCTCCGGAATTTAGCCGACTTCACAACGTGTTGATAGACCAGGGGCCCAGGAACGAGAATGATAAGACATTCTGTATCAGGTTTATGGTAAATAGTGTGGTTCCAACCATGTAGACACATAATTTGTCGCTACGCTGCAAGCTGGGCCTCAGAGTGCCCGGTTCATTGTCATGCGGTTATTCGGACGCTGATTCAAATATTCACTTCTGCAGATTAGGAAGCGAATGAAGGTGTAGAACTACACACACCACACAAAAAGCGCAGTAAACACTGACTCATACGCCACAAACGATACGAGGCACTAGAACCCCAGAGGTGTGGTACTCGCGGAGCAGACCGAGCACCGGATCCACCCGTCGTGGATAAGCGGGGTCGGAACTAGGTCCAAAAGAAATTTCCAGGGTTCCGATTATGACTCTTCTCTCATCGATCCTCCAACTTAAAAAACTACGGCCATCTTCCCAAGAGAACATAGAAGGAAAGTATGGCTTCAGACATGTCAATCAATGACACCCCGCTAGACCGGCGGGGCCGGCTGCGCATTTTCTTCATTATGATCGCGCTCAGTGTAAGACAGCCCCCAGTCTGAAATCCGATTGAAAGGGTACTAACCCCCATCTAGTTGTCCATGTTCGTCGCAGCTCTGGATCAGACAATTATGGCCACGGCGATCCCTACTATCGCGGCTAAGTTGCACTCTGCGGCGGGTTACACTTGGATTGGAGGTGCTTATCTGCTTGCGAATGCGGCTGGCGCGTGTATCTGGGCGAAGCTTTCGGATATCTGGGGCCGCAAGCTTATTTTGCTTATTGCTGTTGCGTGGTTCTTTGTTAGCTCGATCATCTGTGCAGTGGCGGTTAATATGCCGATGCTGATTGCTGGGAGGGCGCTGCAGGGTGTTGGTGGTGGTGGTATCTTGCAGCTTGTTACTATTGTTATTTCTGATTTGTTCAGCGTCAGGTATGTTAAGATTCTTTTGGTTCTGTCGTTGTTGCTAATTTGTGAACAGACATCGGAGCTTGTATCTTGGCTTGATGGAATTCATGTGGGCTCTCGCTGGTGGTATTGGTCCGCTGCTTGGCGGTGCTTTCTCCCAGTATGTCTCTTGGAGATGGACCTATTGGATTAATCTGCCAGTGTCGGGTATTGCCTTCCTTCTTCTTTTCTTCCTTCTGGATGTGCACAATCCAAAGACGAAGGTTATGGAAGGCATCCGGGCCATCGATTGGTTCGGCAGTTTGTCCGTCCTGGGCTTAACTTTGATGCTGCTTCTCGGACTCGATTTTGGCGGAGAGGCATTTGCGTGGAGCTCACCAACTGTCATCTGCCTACTTATTTTCGGGTCACTCTGCTCTTTGCTATTCGTCTATAGCGAGAAGCGACTGGCAAAGTACCCGCTGATGCCGATGAATATCTTCGCCCGTCTTTCCAACATTGCCGCTCTTGCTGTGGCCTTTGCTCATGGCTTTGTAAGTTTCTCTCGGCCTCCATCTATGGGCAGTTTTAACCGTTTTCTAGGTCTTCATCGCCGGAGAATACTATATCCCGCTATACCTTCAATCCGTCAAAGAAGCATCGCCCATGCGATCGGGAGTCCTGATCCTCCCCCTCTCCATCGCCGAGGCTGTCTCTGGCATCGCCACCGGAGCAATCATTCACAAAACAGGCCGTTACCTGGAACTCATTTGGATTGGCATGGCCCTCATGGTCATCGGAAACGGCCTATATATTCACTTGGACGTTACCTCATCCGTCGGTGAAATCGTAGGCTACCAAATTATTAGCGGTGTTGGTGCCGGTTTCCTCTTCCAAACACCTATCATCGCCCTCCAGGCTATGGTTTCCCAGGAAGATACCGCCACGGCAACCGCTACTCTCGGCTTCATCCGAAATATCGCCATCGCCTCATCAATCGTTATCGGCGGCGTGGTCTTCCAGAACAGCATGAGCAAGATGGAATCCAGTCTATTGGCTACGGGTATGTCTGATAGCCTGGCAGAGAAACTGACGGGCGATTCTGCGGCGGCAAATATTGAGTATATCAAGGATATTAAGAATCCGGTGCAGTTACTCGCTGTTAAGCATGCCTTTGCGTGGAGTATGCGGAATATGTGGATCTTGAATACTTGCATGGCGGCGGTGGGGCTTATCTGTTCTGCATTTATCTTGAAGACGCGGTTGAACAAGGAGCATGTTGAGACTGTTACTGGGCTGAAGAGTGAGAAGACGCCCCTTAGTGAGGATCTGAAGCTGCATGCTGTGCAGAATCTCCCTGCCACTGTATAGATTCATGGTGGGTTGATTAAAATTGAACATACATTTCGCGTTCAAATGTCCATAGTTATATACTTGTCGGTTAAATGACCATGTTAAGGTTCACATATACACTGTACAAAGAAAGGGCAGAGTGAATGGATAGGCCGCCGGGAATGGTGACAAATAAATCAAGTAAAAAAAGATAGCAGATGGAAGGCACGGAAATGAGGGTGGAATACACGGAGAAGAAAAAAGAAACAAGTGAAAGTAAACGGGAAGAAATGTCTAGACTGAAGAGCATCCCCCATCAACAGTGCAAACGATAGGAAGATCAGCGACGCTGTTCCCAATCCAGAGCTTGACACCCTCACCATTGATAGGTGCCTTCCAGTCCTGAATTACGACATCCCAGACACTCAGATCCTTGCGAGTGACAGTAAGAGTAAGAAGCTCGCTCTGACCGGGTGCCAACTCTTTAGTTTTCTCAAACTGGCGCAGCTGGAGTTCAGGGGTGTCGAGACCCAAGCTAGAGGGTAGCTCAACGTACAACTGGGCAACGGCCTTTCCCCGACGTGATCCTGTGTT
Source organism: Penicillium atrosanguineum (assembly GCF_028827265.1). NCBI lineage: Eukaryota > Fungi > Ascomycota > Eurotiomycetes > Eurotiales > Aspergillaceae > Penicillium > Penicillium atrosanguineum. The sequence continues at coordinate 2,100,843 of NW_026623139.1, read as the reverse complement.
CGTAACCTGGACCTTGATGGAGTACACAATGTCAAAAAGAGCGGGGTTTCCGCCTTGGCCGCCACCTGCGCGTGCTTGAGGCTTGGGTGTTGTGGAATACCCGTCAGGGTAGGCATACTCGCCGGAGGTGGTAATGGACTCAGGGTTGTCCAGATATGGGTATAGGTAGCGCCAGATGCGGGTAAAGCTGGTAGATGACCAGGCAACCTCAGAAGCGGCAGGGATTGCGTCGTCGTATACCGGAGTGGCTCCCTTGGAAGGTGCCGCTGGGGGATAAGCGGTATTGAGAGCAGTCACCTCATTAATTGTCGGGCTGGAGATGTTGAACGTAGTATATGACAGTCCATGGCCGAAGGGATAACGCGGGGTGATATTGGCTTTCATGAAGTGGCGGTAGTCCACGTACAACCCCTCTGTGAAAGTATCTTGGATTTGGCCAAATGGCTGGTTGATGATGCTGACGCTTTCCGGGTAGTCGGATTCGCTCTTCGGGATGGTGTAAGGCATGTGGCCACTGGGACTGTAGTCGCCGAACAGGATATCGGTAAGGGAGTTACCCGCTTCCTGGCCGGGCAGGTGTGCCACAAGAACAGCTTTGACAGACTCGAGATCAATCCACTCTTCCATGATCACGGGTCCGACAGTGTGGTAAACGACCACCACACTGGAGAACTTCTCTGCGGCAGCCTTGACGAGGTCGTCGCCACTATGCCAAGCGTAGAGGCCAGCTTCTGTGCGGTCGCCAGGGTTGCCTTCGACGGTAATGTAGTTCTCGCCAGAGTCGGCGTTAATAAACACAACAGCAATGTCGTTAGAATTGGCAGACACATCAGATGGGAATGAGTCCGTGATATGGAACTCGGCGTTCTTCGTAATATTGGCGATGGCCTCCTGGGGAGTAATGAGATAAGGCAGCCTTGCAGTTCCGCTGCCCCATCCCATAGTTAGAACACCCTTATCGCATCCTTGGTCACTGCATGAGTTAAGACCATCAGAGTTGCCACCGGCATCGGTTCCAAAAATCTTGAGTGAGTCATTACGGCGAAGGGGAAGGAGGTCATCTTCGTTCTTCAACAAGGTGATCGCCTCACGGGCAACAGCACGCGCAGTGATGTTGTGGTTTCCCTGGACGTTAACATATTGGTTGACAACACCACTGGGAGAAAAGAGGGCACCGGGGTAGAGAGGGCCAGTCTCGTCGAGTGTATTGGTCGAGAAGTTAGGCAGAGGGTAGTCTTTGTCCTGACCCATCTTGTACCACGTCGCCACGATTCGAGTAACCTGCACGACTAATTAGCACATTCGGAACTTTCCACTTGGTTCCACACATACCATGTCATTGAGTCGCCCAACCGGAACACTGCCATTCAAAATAGATCGAGACAGCTCGGAGCCCCAGTAGCTATCACCGAACAGAGGAACTGCACCGTCACCGGGCATAGCCATATCGAGACCAGCAAGGGCAGATCCCACACCAGAGTAATGGCCGAGCCAATCGGTCATAACGAACCCCTGGAAGCCAAGTTCATCCTTGAGGATTCCATTAAGGAGCTTGCTGTTCTGGCTTGCAGCCGAGCTGTTGATCTAGAGGTAGTTAGCAACAGACATACTTCAGTCGCAAGGTGAAAGACACTCACATCATTGTATGAAGTCATCAAAGATCCAACACCAGCGCGAACACCTTCAGCAAAAGGCCACAAGTAAAGCTCGTGCAGAGTACGATCATCAATATTGGACGAATAGCCCTTGGTAATGATACTGCTCATACGATACATCTCCTGCTCGTAACCGATAAAGTGCTTGATTGTCGCAATAACGCCTGCACTTTGCATACCCTTGATCGTGTACGCTCCTCCAAACGCCTGCAAAGTAGGATCCGCGCCAAATCCCTCCCAACCACGACCTCCGCGAGGCTTTCGTCCAAGAGGACCAACTGCAGGGCCCAGTTGCACATTGATGCCCTTACCCCTGGATTCCTGACCCAGGGCTCTTCCCCGCGCATACATAAGATTCTTGTTGAACGTCGCACCGACCGTGATACCGGCCGGGAATGCAGTATTATGATCTGAATTTCGGATTCCCAAGGGAGAATCTTGTAAACAGATATTCGGGATGCCGAAACGCGGCGCACTACCCGTTTGACCGACACAGGGACCCATAAAGAAGCCTGTTCCGGTGGTCAGATTGACCTTCTCGGCGAGAGTCATGTTGCCAACAACCTGCTGTGCTTTTTCATAAGCTTCAGCCCAGTCGGATACCCAGCCGCCATCGGGCGTGGGATAGTAAGGCGGAGAATCATAGCCCTCTGCCGCACGTGTGTTTAATTGAGAGGCTTCATGGTTTGCATCTGGCATGGGAGATGCGACGACTACCTGCGCAATCAGCGGCACGAGGGCCAAACGCGTCCAGGGAGCCATAGTTGGGGTTCGGGCGTCGAGTCACGTCAGATCAGATGCAAACATTCAGTCAGCCTGTACGACCCGCACAAAGAACGAAGAACGAGGTTGTACAGGTTGTCTTACGAATGTTCGTATCTTAGGACTTGGGCGTCAACTTTGAAAGGAGAGGAGCAAGGGCGTCCACGTGCCATCCAAGTATGCCAGGCACACACGCATCCCCTGTGTGGTGGAATGGATCGTCCAGATGTGAGCTCGCTTGCATAACCGAGCTGGTAGTCGGTTCAGATTGTCCCCCCATAGGTGGAAACCCAGTTCATGTTCGCATTTTCTCCGCTAGTGAGAGGTTCCTGACTCTTCACGGTTACGATGAACGCGGAGCCCCGCTCCCCGGAACATCATTACCCTAAATAGCGGGCCTGTCAGGGGTATCCGACAGGCCCCTGGTGGAAAATAGGAATAGCGTCGTTGTGTCTATGGGTGACATTCGGCACGCGACCGAAGTTTTCCCGATAATTACTCCATATAGCAGGAAAGCCGTTGTGATCACGATCGACCGGCCCACGCGTGGATATCGTCGATCTTCGATTTCTGTTTATACATTGACTATTTGTGGACTTAGATCTTAGTGTACCGCAGGTAGGGCTTGACCTCGCGGACCTCGCCAAACTTCTTCTTCGCATCCGGGGTGCTGACCGAGGGGGGAACGATCACATCGTCACCGACCTGCCAGTCGATCGGGGTGGTGACACCCTTCTTGTCACCGGTCTGAAGGGAATCAATGACACGCAGCACCTCGGCAGAGTTGCGACCGGTCGAGGCGGGGTACATCATGGTCAGCCGGATCTTCTTGCTCGGGTCGATGATGAAGACGGAGCGAATGGTGAAGGCAATGCCCTTCTGGTCGATGTTGTCCAGGTCCTGCTGGTCGATCATGTCATACAGGAAGGCGACCTTGCGGTCGGCGTCGGCGATAATGGGGAACTGCACATCCGTCGAGGAGACTTCGTTGATGTCTTTGATCCATTCACCGTGCGAACCAATGTCATTGGCGCTCTAGTATAGATCGTTGGGTTAGCTGGGGGGCTTGCCGCATGCGGTGGGGGATAATAACCAGGCCAATCATCTTCACACCACGCTTCTCAAACTCGCCCTTCATCTTCGCAAAGGCACCAAGCTCGGTAGTGCAAACTGGAGTGAAATCGGCCGGGTGGGAGAAAAGGATGGTCCAGCTATCGCCGATAAACTGGTGGAAGTCGATCTCGCCCTTGGTGGTCAAAGCCTTGAAGTTGGGGGCTATCCTTAAGAATTAGCATGGTTTTCATGCAGACATCATCCATTGTAGCCATACCGGTCGAGCCCAGACGCAGGCGTGGCTGTTCCTGGGTGGACGCCGCGTAAAAGCGGCGGAAGGCAGGGGCCCGCGGCAGCTGGGCATTGAGACTGGCCCAAGGGGCAGCCTTGGGTGCAGCTTTAAAGGCACGGAAAGCCAGCTTCGAGGACATGATGGAAGCCATTGTAGGTGTAGAGAGATACTTTCCCCGGACTCGCGGAACAGCTTATTTGCATTTACATCATCGGAGATTATCTCATTGATCACGTAATGGACCTGGAAATGGATCTAACGCGATCGGGTAACAAGCTCTGTAGTGCCCAAAGAATTTATTTTCTTAGTCCTCTCAATCTTTTCCTTGAAAGTTTGTTAAGAGTTCTTTCATCCGTTTTTGTTCTCTTATCCAATATATCGTTCAATCACATCTTGACCTCCTGCTATGGGAACAGCTCATCGCCGCCTCTCCAAGGACATTTAGAATATCTCCGTCCTGCTGAACAAAAACGGCCACTTTGTGAATTGCACACGTAGGCAAACTCTTCCAAAGACAAATTGCTATGAGTCGCTAATTACTTTTTAATCCTGCGAGGCCGTAGAGGCGTCTAAAAATGAAGGAGAAGCGTGTCATGTCCAGGTAAGCGCGCATCAAGGCTAAAGAACCTAGGCTTGCTGGAACCCACATGATCATCAATCAATCAATTAATCAAAGCTCTATTAACCTGGTAGAGCCTAACGAGATGTGTCGAGGCTATGCAGGCGCTTCGTCCAAATCCGAAGCAGAAATTGGTGTCCTTAACTCCAGACTCGCGGCTTGCATAAACAGTAATACAAAGGAAAACCGGCCTTCCGCAGGAGGCCGCCACAGGAAAGAATGTTTTAAATCCAAAGCCCACGCACAATAAAACCCATATAAAATCAACCCCAAAGTAACAGTGCCCACAGTATTCCATTCCTTCTGCATCCCCTCGTCAGCGTGTATGCTCCCGCCTCTCCTTCGCCGGTCCTATCTCCAAGCGCTCCGGTTCTCAATTGATTGTGGTGCATGGTGAATCGCCCACATTATCATCTGTAAAGTGTTACAGTTGCAAGGGTGCGGCAAACGAAATCGATGTATCAAAACATTAACTCCACATTTGTGCAAACGATACCGGCGACGAAGTTTTCGTAAATTATATTCGACTCAAAGATGCTGAAAGTCCTTGAACAATTTCTGACGTCATCGAATAAAAGGTCAGAGTCTCTTCCTCAATCAAAACGTTACCACGCAGTCAGAATACGCGTATCTACTCCAGCTTTGTTCACCCATCCATGTCTTGATTGTTCCTCGAGAATATGGACTGCAATGCTAAATTCGCAAAAGATGAGGCCAGATGCCGTGGATATTACGGTTGAGAAAAGGGGAACACGAGTCGCGGATTTGCTCGTCGGTTTTGATTATCCTAATGATGCACGAATGCCCCAAAAATGGCTCATGCCCAAGAAACTTCGTTGCCATGTTATCCATGTGCAATCCTATTGGGACCATCACCAGCAGTGTCATGGGACCACTACAAAAGAAGATTGCGGAGCAATTTCATGTTGATAGTGAGTTGTCGATTCTTTGTACAACTTTGTTTATGATGGTAAGTGCAAGTCTGTGGCATATACGATATTCATGGATTCATAATACAAAAGGGATATATCTTCGGATTTCTCACCTTCGGGTCCCTGTCAGAGGTATTTGGCCGTAAATGGCCCGTAATTTATGGCATTGCAATCTTCAGAGGGGTGCTCCATCTAAGACTTGTATCGGTCCGATATCAATTCCATCTCCCAAAGAGGAACGATCCTGGTCTTTTAGTAGAACTTCCAGCCTAAGAAAATGGCTAGAATGATCTGAATCTCGATATAGTGCGAGAGAAAGCTGATCGCATCGGACGTTGAACTAAAGCAGGACCAGCCCTGAATCAGGACGAGGAAAATCTTCAACCCGACGGCTAGGGCTGGGCCCACGGGGAATTTGAAGAGTTTGAAAGGAAGCATATGCTCCAGATTGTAATGGCGAGCGGCGGCATGAAATCTTATGTAGATAATACAGATGCAAACCCAGGAGACATGATTAGAAACTCCGACCTCAAAGCTGACCAGCACCAATTTTGTTCTTCCCAAAGCAGAGCGCGCTGATGAATTATGTAGCGAGAACCGCTACCCAATGTATTTGGAAGCGGTTGAAGAGGTCAAATTTACATGGAGCGTATCCTTCTCCTGCCAAGGTGTAGAGAAGATGAGACCTAGAGAAGAGGGTCGCCGACGCTTGTCATGATCACGGCGTTGAAAAAACTGCCAGCTATGGCGCTGCCCGCTTCAACAAAGACGATTTTCAAGGGACTAATAGAATAAATTTCGCTGTAAATACCCGAATGATTAAATGATACGTCGAGACCTATGATGGTAATTGAGACCACGTAGAAAAGGGGAATCCGCCAGAAGACGTTACGGATTACTCGGGGATAGGGCCACACTGGGCCCCTGGTCTCACAGAAGCGACCGCCACATTCTCTGTTCCGCGCTATCAGCACTCAATTAGACATTATTCGTTGTATTGGATATCATTGTCTTACTATGCAAAAGATGCTGTGACAAAGACAGAAGCAAAGCTCCCGACCCAACCGACAAAGTGATCGTCACGCACGTAGAAATGTGTCTCTCCAAGATATGTATGAGGGGAGTGGTGGCGCCACAGTTCACGATGATGCCGACAATCACGAAGACCTGAATTCTATTAGGTCGACAGTGCACTGGGAGTGAGATAACACCAATGCACTGACTATAATGGTCACAACCTTTAGCAAAACAGCCAATACTCGGTCTTTAAAATCAGCTTAGAATACCACCTTTGCAGCCTCTAATTAGACATACTGACCTCTCCATAGACCTTGACAGAGCAAAGGTTCAAGCCGAGAAGAAACGCCAGACAGATAAGACCAAGAGCCCAGCCGGGGAAATGCTCGGTCCAGGATTCTAGCAAAACTTGCAGTCCTGTAACTTCCTCAGCAGTAGAGACAGCACTATTGGCTCAATAATTTCAGGTCAGTGCGAAGCCAAAAGCAGGGTCCACAAAGCGCCTTCAGCCATTAGACAACGCCTGAATCCTGCTGTAGCGTGCTTACACTTACCCTGCAAATATAACGAGTGAGCCTGTCACTAGAATAAAAGCCACCATCTCTCCAAAACCTAACATTGCCACAAAGAAAATGCCCCCCACAGATCGTATAGGCTAGAAGCATTGATGCCGGACCGCCGGTCGCCAATGCCTTACCGTTGCCAAGATACAATCCCGTTCCGACCGTGCCTCCGATAGCGATCATCTGGATCTGGTGAGGGAATAGCTTGCGAGCCAGTAGAAGGGCATTGACATTTTTGATTCCTGCACAAACGGGATTGTCCGAGAAGGCTCTGAATGTTGCGTTCAAAGGCGGCTGTTTCTCAGCATCGCAATCTGGCATCATTTATGGCAGTTGAAGGCCAAGGAGTTTCGTGGGGGATGAGGGGGAGTGGTGCGATCGATCAATTGATTATTGAGCAAAATGGACTTTAATCACCACTGAAAGGATCCAATGCACTTGTTAATCGACAAACAGTGGCGCGAAGCATGTCTACTTACGCTTACTCACACATCTAATATTCAATGAGCTATAAAATGAAAAGCGTAAAATTGCGCCATTCAGAACATAAATGCGTGATCGCTAAAGTGTTAACGACGAGTTAGGAAAGTCGCCAGTTCTCTACCAAGGCTACTCGGCCTTCGAGTAAGTGAGCAGTTTGCTTCCCCCGCTCGCGGCATTGTCCATCGTCCTAATTTCGCCTCCGTTTACAATTCATCCACTGTGCTAAAAAAAAAAATAGGAAAAAGAAAAAAGAAGGGGAATTGGTAGACATGGTTCTATATCATACAATGAGAATGCTTAGAAGGGAAAGTAGATGCCAGCCAACAGCAGGTCTACAAAGTATTTAGAAGATATTGATCTCCCTTCGAGCTTCTTCCAATTCACCCGCGAAGCTACTTATTTGCAATACAGTCTGTAGCGAAATCTGCTTCCTCCTTAACGACTGCTTTTCTTTTCTCGGGACCCACTGCGAAGGCCCTAGCGCAGATCATTTATTGATCGCCCCATACTAAGCTGATGGCGGCAAGAAAATGTGCCGGTACTGTATCCCCTTACGTAATATTAAATCTGGTGCTTTGAAGCGATAAACATTCATGGCAACTGTAATAGGTAAGGATCATTTTACGGCGGCCCTCAACCTAAACGGTCTAGTCAATTAAGGCTCTGCGCTGAGGCCTCGGCACTGGGTCCGGAGAAAAAAAAACCGGTCACTGGAGAGGAAGCATGTTTCGCTACAGACTGTACCTCCCTGGACGCATGCAATCGAATCTATCCTAGAAAAGCATTTTTGGTGTGGATGTCTACTTTGATGGGATGGAAATGCTCGAAGCAAAGATTGGCGTTTAGCATTCATGAAGAACAAGCTAGATACAGGTAATGCATTGATATAAGTGTCATTGCAATACATTAGTGCATATATCTTCCAGTGTTTGTAGCATGCCTCACGACTCGTGTCAATTGACATTTTCTCAGATTAAGTACTCGTTTTGCCACGGCCCATGTCCGCCTAATCATTAAGAAAGGGATGGCCAGCAAGGTGATCCCAGAAATTGATTTCAAAATCCTGAAGACTATTATTGTCCCATAGACCCCATGTCGCATCATCCAAGGCAGCCATCTGTTCGGACTCTGCCAGTTCAATTGGTTGATTGCCCGTAGCGGTGGTTTTGTTGTGCAAAGGCGACAGCATGCGATGTAGTAGAGACTTTATCGTTTGTGTGGCACGGACCAGCAATGAATAGTTAGGCGAGTCAACATACACCAATGTTCCATGTTCAACCTCTCCAACAAGGATGCTCAGGTCTTGGAATACTTTTGACATGCCAGTATGAAGGGCTTCCATGGCATAGGACTGATTAATAAGCGTGAGGGATATAAGCCCAGCAGCTGATAAGCCGTAATATGCTACCTTGAAATCAAAACTTGATGAGTGAACTTATTCTTACAACGAGTGTTCCGACTCACCTTCCAGACCAATGACGTGCCAGAATTGATTATTTGGTCTTTGAGCATAACCGTCTCCACGACCAGACCAAGCATGTCCAGCGAAATCCTGACCAACTCCGGGTTTGGATTCATGGTCATGGGATTGAATAAAGCCAGCTGCAGAAGAAATTGTACGTGAAGATAGTTGAGCTTCATGTTCACCATAAAATCACGCTCTACTGGCCGCCGGCCACATGCCTTGAGATTGCAGTCAAGACGATAGCTTTCGGGGACCCCATTCCATTGGGCATGGGTATCTACATCAATGGGCCTTTAAGATGATATCAGCAATAACCCGAAACGGGAGAATAAATTTCCATCGGGCATACCGTGCGCGTCGATATCTCTCATCATAATCTTCCACAGTGAACAAATCCAATATATCTTCCTTTATTATTGCACAGAGAGCAGCCCACCTCGAGTCCGTAACGAAATCTGGCCGTTCAGTGGGCCCCCAGGTCGCTGGCCGGCGGGTTGCTACCTGGGAGGACAATACATGGTTTCCTGGAAGGCCAAAGTGGCAGAATTTGCGGATAATTCGAGGCGGCCTACCGAGAAATATTGACACATTCTTATCTGCGGAGTATGTTCGACAAAAGGCTATTTGGCGAATATCACGAAGAAAGAGCGGGGCTGCGCGGAATGTTTCTGTTTGTTGCTGGTGATAGCCGAGAGCGAAAAGCGAGGCTGCTACATCTCCTAGTTTCCGCCAAGAGAGGTAGCCTGCAAGTAAAGTTAGCATTTCTGCATTAGATTATTTCTGAAGCGGAAAAGATCACCTACTCTGATCACCGTCCACTTGGGAATGAGAGATAAAATTCTCATACTGTAGAACAAGCTGTAGATCATTCATACAATCCAACGGTAGGCAGAGGTCCAGACATCGGTCCGAGTACGACAGGGTCAACTTCTGGATCTTACGACGTTGTTGCTCAGAACCGTACAGCGGTTCTGCATAAGCCAAGTCTACCGAGGCTCGGCAAACAGCAGTAAAAAATATGCCAAAAGGCTCCCACCGCGAGTTATGTCCCGAGAAGTTGGTGCAGTATTCGTCGAATGTTGTTTCGGAACTGGCCATTATAGACTGACGGGTAGAATAAAAGAGGTTCCTAGAGATAGCCATTGCAGTTGTGTGTGTTCCATCGCACTGTGACAGAGTGTGGAGAACTGTTGACGTACAAGGTCCCGTAAGAGGACCGGCTAAAGCGAGATTTGTTCCTGTTGCTACCCAACTCTTGAAAACTTGTACGAATTGCTGCATGGTAGATATTCGATGCAGTTCAAGAATTAGCTCTGCGCCTCTTGAGATGTAGATGTCATCTACCACACAGTCGGTCTGGGAATTTGAGGTATGTCCGGTCTCTCGGTCCGAAACGTCATGTTCTGTATTGTTTCCAAGCCGTAGATGGTCGAAAAGTGTCGTATGGCTGGACGAACCTAAGTAGCCCGGATTGGGATATTGGTCCAATGGAATGTCGAGACCTCTGGATGGTCCTGATCTTGACGCAAAAGATGTTGCTACATCTTCCCTGGAACTACAGAATTGCTGATAGAGTCAATATTAAGCTACAAGTAGCAGGAGACAGGGTCACTCGCTTCTGTTTCGATATCCGCCTAAAGGGCGCCGGAGGCCGTCTGAACGGTTTCGGCCGGTATACACAGTCAGCAGCCCGGCTTCTATCCTTGCACCTCGAACAAACCGGTCTCCTGTGGTCGCACCGCAGTTTCAGTGCCCGGCACGGATCACAGGCCGGCAGCTTCTCGGACCTTGAACTCAGGCTCGAGTTCGGAGTCGGCATCTTGGAGCGTATTGACGTTGGGGTGGAAATGTGAAAAGTTTTCCTTTTTCCGAAGCGGCGTGTTGCGCAAGTCCGATTGGCTGACCCTATATTCGACTGACGGGCCTTGACACTTACTCCGACGCTGACGCCGACGCTGACTCCGACACCGATTCCGCCCTACGCATGGTTCTACTATAGATTGGAGAGAAAAAAAGGGGCCTAAAGCTCTTCAAGGTCCATGTGGGCCCAATTCGTAATTTGGTTTTTCTATTGCGACATCGTCGCGTTTCTGGTAGAAGACATTTCAGCGTTAGAGTTGGAGTATAAAAGCCGAGAGCGCCATAGCATCCATGGCTGTTTATACGCCTCTAACCTGAATTTCTCTTTGTTGCGCCAAAAACGTATCATCTTACTGAGCAGACCGAGAATGACGATCCCGTATCCTGATGGACATCTTGACATTGGGTACATGCCCGACTATGACCAATACTTGGCACGCGGCAAGCGTAGACAAGAGACCGAGAAGCTCGATAATCATCTTCCCAAGGGTTTCCCTTCCCGCCTATCTGGCAGCCTCGTCTGGGACCCCAGAACTGTAGCCAGCAGTTATGAATGGAACTACCACCTTACTGCAGACGACCTCGATGAGATCAACAATGCCCTTCAACACTTCAAGTGTATGTTATTTGCCAACTATCTTTTTTTGTTTAATGGGTATACCCATACTAATGTATCGGTGCGTTAAAAGCGTTGGGCAAGGCGATGGGCGAGTGCTCCGCCGACACTTTCCCTCTGCCCAAGTTGCATGCTGTGCTACGCGAAATCTCCAACGAGGTCCATAACGGCTACGGTTTCAAAGTGATTCGAGGTCTTCCCGTGGACAACTACACCCGCGAAGAGAACGTCATAATCTACACCGGCCTCTCATCGCACGTTGCGCCTATTCGTGGTCGCCAAGACAACAAATGGCAAGGCAGACCAGCTGATGTCCTTGTTGCCCATGTTAAGGATCTGAGCCAGTCGTGCAACTCTAAGGACATCCCCGGTCCTGTGGTCACGGCCGATAAACAAGTGTTTCACACCGATGCCGGCGATGTTATTGCCTTGTTATGTCTAAACGAAGGTGAATCAGGTGGCGAGAGCTATCTCGCGAGCACCTGCCATGTTTACAACGTACTGGCTGCTACACGCCCTGATCTGATTAAAACTCTCTCCGAGCCTTGGCCTTTTGACGAGTAAGATTCCCCTTTATCACCAGTCCTGAGACTCCTTAGTACCATAAACCCCCACCAGCATAGCTGAAAGACTAACAATACATTTATCATCTAGTTTCGCCGCGACTGGTGACGTGTACAAGCTGCGACCTCTACTGTACTACCAGCCTGCTACTGAGACCGACCCCGAGCGACTCATCATCCAGTATTCGCGAAGAAATTTGACTGGCTATTTGGACTGCAAGCGGTCGGCCAACATTCCGCCGCTAACCGACGCACAAGCAGAGGCTTTGGATGCGGTTCATTTTACGGCCGAGAAACACGCTATCTCGCTGGACTTCCATAAGGGCGACATTCAGTTTGCCAACAACCTGAGCATTCTACACGCCAGAGGATCATTTAAAGACTCCAGTGAGAAGCAGTCAGTTTATCGAAACTGGTTTTGAAATTCAGAGAGCTAACGGCATTTTGTAGACGCCACCTTCTCCGACTTTGGCTGCGTGATCCTGAATATGAATGGACCAAAGCCAAAGAGCTGAAAGAGCGATTTGACCGGGTCTATGCAGGCGTGACAGTCGAGAGCTCAGTTTTCCCACTTGAAGCAACTATCCGCAGCAGCAATGTGGCTACATAGAGATCGACTTCCTGATAGTTTATTTTCTGATCCTCATTATCTTCTGCATTTATGTTGCAGTTGACAAGAGAAGTGTAGTCGAAGCAGGCCTTCAAGAAGATCGCGATTGGAGAATAAGAATGTACAGGATGGTCAGAAGAAACAACGAGATAAAATCTAGATGAGTAAACTTCCTTGTGAATCATCTCAGCTACCTGGAGTTGCTGTCATGTGGAGGGAAATGCTTCAAAATGCGCTAGTGGGAGTTGCTTACTCTCAACCTTGGAAACAGTTGATATTGGACCCATTGGCAGGCCTTATGTATTCTCTCCACAAACACCTTTAAGCAATGGTAAAGATGAAGTGGCCGCATCAACCCATTCCTGCTTCGCCTCGGCCGTCTGAATGATTTGCTGTCAAGTGTGAGTCTTCAAGTCTCTTGTGATGTTCGTACTCCCACAATACAGTGCATGGTCCCCGAAAGCTAATGTAATGATAGAAGGAACTAGCCTTTGGGCACACGGAGCACCAAGCAGCATTCTCGGGAAATTGTGTGTATATGATGAGTGCAAGGACTCGTTTTCAAATTGATCACGATCCTAGGCTTGTCCCTGTCGGCTTAATTGGAGAGCTAGATTGGGGTTTGTTCAAGGCTAGCAACGAATAGGACGCGCAATAGATAGTAAAAGCCATAGAAATGAGGAACTACACCTTGACCACCAGAATTAGTTCTCTACAGCATTAACATTTCGACGCATAGGGCAAGATTGAGGGGAAGTAATGTAACATTTCCATGACGATAATTTATTGATTGGATAATTCTGCCCATCTCCCAAGGCGGTGACCTGAAGGGAGTGCTTTCGGGCTTTTGTATTTCCCGGAAATCACGATGTAAGAGGGTGGATGTACAACTGGAAATCGAAAAACACTAATATCTGGGGTTATTGTCTGGAATTATTATGATCCAGTTCGCAAGATCCAGGGATCAGCATTTGCCCGGACATTATTTGTCACTATTTTTGATTCTAGGGTCCTGTGGTGGCTTATCACACGCAGGGTCTAGATTAGGGCACATGGCGCAGCCGCTATTGACGGCTTGCCGAATGCGTCGACAGATCGCATGTTCTGCCATTGCCCATTTCCCATTTCCCCTTTTTTTTGGTTTTTTTCCCCTCTCCTTTGTACTGTTTTTGTACGATTTTCGATGGTGTGAAACTATACAGGAACTCGAATAATCCGTACTGTGTGAAGATAGAAAGGTGACTATTTTTATCGCTCCACTTCCATAAAATAACCAAGTGTCGGCATCTGTCGGCTCGTAGTTATATTAGGGGAATGTATTGCCGTGCTCAGGTCGGGGATCTGTAACTTCAGATTACGCGCCCCACTGGAGCCGAACTCGTGCTTCTCTCCGAATCCTTCATTGGACCCCGGTCTAGATGCATGCGATGGATCGGGTCTCAGGGTCTCAGCTTATGTTATTCGTCATGACTGTTTTCGAGTATTTTGCGTAATTTGACACTCTTCTTATAACGGGACGTTCACCCTGAAAGCTCTTCTTCACAGTGTCACCCACTGTTGCTGAAGAGTTCATTGAAACCCGCCTTGCTTCATATTGTGCTAGTCTGGTGGTTATCCAGGATCCACAAAACTCCGACCGGCTCAGGATCTTCAGGGTTCAACCATCAGGGGAACCGTGACCAGTTCAACATCAAACAGCCGATCTCTTCGCTCTTTCAAGCACGGGCCTTGCTGCTCATCGCAGCAGGATCTGTGATTGTCACTCGCTTTATCTTTACCAACACCGTCGTCAAGAGGGCACCCGACCGTCATGGCCCGCTACTCCCACTATTTGTTAGCGCTGCTGTCCGCATTTGTCGCAACTCTCTTTTGGCTATCATGGGGCTTGAAAGATTCAGTCCCAACTATAGCACTCACAGTAGGATCAAATTGCATCCCAAATGAAAACGCAACACCCACCACCGCACCATATGCATCCGAAACTCCCAGCTCCCCCGTCAGTTCTCCCGTCAGTTCTCCCGTCAGTTCTCCCGTCAGCTCGCCTATCAGCTCACCCGACGACATCGACGAAGCCTACGCAGGATCCGTGGCGTATAAACTCCCCGCTATTAAGAGCAAAGAACAACTAGCGGCATCTGCATTCCCGGCCAAGTTATGGCAAAAGTCCGGCACCCACGGAATCGACGACTCCCGCCGCGAAGATATGCGATCGTGGCAAAGTCAATCACCCAACCTCCGACACGAAATCCTCACCGACGGCAGTGGAGATCAGTACATGCGCGAACAATTCGCCGACTACCCCGAACTTCTCAACCTATATTCCTCTCTTCGAGTCCCGATCCTCAAAGCCGATCTTCTCCGCCAATTCATTCTCTACAATGACGGTGGCATCTGGAGCGATCTCGATGTCACATGCCACGCACCTATCGATACCTGGATCCCGGAACAGTACAAGGCTAGAACGAACGTCGTAGTCGGACTTGAGTTCGACGGATCCCAATTCGCTAGCTGGACGGTCATGGCTAAGCCCAGAACCAGTCACATCGCTTCTGTTCTTCGGTATATCGTTGCAGCGCTTGAGAAGTCTGCACTTGATTACAATACGACTATTTCTGGTCTGACGATGCAGACTATTAGCGATGTGGTTGACGTTACGGGGCCTCAGGCGATGACACGGGGCATCATTCAAAGCTTGGAGAAGGAGCTGGGTCTTCCGGTTGGAAGACCTAATATTTCAGAGCTTCATGAGCCGGTCCTCCTGGGTGATGTCCTTGTGTTGCCTAATGCGGCATTTGCTGCTATGCAAGGTGGCTGGCCGACTGATCGAGGCCCGTACCTTGTTGAACATCACTACGCTGGCTCGTGGAAGAATGACAAGGGGGGTGAGATTAAGGCCGAGGATAAGAAACCAGAGCTTCAGGAGCCCGAGGGCCAGGCCTCGGTGACTGAAACCCCAGAGATTCAAAATCCAGAGACTCAGACTTTAGAGACTCAGACTCCAGAGATTCCTGTACCGGAGGTTCAAGCCTCAGAGGTCCAGACCCCGGAGATTCACCCAAAGATGGACAATGGGGTGGAGTTGGCATAATTGACGAATATTTTCATTCTGTGAGATGTGTCACATCTCGCAGTAGACTCTGTATTTTAATAATGATGGCGTTGGAGGCATTTACTTGGCTGCATACGAATATTTAGACTGCATATGTGGCATTTTGATACACTAATTCAATCTACATTCAATCTTGCTACACTGCTGGCAATATCTGGCTCTTTGCATCTCAACCTGCACATTTACATAAGTTGTGAGCGAGCCAACCTTGCCCACATGCATTTAGTCTTACCTCCCATCCCGGGCCCTATCCCGGAGTAAAACATCCCAAGTATCACAAGTCAGAGAAACAATTACCTGTCAAGGGGGAATTTTAAATGCAACCATGTCACAGAATCATATGTAAAGAGCAACTGTTTATTTGCGAATCATTGAGCACAAGGTCTTGTCTATAATAGCCATGTAACAGGCATTAGACCCAAAGATTACAACGCGAGGATCGCAAGTACAACAGGAACACCCACCGTAGGGAGCGCATTTTCCTCTTTGGGACGACTGGCCAGAACAGGTGGGCCTGTCGCGGAAGACACGGACTTTGATCTCGTAAGAACGTGCATGAGGTCTTTGAACTGTAGAACAATGTACTAGACTAAACCCGTTTTTCTCTTTCTACTTCCAGCCTCGGAACCCCTTTTGAAGTTGCGTTCATTTCAATGTATTTCTATCTCACTAGATCCAAGCAAGGTAATGTTGCCTCTCAGATCATGACGTACGCTAAGGTTTAAATGGCTGACATTGCCTGGTGTGACAACCGAAACGGCAATTGAATCAATATTCCAACGTCTGCTTGATCGCATCGTATATCCCTAGGTAAGGAAGTGTTAGGTATCCGCGAGAAAGAAGATAATCGTTGGAAATCACTTACTTGTAACATCAGGCAGGATAAACTGCTCGTAAGTCAAGCCTGTGTGTGTACTCCAACCAGCAACTCGCTTGACTGGGGCTTCCAATCGGAGGAATGCACCCTCTTGCAGAGTCGCGGCAACCTCGGCTCCAACGCCGTAGTTGACCATGCTTTCGTGCACCACAACGGCCCTTCCTGTTTTCCGAACGCTCTCGAGAACCGTCTGGCGATCCCAGGGATAGATAGTGCGTAGGTCGATCAACTCGATGTTGACGCCCTTCATTGTCTTTTCAATGGCAGAAATGGCGGCTGAGCATCGGTAGAGCGGTTGGCCGTAGGAAATGATTGTGAGGTCTTTGCCCGGCTTGACAACCTCGGCCTTGCTGAGAGGGATGGTGTAATACTCATTTGGGACGTACTCTGCCGCCGCTCGGTAGAGACCCTTCGGTTCCATAAAGATTACTGGATCATTGTGTTCGAAGATGGATGATAGTAAGAGGCCCTTGGCTTGTGCAGGTGAGCGGGGCATTACTACTCGGACGCCAGGAATATGTGCGAAAAGCGACTCGGGCGATTGTGTATGGTAGCTATTCAGGCTGTCAGTTGTGGGTCCGTGGTGAACTATCCACTCTCCAAGACATATACTTACAGAGCACCATGGCCCACTGCACCACACGGCATGCGAATTACTAATCCTCCAACATTGACTCCAGTGTTACCTTCTCTGTATCGGAACTTTGCCGCCTCATTGACAATCTGGTCGAAGGCCGGATACATGTAGTCGGCGAACTGTAATTCTGCTACCGGCTTCATGCCCTCTGCCGCGGCACCGATAGCGAATCCTGCAATACCCTGCTCCGTCAATGGTGTATTGAAGACTCGATCCGAGCCAAATTCTGACTGTAGGTCCATAGAGCACCGAAAGACACCACCGAATGCCACATCTTCGCCGAAGAGTAGAACCTTGTCAGAGGTTGACAAAGCGGTTCGTAGAGCGGAGTTGATGGCTTGGAACAGATTCAGTCGCTTGCTTGTGGCTCCAGCTGGAAAATTTGGGACACTCGACAACGTCGCCGGAGTGTGGTGTAACAGAGGCGTGGTCTTGAAGTCAAGGGGTAAGTTGAGCTTTGCCGCGGGCGAAGGAGCTGAGTAGTATCGGCGCGGTATTTGGTGCATCAAACCCCGTGGGGCGCGAGGTCGTACCATCTCTGCGATATCTGGAATATGGAGACAGGTAAATCTAGGAGAAACATCAGGGACAGAGTTTCAACAGGACTTTTCTTTATAAATGAGATCCTGTTGTTCCGCCGGCATTGGAGGATTGCGGGGGATGCGCCGCGGATAACCGAAGGTGCAAACAGTGCAAATGCGGAGGCAATGACGAAGGTTGAGGACCGCGCCAAGGCTTGATAGATAAACTCTTAAGTCTCCCAGAGGCTGTCTAGACGCATGTTACCAGCAAAAGTACCTTATTTTTCATTCGATTGTGCTAGCCACAGCCGGTCTGCACTAGAGAAGCAGTTTAGTCATGGGCTTTGAAAATGGAATCTCCGTTCAAATAACAGGACCTGTGCCTTTCAACTGCCTCACCTCCATTTGTCCCTCTGAAATTAGCTGCATAGCTCGAGCCAGTGGATAGGATGCCAATTATGCAAGGTGAATGACCCCGTAACAGAACGAGTCAAACTGTATAGCAAAAGTATGATTGTGGTAAAGATCGTCCTTATCGGGGCTTATCGGCCGGTGTCGGCGGTGTGACTCCGCCGCACCAAAAATCCGCTTTTTTCGGGTGACTCAACCTCCCGACCTTCTTCTCAACTCATTGTTTCCCATACTTCATTTTCATCTACAACACAATCACAATGTCCAAGGGAAAGGTACGTGCTTTTGATGTCTTGTGACTGCCATTGCCATCACGAATATCCTGCTTAGCACCAGACCGCCACTTCACCCCACCTTCTTCACTTTCGATTGCCCGCATTACCTTTCGACATCACTGACAAGCTTCTCAATAGGTTTGCCTCGCCTACTCTGGTGGTCTCGACACCAGCTGTATCCGTATGATTAATTCCGACATCCGATTTCAATCAATTGCCATCGCTAACACCAGATACAGTCAAGTACCTCATCGAGGAGGGCTATGAGGTCGTCTGCTTCAGTAAGTTGCGCGCGTCGCTTAAGGAAACGACACAAGTAACATGGTACTGACTTTTTTTTTTTACAGTGGCCGATGTTGGCCAGGAAGGTATGGTTGGGGTCTTCGCCGAGAAACTCGCAATGCAAGACTAATGTTTTCCCACAGAGGACTTCGAGGCTGCCCGCGAGAAGGCCCTCGCCATTGGTGCCTTGAAGTGCGAGATCATCGACATCCGCCGCGAGTTCATTGAGGAGCTCTGCTTCCCCGCCATTGCTTGCAATGCCGTCTACGAGAACGTCTACCTGCTCGGTACTTCTCTGGCCCGCCCCGTCATTGCCCGCGCCCAGATCGACGTCGCCCAGGTATGCCTCATTGGCTTATTCCACTTTGACAGATTAGTGGCTAATTTGTGGATTCTGTAATAGCGTGAGGGCTGCTTCGCCGTCTCCCACGGCTGCACTGGTAAGGGTAACGACCAGGTTCGCTTCGAGCTTGCCTTCTACGCCCTCCAGCCCAACATCAAGGTCATTGCCCCGTGGCGCGACCCTGTCTTCTACGAGCGCTTTGTCGGCCGTAACGATCTCCTCGAGTATGCCGCCGAGAAGGGCATCCCCGTCACCTCCACCAAGTCCAAGCCCTGGAGCATGGACGAGAACCTGGCCCACTGCTCCTACGAGGCCGGTATCCTGGAGGACCCCGACACCACTCCTCCCACTGACATGTGGAAGCTCACTGTGGACCCCCTGAATGCTCCCGACCAGCCCGAGGACTTCACCGTCTCCTTCGAGAAGGGTGTCCCCGTCAAGCTCGAGTACACTGAGAAGGGCCAGAAGAAGACCGTCACCGACTCCGTTGAGCTCTTCCTGACTGCCAACACCATTGCCCGCCGCCACGGTGTTGGCCGTATTGATATTGTTGAGAACCGCTTCATCGGTATCAAGTCTCGTGGCTGCTACGAGACCCCCGGTCTTACCTGCCTGCGCTCTGCTCACCTCGATCTTGAGGGTCTTGTCATGGACCGTGAGGTCCGTGCCCTCCGTGACCAGTTTGTCACTTTCAACTACTCCAAGCTCCTGTACAACGGCATGTACTTCTCCCCCGAGCGTGAGTTCCTCGAGGCCTCCATCACCGCTTCCCAGAAGTCCGTCAACGGCCAGGTCCGCTGCCGCGCCTACAAGGGTACCGTCTCAGTCCTTGGCCGCTCCTCCGAGACTGAGAAGCTGTACGACATGACTGAGTCCTCCATGGACGAGATCGGTGACTTCTCCCCCGCTGAGACCACCGGCTTCATCAACGTCTCTGCCATCCGTCTCAAGAAGTACGGCCAGATGAAGGCCGCCGCCGGCGAGAGGATGTAAATTGTCTTCAACTAAAAATTGATGGGCTGAGAGCCAAATGTTGAGCATCACTGGCTTTCTACGGCAGCTCACTGGCCTCGTTTCATGTTTACCACCCGACGTACATTGGAATGGTTTCCCGATTTGAATGATTGTATAATGAAATAGAAAAAAGTTGCAATTGTGGGAACAAAATGAGCACCACGCTCTCTGTGTAGACTTGTAATTGTACATAGGCCCGATGTTGAATCTAACTCTAAAATGAATATCTGGCTGAACGCTCATTCTATCAGACGTTGTAAAATCACGTTGTTTATGATGCCCCTTTGAAGAATTTTACAGATTGGCTTTCGCCTTGGTATCTTCCACCATGTCTTGCGACACGATCCGAATTAGCCTTTTAACATCACGCACCGGGACGGGGATACATACTGCTCCAAACTTCTAATGCCACCTTCTCAGCATCCCATCCCCACAAGAACTGCTGTGTTTCACGATCAGACCACTTATCAGGGTTGGAGCCACTTGCCGATTCCAGGAATTGCGCGTCTCGCGCGAGTTGCTCTGGGCCGTCCGGCAAGTGTAGTGTGATCCGATTCTCGGATCCGGAAGCTTGAACTGTCTCTGCACGCTGTTTTCGAGACTGCTCATAGACCTTGAGTGCGTCTGGGATTTCATGCCGTGATGAGATTAATGAAAGCAGAACGCCGAGTGCTGCCGCGTCCTCGACTGCCTGTGCTGCTCCTTGAGCAACATAAGGGCTGTGACATGTCAGCATCACACAGGGAAGACAAAAAGAACCAGATCAACATACAGCATAGGATGACACGCGTCACCGATCAAAGCTACTGATCCCCGAATCCAAGTCTTTAGTGGGCTGTGCAGACACAACTTCCACTCGAGGACCTCATCTTCTTCCACAAGATCAATGATCTTTGTAATCTTTGGGTCCCATCCCTTGTAATTATTCACCATGGCCTGCTTTGAGCCCTTTGTCGTCCAGGATTCTTCGACTTCTTGTCCGTCTGGATGAAGCAGAACAACATTGTACAATTCGTGCTTGCGCACGGGGTATGCAATGATGTGGCGCGAAGGACCCAGCCAGCGAGTCGCCTGCGGCTCGTCGATGAGCTCCTTCAACTCGGGATCTCTCTCCATGACACTGCGCGGAAGCATAATTCGGTATGCTGCATCACCGGTGGCAATAGCCTTGATCGATGAGTCCTCAAGCAAATGGCCCCGAATGGTTGATTTGATGCCATCGGCGCCGATAACAACGTCTCCACGAATAATTGTGCCGTTGGCAAGCGTTACGGATGCAGGGTTGAATGCGACATCGGTAACAACAGAATTCTCGTGGAGATGAACATTATCAAGAGCAAGTGCCCTGTCAATCAAGGCGTTGTGCAGGTCTGCACGGTGAATGACAACCTGTTGGCCGAATGTCTTATTCACCGGTACTGATGCCAGGAGCTTGCCATCTTCCCACCGTCGAACATGGATATGCTCCAAGGCCACATCTTGGGCGTGTATCAGGTCAGAAACACCCCATCCTGGTTCCAGGTTAGTTCAAAAGTGACACTACCTTTCGGCGCATGGAAAGAGGCAGTTGACTTACGCTCAAATAGTCGTAACATGTTTGGAGAGACTTGGATTCCAGCTCCAACCTCTGCGATCTATTTCGACCACCATTAGTAAATACAGCAAGATTCATGGCCCCGGGTCAGATCAGGGGACATACTTTGGGGGCAGCTTCGAGGACCACCACACGGTGACCTCGCATCCCCAGTGTCAACGCCGCGGCCATCCCACCAATGCCTAGCAAACGTCAAAATGTGCCCGGTTTGGACCTATACAAGGTCCCATGCAATTCATTATGAACATACCGGCCCTGTTTAAGGTTAGAATGTCGGCCCCTACATAGTGAATGTGGAGATGAAAACTCACCCGACTACGATCACGTCCAAAGGGACATTTGCCGTTTGTACATTCATCGTCCGTAACTCGATGAGCAACTGGGAAGGGAAAAAATAAAATAAAAGTATGGGTTGAAAAGCACTCCAAGATGAGCACGCAGTAGCTATTTCAGAAAAATTAAATCCGAGCTTACTTGTCCGAAGGTTTGCCGTCCCACCCGTGCCACAGAAACCCGCTACCGTTCGGCTAAGAAGAGCGATCTCCATTCATTTCTATCCCCCTCCCCCTTCCTGAGGCCTGAGGCGGGGCATAGTTGATCGTCGTTCTGAGATTGACCGTCTATTCTCCCCAGATTGGAGGCTTGCATGGGATGCAAAGCCTAGCTTAATTGACCTATTAAGGTTCACCATACCGTGAACCACGGCACTTGACGGCTCCTGGCGGGCCGACATAACATCAATATGCATGATAACAGTGTTAGCATATGTTGGTCAATTCTTGCAATGTAATCAATTTCTACGCCCAGGTCCCTCGATATACACTGTAAGGGCCTATACAGTTCAATTTCTCGAACTCCCGATTTTGCGGCGGGCACCCGGAGCCTCCAGGAGGTCGCCACTCCGCTCGGCAAGGAAAAGAGATCGGAGCGCGGGCTCCGCAGCCATTAGCTTTCGACATTGTCTCTGGGGAACCGACTAAGCCCGGCTCTTCTGCGGATTTCTATCTGCCGACTCCTCGCTCGGTCAAGCAACTACGCCCCTAACGCCGAACATCCACTGTCTCTTGCGTTACATATTGGGCCCTCAGACCCACAACGGGGTCGCGACCATCTTCCCCGATTTATGATCCTGTGATGTCAATTCCAGCCCATCCTAGCCTCACGGCATTTTTGGACATGATCTGTTGCCGATTCCTTGTCTAAAGATCCAATTTAGTATTATTTTCAATCGCTAGAGCCTTATCCGCGTAGCTACAATGCGTACCTTTTTTAGATATACGAGATGCATGGCCGGAATGAGTATGGCCCTCCATATCCGCTTTCCAACCGTTTTAACCGTCACTATGGACCAGAGCAGCATGGTTATCCTCTGCATTCCTGGAGCTCCACTCTACCTTCATAGGCAATTTTAATCTCATTCTCGGTCACGGAAAGTAGCCAAACGCGCAAAGGAAAGTTTTGACCCGATATTGTATTTCTGACGTCTTAATGCGGGGTCTCCAGCAAGGACTCAAGGCGCCATCAGGTTCTGCGAAAACCGTTTCGGACTCCACACACGTTGACTCCAGTCGATGCTCGGCCACCCTTTGCTTGCTTTTGCGAAGTACAGACATAGGTTTTATATGCAGCTATCTATGGCCAGCGTCGAAACAAGATCAATGTGATATCAGCGCGATTGTTTACCCGGATTCCCGCGCCACGCGTCCACCGAGCAAACAAATCTGCATCATAGATTCTCCGTTGCGTAAAATGTACTCATGCGATACTGAGTTTCGCCGTCATACACAGATAAATCCTGCAAAGCCTGTCGACCTTCTCGTTCAATGGCAGCACGGATTTCTGGACTGCGTGGCGTGATTCTGCACTCGAAAGGATTGGGTCTCATGTTGAGACCATTACTGCACGGCGATCAGTCAGTCCACGTGATGCGATCAGATAAATCTCTTGACTAGTGGCCACTTACGTATAATCGAAGATGTCCACAGGTATTTCGTTGCCTTGATCATTCAAAGCCTTCTCAATCCGAAACCCCCATAGCAGTCTCGCCACGGTGATGAAGGTCCCTTGCTCTGCAAGACCTTGCCCGCTACACACTCTCCGCCCCCACCCAAAGGTCATATATCCCTTCTCACCGGGAAATGGTCTTTGATCGAGACTATCCTTGACATATCTATCCGGGTTAAAGCGGTCGGGATCGGGGAATTCCCGCTCGTTATGGTGGATGGCCCACACGTTTCCCTGGACCCAAGTGTTGCGCGGGATCAACCATCCCTGGATGCATCTTATCAGTAACAACCCGTGTGCTAGGCCGCTTTGAGCGGCACGGAGAGTTGCTTAGCTTGCTACCTTATAATGATCGTCCTTTATCGGCGCGTGAGGCTGCCCTCCGATAATCGCCACTGATCGCCAGCGGAGCACTTCCTTTACAAACGCTTTCACGTATGGTAGATCTGCTTCGTCCTGGAACATTGGGCTCCGGTGTGGCCCCACCACCCGGTCGAGTTCTTCCCATGCTTTTGTCAGTGTTTCGGGGAAGGCGCAGCAGGCGAGTACGAAGGTTACTAGTGTTGAGCTTGACGTGTCGCTTCCTGCGCCGAATAGGTTTCCTGAGAGAGAGGATATCTCCATACGGGAGAGATTGTGTTTGGGCGCTTCTTCAAAGATCTTCTTTGCATAACACTGCTCGGCATTGGGATTGTTGACTGCTTCTTCGGCCAGGGCGTAAAAGAATGGTCTGCCGCGTCCTTGTCCCTTTCCTAAGCCCTGTTTCCACGGCGCCATCCAATTTGGAAACTTGGCAAGAACTGTCCCCCAATTAGCAAAATGACACATCGGGGTATACCACGGGACACTGAGTAGACCACTCACATGGGAACGACTCCATCAACATAGGAAAAGTCTTCCCAGGTACATTCAACTCCGCCGCACGTTGCATGACCGCAATAACCTCAGTAATAATAGGATCCGTAAACGTAGCAACGCGTCTCCCGAAACCAATAATAGATACCACACTGGTTGCATATCTCTCGAAATGCTTCACGTATTGCTTGGGCTCTCGCAAAAGGTCGAACGCAACTACCTTGCTTTCATCATTCTGGAAACCACGGTAGTTGCGTACTTGCTGTAAGCCGACTCCCATATGTGTCAATTTCCTGTGTAGTCTCCATCGATCACCGTAGTACATGTTGACTAAATTGGACTGCCCTGCGCCTAATTCACTGAATACGACCATGCGTGGTCGAGACGCGTAGATTGCGGCTCGTTTGTCGAGGAGTTCGTTGGCTGTCCAAGCATCGCAGATCCAGATAGTTGGGCGTCTGCCTGTCCAGAATGTGATTATTGGTGAATTGAACTTTTTTGATAGTTGTTCAAAGTAAATCCACGGCTTGCTGTCTGGGAGGAGATGAGTATTTCCCACTAGAGGGAGAGGGAATGGTCCTGGAGGCTACAGAATATCAGCTCGATCTTTCAAATTCCCAACTTGGCTTACCATTTGAAAATATAAGTAAATCATGTAGCTATAGTCTAGCAAGAGTAGGAGCCCCAGAGCTACCAGTGCAACAAGTGCTATTGTGCTGATGTTGACCTGGTTCCATCCTGAATAGGTGAGAATCCTCTGAGTCTGCAGAAGAGCCATAAGCTCTTCGGCCTTTTCAGCAATCATCGTGTTGGTTGAGTTTGACTAGCAAGTCTTGAATTATTGAGACTAGAGGGGGAAAGCTCCAACTAGAAAATCAGGAGGAAGCAGCAACGCCGCTTGTCCGCATCCAAATATATCCAATGTCCCAATGAATTATTTCACATTAGCCATGACCTATTCTTACCCCGCCTGTGGGTCTAATCTGAAAATGCACCTGTAACCAGTGGGGAAGATTGATGTGAATCCAGTGGAGGGTGAAGTGTGAGATATGGGTTGAAATGCGGGCGAGAGCACCATGCTCTGCAGGGATATGCGAAAGGCCCCACATATTGAGCCCATTAATGAAGGCATGCGCACCCCCGTGGTATCGGCTTGTGGAGGAAGATCGAGACAGGACTGCAATATCTCGGCATAGGTTGCTTGTTAGGCTCATGTAGATTGCGCGATACCAGAGCTGAAAAGAATGCAGGAAAACATACGTAGAAGAAGCCCGTCGAGAATTCCGATTGTAAGTAGCATCGACACATCTCTTTCCATGAATCACTGTATCCCGAATTGAAAAACAGACCAGCTCAGTGGGGCTGCCAGCCCCAGATTTTCTTTAGCTCGGGAAGTATTTGCGGGGTTTGTGGGGGAATCACTTCCGGGTCTGCTAGAAACGCAACATATCATTGCTTCCTGTCTGGATAATAAGCAATAACGTGTCATGCACTCCGCAGATACATCCTCCAGCCGAGTAGTCGCAGCCAGGTATGGGCCTGCAAGCGCCCCTCGCAAAGTCCTCGGCACAGGTGATTTCATCTATAGCCGGAATGTCTATATTTGATGAATACTGTCACCCCTTGTAGTGAACATGAATCTTGTCTCCACGCTTTCCATTTCAAAGCGTACTTCTATTTCTAGGCAGTGCTTGGCACATCTCCACCATGGAAGACAACAGCTTATCCACAACAACTCTATGGCAGAATCGAAAATGCCTCCTTCTTTGCTGTCTCGTCTCTATGGCCAACATGCAATACGGCTTCGATCTTGCAGCCGTTGGATCATTACAGGCCATGCCTGGATTTCTCAAAGTTTTTGGATACCCTGATCCGACAAGTGACACAGGGTACGGGATCGATGTGAGTATACAATCCACGAACGACCTAAAAGTATTGACATTGGAACTAGAGCACAGTCCAACAACTGATAACATCCCTTTTGACCCTTGGATCATTCGTCTCATCCCTTGTCGCAGGCTTCTTCTCGGCATATCTCGGTCGACGGCATGCACTATGGCTCGCATGCATCGTCAACGCCGTCGCAGTCGGCATCCAAATCGGAACAACAACACCTGGCGTTCTATATCTAGGCCGTCTGCTTTTGGGATTCGCAAACGGGTTCTTGGTGACCTTCTCCAATATTTACACAGCGGAAGTATCGCCCGCTCACATGCGCGGCGTAATGGTCGCGTTATTCGCGTATTGGGTGAATATCGGGAGCGTGATGGGTTCAGTGGTTGATAACAAGACCAAAGAGCGTCTTGATAAATTATCATATCGCATTCCATTGGCTTGCCTCTACATTGTGCCAGTTTTGCTCTTCGTCGCGCTATTCTTTGTCCCTGAGAGTCCGAGATGGCTACTTCATCGTGGGAAAAAGCAGGATGCTAGGAAGGCATTGGAACAGCTTCGTGGGAGTAGCTATGCGACATTACTTGCACCATCCCGTGAAAGTAAAAAGGGCGATGAAAAAGCCAATGCCAAAGTCACGAGCACAGTCCCAACTCTTCTAGAGATAGAATGGGCCGAGATGGTGAAAGGAGTCGAAGAAGAGAAACGGGAACAAGGCACCGTTTCCGCCCTCGATATGTTCCGAGGTATATTTCTGAATTTGAACCCTCCACAGCAATCATACTAACAAACCCCAGGAGTTGACCTCCGTCGCACGATCCTCTGTTACTGCATGATCGGCTGCCAAACCGCTTCAGGCGTGTGGTTCCTAATCGGTTACCAGACATATTTCTTCACGGTATGCGGAATAACGAAAGCCTTCGAATTCTCCATAATGAACACTTGCTTCGGATTCCTCGGGGTCAATGTCGGCATGTATGCTATTCGTGAACTCCTCGGTCGGCGCGCAATCCTCATGCTCGGCGCTATCGCATGCGGTCTATGTCAACTTGCCAGCGCGATCGCTGCTACTGTGAGCCCTGCGTCGCTGCCAACAGGCCAGACACTCGTGGCATTTACTGCTCTGTTCATGTTTTTCTATAACGGATGTGTCGGCGCAGCCAGTTACCCTGTTGCGACGGAGTTAGTTAGTTCGAGGCTACGAGCTTGGACGGTTGGAACGGCGACATCGTTGGGGTATTTGTTGGCTTGGTTGGTTAACTTTTGTACGCCGTATTTCATTAATCCGGAGCACTTAAATTGGGGGGCTAGGTATGGCTATATTTGGTTTGCTTCGAATGTGCTTTGTGTGGGGTTCTTTTATTTCTGGATGCCGGAGATGAAGGGTCGCTCTTTGGAGGAACTGGATGAGATTTTTGAGGCGCAAGTTCCGGCGAGGAAGTTTGAGGGTTATCGGACTGTTATTAGGGAGGTGGCGAGGATTGAGGCTGTCAATGCGAAGGAAATTGGGATTGGTGAGAAGGATATGGATTGAGTTTTGCGAATGGTATGTAAGTGACGGAGGTCTAAAGATCAAAAAGATGTCAGAAAGGCAAGAATCTCGATTATTTGATTGGCTTTTCTCTTTATAAAACAAAGTAAGGGACCACCATACGCCAATATTCATGAATAGTTGAGATAAATGCGATAACGCCTTAACATGCTTGCATCGAATAGATTGAAAAAGAGCACGACTGAACAAAACGTGGCCTTTGGAGCAAATGAACTGGGACATAGAGGGGTCATGTGGGGTCATGCTGGAGTGCTGAAGTCGTCATCATGGATGCTGAGTAGTATGTTCAAGGAATGGTTTCGTGGGGAATGTACAAAGATAGTTTCATGAAGGACATCAGCTTGCATATATGTCAAGCTACAATAATAGCCTTGCGATTTAGTTGATTCATGACGAAGAAGGAATCTGTCAGTGGGTTGGGTCGTAGTCGTTAGGCGGTAAACATGAGTCGTAGGCGGCTGGGGCCCTTCTTTTTCTTCTCCCTGGGTCGTTTCTCTTTCTCAGGGACGAAGCTGCCGGACTTGGAGGGTGCTCGGCTAGGGGCTTTGCTGGGCGCTTTGCTGGGGACTTTGCTCGGAGCTCGACTGGGTGCCTGGCTGGAAGCTCGTGGTGGAGCCTTGGAAGGCCTGGAAAAGAATCCAGAAGGTGCCCTGGATGTGGTATCGTAATCGGCCCTAGAACGCCCAGCCGAACGGGCACGAGTGTGCCGGGATGTACGCGAGCGACCAGAATGGCGAGATGATGCAACAGATTCATCGTCGAACTTGAAGCGCGGGTCCCGCTCTAGGCGCGCAGTGGTGACATCGATGCCCGACATTGCTGCTGCCTTAGGCGTGATGAACTCCCCATCTACCGAGGTCCCCACACTCCTAGCTTCGATATCTGCGACGCCCCGTCTCCACATTTCCACATGACTGAGTTGTTCCACGTTGAGCTCCATCATGTCGTCCATGCCGATCGACTCCTCTTGCTTTCCCCCGCTAGCGGTCTCGCCCTGGATCTTCTTGATGATCTTGTACCCCCCAGCATGACAACTGTGACACCAAGTCCGACACCGGCGGCGATAAGGAACTGCGGGCTCGATAGGAGGGCGAACACCGCGGGGCTTGCAGATTTCAATGCGGATAGCGCGGCTGGGGCCATCTTGCTGGCAAGAGTGCTGATCTCTGCCAGAGTTAGAGCGACAGCAGCCATCGCATCGGGATTTTTCTGAAGATGCGATATGGTGGCTGTTGCGCTGTGTTGAACGCAGTGTGCTTCCTCCAGAAGCCACTGTGCCTTATTCACCAGCCCGTCGAGCTGATTTTGATCATTGGGGCCAGGAGGGCTGTATCGCGACAAGGCAGCAGGGTGAGCTTCTCCGTATGCAAGGTCCATATCGATGTGAGCATCGGACTTAGACCGAGCAGTGAGTGGGCGACCCTCGGGTTCTCGGACAGCGATTTCATGGTGAGTGTGTCGACGGGAAATGCCCGACGGAGCGTAACGTGATTCCCGACCAGACGCAGATTGCAAGTCCTGTTCATAGCGAGAAGAAGCACGACCGCGATGAACACTGCGAGTGGCATGATGTTGCGACTTTGACCGGTGACTCCGTCGTGAGCCTACGGACTTGGAGTCGTCGATCTTGTAGTGAGCAAGCGCCTGGAGGGCCTGTTCCTCGGCAAGCTTGGCATTTCGCTCCGCGTCGAAATGCGACTTGCGCTCCTTGTAGGCAGCTTTAGCCTGACTAAAGACACCGAATAGTTGTTTACTCTGCAGAACAGTTAGTTCGTGTCACGGGGGCCCTTGGATATTTGTATTGAGGCTGACATACCGTGCTGACAACCTTGCCGGACTTGTCAATCACGGCGATCGTCTGGCCGAGCGGCGCCATGGCAAATGATAAGTGAAAAGAGTTTGAAGATCACTCATGGGAATTTGAGGATCGCCGGGGCCACGAGGAGCGGTGTAGAGCCCTGGCGATTTTACCCGGGGTGCCTGACAGGCAGGATATAAATAATGGGAATAGCAAGCCAAGTATAATATATAAAAAAAAGACAGGGAAGAGAGAGTCGCGCGCGGACGTCCGGACGTCAGAGTGCAGCGACGACTGCCCAAGATGATTAATCAGGCCTCTTATGTGCCACCGAAGCAGTGATCAGCGTAAAGGGTCCGATCGGAGGCTTCTCGCACGTAGAAAAAGTGATGCGGGAAAGCAGGAGGCTGGGGATCAGAGCGATAGCATGGCATCAGCGTGCAGAGGGGTGCAGATGGTTGGGCAGAGCAGCGAACGGTGGCTGCAGGAATTATAGGGCTAAGGGCCCAGTTGGGTGACAGCGATGCGAAGGCAGAAGCGAATCAAGACTCGGCGGCTACTGGATTGGAAGCTCACATCTCATCACACAGCTCGTTGGGCGCAAAGGATCGTGTGGAGAAGTGGTTTGCTGTCGCCTTCTGATTGCACGAGAAGTGAAATCCAAGTGAAAAAGAGGGCGATAGATTGAGAATAGACTGAAATTCAATAAATCGGGAAGTCACACCTGGACTCCGTCTACACAGAAGCAAAGAAGCGGTGACCCGCGGGTTGTGATTGGCCCACTCGGTCACCGCCACTGTGGCTGGTGCTGGCCGCCACAGATACTGAGCAGTGGCGGTGCTGCCTGCTCCCTCTCAGCTCAGCAGTGCTGGGTCCCTTATGGAATACATCCCTGCCGACGAATATATATACTGTAGGCAACTACGTATTTCCACGGACTCCGACTGGTAGCTATCTAGATTGGAAGGAGCACGATGACGACGAATGGCGCGATTCCCCTGTACTACTCGCACATTCAATGCCGCTTGGCGTAGGTTGAACACTGCAGGAACTTAGAGTCCGATCCGATCAGGGGACGAGCCCCAAGGTCATCTGTCTTATCTGTCTCTGCTGATCACAGTCGGTGGACTTGTTTCAACGTGTGCTGTGCTCCATAGGCTAGCCTATTCCTTTCAAGCTAGAGAATCCCAAGATCCTCTTTGACTCCATTGATAAACCCATTTTGATCCACGATGGCAGTACTCGAGAGCCATCGAGCTCAACCTCCATTAGCTCGACTGCTATGGGAGCCCAGGTGAGTCACACTTCAGTGGTGGGCGATCAGATCCTCATTCTGCGGCGATAGTGATAGCATGAGGGCAGACATGCGACCGTACGATACGGACACCGTAATGGCAGAGCACGATCAGAGCCCCCGAAGGACTTCAGCTAACGGTAGATCCACTAGGTCCGCCTGTTGCAGGAGTCGTCAAAGGCATGCTAGGGGTGGTGAGTCGAATATTTTATCGATGGTGCAATTGTTGTTTTTGGGAGTTCCCGCACCGCCCTTCCCGAGATGATTCATTCGGTTCGGTCCACCTTCACTTTGGCTCTTCCACTCCCCGGAATTTGGTGCCCCCAGAGAAGGGAGTATAATTGAGCCAATTGATACGAGACCGGGTCCAATCATCTACCACGGGCAGCTCAGATCATCCTGCAATTGCACCTTTGGGAAAGACGCTCGTTGGCTGACGCAGTCCCCATGATGGACACAGTGGATTCAGGAAGCACCTCCGAAGCGGAGGACCAGACCAAAACATGGGGATCCGATGCTGGACGGATTATCCCGACTTCTGACGATGCGAGCAGTTCTTTACCTCCCAGTGACTGCGGCATCGGGCACCGTGTCGTAGCCAGTCGCTCGGTTTTGGCGTTGGTTATTGACGAAGAATGTGTCTTCGCGGGTTTGCAGGGTGGTGACATTGTTGTATGTTTAAACGGCTCAAATGGGGCATTAATCTTGAAACCCTTACTAAACCTTCTGTACAGGCGTGGTCTCTGGAGACATACGATCTTGTCTTATCCGTGCACGCTCACAAGGAGAGCGTGCTAGGGCTCTACCTGTCCGATGACGGCAATCTGCTATTTTCTAGCGGTGGCGACTCTATGATCAATGTTAGTATTTCGACCAGCACACAAAGTAAGTTGGACTAATGCCTTGGTAGGTTTGGTCAACGAGGACGTTTGAACGGCTTTACTCCATTTACTCACACCACGACGTGGGTGATGTATTCTCGGTGGTGTACTCCAGCATGAACCAGACCATCTACTGTGGCGCGCAAAACACCAGCATTCAGGTACTGAAGCCCTTTCTGTCTCCCCCGTGACTCTTGGCTGACTCGTACAGTGGTGTGATCTGTCCGAGGAAGGCTCTGCCTTCAACCAGACCTCGTCTGGTAATCCACCCAAACGGACACATCGTTTCTTCGACTCCAAGGGACCCGATGGATCTCGTGCACCTGGTTCTTCAGACGGCAACCAGTCCGTCTCGGGAGGTGGCCGCACTTTAACGTTCAAGCGTGACCATCATAAGTTATTCGCCCACCATGGATATGTCTATTCTATGCTCCTTGTGAAGGGCCTGATTGAGTCGGCACCTTCCGAAGAGGCTTTACTGACAGGTGCGGGCGATGGTGTTGTGAAAGTTTGGCGCCTCGGCGAAAAGCCTGGGGCTGTCCCAACTCAGATCGCTAAGCTCCAGAATAGGGATTCGGTGCTCTCTATTGCTGTAGAAGGCTCCTTACTTTACTGTGGTCTTGCTGGTGGAGCTCTCAACATTTGGAATCTCGATTCCCATCAGCTGGTCAAACGGATCGCTAGACATACGGGTGATCTTTGGTCAGTCGAAGTTATTGGAGGCGTGGCAATTTGTGGAGACTCGACAGGAACAGTCAAGGTACTATTGAACCCGCGTTGCAGTTTATGCGCATCTGTTAATGAACCCAGAAATTCAATTCACGATTCGAAGAGGCCGGCGGGTGGGCTGCCCATGAGGGCACCATGCTCGCCTCTGCCGCGGGCCGGTTTAAAGACCGATACATATACGCCACTGGAGGAAACGACAATACTGTTGGGATCTGGGATCTGACAGAGTTCTTCCTGACACAGGATGAATTGCCTCCTATCAGCAATGGCATGTACCGTACCGCTCGGCAGAACTTGAGAGCCCTGCTAATACATTTGCATATAGACGAAATGGTCAACAGCCTTGCCAAATTTGTCTCGTACAAAACCATTTCGGCAAGCCCCAAGTTCTCCGGAGAGTGCAACCAGGGAGCTGCCTTCTTGCGCCGACACTGCAACTATCTCGGTGCAAAGACGAAACTCTTGCCCACAGGCCAAGATACCAACCCTATAGTATTTGCTAGATTTAACGCTACGTCGAACGACAAGGTTGAGAAGACAGTTCTCTTCTATGGCCACTATGATGTTGTCGGCGCTGATACCAACCGACTGAAGTGGAAGTCAGACCCGTACCAGCTCACTTCAATCAATGGATTCCTCTACGGTCGTGGTGTTTCAGATAACAAGGGTCCCATCTTGGCTTCACTCTATGCGGCAGCGGACCTCGCCCGGACGAAGTCCCTCCGTTGCAATGTCGTGT